>NC_051039.1:5515996-6115996 GCF_904848185.1 Acanthopagrus latus | reverse complement strand
TTTATTATTAATTCAACAATGGTATCGGATCGGTATCGGGTATCGACAGATACACAAAGCCCAGACATTGGTATCGGTATCGGGACTGAAAAAGTAGTATTGATGCTTCCCTACCTTAAACATTCATATAATACAAATAAGTATATGGTTAAGATCAGGGTTAGTTTATTGTCTCTTGAAGGAGAAATTATCTTGTATTCAAATGTCACAGTTTGAATATTGAAAAATCTTGTAATCTCAACACCTGCAAACATAAGTCTAGGATAAAACAAAGCAAAGTTTGTAAGCAACCTTTAGTACATGAATTGAAAGCAAAGAAACACCTCTCATGCTACAAGCTTCTGTCGGCTCTCCAAGAGTTGTCCATCAGTAGTTTCAGTAAACGCACCCCATCAGAGGTTTTTTTCCACTCAGAGTTGCAAAAACTCAAGAGTTGTCGTTTTTGACACGTGTGAGGGAACATGGAAAAAAAGTTTTTGCGGCTCAATGCATGCAACAATGCATCTCCATGTCTCATTTGTTTTCTTAGTAACCATGTTTGTTAATGACCCAAGATGGGTCAAATCATTGCTAGCGATGTTTCTTTCAGATTGTGCCAATGATTTTTGCATTTTCTTAGCTTAGCTTCCTCAGTACAGCTAGCCGACTAGCCAAGTTACAGATGTGTGGTGCAGGGAGAGAAGATCCTTTTGAATGTGGCATGATGATGTAGTCATGGAGGCGCCTGCCTTATAGTGCAACAATGGAAGTGGTCAGATTAAATTCTGTCTAGTTGCTGAATAGTACATATGTCAAACTGAGATTACATATTTGCCTTAAACTTGACCGTTAGGTTTCCAAATCGGCTGGTCACATAGTAAGGTAAGGTGAATCTATGGTAGCTCTGAAAAATGAACACAATATTCCTACAGACCACAAAAACTCAAGAGTCTCCAGAGGAAGTGGAGGCACTGTTGGATTTAAGCACCAACATAAGCAACATGTTTGCACCAGCTTAAATCTATTCAAAGGTTCCCTTTCAAGGTTTTTGCAGGTTTTGGGACTGATAAAACACAACAGCCGAGCTTCATTTTTCACCCTTCATCACTCTTTTGCCTCTTTTTCGGTGCAGCCTATGCAACCTCTCCTTCCTGAAACATTTGAATACTGATTTGTACTTGTGTAATTTTACCAAGGCATTTGTACAAGCTTCAAAGCAATTGGGTCAGCCCTGTCTTATATAGAGTAAACGAAAAGTGTGAACTAATCCATCATTAAAACGACTTTTTTAGAGAGTGCTGGATTAAATTGAACTTTTGTAGCCTGTAAGCCTGCCATTTAACATCAAAAAGGGTTTCACCTTCAACAGAACAATATTTTATGCAAGCTGTGTGGATGATTAGTGTTAAAAGCAGGAAAGAATTCTGTAAAATGCACTTTGGCATTTGCAACAGTGCTTCAATACAAGATGCAGTATTTTGGAAATGGCATAATTTGTACCACACGGTGAAAATTACCTCTAATATTAAGTTACACTACACTTAGTGGGCAGAGATTTTTTCCTCCCTAATATAATACACAGAGAATTTTGCATGAAGTGTGAGAAGATATTGGGTAAAACATGTTTTACAACCCTTTGCATTACAGCACGAGTTTGGCCGGAACCAGGACCTCATCGGGCAAATAAAAAAGTTGGAGGAGAGGGAGAGTGGGGCCGCCAAGAATCTAACAGAGCAGATGGAGGCGAATCGTGCTCTCCGTAAGAACCTGGAAAGCCTGAACAAGAAACTGGATGAGCGAGATACGAGACTGAACACTGCTAACCAGGTACACACAGACACATACACGGACACACATGCAGACACACACTCACTGTGTTTGTACTCTGGTCATGTCTCTTATCTTATGTCGGCTTACATCTGTAATCTGTTCCCAGCACATCAGTTCTTTGAGGGATGAGATCAGAGAGCTGAAGCAGAAGATTCAAAACCAAGACTCGACAATTTCTTCTCAAACTCTGGAGAACCAGGAACTGCAAGAGCAGTTAGATTTACAACGCAGGTACAGACACGCACAGAGGCTCTCTTTCATGCTGCTGGATTGTAAGCTGTGCTGCATAAGATAAATGCTGACCACACACTTCTGTCTGATCTGTATCATAATCAGGAAGTATCAGGAAGTGTCTCAGCTTTGCCAAAGTCTCCAAGCTGCTCAGTCCTCCTGCTCAGAGCACATCGTCAAGATTAAGGTTTGTTACACACATTTATTTTGGCCACTCTGTGATCTCATGATAGACTAACTTGTTCCTCTGAGATCACAACACACACTTCACTGATGCCCTGGCTGATAGGGGTATAACAATACAGAGAAATCATGTTTGAGTACGTACTGTGGTTTGGGAGCCGTGGTTAATTTATTTGCAACAGACAATATTTTGACTTCCAGTTTGTTCCACCTAATGTAATTTATTCCCCCTGCGATAGTTAGTACCGCCTGTAGTGCATTATGCAGTAAACAATGAACATACACTCTCAAGTAGGTCATATTTTGATGCACGGCTTATAAGAAAACAAATAATAAATGTAGTGTTTCCTCTGTAATTGTTTTTTAGTAGAGGTGGCAGGGAGTAAATTTTAGTATTTTGCATCCATCCCTGTTGGTCTTCGTTTTGGTTTGGCTGCACTGTATTTAGTTACCTGATCATAATTTAAGTCAGACTTCTCCGCACTGTGCTTGTTTATGTTTTGTTTTGTTATCTAGACCAAAATATTCAGCTTCTCATTTTATCTTGCTGTGATGGTAATGTTTTTACAGTTGTGACCCACTACCCCCTGAATGAATATAGAGGGAAAAAAAACGGTTAATGTGATTTAAATGCCCATCACTTTTGGTAAAGCTTTGTCTGCTTTCTCATCTAGAGGCCTGTTAAAAAACAGTGGGTAAAAGTTGTTGGACTGACTGACACATCTGGCTCATGCCATCTAATATGCATATGTTTGATGGGTTTTACTCAAAAACAACTGTCAAACAACACTGTCCTTTTCCGATCCACTCCTCGCTTGCTGGAAAAAAAAAACACAGCTGTTTTTTTTAGAAACTGGATAATGTAATGTCCAGTATCTCCAGTGTCCCATTTCACTCTGTGGTCTTTGTTTGTGATAACAGTGTTTGAACAGGGTGGCCTAACTTGTCTGCTTTGCAGAGATCATAACATACCCTGTAATCAGTTTAACGATGCAGTTGTTGATATACTAAGCCAATAAAACAAAAATATCACGATCAACACTATTTATGGCGTACGTGCTGAAATGACAGCAGGAAGTGAAACTGGCAGTGTATAAAATAAGTTGTATTGCTTGTTGCTCTCGCCCCCCATTACTGATGACAACTTAGAGAATCAATGGCCTGATTAGGAAAGTCAGGTAGAAATACAAACAATGAGACAACAAAGCTTTGACTTATGACCAAGAGAGTCTAGTGCATAAATTCAAACCCCTTTATTCATGTACAGTGTATCATTTTATCATCAGTTTTCTTGTTCAAACTACTTTTGCACTTAATTTAAAAGATCAGATATGTTTCAGGCTTGTTGCATGTGTGAATACATGCAAGTTTTCATGATAAAGATTCATGTTCATAAACTCTTTTTGATCTACCTATGCTTAAAAACGACAGTGATTGCTGAATGCTTGTGCAGTGCACTGAATAGACACATTCTGGTTATTTCTTTCGACTGATTTCTCTCTTCGCGCTATGGCAGGAGTTGGAACGACGTCTCGCCCTCCAAGAGCAAGACATCGCCATCGTGAAGACAGTTAAGGCTGAGGTTGCGAAGGTTCCAGACCTGGAAAAGGAGTTGAAGCGCCTCAGAGAGGATAATGCCTTTCTCAGGTCAGATACATTTTACATACAAGTTTTCAAATGCCTTCCAAAATGCTTCACATTTCAGCAGAGTGTTGAAAGTTTTTACTTCAAGATATTTGAAGTTTCATTGTGGCTCTGCTGCTCATGTTGTTGCATCCTCCAAACCAGAGGATGTGTTCAGGGTTTGGCGGTGTATTTAGCGTAGTCTGGATGTTTTCAAGCCACATTGTGCATACATTCACTGTGAAAAGCTGAGGAGGGAAATTGGGAGAGAAGAAGTGCTGCAAGAGAAATGTCAACAGAATGTCAGACGAAGTGTGGAAGGTGTATTTGAATCCAGAAGATAGTGGATTCAAAATACATATTGCTAACAAAACTATAACGCTGCAGAAGATCTTGTAACAGACTGCTGGGTAATGTCACTGCTTTGCTAGTTTTAGGATCGTTCTCATTAGGCAAATGTGCAGGAGAAAGAAGCTGAATATCACGGTGGAAAGTAAACTGATAACATCATCACTGATAATATCTGTTGGCTGTCCTCTGCCGTACTAAAGGATTTCTAATTTGCAGCTGAAGAAGTGCTGTAAAAAAGACTCAACACCCATTTCTTTTGTGCATTTCTTTGTAATTATAACCTGTTTGATCCATTTTTAGAGAGACACTACATGTAGGTTTTAGGATAATAAGATTACTGTGATACAGATTAGAATGTTGCCCAAATTCCTGCATTAACCTACTCATTTCAAGTAATCTTTGTTGTGTGTATAGTCACAGTAACTGTGACCTCTCTGCATCCAAATCAGATTTTAAAAATCAAGCGTGAATGTAAAAGTATGCCCTACATCTGACACAAAGCCCCAAAGCTTTGAAGTTAATTTTCTTCTTTGTTTTTTTGTCTTTGCACCGATCACTCCACTTTGTCCAGGGAGAGCAGAGAGAATTGCAGCCTTTTGAAGGAGGAGGTGGAGGGGCTGAGGAGGAAGCTGGAGAGGATGGCGAAGACAAAAGAAGAGCTTGTCAATATGGAGCTGGAGAAGGAGGTAAACTCTGGAGCTGTGAGATTGTACACCAATAATTAGAGTTTTTGCAGATTATGTTTTAGGTTGCATGTTTGTGTATTTTTGACCAACTTGAATTTTTTTGTAGTTTGCAGTTTTTATTAAGAGGCAACATCACACAGACCAAAGAAATCACAAACATGAAAAAAACCCAATATGACATAACAAACATAACATAACATAACCGAAAGAGAGGGAAAAAATATACTCAATGTAAGCATTGGATTTACATTTGACTTAAAAAGTATAATTTTCCCCTCCTATATCAAAAAGACAGTAACAACCAAGGCAAGTGCTACTGATACATCATGCTACCATTACACTGTTTAGGGTAACAACCCTTTAAATATACTAATTATCATATTATATATATCAGCAGTTATCATTCATATTTGACCAGCTTTGCTTAACTCAACTTTTAATATTTGTATAATTTCCAGTAAAGTCTACCATGAAATACCACTGTTATTTTGTTAAATGTTTTGTTTGTTAAATTTCTATCATATTTTCTTTGCACTTGACTGCTGTCATAAGTATGTGATGTGATACCTATACATGGACAAACAGGTGATCTTTTGTGTCATAATAATCCTTAGAGGTATGCGGAGAAGCTCAAAGCCTGGGAGAACCTTGAACAGTCTACAGGACTCAACATCAGGTCAGTCAGACACTGTGTGCGTGTGTGTGTGATTATGAGATGGACAAGAGACGGAGACGGATAAGTGTTCAGACATCTTTTTAAGAAATATGAATAAGAACCACTAGGTGGAGCTCTGGTCATTGCGAATAAATGTGCCTGATCACTCTGGATTGATTTCACCGGCATCTATAGGTGTGTGTGGTTGTCTTATACCTGCTCATGTGTGCGTTGAGTGTGTCTCAATGCATCCAGTCAAAACTGGTAATGAGAGAATGATTGCCTGTTTTCCTGTGAGCAGTGGAGCAGATCTGACAGATTATAAACACTGCAGCCTTGTACTATCGCATGCCTGCATGCACATATGCATGCATGCACACCACGCACCATTTTCACTGTGATTAACTCCAACTAGGATATAAACGAAATGCTAAATAGAACACATCCACGCAGCAACTCTGGTTTGTCGTGTGTGTGTGTGTGTGTGTGTGTGTGTGTGTGTGTGTGTGTGTCTAATCTGTGTGTTGCACCTTCCTATAGGGCAAGTAGAAAGAGGTAGGTGTTCTATAATTTATTTTAGTTTGCAGTTATTAAAAGACCTGGGAGGATCACAAAAATGCAAAACCAAACTCAGTTTCATATACACAATATTTGGTTGGGCTGTCCATCATTTTTCTTGGAAAATTTAAGCCAGTCTAGGCTGTCATCCTGTGTAAATTGATTTGGAAATTTGAAACCTTCCTCAGAATTCAGGTGTTCAGGCTGCCATGTCAGTGGTTGCCAGAGCGCTGTTGCTGGGAAAGAAGAAAACTGAGTTGCACATACGGCTTCTAAAGGGCAGCCATATATGTGAGGCTCATACTGATCAAAAGTAAAGGTTAATGTAGCTTGCAAACAGCAGTTAGAAACTCCTTCCAGCTGTTTTTACTGTTTACTAAATGGCCAAGTTAATTGTCAGGATGTTGTTTTCCCGACAGTCCTGTGATGTGAAGGCAAATGGAAAGCAGGAGTGTTTCAGTCAGCAGTCTGTTTACCTTTATTTCAGTCAGTACCACAATGCTGCGAAAATTAGTATTGATTTTCATTTGTGCATTAGTGGCATTTTTTTGATTGCCTTAAGCAGTCACTATATAATAATTTGCTTTGTGCTGAACCTGTTTAGGAATATGTAATTTCTATATATATATTTCATGAGGAAGTTAAAGTCCCCCTTCACTCAAAAACCTGCATTTCCTTTCTCTTCCTACAGTTAAATGTTTGTACATCACTATGTCGAATGATGTATGTGCAGAGTTTGACTCTGGAAGGCTGTTATCCCATTAATCTACTGAGTGTAAAGTTTCTCTGTGCTTATTGTGCATTGGATTTTAAGAGGTGGGCCTACAAGCATGATTAGTGACATCACTCAGTGAAGTGGCAGACATCTTCTGTGAAAAAGATAAACTGATGCATATTTCATATGAAAAGATTCAGGAGTTTATGATCAGGGGGATGGGGGCTATGTAATTTAAAAGAGTTTTACAAGGTACTGCATTTGGGGAAAAAAAAAGAACTTGTCAGAATCGTTAGACAGTATATTGTTTCTTATTCATATTTTACAGGGAAATTTCTCCCAAAAATGAAAATTCAGTCCACAAAACTTTTTTGGAGCTTGACCTTGAGACAGGGTTGCAGCATTTTCCCAAACAACTGAAGTAGATCGGGAGTTGATTGTGTTAAAAGAAAACAACAAATGCATAAAATGTCTGCATACAGCTCGTCTGGCATAATCCAACTCTGCAGATGCCTTGATATGTCAAATTTACTTAAAAAGACGTGATGTACACACTTAACATGCTTTGGGATTTAAAAAGAATAGAAAAATATATGTATTTTCTTTTGTCACTCCCAGAAGATCTCCACCTCCCTCTGACACGCTTCCTGCATACTTTTGGCCAGATGTCTGCCCACCATTCAAAACATGGGAGCAATGTTGCACCATGAGTTTTTTGTCCAGCTGGGGCCGGACAATCAATAATATACATAAGCTGCAGACTCTTGATCATGCCCTGTCTCTGCGTTGATGCAGAATCTTCCACGTCCGCATCGGGCTTCGTCTTATAAGCAAGACATTTCCACACTTCTAATAGAAAATGACTAAATTTTCATTTTGGGTGAACTTTTCCTTTAAAGCATGTATGAAGGGGACCTTTTAAAGTAATGATAACATAACTGGAAATTAAACTGGATTTATGTCATTAAACTGTTTTGTATAATTGTCAGGTTTTAATAGAACAGAAATTGATGACACCACATTGATAGAATAATATCACAGTGCCATCACACTGAATTAATGTTGGTGTGTAAACAAACCTTTGTCTTTCCACCACAATTCTAGGCTGATCATGAAATATGAAATATCTCACAGGGGCTGTAGTGTTTTGGCAAACTACTGTGTATTTGTATATTTGAGTTGTTAACTTTGCTTGCCTGTAAGTCATTTCTTATAACTGCAAGCTACTGGCGTACTTAATACACTGACTGGCTTTAGTTTACATATCGGAACTCATTCTCTCAGTAGACATTGCTGGGTGGTCATTAGTGGTGTGACGAGAATATGTTGTGGAGCAGTTGTTAATGAGGAGTAAACACATTGGCGCTGTGGTTAAGGAGTTGGTCTCCTACAGGCTTTGGTTGCTTACCAGCCATCTATCGTGTTTTGCCAGATGAAAATAACTTTTTGGACAGAAGTTAACCCTTCCCAACAACAATTAGTGTGACTGCCTGGTGGAGTAGACAAGCCCCACAGCCGCAGCTTGATTTTGCCAGCAGTTGGCTGGTTGCTGGTGTTTATTTCCTTTCCTTCTGTTACACAGTCTGATAACATTGTGTGTGTGTGTGTGTGTGTGTGTGTGTGTGTGTGTGTGTGTGTGTGTGTGTGTGTGTGTGTGTGTGTGTGTGTGTGTGTGTGTGTGTGTGTGTGTGTGTGTGTTCTGCCATGTGGGTGACAATTGAAAATAAGATTGACAGAAACAAAATGAAAATATTTTTCAATGTTGAAGAGGCAGTCGATGAAAAGAGAGGTTTTCAGGAAATGGATTTCTTTTTCTGTAATGCTTTCACCAGAGAATTGTCTCAAGAAGTAGAAAAAAGTTTGAAAAACAGCTTTAGTTGTTTATATGTGAGTTTGTGTGTGTTGTTTACGTAGGCCCTGAACCTGTTCTCCACAATAAGTCATTCTTTCTTTGCATTTGTATTTTCTAAACTCCTCCCAAGTTTCTCATATGAACATTTTCAATCTTACAGTTGGCAAGAAAATATGGTATTTCATTCTGAGATTTCTCACTCTGGGCTATGCTACTAAATAACTATACAGTGCAATCAGTCAGTTTTGGTAACCAGTTTCACGTTAAAGTAAACTGTAACGATTGACTCCAAACTCTAAAAAGTGCGGATTGACTGTTTTTCTCTTTCTGTCTTTGTAAACTTAACATCTTTATGTCGGAATGGAAAAAGACAAGCAAATTCAAGATGTTCCCTGATGCTGTGGGAAACTGTTTTTTTGGAGGATTTTGTATGTATATTGTTGTTGATATGTAGACTAGACTGAGAGGGGCAATTTGTAATATATGGTGGAAATATTATTTTAAAATTCACGTAATTCAAGCTCAAAAAGCACAAACCCCTCTTTTACAGAGTTAGATGTGAAAATACTCCAGCTCTACACCTTGATTTAGCTCGCTACTGATGCCCGACTCTCTCTCAGTCTTCTGACACTACATTCCTGTCTTATTCCATGTCTTTTCATCGCTGGAGTCATAGTCCTGATCAGAGATGATGTAAATCACCTTCTCACTGTATTCTCTGTCTTCAAACTTGCATTTGTTGCAGAGTCTGTTTTTGGTCCCAGTATGACATGCAAGGTTGCGATAAATGCTGGCTTTTGTTGCCTAATAGCACCTCTTAGCTCCACGGCTGACTAACAGCAGCTAGTTTCTGCATTCAAAGATAGCCATAATAAACTGCTCAGCAAGTGCTTATGCTGCCCCTTTTACTTTGTGAACTTCAAATTCTGGCCATTTCGACAAATGGCACCTTTAATCACTCTCTGGGTCAAACTCCGGTGTTAGAACCAATTCCCTTTATTCTGTTAACTAGCACTCCCTTGCCAGTGCATATACTCATGTTAGCTTCCTAGTAGTTCACGACCTCCCACCCAGTAATAATCAAGAAACATGCTATTTGCAACATCAACAGAGATGTCTGGCTCATGACCTGCAAAAATCCCCCCTCAAAATCAGCACAACACAGAAAAGAGCCTCTCGTATAAGATTAGCAGAAGGCTAATCCCTCTCTGCTCTGGGCGATGTGGAATTACCTACTTTGGGTACCATAGTTATTCCAGCGTGTGATTCATGAACTCATATTTTAGTCATGAGATTATTTCCATACCTTAGGCTCCACCTAGCGGATGTGGGGGTGGTGATAAATCCACGCCACCCAACATTCACATGGCGCACTCCGGCTTTGCAGCCTTGATGTTCACCTGAACTGCTCAGCCTTTTCTAATTTGCCTCATGACTCAGTGGATTGCCTAATGCTGGACCACAATCAGTTGGATTACATGCTTTGATTTGTGTTTTGGAAGAAAAGCCCTGACCGCCAGTGGGTTAAAAGTTAGAAGTCTTTTGCTCTTGTGTCCACACCTAACCTCATGATGTCAAGTTGCAACCAGAATCAATGGATCCGTTTTCAGTTGTGTAATTTTAACAGCTAAGTGCCAAACAAAAGAAACATTTTGAGCTAAACTCCCCACATGTCTGCCCAGAAGCGATAAAGAGATAATGGAATTCTTTTTGTTGGACAGATCGGTAGTTCCAGGACTTTGGAGGTCTTGTGATACATCTGTCAGAATATGTGACCTTCTGCATTGTTGCCATCCCACTGTGTGTGTGTGTGTGTGTTGTAATCCGTCAATCTCTCCCAAGGAGTGAGTTTGTTTTGTAAAATTGTGACCAGTATTTAGCCCACTATCCTCCACTCATCTCTCCCTCTGCTGCTCATGCCATTTTATTTCCCAGCTCCCCACCGGCCGACTAACAAAGGAATATGGAAAAGCGGTCGTTTCCATCTATTCTCTGTCCTTTCTGCTCTCTCTTGTATAGATTTTTCATTGTGTGTGTCTTTGAATGTGTGTGCATTTGTTCACATGTGTATAGTAACTGTTCTGTCTGTCTGAATGTAGGAAACCAGAGGATCTGTCCAGGGAGGTGATTCAGATCCAGCAGAGAGAATTTGCTCTGAAAGAGCAGAACTACACACTCAACAGCCGGTAACAGAAACTTCTTCACACACACACACACACACACACACACACACACACACACACACACACACACAAAATCCCTCTCTGTGCCTTCAGACCTTTTTCTCTCATTCTGTCTGCCTGTATGCCTCTTCTTCCCCCCCATGTATCTATTAGAGCGTATCTCTGAGAAGTCCTTAATTGTCACAAAGTTAATTAAACTGGTCCTGATTCTGATAGCACTCCTGACAGTAACCACTGGTGTGTGAGTGCGTGTGTATGAGAGAGATTGCGATTGAGAGAGAGAGAGGGGGAATTCACTAATTAAACTTGTCCTGTTTAGGCAGAGGTGATGTCTGTAGGGAGGGCTGCGCGCATGCTCTGGTATATTCATGCTGCAGCTCAGTCCAGCTAAGAAAGCTTTCATTAGCTAACAAGCGTCTCTTTTCTGCTGAGCGTATTGGGCTCATTATGAAATATTAGAAACGGCACAATGGGAGATTGGTGGGTGTGGGAGGGAAGGGTGAAGGGAGCGTGTGGTGTAATTATTGTCCTGTGGTATAATTATTGTCCTATTGATCAGTCCTGGCACAAATCTCTGCTGCAAATAATTTCTGGACAGTTGTCTGGGAATTATAAGGTGTTAGTCAGGTACGATTTCTGTTAGGGAGTTTTATTTTAAATTGACTATAAATTGCTTTCTCAGATTGTCTTAACATTCAGCACTAATCATCCTGTTTCCCTTTACCTCTGCCCTCTCTTCTCCCCTATTATTAACCTGCACACACACACACGCTTTTGATTCTCACATATTCATTTATCGTGGTCTGTCAGTGTGAGGAGTGTGGAGCGCTCTCAGTCTGAGCTCCGTGCAGAGCTGACCCAGCAGCGCGGCAAGACTCTGGAGGAGCAGAAGAAGAGGGAGACGCAGGACGCCCTTGTCCGTCGACTACAGAAGAGAGTACTGTTGTTAACAAAGGTACGACAATCAAAAACACACACAACTAACCTGTAAATGCAGATACATAAACAAGTATTCAGACCCTTCACAATCACTCTATAGTGGGAATCTTTACTGTAAACACTAAGGGAACACAGAACACACTCAAGGCCAGCGCAGAATTCCTAATCTGCCCTTCTACCCTTGCGTCCCTCTGATTGGTCGAAGAATGTCATGTGACTCCTCAATCTGTCTGGCCTGCTTCCCCCTGCGCTGCAATTCCTGACTAGACCTCCCTGTGATATTGATTTCTCAGCGTGTGTAATTCCCTAGGTCAACATGCTCTGTCTCTTAGTACACAAATCACACACACACGCAACTGTAAGCAAGGCTACAGGCATGCTGAAAATATGGTTTGGCCCAGCACTGTCTTGGCAGAGAATGCATGCAACCATTTGCAATTTACCAAATGCTCAGAGGGTGTGAATACATGCTGACTCTCAGCAGGCCCCAACGTATTTTAAAATAATATCCAGTCTTTTGAATACGGGGCTCCTTAGGACTTTTACTCATTCAGGGTTATTTTACTGAACATCTTGGTTCTCAGCAGCCAAATGTTAAGTTATACTAAGCTTAATAACTGGTATAAATGTAATCATATTGCGTTGCCGTTTTGACGAAGATTTGGATGCGTGTTTTGTTTACAGGACCTGACCGATGCTATCCACTACCCAAATCAAGGGATGATGTGTTTTTTGGTTGAAAAATGGCTTAAACTATTAATTAAATTGATCAAAAATCACTACCTGTGGGAGTGATAGTCACCATATTTGTGCTCAATGATGATGAAGTGCCTTGCTCAGTTGCACCATGACCGCACTTATTAGAGAAGTGGAAAGGAGCACAAATGCCATCCTTCCCTCTCTGCCACAAGGCTGCAGCTCCTTTACGCTACTGCTCAGATGTTTTGTGTCTCACATACTTTTGTGGGACAGACTCGCTGACCTATTAGAGGCACAGTCACATCTTTACGCAGTAGATAAAACAGTTGACATAAAAGCAATTTTTAAAAAAGAGATGATGAAAACTGTAATGATAGTTTTATCAGGCTGTCCTCCTGCTTCCTGTTTGTGTGTTTTTTAGAATGAGAGTTTTTATCGGAGAAATGCCGACAGATTTTTGATTTAGATGCATTTTGAGTGCACGTTAATAGGCAGTAAATAGCCAAAGGGCCTGCTGGTTAGGATTGGCAGCAGACCCATACACACTGACCTCTAAATGTGTTTGTACTCTTTTGTAGTTACTTTTATTCAGTCTGTCCTCATTTAGGTTTCTCTCTTTTCTCCTTTTCAAGTTTATCAATGGATGGATTCGGAAATTGTGTAATGTTGCATGACAAATGATGCTGCTTTGGTGCTAAAACCAATAAAGTTGAATTGAGGATGATTTCACATATAGTGTTTTTAAATGAACCAGACTCTCAGCTGTCATCTCTAAATGGATTATGTTGGTTTTGATCTGGCTAATCACAGGCTGAATCTGATTAGGGTAATCATGGTTTGTTTTCCAATACTAGCCTATGAGCTAATCTGACAGGACTATTGAAGCCCATTATTCACAGAATTTTAAATGCAGGAATAACAAGGTGCCTTTAAGCCACTCTTGAGGAAAAAAAACAAAAACAAACACTTACCAAACAACAGCGTGCA
The DNA here is from genome assembly GCF_904848185.1 of Acanthopagrus latus. Classification (NCBI taxonomy): domain Eukaryota; kingdom Metazoa; phylum Chordata; class Actinopteri; order Spariformes; family Sparidae; genus Acanthopagrus; species Acanthopagrus latus. The sequence continues at coordinate 6,102,525 of NC_051039.1, read as the reverse complement.
TGCAGGTATCTCAGCTGGTATTTACTGCAGGTATCCAGGACCTAACTTCAACCTGAATTGCATACGCTTCTCTAAATTAGCCCCCTTAATAATAGACTGTTGAGCTTTTAATGACCCTCAAAATTCAAGCATGGTCCAAAGCAGCTGGGCTGTTGGTGAAATGTTTATTAAAAGCCTGATTGCCACAAAATGACGCCTGCTTGTCTTTATAATACAGCGCGGACGAGCGCAATGAAGGGAGGGGAGGAAACGCATAATTTTAACAGTCTTGACTGACACTTAATTTGCATTAATAAACAGGCTGTTTGCCAGTTTTTAAACAGATTAGATTGTTCTCACTCGTCATGTTACTTGGCAACAAGTACAGATTTACTGTGTCAACACATGAATTAAATGTTGTTATCAATCAGTGCTGTTACAAGCTAAATATTGTTTCAAGAAAAAAAATCATATGTTATTGATGGTGCATTTTAAAAAAATATATATAATTTTCTTTTTATTTGACTAAATGACGTTTTCTAGCGTCAAATATACAGCTGGTGGCTGATAACATTGTTGGTCCTTAACATGTCAAACACTGACTGTTATTAAAAGTTAGGAAGTTGAAAAGGACTGTCGATTTGAAAAATTATAATGACTTTGATACTGTTCGAGGGCTTTTGCTGTTTGCTCATGTTTGTTCTCAGTAACACACATTATGATGCTTTTTTTTTCACAATCTTTTATTTCTAGTTAGTCCTATAGCTGGCTTAATTTTCTCGCTGTGCTTTTTTGTTTGTTTTTTGAGGAGCATATCAAGACACACATGGTTTTTTTTGTGAGAGAATGAACATACTGTAGACTCTCAAACATCAAGCAGACAGACACGCGCTGACAAAGGCTCATGAGCTATTTGGAGACGATGTTTCAGTCTGAGTGACACTTGAGAAGACGTTGACTTTGTGAAGAGCTTTTTATCCTCTCGTCTCTGAGAGAAGCGTCTGCTCGGTGTGTCAGTGTATTCACTGGACTCAGTGTGTTGAGGACAAGTCTTTCATTCCAGCATTATAGAGGAGAAAAAATTCATTTGAATTTTTAAATTATCTCATCACATTTCAGATAAGAGAGATGAGGCAGCATAATATTATATGCTTCATTTGCAGAGACATTTCTCTGTCATGACTCTCTGATTTAATTTTTTTGATTTATTCTTTATTCTTTGTCGCCAAAGACATTTGTCTTTGATTTGATTATTACATGAGGAGAAATGCAGATGAGCACGACCATAACCTTAAGCCTCTCTTGTCACAGCTTGGATGAGAAAGGCGCTGCTGCCTCATACTTTGTTCTTCATTTACAAAGACATTTGCCTGTCATATTAATGCATCACACAGTCATACAGACGTAACACAGACAAATCAGAAAAAAGATCAAAGAGCTTTGATTTTCTCAATTTATTCAGTCTCATGCACATTGACATCACACATCTAAAAGCACAAAATTCTGTAAGGTCAGGACTTTTTTACTCCTTGGCTACATGAAAATGTGTGTACTGTAGAATTTCTTTTGACATTTTGTAGTATTAATGTGTGTGTGTGTGTGTGTGTGTGTGTGTGTGTGTGTGTGTGTGTGTGTGTGTGTGTGTGTGTGTTACAGGAGCGTGATGGAATGCGTGCCATACTTGAGTCCTATGACAGTGAGCTGGCGTCTACTGAGTACTCCCCTCAACTCAGCAAACGTCTGAGAGAGGCAGAGGACATCCTGCAGAAGACTCAGAACCACAATGCAGAGATGGAGGTGCTCGTGCATGCATGTACACAATCAAGTACACACATACAGTAGTAGCGTATCATTTTAAAGCAACATTTGAATATAAAGTATGTTTTTATACTTCTCTTAGCTGGTGGCCCATTCAGTCTACATGTTGGCAAGTGACACTTGTGTCATAGCCTAAGGTGCTGTGAATGTGTGCTGCTTAGCTGCGCATTGTCAACATATTCACGACTCCTGCTTGTGGGTACACTGACAAATATCTGGTCTGAAAACTGATGGAACTGCGCTTGTGGTAGACGGGCATTGTGAGCAACACTAGGACAAAATGGAGAAGGCTCAGTGAATGAACTGCACACTTACGATAATATATGGCTGCTCCTGTTTCTGCTCAGCTCACATGCTCTGTTTTTGTCAATACTGTATATCAGTAGGTGAGGACAGGACGTTATTTGTTGTCCTTCTCATCTGTTACTCTCTCTCTTTCTACTGTTCTTCGATTCAGACCCAGCTGAGCAAAGCACAGGAAGAGACGGGGGCTCTCAAACTGCAGCTGCAAACAGTACGTATATACATATACATACACTCAACACACACACAAGAGATCTTTTGTCTTTGACGTGGACACAAAACACATAACATTGTTTCTTTTATTATTTAACATATTTGACCGTAGTCAACTTAGATTCATATTCCACCACCGCATTACTACACAAACACACATGCAACATACTATACATTTATTAGAGCTATAGAAACAGGTTTAGGTTCTAGAGTAGTAGTGGATTTTAAAGGCCGTAAGCATATCCTCCATGCAAAATGGAGATGTACACCCCCGTGGCTGGAGGAGGCTGTGCAGCCATCATTAATGATCAGAGCCAAGCTCAGCCTATAACGATAGATTGTAAAATGTCCTATCAGCAGAACTGATTAATCAGTCGACCTCTACCAGGTTCTATATAGATATTGTCAGTATGAAAATGCTCATCCACACGAAATGCACATAGTCACACACTGCTTTTTAACCAGCCTCTTAATGATGAGACAAATCATCACAGACCATGTAACTTCAGCCAGCACTTAAGCTGTCTCAGGTACCTTTTAGTCATGACTGTCATCCTTGCAGGTGTACGGTGGCTTTCTGTGAGTCAAAGATGCTCTAATGCCTCTGTGACTAACATGCTGACAAATGCCTTTTTTTCTCCATCAGTGGCAAACAGTGACATAAGTCTTGTAGACCTCTACAGTCTTATTTAGAAGCTGCATTAGCATTTAAAGTGCAAGTGCAGTAGCTTCCTAGTGTTAAGTAACGTCTCCCTCCTCTTACATCCAAATTGAGGTGACACTAATTGACATGTACTACTAATATAGGAACCTCTTTTTAGAATGATTAAATGAGGTTGCAAGGCTTCACTGAAAACATATTGTGGGCTGTGTTGAGAGTGCTGTATGTATATTATTTTAATTTGAGGTGTGGGGAAATTACAGAAAAGTTACAAAAAAGTGGGTTGCTTCAAAAAAATACTGAATAAAGCAGAAAGTTGGCAGGTGTGACCTAAACTCTCTCACACACTGCATCTATCTTTGTGTCTTCACTTGTTCTATGATCTCCCTTCTTTTCATGGCTCCTTGTTGCCGAGGAGACATCAGCATAGCCATGGCAATGAGTATTGACGCGTGAAATCCACCTGTCTGGTATAGCAGTAATTACTTATCCGTCTTGGGAAGCCAGAGAGTGAGGATGAGCGGAGAGACAGACAGATGCTGTCAGAGAAAGAGGAAAATGGGTGTGCAAATGGAAATGAGGGATAATTGCAGGCAGTAGGGCAAGATCAGAGAGAGGAACTAAGACATAGACTGACTAAAAACAAGTACAGGGGAAAAGAAGATTGTGAAATCTGGACTAATGCTGTATAAGGAATATATCTATTTGTCTGGATGTCTGTCTTGGAAAAAAGATAGCAGTACACTGGAACAGAGTCATCAGGATTTATCTGCAGCCAAAAGGTTTCTGCCAGGCACAGGGCCAAAGGTGTTCTGATGTTATTGCACCAGGCCCATTTTCTCCTCTTTCTGTCCAGGTGGAGCTGGAACTGGAGTCTCTAAAGAAGCAGCAGGCCTCTGCGGCTGACAGCAGCTCTATAGTGACCAAGGAAGAGGTCAACATACTCAGGTAGCTGGCACACACGCAAACACACACACACAACCTGTTGCTAAAGACCAATTCATAACCTGGGACATAAAAGATTCATGCATGTTACCGAGGTTGGGTTCACTCAGGCAGACCTCACCCTGTTTGTGAACAGACCTATGCCCATGGGATTAACCTATGGAGTCAAAGATAAGCCTAGTAATTATTCTGCATGGTTGCATTTTAATAAGCAAGATGTGTCTGTGTGCGTGTGTGTATATATATGTGTGTGTGAAATTTTCAGACAGAAAATTGAAGATTTAGAGGCGGAGCGACAGCGTCTGGAGGAGCAGAACAACATTCTGGAGATGAGACTGGAGAGACACAACCTACAGGTAGGCATCGAGTCTTCCCTCCAACTGTTTTCTGTGATGGATTTAGTCGTCTGGCACAAAGGAACCAATTTAATAACCCCAATGGCAGCAGCCCTGCCCGTGTGACACCGCAGATTGATTCTCACAAACGCCTCCCATATCTGACAGTTTTTCAAGCACAATTGGACCCAGGTGTGATTCCAGCATCGCCCAATGGAAATGCTTCGGAACCTGTGGCTGATTTAAAGTCCTCCTTTATTGGTTGAAGGGATTAGAATGGACAGCGCAGTGGGGGTAGATATCGTCAGAATAAATGTAGACCTTCCCTAGTGTCAGCTGGGAATGAAACTGTCTGGAATGAAATGAATCCTGGTTGGTAGCCACCTCGTATTACTGACACGCACAAACACACACACACGACTGTTCATCTAATCCAGCTGCTTTCATCTCGCAGAGTTACTTAACTAACTCCCTCTGTTATACCTGAGCCCTTCTCCTTTTTAAATTCTGTCTCTCCCTATACATACGTGTGTGTGTGTGTGTGTGTGTGCTTCATCTCAGTCAGGTCCTCTTACTCCCTGACTCACACTGTGCCAAACTAAGTCTACTAGGGCACTTTAATGAAACGTGTGTGGGCAAGCGTGTTGGTTCCATTTAGCCGCGGGGTGAATGAAATTCATGTGTTCTCAAGCATGACCTCCACTTTTAAGGCAATTGACAATTTTGTGTGTGTGTGTGTGTGTGTGTGTGTGTGTGTGTGTGTGTGTGTGTGTGTGTGTGTGTGTGTGTGTGTGTGTGTGTGTGTGTGTGTGTGTGTGTGTGTGTGTGTGTGTGTGTGTGTGTGTGTGTACGTGCACAGGTTTCAAGGTTGCACGGTCAATGGATCGGCTCTTAAGAGTTAATTCATATGACTCCCTCATGGTCTAATGCACACCAAGAGACCTACATTAGACCGAGTGAAGAGATGAGTGACTGAATGGAGAAGCGTTTGAGAGGGGAAATGAATGGCTGAATGAGTAGGCATGAATGACTTATAGAATTGAATGCTTTAATAGATTGACAATGGGATTTTCACTGTATCAACTTGCACGTCAGATTCCTGTGGCCTAATCCATCATTCCCACCCTGTCTTTATATTTAGATCATGCCAACTAGTGTGACTGTCAACCGCTCAGATTACCAGTGTAATGAGACTGCTGCTTGTAGACTCAGGCTCAATCATCCCCACCAGTAATCCGTCAGGAGGCACTCCTGAAAAATTTAGATTTCCTTCCTGTATTTGAAGTATAAATATATGTACATTATTCTCAGTGGACAATTTTTAAAGACTAGTACACGTCTTACTATGCAAATAGAATGAATGCAACTGACTCAGTCTGTATCATGAAAATTATAATTAAAATAAAAAAGAAATTACCACCAAGGATATGACCATATGAACTAGAGATGTCAATAGTTAACAGGGCATAAGCACACTTCCCTAGCTAGCAGTCTGCAGTGCTAAATGGGGTTCTGGGGTAAGTGTTCTGGGGTTCAGTGTCTTTCTTATCTCTGCTGATTGGGTGCCGTATTACAAATCTGCAATAAGACCTTTATCATTGATGGAGCTAATTTGACTTTTTCTTTGCCAGTTGTGCAAAAAATGCATGTTCTCCCTCTCAGCAACACAAACTGTTTGCATTTCAGTAGGTTGACTAAGTAACGATGGCCATGCCATGTGGCCAGACCTTAGGGCCAAATTTGCAACATACAAACTTGCATATATTTCTTTAAACGGCTTCTTTTTTTTCTTTGTTTTCAAATGTGTGGTTGCTGTTGTTGCTCATGCTAACGAATGAGTTCTCTCCCTGAGAATGGAGCAAGCTGAATTGTCAGCTCTAAGGTTATGTGTGGGAACGAGCACTGCTGCAAAGCTTTCATCTTTTTTTATTTTCAGACCTACCAGATTCTCTGTTTATTCCAACCATTCATTATTGATGATGAGAGAAACGTCAACATACTACGTCCTGTGCACCATATCTTTTGTTCAGAATAATAAATGTAGAGGCTTTATGAATTGGTTATAGGTGTTACCAGTTATCATTCGACGAAAAGAGAAGAGAAAAACTTCATTTATTGCCTGACAGGCTAAAAGATAAATTTAAAGACTGTGCTGCATGTTTGTTGTATTCAGTTTTTAAGGGTGGTTTGAATGATATTTGTTCCAAATTGTTCAAAGTTCAAAGAACCATGAAAAATGTAATTTCCAGGTGGGTTTTCAGAACCCGAACCTGTCAGGGGCTCTCCTGCACTCCTGTAATTTGCCTTAAGTAGCCCCTCGGTGGTTTGGACTCCCTTTTTGGTGAATTGGTGTTTATTAACATGGAGGCAAATAACAATCACTTTCATAGCTTCACTAACTACAGCAGAATTATAGCTATTTTGATTTCAGCTGGTAAACAGAACCAGAAAAGATCTGTGGTCGTATATCAATCCATTCCCTACAAAATTCTGTCTTGTTTTGTTTTTGTTCACTGGTTGATCACCTTTCACAACACACCGTAGCAGTGATAATGGCAGACTTGATACTGCTGTACTTGGGCTTTTGCTTTTGCTGTCATGCCAGTGTCTAGACAGAGATAATTGTTGCTGTTGCAAGAGGTTGCATCAACGTATTCTCTCTGTTGTACATGAGCGTGTCAAATTGTGTAATAACATTACGTTCAGATAGAAAGAGACATAGTACTACATGATAAAGCTATGGATATTTTGTCTTGACCATGGCATGCTGGTCCCCAAGTAAGATTTTTTTTTTTTCTGGTCGTAATGGAGATTTAAATGTACTTTGAAGGTTTGCACGTTCATGGCAGTTTAAGGGTTTGATCAAATAAATGTTTAAGGCCTTCGAGCAATCCCTTGAATGCACTGTTGACATTTTGCATTTGCTATTCCAGTAATGGGGCTAAAAATACAATATATTGGGTTTTTATGGCAAAGTGGAAAGTAGTTATGGACATATATTTTTCTCTTGTTAGATGTTTTGTTTTTCATAATGTTGGCCAGAAGGACAGACCAGGTAATTGCTAGCAGGTTAAATAAAATAAGAGCCTGTTCGCACAACGACAGCTGCGAATGAGAGTAGGAACTGTCTCTTCATTCTGGTTTGGTTTAGTTGGAGGAGGCCTGCATAGTATTAGACTTCCATATGCCAGCCTTACTTTTAAATGTCTTAACTTATCACAAACGTCCCTTTATCGCATTGAAGCCTGTGTCCCACCAGATGGTGTGTTGTGTACACTGGTGGGAAGACAAAAATCGTTCCTGAATAAAAATCACAACAGCCTCCTGACTCCTGAGCTGAAGAGATGATGGCAGTGCTGCTCCGTTTTTATCGACTAAATCAGTGGAATGATTCAAGACGTCAGAAAAGAGTGCCTCATTCCCCTTCAGCCTGCTCAGTGTAAGATGTAATTTCAGAGAGAAATGTCAGTCATGACAGTTATGGTGAAACCTATTCGATTGGACATACAGTAACTTTTTTGCTTCTATGTAAAAAAACTCCCAAAGGGGGAAAAAACAGCTGGAAAAGTTTCCAAACACTCACTGAAATCTTCCCTTTACAAGTTTTAAAGCAATAATACAGCTATATTTTGTTACACAGATAAATATTTCAGTGATGAATCAGAAAAAAATCCATTTGTCCAGTGGCTGACACATTGCGACAAACAACTGTTGGAATCCAGTTACCAGCAGTAAGACACAATTAAGGTCACTCCAACACTTGGTGTGCAGGTGAGATGTCATTTTCCACGTTCCTGTTATTCCTGAGTGAATCTTTGACCCTGTACTTTTCTCCAGGTTGAAAAGCTGATGAACTATGAAGGCAGAGGAGTGACCTTGCAGCTCAGTCTTCATGGAAGATGCTGCAGCTCCGCAAACCTTTGCCCTCATGTTTTCTAGGCAAGGTGTCAACCTACTTTTGCTTATCCAGAAACTCAATAAGCTTAGGTGCATGTGGCAGAGTCTATCAAAGATTCTGATGGTAAAGCTACAAGGCCAAAAAGCTTTTCAACTTCATCTCCACCAAGGCTACTCAGCTGGTTCTCTACCCAAGTTGGAGGAAGTTGTCTGATCAGTTCAACCAACACAAGAACACTGCTGCTCTCTCTTTTTTGCTATCTTGGTTTTGGAGGAAAGTGACACGCCAGCATTCAGTTATCAGCTGTTTTATAAAAGGCATGGAGACTCTGACCTGTCCTCAGACCTTTTTTTTTTTTTTAATCTCCTGGGATTCAGGGATTGCTATGTGGACTCTTCAAAAGGAAAAAAAAACTGAAGACCTAGGCATCTTTTTAAGATATGATCATTATGTTGGCTCTAACCATAGAGAGGCAAGTTTGTAGTATTTATTTCCTGTGCAACTTCACACTAGCATATCTGAAGGTGACCTCACAGCCTTCTTCTGCTTTTATCCCAAAGATGACCAACTCGAGCTGACATGTGGACCTTGGCGCCCTTCGGGGGTAGTCCTGCTTTTGAAAACGGCATATTCAATTCCCAGTTTATGCTTTGCATGTGTATCTGGGTTTAAAGTAGCGTTACGGATGTAACATTGATGTTAAAAGATAGGATTTTATAATAAAATTCATGAGGATGAAATTGCGCTTGATGCAATGGATCTCAATGATACACAGTGTGATAGTGTCAGTAATACTATATTCATGCCAACATTTGTGCGTTTATGCAGGTTTCTTAAATTGTGGCTTGACCTGCTTTCAATTTGAGTTCATTGTTCATTGTTTTTTTCCAGAGCTGCTGATCGAAGTAGCTCATCTTTGTTGAGAGATGCACAGTCACAATATGAGGAGTTGGTACAGATCAGGTACTGTGGAGGCCAGTGACAATATTATGGTGGCAACTTTTTAAAATTCATTGTAATTCGGTGTTGCTGTCAGACTGTGTGCTGATGAAAATTGCTGAACATTAGCTTGTCCATCATGTTTCCATCGCTACCTATCAGAGCTAGAGCCGAGCCAAATAATACCTGAGACTACTGCAGAGTCAGTTTACCCATGAAAGAAGGCATTGCCTGTTTTCACTAAAGGCACAGCCAGATGTTTACGAGGGACAGTCTGGGTTTTCTCTGATGTGAAAGAGGCATTACACTGAATGCACATAACTTTTGTTTGTTTACAAGAGAAATGCAAAGGGCTACAATGTCCTGGCCCAAGCTTTATAAGGATAAGACCATTACTAAACAAATCTTTCTCAGAGCATAGTGGATGCTTTTGCACATGTACTACTACTCCTAACTCCATCTTGATCTTTCAAGCTCCAATTGGCTTATGTCTACCTTCCACCAGGGACCTGTCGCCCTCTCTGGGCCCTGTATAAGTGAGCTTCCAACTAGACTTTCTGTGCTACAGCTATCTGGTTATCCTCAGATTTGACCAATACAGGAGAAACCACTGAAGTGTAACTTTCTCCTGGATTTAGTCTCGGTACCGTGATTGTCTTTTGGACATGTAGCAGTTCCTCTTTAGCAAGTGCTCTGCATTCATCAGAGTTTGTGCATATTGTGATTAATTTTTTATTTAATTTAATTGACATAATTTTGAGTAGCAGCTATCAGTTATCAGAAGACAACTGTTGTGCAATCAACTAAACTAAACTAAACTAAACTAAACTAAACTAAACTAAACTAAACTAAACTAAACTAAAGACATGGCTTGAAAAGGAATAAGAGGGATACTTTCCCTTGCCTTGGGAGCAGCCTGTGTGAGAATACATCTCGTCAATCAAGTTATTTGCTTGTTGCTGCCCCACAGGAGTTTGGCCCAGTCAGCATCCTATGAGAAACTATTGGTGGCTACAGGTGTGGATTAGCTGTGATCACAGTAAGAGAAGCAACTCTTGGCTTAAAAACAACACTAGTTGCATCTACAACGATGTAAGTGTAGTCGGCTCTGAAATCAGTCATACCAGAACTGGAGAGGATTTGTTTAAAGCAAAGAATTGCATGATTGCACTGCTGAAAACATGATTTGTTGATGTGATTAGTTGCTAGCCTGTTGTAGATGGTGATAGACAGATGGTTCATCCAATCACTTGGCAAGTATATCTTGAAAGCACCTGCCCCTTTTCAAACCATTTCCAAGGACAATTTCCAATTTCCGTAGTTGAAGACAAAATCCCTGAACAATGTGAAAACCCTAACCCTAGTAAAAAAAACAACAACATTTTGAGAGCCCATTAAGTAGTAGCAATTTGAATGAGTCAAGTCAGTAATCAGTTTTTGTTTATATGTTGTTTTTTTTTTTATGGTAATTTGGTTGATCTGATGGTGGCTAAAACAGCCAATATCAAGGAAAGAGCTGCAGTCTGTTAAACACTTCAGTTTCTCCAGCTGCCTCGCCGTTCAACCTCACTTTTATCAGTTCAAGATTTCAAGGGTTTCCGTTTGGTTATGTTTTTTTTTCTTCTTTTCTTTTACTTGTTATTTTTTGACGATGCCTCTTCCCTCTGCACACTCACTCACCATTAGTGTGTCACCTGTTCCATCATTGACTCATGTCCCCTGTGGCTGGTGCTGGATTTAGTGTATAAGTGGGGGTTTCAGCGCGATTTGTTCAGCTGTGTTAAAAGCAGACATTGTTTCCTGGACTTCCATGTCCCCTCCCTCTTATACCTTCGCTCCCTCTCTCACACACTCTTTCTTTCTTTTCTCTCTCCCTCTCTCTTTTTCATGCTCTTGATCTCCTGCTCGGTTGCTCTCTCTCCCTGCCTCTTGCTCTTTTTTTAAAACAGACTCTGCTCCCCGGTATTAGATGTGTTGTTATTGTTGTTCTATGAATAAGAGATATGTAGCCTTGGGCACTTAGAATGGCGCTCCACCTTTCTGCACTGTAAATACTGTGTGGAAGAGTAGGCTGTATGTATGCATGTAAAAACACACATACACACACAAAAATAGGCCAACTGTAATACTGTAATATTTAGTAGCAGTTTTCTAACATCCACTTTGAAACTCGGGCAGTTTGTCATTTTTCTGTCGTTGCAGCAGCAAACCAGATTAGAAATAATAAACATGTAGTGCATCAGCCTTCCCTTTTTCTAAAATGCAGACATGCATGTACAGTGAAAGGTGATTATAGCTGTCTTCTTTTAATAGATGATCCCTGTTTAATTTTTAGATTTAGTTGTTAATTTCAGTGGCTCATACTCATTCACTTGATTGCTTTTTGTCTTTCATACTCCCATACTCTGCACAGAAGGTAAAGTGGATGTAGATGAGAAGATTTCCCATTTTCTCACTTTGGTATGATATATGAGAAGAATTCAACCAGTTGAAACATGCTTTAATGCCAGAGAAGAGAAATACATTTCCTTTGTTTTTGCTGTTGAGCAGTCAATTAAATACTTTGCCTGCCGGCTCAGTCCAGGCATTCAAAAAGTAAAATATGAATTGCACGGCCAAATCATTCTAATTTTCTGTAGCTTGACCTAATTTTTAGGAAGTATGTTTAAAAGAGTCTTCACTTTTTGACAGCATGTAGCTGTTGGCTGCGTTTTGAGGACTTTGCTCTTCTTTTTGTGCTGGGTTTACAGCTCTGATCTACATATCTGTCTCACACTATTTGGCTCTTCCTTCCTTTCCTCTTCTCTCCTTGTTTATCACGACTCACATATACAGATGCATCCTTGAATGAACCCTTCGTATACAGATGTAGAACTTGAAAAGGTTTACGCAAGAAGAAAATAAGGCAGTGCTTTTTTTGGCTGTGACGTGTTTGCTGTCCAGTTTCAATATAAATACACGTTCTCTTTTCCTCGTTTTGGTAAGCTCAATCCTTCTGTTCCTTTTGAATTATACAAAGCGTTATTTATAAGCATGCAAGGCTTTTTCCCCTCCATCCATTCTACTACTCCTCTACGCCGAAGGCAATGATACCCCAACCCTCTTTGTTTTCACCGTGTTCTTTTCTATGTCCTTCATCGCTTCCCATCTTCACGTCCCCTTTCTCCTTGTCTGCCTCTTGCCCCCCCCATGCCTGTAGTTTATTTGGCAACTGTCGCCTGGGGGCATGTGGAATCTAATTTAGCCAGTAATCAAGAGCTCAGATTGGTGTGTGTTCCTGTTTGTGTGTGTCTCCTTATTTTGGCATTATGCTAAGATAGTCTCTCCTCATTTACCCACACATCATAGAGTCGGAGGAAAACAAAGAAAGAAAAGAAAGAAAATCACGTTTTCTGGAAGCAACACGCTTTTTGCTTTAGTACTGACATTTTTTTTTCTTTTGTCACTACCATCCATATATATTTACCACTCACTGTATGTTGTGTGATTTTGTTTGATAAATATATTGCTACAGTTAAATTATGTTATAATGGCATCAAGCTCTAATGAAACATTTAGTTTCAGTAACTTCAGAGTTTATGAAATGTTCTGTGAAACTACTTCATTGCCTACATGCTCTATTTACTGTTGTATATTCTACACATTATATGTTTCTATGGTTAAAACACAACAAAACAGCACTTTGATTAACATCTCAAAAAATTACTAAATGCTTTTAGTCCTACCATGTAGAGGTGTGAAATCTTGATTGGCCTCATGATTTGATTGTGATGCACATTGATTCTGAATGCATCTTGATGCATCTCAATTATAATCCAAGCTGAATTTTCTTAATTACTTCACGCTGCTTTTTATTTATTTAATACAGAACTCTAAATTCCATTTTTATTGAGTAAGTCCTTCCAAAACATTTGCATTCAACAGTCTGATATTAAAAAAGAATACAACTAAAATCAAAAGCTAAGCGAATATAATTTTCACGTAGCACCTCCTGAATGTGAAACATAACAAACGTGTCTCTGCTGCACACACCTCTCTGAGTTGAACTGCAAAGTCGACAGCCCTTCCTCAAATCTTGGCTGAATACCTCAGCCTGCTGATATTTTTATGGTTGCAGACCATCAGTTGATCATTCGGGTGAAAACGGATCACCTCCTTAATAGATTTTGAGGCAGATTTCACACAGCATGCATCTTATACAGAGTTCATAAAGTCTGAAAGGTGCCCAGATGTTTGCTTTCATAATACTGGGTGCATCATGTCTCCTAACATAAGTAACGCTTGCATTATGCTTGCCAACAATTCAGTGACGTCTCTGCATGGATGCAGAATCTTCCCCGTCCACATTGCAGTGCACCGTGTGATCAAGAAATTTCCACTCATGTACTGCTCTGACAGTTTTGTTCACATTTTAGAGCAAAAAAAAAAGCTTTGTATCAACTGTACTTCTTTAGCTGCATACAGTGTATCAGTGCAGGGAAATCTGCTAAAGTGGTCCAGGCTGCTCTGTGCTGAGGGCAAAGAGTAGCACACTGGGAAATAAGGCAGGTAGGCAGTCTGATGCTCATAACTTCACTGTATGCTCCTGTAGCCTCTGTAGAGAAGATTTTTGGCAGGCTAGGTAAGGCAGAGCATCCAGAGGTTACACAAAATAATATTTTTAGAAACAGAAAGTTGGAAATAAAGTTACTTGTTTAAATTCCAAATTCAGTCTCCTACACAAACGTTTAGTAGCAGACCTCCTTCACCCATGCAAGGCTGGCACCACCGGTTACTGCTTCAAATAGATGTGAACAGAAGCTACAATTTATGATGTGTATGTATGAGTTATTTCATGCGTGAATGTATGTATATTTCTTGTAAACGTAGCACTTGCAGCAGTTGATCATATTTGATGAAGTCGATGAACTTGCATGGTTCATGCATTTTTTGTGTTATATCCACATGGTTGGAGACACTCATAGCAAGTTGCTTTTTTAGATTGAAATGTCAGCTGAATGGAATAGATGTTCTATTTCTGCCAAAATGCTATAAAGTTGCATTCTAATTCAGCCAGGTAATAACAGAACCACTGTTGTATGCTTCCCAGCTAAAATGAATAAGAAAAGATAACCTTTGTGCCCTGAGCAAGATGACCAAGATCACATAGGAAAGGTCAAACTCCTCAACTGCCTTTACCTGCCAAGTCTAGACACCGACAAACTAAACCATTTGGAACACAGTTGTTGAAATAACATATCCTAAAGTACTACTTACACCACACAAACCAAACATTTTTTTTACTGTCTAGAAGCTAAGGGTGCTAAGCATGGTGATGGAGACATGGCTTTTCAATAGCACTTGAGTAGAAAAAAATAAGTATTCACTTAAATGATAAATATCACTGAAGTGTTAGATATTTGAAATACACAAGTTTTCTGTGACTGAAAGCATGGAATGATTTCTTGGAAAGCACTTTTGTGCTCACAATTCACCTCTCGTCTCCTCCTCATTTATTCCTCGGAAACATAGTCAGCACACTCAAATGGTTTACATAAAACCATTCCTGGCCTTTTGATTAGGAAAGTCTATTCAAGCTTTTCTGATATGCCAATGTTATTACCACATGTATTTCACCGAAATACATCAGACCAATGCATTTTTCATGTGCTGGAGCCTTGTGCAGTTCACATATTCTAAAGCTTTTGTGAGTTATATCTGAGAACTTCAATTCTGTTTACTTGATCAATAGCGGAATAAAAGTCGAGAGAGAGAGAGAGAGAGAGAGAGAGAGAGAGAGAGAGAGACCTGGATAAAAAAAAAAAGAACTTTAAAGTCCTATGTTCTTTTTCATCCAAACCAAGACCCCACAGACCTAAATTGACTACATTATCTGATTATCTATTAATGTGACAGAAGATGTAGTGTGTGATGTAATGAAAGCTGCACAAAGACTACCCAGTCCATCAACTTATTAATTATATCTGCAGCTGTTTCGATAAATGGTTAATTATTTATATTGTATTTTGAAGTAAAACTATAAACTGTTCTGTAGTTCCAGAGAACACCTTTTACAGCAGGACACTCAAGGGCTATTTTAATGTTTGGCATTTTGGGAATTATACTGCTTGGTTTTCTTTCCAGGAATGAGATAAGTAGATTGATAACCCTGTTTATCTGTGTGTGTTGGATATGAAGCTAGAGACCAAGTTCAGTTTATCATGACGACCCCAAACTGGAGAATATAACACACTGTATCTAATTTGTATAAATCATGCAAATAACAAAGTGTAAAATAGATAATTTGTGATCTGATGTTGGTTATGCACTGGACTGTATCTTAATTGGGCACAGTGACCTCACTGCACCAGTAACGTGTGGCAATCGACCCAGGAAAATGGCTGTAAGTAAGCAGAGCACACTGGTTCAGCAGGGATGGATTGTCTTGGTGTTCCAAAAACCAAAATACAATTTTGGACACCACTGACAATAATGACATTTAAAGAGTATGGAAACACATTAATTCTCAAAGAGTTATTCTAGCCAGCAGAAGAAAATGGTCCTCTGTCATTACTAACAGCCTGAGCCTGACACTGACCATTTTGGTACACGATGAAATAAGAGTTTTGGTGAAGGACGCAGGCTTTTGGACTGTATGCACTGTTGTTATCTATCACATTTCCACTAATAGTGTATCGTCACTGTGTTTTTCTTTGAAAATAATGTGTTTGTATTCTGTAAAGAGAAATTGAAGAATTGCTGGAGGACTGATCTTTGTCTCTTGGGTCTCTTTCTGTCTCAGGGAGACTATGATCCAGTGAAAACCAGAGTTCTCCACCTAAAAATGAACCCTACTACTGTTGCCAAGCAACAGCGACAGCAGGAAGTAGAGGCTCTTCGGGAGGAAGTGACACATCTCAGGGAACTCTTGCGCTCAGTGCAGGATGGAGCCGCTCTCGCCCATTCACAAGACGACTCCAGTATGCACACCTCTGGCCTTGGCCTCAGTTTGCCGCCATCAAAGGAGGTGCTGGGTAAGATCCACAACACGGACTCACATTTATAGCCTCGCTTGAACTAAATTAACTCATTAGCTTGCACCAGATATAATTAATGAACCTCTCATTGTCCAACTCATTTCCATTACCATAAATTTTTATAAAGCTGACCATCGGTGTCTCAGCTGAGATGAGAGCAATCGTTGTATAAGAAATAAATCTTCAACAACATGGAGTACATTAATCTAGGACACAGTAGGTACATGCACATAAAGTCAAATTAGTTAACATCCAGTTAATACATAGTGCTATGCTTTAAGTGCTCTGTATTTACTATAGGTACCATTATGTTCATTATGATTACAAAACTGACACTGTTATAAAACTGTTATAAAATTGTTAAATGTTTAGATGATTACCTCCCTGTATTTGGTAACTTTTACTGTTACTTGCCAAGGTGAAGAAGACCGTCATAGTAACATTTACAAGATACAAGGTTAATATATCATTCTGTATCATTTTTAAATTTTTTTTTTTATCTTGGAGTGCAAAGGATGAGTCAAGAGGTCTCAGAGCCTGAGGAAAAACACTGTTGTCTGTTGGCAGTGGACACTTCTGTATTGCTTGCCAGACGACAGCAGGGTAAACAGGTTGTGGCTGGGTCGTGTGCTGTCTTTTGGTGTATCTTGGGATCTGTGCCAGCGCATTACCTCACTGATATATCCTGGAGCTTGGTCAATGTGTCCCACTGATGTTCTGGGCAATTTTAATCATCCTCTGCAGAGCCTTCCGGTCCTGTCACGCACAGCCCAATTTGTAATGTTGCTAGTCGTAATGCTTTCCGTCACTCTTCTGTAAAAGAGTTTGGCAAGGGAATTTTGCCCTGAGAAATAAAATAACATCAGAGCTTTCTTTACCGGGATGGTGATGTCTGATGTCCATGACAGGTTCACTGTGATTTGACTTCTTTATAAGGCAGCACTTTGATATTTCACTGCTTTCCACACAGCGCATTTTTGACAAGTGTTTAGGTCCTGTTCACTTTTAGACTAATGAAAAAAGATTAAATGAGAGGAACTGTTAACCTACGTCCTTTACTGGTTGCACTCCTAACCAAAGTAAGAAGGAAATTGCTTCATTGATATTTATATGTGAGGTCAGTGAGTCTTTTGTCCTCTTAGGTGTGAGTATATGACAGGTAGTTAGAGAGGGGAAGTGTAGTTATGACAGGGTTAAATATTTAATTGGAGTTCAGGGCAGTTCAGTGCTGGAAGTCTGGTGGCTAATTTGTCTTGTGAGGAGAACACCGCTCTGTCTCATTCACACTTCTTCTGTCTCTGGCTCACCAACTCTCTTAACTCATCTCTGGACTCTTCTCTTTTTACAACTTCCGCTGTTCTTTTCTCTTCCTTTCACTTTTGTCTTTTCTTTGCCATTTTCCTCCATCATTAGTCTTGGTATTCTATCTGTTCCTGACCCATTCTTTGACCAATCTTTTTCCCTATTTGAAACGATAATTGAGCTTTCATCAGTCTGCTCAATTTATACCCTGGCAGATAATGGAAACCGAATTTGTGATATCTGTTCTTATCTTCAGACCAGGTCAGTAGGATGTGGAACAGTATGAAAGAAGACTAAACCTTAGTTATAGACCCCACGGAAACATAGTAATGGTCAAATGTCCCCATGCGATAAGAATAGATCTGAAATATACCTGATTATTATAATAATTCCTTGTCAATAGTTTTTATGACTTAAGTTGCTTAGAACATTTTCTGCAAATAGAAATTCAAAATGAATATCTTAATGATTATTTTCAGATTCGCTCTGCATATCTTCTCGCTACACATTATCCTCTGAGGATTTGATATCAGGTAAAGATTAAAATTGCTCAGGCACAACCACAATTATTGCTCTTATGAAATTTCCATTTCTACTATCCACCAATATTTTTAATGGCAGCCTAAAAACTACACTGGGCATCTGCTCTTACTATGTGTATGGGTGAACAGAGCTTTTATTGACTTTTGGGCCAGGTAAGGTCTACAGTTAAGTTTTTATTAAGATTTTAAACAAAAATTATGGCAAATACATGTAAAATTAAGTTTAGGTTTAAAGTGACAAGAATTATCATTTAACTTGGCTCATTTTTGGACTGGATTAGAACCCCCTCTATTGTACTCATCAAACATTAAAAACAATTCAATCAGAACCATGAATTGAGCTGGTATTAGCTTTATTAAGTTAGTATTATTCCTAGCTTTACACATGACTACATTTTATGAATGAAGGATTATTTTTGCTCTTTCATAGTTGTGTCCTGAGGGTCTCCAACTCTCCAGCTGAAAGTTAAAATTTTATCGAACACACAATTGACCTTTCTTCCTGCTGTAAGGCTTCTAGATAGATTTTATTTCCATAGCAATTTTTGTCAGTGGTCTATAATCTAGCCAGGAATTAATGTCTATGTTTTATGTCACAGTGCATTACTTATTCTTTCAAGTTATTATTGTTTTAACTGTACACATTTTTTCAACTCCTTTCTTCTTTTCTCTCTTTCAACTTGTGCAGTTTTTGAAGTGACAACAAATGAGGGCAGGACATTATGTTTACATTGTGTTTGTTTTTCCTGGGTAGATAGGTGGTGTACCCTTCTGCTTTTGTTAACTTGTCATTTGTGTCACTGCCACAACATACTTCGGGCATACTTCAGGTTGAAAAATGAGCAGACCAAAATATATGAAATATGTAAATAAGAAGCTTCCGCAGCAGTGGAATTTACTTGTCAGTTTTTAAGAGACAGCATGCCCAGACCCGTGGAGACCAATTAAGGGCAAAAGTCAGAAGTCACCACTAACTTTCTCAAGACTTGACAGTTGGTGTAGAAATCTTCAAACCCTGAATACTTTGATCTTGTAGCAACTAAACACACACTTTGTGTGTACACTTGTGCACATTCATTTTTGGGATTGCTCAGGCAATAACATGCCGATGTCCCTGCTTATGTGTCCATTTGTCTGCATGTCAACAGCAACTTTAAGCAGCGTGTACTTCGTGCTGTCACTTGAGAATTAACAGCCATTTTCCGGGCAGTTTGATAGCTGTCATATAGTGACAGTTTTGTCACAATGCTGAAGTCTTGAAACAGTATTTATCAGCACTGACTGACACTCAAGAGGAGCCAAGTTACCCAGGAGACAGACCGGCACACAGTCAGACACACTCACAGACTCTTAAGTTTATATTTTCTTGCCTTTTAGTTGTGTAGTAATGATGGATACAAGTGTAATAGGTTAAGATGTGTGAAGGGTAGAATGATGGGTAGGATAATTATCAGTCGTTGCAGGGTTGGAACCCTGGGCTATAAACATGCACCACTGTCACTACTAACAGCTCTTGCAAGAATATGTAATGTGATGACACAAGAGAATTGAAAATGGCTGTTGCTGACTGTAAGAAGGTGTCAGCTCTGGTTAAGGAGAATTGTTTTAGGTGTAGATGCACATTTGAGGATCTGAAATGCTTTTGACCTTGAAAGAATTAACCAGAGCAGGCTAAGCTTTTTCAGAGTTTTAACGAAGCCCTTTCTCTGCTTTGGTCAAATAGTTTTTCACCTTTCTTAAAAATTCTGTCTGTGGTCTTCTTGCCTGTTTTTATCATCCATGTTTTTATGCCTCTGCACTGGCTTGTTGATCCATCAATTCCTAGTCTTGAGTGCCCACCAAACTTTGTTGATTATATAGACCAGGGGTGTCAAACTGATCCAGTAAAGGGCCATGTGGCTGCAGGTTTTCATTCCAACCAAGCAAGAACACACCTGATCCAAATCAGGCGTGTTCTTGCTTGGTTGGAATGAAAACCTGCAGCCACATGGCCCTTTACTGGATCAGTTTGACACCCCTGATATAGACCCTTTGTGCTGCCACACTGATGATGTGTGTGAAGCCTCGGTGTTTTAAAATGAGTGGCTTTTATTCAACAGCATCCATATTTTAACTGTTTCCTTCAGTCAGTGCTACAACTTTATGTTCTGTCAGAATCACTTTTATTAGGCGAGCATGTAAATATATACAAAGTCTTTGCTTACACAGTCATAAAGCAGTAGTCCACTATAGGCTCCTTCGTGCAAAAATTGTCACCTGAAGCTCAATATCAGCGAACCATGTGATGAATCTCCTTTGTACTCTTTTGTATTAATACTCCTCAGTGAAGATAGCATGTATCTTACTGTAAGTTAATCACTGGCAACATATATGTCCACATAGTGATAACTTCCATTTCACAAAGAACAACACCTACTACCTTAATCACATTTCTTCAAAATGTTCACTACACATATTGTATTATGAGTCTGGACAGACATTTATGTGAACTGCAACTTCAGTGGTTGCTGGAGGCATAAAGCTGCAAGGCAGTCCCTCTAGGTAATACTTTGTGCTTTGTTTAACTTTTCATAGAAATGAAACAGCCAAGACTGGCACATTGTGTCGTGTAAATGGCAGAAACAAGATTGAGGACAAATTGTCTGTGATTTAGTGAAGTCCAAATTTACACCATGATACTTAATACTATTTAAATGGAGCAATCTGTCCACTTTTCATCCTGTGTGGACCTTTTTCAAAGGGTAGAGCATGCACTCCCACTAAATATGCCTGGTTCAGATGAAAGCTTCCAAACTAAGCTCCAATTTTTGGCTGAAATTATAGAAATGGCAATCAAAGGACACTGAGTGTTGATGACTCTGCCAGTATCAATGGAGACTAAAAGTTGGCCTCCGCTGTCTGACACTGCGGTTAGATGTTTCAGTAGAAGATGGAGCATGTTTTTCAGTCAATGTGAACACTAACATCATGGAAGCGTTTGACTCTTCACTGTTGTTCTGTTCTCACTCCTTGTACCATTTTTAATGATCCATTATATTAATGCACAATTACACCGATCACTTTTAACATTGTAAATAATTCCCTCCGTAATGACTCATTTTTGCTCAGACAAAATTATTTCTCCGCCTTCTCAAATCAAGTCTTCAAATTAAAGTAATTATGGCAAATTGATTTTCAACAAATTAAAGCCGAGGCTCCATCCTGCTTCTCCTCTCCATGAATTGCTCTGCTCCCAGCTAGAAGACACAGCTGACTGCTTTAGTCACCACTACTCTCAGTGCATCACAGTGTTTTGTAGATCCTAAGTGAGCAGATGGAGTGCCTCAGGGAGTTTATATTTGATATGGAGTCGTCCATCTATGTTGGCTTTAGCTAAATGAGTTGAGCATGTACTTGTGGAGCTTCATAGGGATGTCTAAGCAACATGTAGCTTTAACTTAAAATGGATTTCCTGAGCTGCCCATCCTTGCAGTCCAGGGACCTCATTAAAGAGTAAGACCCTATCTGCTATTGTTATCTTAAGTTTCAAAGATTTCAGTGTCAATGTTGTTCCCCATTGTCCTTGTCTTTTACCATACAGACTGAACAATAGTGGTGGTGCCATTTTTTTGATGTGATAAATCTTAGGAAGTTTCTGTAATACCCAGTAACCGAATATCTCATGGATGTATTCTCCCACCTTTTGTGTATGTTGCAGATTTGCGTAAGCAGATGGAGAGTTCGGAGCTCAGGAACCAGAGGCTGAAGGAGGTGTTTCAGAGAAAAATTCAGGAGTTCCGCACAGTCTGCTACGTCCTGACTGGCTACCAGATAGATATCACCACTGAGAACCAATACAGGCTCACCTCAGTATATGCAGAGCACATGGATGACTCCTTGCTCTTCAAAAAGGTACACACACTTCATATGTAGGGCTGGGCACAATCAAATTGAATGCTTTAATGTGGAAATATTATGAATTTGGAACTTACATAAACACAGTATTTATACACATGGAAGAGATAAAAAGTTAGGAGAAAAAATTAGCAACGCCCTTAAACTGCAATACAACCTTAGGACCAGACAAGGCTATTCAGAAGAGTATACCACTTTATTATTAGCAGGAACAAAATCCTAGGTATCCAGTCTCATTTACTGATATCAGCATCATCAATATTTACATGGCTTTATATACATCTATACATAGATACTTGCTGAGATCAGATACTAATGTAGGTGGCTATATGTATTTCTGTAAGCATATGCACTTGATCATTAACAGAAGTGTGAGGTTAAGAGAGAAACACTGTCGATGTTAAATTTCCTCAGGCTGTAGCATCTGTGTGAGTGCTGATATCTGTCTTGGTGAGATCACAAATGCTTCAGGAAGTGAAAATTTGACCTTGAGAGGTTTTTCTCCCCTCCTTTCTTTAACTGTATCCCCTATATCCACTGCTATGCATCATTAGGCCACGTTATAGCTTTGTGCCTGACTCGGCCGTGCGGGGAGAGGGACGCTACGCGACAGGGACTCTCCGCTGCTGTGTGTATTGAATGTGTGTGCGTACCTCACAGTGGAGGAATGATGATGATGGTGTGTTTGTGTGTGTGTGTGCGCGGGAGAGAGTGATGACTGGGCAATGTCACAGAGCTGGGCTGCATTAATCGATCACCATTCCCCTTACACTCATTGAGTGGGCTAAATAAAAACTGTATGTGTGTCTGTCCCTTAGCTGTTGAGCAAATCCCTTTTTCTTAAGTAGCTTTACAGTGAAAACATCCTGCTGTGCTCCCTTTGCACTTACCTCTTTGTCTCCTTCCTTCCTCTTCTCTCCTCTCTCCATCCTGCCCTGCCACACTTTTTTTCTCTCTCTTTATCTCTCCCTTGTTGTTTATCTCTCTCCTTCTCTCTGTTACTCTTTGATCTGCGTGTGTAGCAGTAGCTAATCGCCGTGTTGTTGCTATGTTTTGTTATGATAGGGGGGCCTCTAGCTAGAACAGAAGCCGTGGAGAATCTATACTGGCGAGGTAAAAGGCAGCCTTATTATCTTGGCAGGGTAATTA
This sequence comes from Acanthopagrus latus, assembly GCF_904848185.1. NCBI lineage: Eukaryota > Metazoa > Chordata > Actinopteri > Spariformes > Sparidae > Acanthopagrus > Acanthopagrus latus. The sequence goes on along the minus strand of NC_051039.1, from coordinate 6,079,531 downwards.
TTGTGGTCAAGTGCCAGACAATTGCGCCTGGGCATTACTGCCTTGCTCAAGAACTTACTTGTATGTTAGCGGAATAGAGAATAACATGAGCATAAGAAACAGGTTGGATTTGAACGTGCATGTGTGCGCGTACGTATATCTTTTTTTTTTTTTCCTTGCTGGTATGTCAAATCTGCTCTATCGAGCCCACCTGCGACCCTGCCAGAAGAGATAATTCACTGTCAATATTGATTAACCTCAGACTGCATCCATGGAACACACACACAGAAGGACGCACACACACTAACACACAGACAGACACACAGAGTCGTAATGCCCTCATAGTGCGCACTGTCACACTCAAATGCACACATACTCCAATCTCAACACTCTCCGTCACACCACACTTCACCACACAGCGGCCCCACTCCCCCCACCACTCTGTTGGCTGCACATGCATACAGATGTACGGAGACAAACACACACATACACACACAAAACAGATGCTAACACCTCCTGTATTAGTATTCTGGGTGTTCTCCACTGTTGGAGTGTGTATGACACACACGCCTGGTGGCCTATGGGAGCAGAGAGGCCTGTACTACTAATGGAATACGACACTCACCCTGTGCACACACGCATATAAAGGAACTCCCACACGTAAAGGAACTATAAGCACACATGAATACAATATGCATAACTTGCTCTTTACGTGTGTGTGTGCATGCGTGTGTGTGAGTGTGTGTGTAATACGGGTTATGTGAATATAAAGTGGACTAATTGTAGGATGAGGCAGGAGTAAGTGGAGAGAAAATGGGGGATTTTGGACAGGAAGCATAGAAGTCTTTACAAATAGGATTCTAATGTTATTCACCTCAGCAACAGGGTTGCCAGATAATCCTGCTAATATCCCCCTCTTGCAGAGCCACCCAAATCCCCCCTCCTATGGCGTAAGCTGTTTAACCTGCAAACTATCACATCCCCCTCCTCTCTCTTTTCTCACACATTCATTATGTCGCACTTTCACTCAAATGATTTCTTCAACCTATTCATGTTTTAGCTGTAATTTGGTAATTGAAACGTTTCAACTTAAATTGTCAAATGAGATGTTTTCTGACTCAGTCAGTCCTGTGTTAGTCTCAACAGTGATGGCAGAGAGACATAATGATAGTGGTAATTATGACTGGAAGAAATGTTTTGTTTATTCAGTCTTTGTTACTTGGCTCAGATGTAATTATAACTACTTTATCCCCATTTCATCTCTCAGAGGCGTCAGCACAATTAAATGCTAAATCAGATTTTGGGGGAGAAGAAGATTGAAACAATACTTAAGTGATAATAACCTTTTATATGAGTTATGATCACTTTAAGATTGATAGAAAACAAGTTACTGCTCCTAGCAGTGTTTTTTTTATTATTGATTAATCTGCTGAATATTTTATTGTCTAATCAAAAATCAATGAATTGGTAAGGTGTACAATAATGTGGAACATGCTGTTCACCATTTCTTAAAGCCACAGATCATCATATTTAAGTCATTTAATGTCTTGTTTTGTTTAAAAATATTCTTATTTTACAATAATATAAAAAACAGCAAATTCCCATTAAAAAAATGCAGCCAGTGTGGGGCTGGAGTGATTGGTAGACTTCAAGGAATAAACAGAGTAGTTGAGTTGGGTAGTTTTTCTGTAAATCAGTTGATAAATTGATCAACTGACTGTACCCTCATGTTAGAGCTGGTGGACTAGTGATCGGAAGGTCGCTGGTTCGAATCTTGCCTCCCCTGGGCTGAACTGAGCTACATGTCGAAATATCCTAGAACAAGATACTGAACCCCAAAATTGCTCCTGATGTGCAGTTGGCACCTCGTGTGGCAGCCTCTGCCATCAGTAAGGGTCCTGCGATGAGCTGACGACTCATCAAGGGCGTACCCTGGCCTTTGCCCATAGAGTTAACTGGAATTGGCCCCAGTAACCACCACGATACCTTGAAAGAGGGGGATAAAGGGGTAACATCTCCACGACCCTCATGGAAAAAGTGAAAGAAAACGGAAGGACTCAACTGCAACTTAATTCAAATGAGTCCCTCCAGTCTGACGTACCAGGTTCACGAAAAAACGGATCCAACTGTCAAACTGGACAGTGCTGATAGAGAATCAAGATTCTCTTAATGAATTGCCTATTTCTAGATTAAAATGTTCAGAAATGAATTTTAGTGCTTTGTTAGTGGTCCAGTGCATCAAAGTGTGTCCTCGCCCGATTCTACGTACCTGCACCGTTAGTCAGCTGTTAATCGGTCAGTTATTCCTTGATATAATGACTGGATTCCTGTTAAGTTTAGATCTTAAGGCTGACATAGTAGGCTGACATTCTAACTGTTTATTTCATCGTTACATTAACTTTATCTCCTGTTTCCACAGTACCCTAAACTTCAAAGTCAAAAGGGATCTCATTATATTGGCACCTTCATGCTGTTGGTTTTGATCAACCTTGCAGGATAAAGTCAGAAGTTGGAATGTGTTTCTGTTAACAGTCAGTATTAGAGTGATGGAAAAAAAAACAAAAAGTTAAGGGCTTCAAAGACATGTATAACTGTGTGGGGCTTCTGTAGTGTTACAAACAAGAACCATTCAGGTTCAAAAGGTACTTAGTCATCGCTAGTTTATATGGGGAAATACTGCTTGTCAATTAATAATGAATTTATGCAATGTTATTTTAAAATGACTGTGATCACAGAATTAGTTTGATAGAGAAAGTGCTCATAAGATGTTTGTGTGTATTAGCCTAACTTGAGCATGTGTGTAATTAATATTTTTAGCTCACCCCTAGGTGAGAGGGCTGATTAGCATCAGTGATTAGGTATTTATGAGGCCCTGCTAATCAGTGAGATAAACACCTTAGCTGTGCAAGTGAGTGAGTTATTTGAACATTTTTCTTCCAGAAGTTTCGTGGAGAGGGAGGCACTGCTTGCATTTCACACTAACATTTGCCCATTTAAAAGGTACAGATAAACACAAAAACAAAAACAAAAAGTCAGTTTGACATTACAGGATAGAGTCTTAGTCAACAGTATATGCACACACAGTGATTAGATTTCTGTATATAAATTCGATTATATTCTCAAAGGTTTTTATTGATGATAGTACTTTATTTTCATTGTGTAATCCTGCTGCCTCAGACTTGAGGTAGTTCAAATGAAGACGAGTTTGTCAGATGGAGACCTATGATGTTCTATTGTTTTAATTTTCTACATGAGAAACTTCAGCAACTCAAGTTTAGTTGGAACATTTAAAAAAAAAAAAAAAAAAAAACTCAATGAGGCACATTGTAGACAAACAAGTCTTACAAGTAGTGCGTCTCTTTAAGTAATCTCCCAAAGCAGACCCACTGCTGGGCTTACACACCTCCGCTATTGATTAGCTCGTTAACAAATAAACAAACACACACACACACAGAGCTGTGCTCTCCGGAGCAGCGTCTAAAAACTTCTCGATGTTCTCCATCGACCTGACTTTTCCGTCTTTTTTCCCCTTTTACTTACTTTCTTTCCTTCCCTTGCTCTCTCTCACTTTTCCCTCACTTCCTTGTCACTCTCTCCGCTGTCTTCCCTTCCTAATGAAAGGAGAAGATAGAATCTCGGGGCCACCTCATTAAAACATACTCCCAATTAACTGTCAACCCTCTCACCAGAGAGAGATGGAGGGAAAGAAAAGAATTTGTGGAGGAATGGTGAAAGGTGGGTGATGTGTAGACAGAGCAGAAGGTTTAAGATGGCAAAGATCTCAAGAAGCAATGAAACACTGGCTTTTGAAAAAGCTAAACAATCTGTATCTGTACCCCTGTGTGAGGGTGGGAGAAGGCAGAGGACAGTTAATAAAGTACAGTTTATGAACACTGTTGAGTCTTAATGACCTGTCTCTGTTTTATCAGCCACTTGGGAATGATTAACGCCACACAAATGTGTGTTTGCCGGTGTGTATGTGTGTAAGACGGATTGTAAGCCATCGCTGCTTGAATGATTCAGTCATTTGTCTGTTATAGCTTAATTTTAAAATAACTTTGAAGCTCGACACAGCTCGACTGTCAGGGAAGCTGCTGGCTACAGTTCCAATAAGATTCGAGCCATGGGAGCGGTCAGAGGGTGGTGCAGTGGGACCCGGCTGGGCCACTAGCCAAAATGTTTCTGGTGTCACTCTTTCTCACCCAGTGATAAGACGGTTATCTTTGCCTCTCCTTTTCTGACCAATCAGATTTAATGCCAACAGAGTGTTAGAGTGTGATTTGTAGCAGGTGGTGTGGCAGCTACTTAAACTGATAAGGACCTCCAAAGATGTTGTATTTTCTTTTTTAACCATTTTTTTTTATTGATTAGAGTAAAGTGGAATGAGTGAGCTCATTTTAAAGAGAATGGCACTTACCGCACATTCATAGCTCACAACAAAACTATTGACAGCAGCCAGCAGTGTGTAAAAACATCAATACGGCTGATTTTTAAGAGGAGGACAGTTTTATTGATGCAAATAACTGCACTGTCTGTACTGCACATGTGAACACGCCTGTAACCAAACAGTAGCAACAGGTACAGTAATGGATTCAGCTGATAAAATAATGAGCAGCTGTCTGCACCAGATAGTTACGCAATGGACCAGCAAGCAGATATGAAGAGTTTTAAACCCGCTGTGTGGAACTTTTACCTGCTTCTGATAGTGTAGGTAGTGATAGTTATTACACAAGCCATGACAAATAAAGGAATTCTGATTCTGATGCAGTGTCAACATACCACAGGCTTCACCTTTAGTTGTTGTCACCCACTCTGTCACCGTGATTACTCCCCCTTTATTTTACCCTTTCGATTTAGGGTATTTTTAAGAGGGATTGCATTTTATGAAACAACAAAAGTAGACCCTGCTTTGTTTAATGCATTGATCAGTAAATTCTGTGATTGGTGGGTTCGGTGTATGCACAGCCTTGATGCTCCTCTGAAGGAGCAAACTCCAATGTGTATAGATCCCTTAAATTAGACTAATTTAGGCTGACCTCATGAAAAATGAGAACTGTGCAAGTTTTGCGTTTGTATCAAGCAGCAAAAAGGTTGAAGCATGATGTGTTCGTGTTAACTTGTCTTACTTGGCATTGAAACTCGTGCGATGGGACCAAACTTTGCAATGTTTGTACTCAAACTATATATTGTATAGCCCTATCAAGTATACTGTTAATCAGAGAGATTTATCTGGCAGCAATAGGCCCAGTCAGCATTGTTTGAACTTGTTTGGCAAGGGATTGAATGTAATTGACAGTCACTTGCACTGCTGATGAAAGAAATAACGTTGGACTTTGAGGTTTTGTGCCGTCTCCTATTGCACTATTTTATGAAACATTTTATTTTCACATTGATAATGCAGTGATGCATCGTAGACCTTAAAATAGTTTGTTTATCGAAGCTATTGTCTCGCATAAAGAATGCATGAAGAATTATTTTTCCGATTGAATCATAGCATTGAAATGAAACGTTTATGGTACCCAGTATGATATTTAGCCTGGCTAAAACCCCTTCATTAAGAAAAATATTGGCATGTTGAGTGATTGAGGAGACTTGCAGTGCTACTTAAATGAAACATGTCCATCTTATTACTGGCTTCATTTACCATATTAATGTATTCAGGTTTCATCCATGAAGACTGCCTACTGTACTCCCCACTGTTCAGCTCTTGCTCTAACAATGTGGTGTACCTATTTTTAGCTGAATCAGATCAAACAAGGTCACGACGCAGACGTAAGACCAATGCAGTTAGAAAAGATTGCTTAGCCATCGTTTGTGTGTGTGTATGTGTGCGCATGTGTGTGTCCTAAATCTTTCCCTGTTCAAGTAGACTTGTATTGTTACAGAAATAACATTAAGACCCATTATGTCTTACATTCCCATCATAGTCATCTAAAATGCCTGTGTGTGCACATGCATGAGCTCTTGTTCTTGGGTGTAATACAGAGCAATAAAATGAATATGAAACTAAAAAGGGTAGATGAGTGGGTGTTCGGGAAAAGACAGAAGGCTTACTGGGACTAAATTTCACTTTGCTCACTGACTGAAACAAAACACTCACTGATGTATCGCTGATAGCTATGAAGATAAACATGAGCAAAGCACTAATAAACAGTAAACACAAAGGCTGGTGGGAATACAAGAGTGAATAAATTAACTGGATTTTCAGTGGATACGACTGGATGTGCTTAAACCTTCAGAGAGAAATCTTGGCGTTGAAATCCCAGAGAACGAAGAGAATGTTGACTCTGATTTCTCCTGACAGTTTCCTGTCCTGCTTGCCCTCAGGGTGTGTGTATGTGTGTGTGCGTGTGTGCATGCACACTTGTGTGTGCACGCTTGTTGCCGTCACTAGCTCCTCTGGTCGATGTTCGGAACATATGTCTGCTGTCTCCATGGTAACGTGATACATCAGAACCGCACTTAAGTCCACCTGAGGTCATGAATATTCCTCAACCGGAATATGGCCTCTGAAGCTCTGCGAGGAGTCACTTCAGTTCACACATCGATGTTGCCTTCATATTCGTGCTCATCACTTAACCCCGTCAGCCTCTTAATTTTATTCCCACATTGAGACTGGAGTTTAGATAAAAGATCCAGTTTTGTTCGGGCTTGGTGATTTATGTCCGATATACGTGTATATATCATCATCGTGATGCGAGGCGATATGTTGTCTGAGATTTTGGATGTTGTTATATCTTGATGTGGTATCAGTGTTAAAGGCTGCAGTACATTAAAGTGATATAATTTTCTGAACTTACCAGACTTTCCTACTTGTTATACTACTCACCTTTACCCATTAATCATTATATTGACATTACAAATGATTATCATAAATCTCAATGTGTTAATGTTTTGTGAAAGTACCAATAGTTGTCCCTACAATATTGTTGCAGTATCAATATTGAGGTATTGTCACAAATATCATGGTGTTCGATGTTGTTGCTCTAGCCTAACATTTATTAAGTACTTTCAAGGACATCAAGGACAAAATATTGTAATGTATATTGTGTATCAGGAAGAGGTTTAAAATTATTGTTATTTGCACTTTTCATCAAACCATACCATACCTGGATGTTGTTTAATGTATGTTTACAAAGTTGTTATATATATCGAGATATAAGACAGGTTTGTGTTACTCAAACAGAAAAGTTCAGCTTAGCAATTCCAACAAGCTGTTTTACACATCTGCCAAAAACGGCACCTGTAACAGTAAATGTATGCGGATAACAAACTGAGTATCACTGCAAATTCACAGTTAATTTGGAAAAACCTCGCCTGTTGCTGAGCTTCCAGCAGCTAAATCTTGTTTACCAGCTCAGTTTGTTTTGTTTGACTCCTATCTAAAATGCATACTGCATTTTGTATTGGGTTCTGGCTGAAATATGCACCGCATATGAATACCCCCCCCCTTATTTTCCCATCTCTTGGAATACACTGTTAGGAATATTAATGGTGAAAAATCCAGTCCAGTGGACAGGTTTCTCCTATAATCATCCCAGCTTTGTTAAATACTACACAGAGGTCAGCGCACTGTCATTCTCTCAACTCTAACTGGCTGATTAATGACCTGTCAATCACACACCGAGGGTGACTCCCAGGGCTGAGCAGTGTTGCGTATTTTTCTGTCTGTGTCAAAGTGATTCACAGTTCAAAATCAAACATTTGAACCAGGACAAGAATATTATAAAGTCAACAGCACACAGGGAATGTGTTCTTGATGGCTTTTCTCTGAGCTTAGCCCACTGCCACAGTTGAGTTTGAGTTATAAATGCAGAATTTTTGACTTTCCTCTCGCTTTGAAATGCTCCGTAAATTAAGTTGAGGCAAGGATGAGTCAAATCCAAAATAAACAAAACAACAAAGAGTTGAGAGTTCTTTGAACATCTAACACATGTTAAGTTTTAAGGGTCTTATATTGACAACTGTGACTAATGTTTTATTTATTTATGCTAGTGAGCTTCAGGTTGATGAGTTCGTTGGGTTAATGGTGTTTATCATACCCCTCACAGAATAGTTTTCTGTTAGATGTATGTAGTCATTAGCTATTTACTGCTCACCACATGAACAACGCTTTAAAAACAGTAAACAAAAAGCTGATTAGAATATAAATATGGATAGGATTGATGCTGATTTAATTATTTTTGGTGGGAGCTGTACCCCATCTCTCTCTCTCTCTTTCTCCCTCTATATCCTCTCACTGACATCCTCCTCCCGACTGCAGAAAAATGCCAAAATCTGCATTTAAATTGAAAGCTATTCATCTGCATATTTTTGATTATTCAATTAATTTGCCTCCTGTTTTTTTCCACCCCCCACCAATCATCAGCTGTGCCATACAGTGGAATTGTTTATTGTTGATGATGAAGCTGCTGTTGGTGGGAAAGGGGTGTATTTGTTAGTACCGTATATGTGTGCGGCGCAAAGGTGCAAATGAGAATTGAATGAAAAGTGAATTGAAGAGACATCCATTCTATAGAGGGCAGAGAGGACAAGACAGAGGGTGAGGTGGAGAAGAAAAGTCCCCTCATTAGCAGCTGAGAGCTGAGACAGAGGTCAGCTGATCTGTGAACAGTGTGCCATCACCTCAATATAGAGCCATCTGTCACAGCGTCACGTGCACACACAGTCTCAGGACTCTGTTTTAACAGTGAGCAGTGTGTCATGACTGTAAGGACGGGGGAAGCTTTCTCCAAGTATTTCATATATTGTGATATACTGTAAATTGTAAACTTTCAGCTTGTCGTGCTGATTACAGGTACACATAGCAGAAACCGCCCATCAAATGGAAACGAGAATGCAGAGAGCTTTTCAAAGTACAAATAATCCACAGAAACATTTGTTGTCTGGGGACCTCAAAGTGGCAAAAGAAGAGTATAATTAAACCTGCTTTGAAAAAATGCTTTGAAAAGGAGCAGCTGTTTTCCTTTTTAAAGTAGAGATTATGTTTGAGGAGATGTCATGTTTGCTGTGAGTGATGTGAGTTTTTTTTTCTTTTTCTTTTTTTTTCAACATAATGATCCAAATTACTACAATATGTAATAAATTGGAATTGGTACAATAAAGGTTTGTCCAATTTATTAGACTGTCGTGATCAATTAGGTTGCGTTTAATTACATTTACATGAAACAGTTACATTGTTGCAACCTAAACTATGAATAAATGGGATCAGTTGACTCACTTAAGACTAAAAGACTAAAACAAAAAAAGAAGGCCTATTCAATTTATACAATTACAACCACAATTTAGCTTAATTGCTTCAAATCACAATTAAAAGTGTATTTAAGAAACAGTGAGTCTATCTATCTATCTATCTATCTATCTATCTATCTATCTATCTATCTATCTATCTATCTATCTATCTATCTATCTATCTATCTATCTATCTATCTATCTATCTATCTCTCTCTCTCTCTTGTGAGAAATTTACAGCAATTGCAAAAACGTCCTATCTCGCAAACTTAAAGAAAGTGAGAAAAATTTAAGATCAACCAAATAACAAAAATCAAGAACATGGACAAAAACCTAACATATGAAACATACCGTGGAGGTAACGCTCATGTTAAGGTCAGGAAAATGGCAACAAGTGGAGCTGCCTCTCATCTTTGTGTTGGCAGTGAAACAAAGGCCTCAGTCGTTGGTCTCATGTGTTTCGGTGTAACTGTCGGAGGGGCGAAGGTGTGCACCTTTACTCTCACCCTGTCTGCTTTGGGGGGGGAATCATGATTGTCATTCAGTCAGCATGCAGCTCCTTGGTTGGATGAGGTCACTATGAAGCCCCGCCCTGCATCTCAAGCCAAGAAGTATCGATTTCCTTTAATTGGATAGACAAATGAAAAGAGGGGATGAATGGGATAGCACTGCTCCTCTCCATTGTTGAGGTGTGTCCTCCTTCGGTTTTGTGTGCAAGTTGATCTTGTTCGGTTCTTACCGCTCATCTCGGGGAAACAGATAAAAGTTTTATTCCATCCGTCTGTTTGGTGTGCTGGATGAGGCTGATGTCATGCTGCAGAAGGAACCTGTTGTATTGATATTTACCTAAACCTGGTGTTGCATTTTTTTTTCTGCATCTCCATCCCTTTGCTGGTGAGAGAAATCCAGTTGTTTTCATATATAAACAGAACATGTTGGTTTCATAAAGGTCAGATATTGTTTAAAACACTTTTTGGTGAAGTGTGAATATGCAAATAAGCATTGATAAGGTCAGTATTTGAATAAAACTGATTTAAAGAAATGCCTCCCTGACCTTTTATTAACTTCTTTTGAATTTATTCCCTACATAAGGAAGGAGAAACAAGTGTTGCTCAATGTGTTTCACTCTGAGGCACTTAAAAAAAAATTGCTTCTTTTAACCATCAAATACTTTTTTTCTTGATAACAATCTGTTAAAATTGAGTCAAAAACCATTAATTAGTCTGTCTGGCTTAATGGTGAGAACAAACATGACTCAAACACACATCTTGCATCAGAGTACACAGTGTCTGCTCTGATGCAAGATGTTTTACCATATGTGAATAGAATCACATAATATTAGTGCTTCATTCAAGTACTTCATTAGGCAGATGAGCCGTTATCGGTGCAGCTAAATTTACTGTCATTTATTCAACCAGGTAGGGTCCCTCTGGTGAAACATCACCAGAACAAGCATGCTAATTTCATGAATTCACTCATAAATCAGTTATGCACTGATACTAGTAGAACAACTGTCAATCATTTGATGATCACTTTAATCTGTCTTCCCCACAACAACAGGATTTGTTTCAGCTTTGATTTGAACTGGCAGTAGACAAGCTTTTTGTGTGAGCGTATCATTATGAAGTGTTGATGGCACAATGTACTGACTGTAAATTTAAGACACCATTGGCGTGTAGATTGGTTTCCTATAAACTTTGCTCAACTCTGCTGTTTTGTATGCCAGCGGGCACAGAATCTCTTGGGAAAATTAAGACTGACTGGAGATCCAGACAGGCTGGCAGCTTTTCATGTCTCCATTATAGACTTAATGAATGAATAAACCCGTGTTTTGTCCTGTGTTGTTGGTAGTTGCCAATCTGAGGAGAACAAAAAGGAAGCCAATTGTCTGCAACAGTGGCAACCACAGTAATACTGCTTGGTAATGCTTGGAGGGGGAAAGTTATCTGTTTCCACATGAAGACAGATTACCCAAACCCAAGTCAAACTCAGAAAAGAGGCATTGGGTTAAAAAAAAGAGAAGCAATTGGCTTTTGCAGTTTTCTGCATTTGGTCCTGTTCTAACAACTGACTGTGCACAATGTCGATTATCCTGCCATGGTAGAGGAAGGAGTAGGAAGCATTAGCTTTTTCAAACATCCCTGGAATGACATTCACATTTGGTGTAAACTTTTCAATTACGAGTGGAAACTACCTGGCTGCAGCAGGTAGAGAGGGAAGGAAGATACAATAAAAAAGGTGAATTACAGCATCATTAAACAGAACTCCTTTCAAAACGCTATCATTTACACACCGTTAATCAGAGAATTAAGGTGGAATTTTCCTTCAGCGCAGGAAGCCCAACTGCGTATTCTCATCTACACTTACGAACTAGATGAGTAGCAGCATTCCCATAAGGAGATATTTCCCCTCTCATTAGACACTTGCCATTCAAGCAGCAAGGTTGAGTCTATTTTACTGACACAATCCTGAATACTAGAAAGCTGCAGTGAAGATTACCACTACAGTATAATATTAATACAACCTCAAAAACATCATTCATATTTTAACATTTGAATTTAATCATTCTCATTCATTGAAAAACAGACAATCTGTGTCACAACCTTCACTGTGTGGGATGTTTGTGTAAAGGCTTTTCACATCAGGTGTCACAAAGTTATGGAGTTGTTAAGCTTTCCTTGTGCGCATTGGTATAATGTCTCCTGATGCCTTTCGCACGATGAAGCCTTGGTGAAAATGTCTGTGCAAACAACTACCCTTGCTTTATTTTTAACACTTAATAGGTGTAACTGGTCAGTCAGTCGACTCACCACTCTCATCCTGCCTGCAATGTCTCAAGAACTCTTTGATATCTGTAATTAACAGAAGCTGAGCCCTAATAATTTTGACAATTCCCTGATGTGTGTGCATGTGTGTGAGACCAATAACTTGATCACATACTTCACTGATAAAAAACTAATGACATTCCCATCAGCCTCAGCTGTACTTTGTCTGTTTAGAGCTAATTAGTAATCGTTGGTGTCACCGTCTCGGGAATATTGTCATAGCTTTATCAGAATGAGCTCGTTAGCATGCTGACGCTAGCATTCTGCTCAAGCCACCGCTGTGCCGAAGTGAAGTCTGACATGCCTGCTAGAATGCCTGTAGACAATTCAGGATTCACTGTTAATGTTTTTCCCTTACCTGGTCAGGCAAGCGGGTCAGAAAAGTGTTTGCACAAATTGAGATGTAGGCAGAGCAGCTGTGCTTTGGCCCCAAACCAGAGAGGGTCCATCTCAGGCGTGGTGTGTGTCTCAAGTCGGGATGTTTAAACCGGTTATAGTAAAGCGAATAGGTGCGGCACAGTTAAACTCAGTCCAGCAAAAATGTTCAGTGGAACATGTATTCCCCTTCTTGTGCCTACTACCTTGAGTTTACACTAACATCCCATTTCAGACCTAAACCACTGCCACGTCAGTTTTGTGCCCATAACCTTTTTTAATCTGTGTAAATCGGTCAGCCACCTGCGTATCTGTGCGTGTCTGCAAACCCCGATTTGGGGACACTGGTGTTTCTCCAGCGTATGAAGCGGTTATCTCAGTTTTCCTCTCCAACTGGCTGTGGGAGGTCTCACAGTCCTTGGCTTCCATAGTCCTCAATCAGCTCGTCCACTGTGTCTCACACACACACACACACTCATACACTCTTCAACAAGTCTGTTATGAGGACAAATTTGGGCAGAAGGTGTCTGAGACATCGGGATCTCCATGGTAACTGCCCGCGTTTCTTTTTTCTTTGATGTATGTGTTTCATGTTCCCAGAGCTCCAGCAGTTTCTCAAGCCGTGTGCACACACGTGTTTGTGTGTGTGCTTGTGATGAGCGTAGCAGCCTGAGGATATGGCCTGGCTTTCAGACAGGCATGCAGGGAAAGAAAACACCAGGGACCGTCAGGGAAATAAAGCCTCAGAGTGAGGCACTTAGATGGAGCGGCGGACAGTCGTCATGAGAAAGCCGGTGTGATTAGAAAAGCCTCACTGCGGTGTCCAGGCCTGTGCAATAAAGATTGATTTCGAATGAAATAAAGACCACATAGAAGGAGTAATGCTTGAGGAGGGGACCAAAACTGTGCTGTTGTGAGGTGTCCTTCATATCAAATGTTTCACAAACGCTTGTCTGTTAAATGTCAACAAGATTTTTCCTGTGGCCACAACTCAAGGGTCTGCTTAAACTGGTTCTCTGTGTTCTTGTACTTTTTCCATTTAAGTAATGTACTATATTGAGAAGACAAAGTAGTCACAATTCAGGAAGCAGAATGTCTGAGATGCTTTGAATCATAGGATTTGTAATCTCTATCATTTCTCCCTTAAAAAACATTTCACATCATGTCAGCCTCATTTGAGATTTTTCACCACCTCACCATTTATTCAAACGTCAGACCCAAAGGGGGGAATTTCTTTTATACCAAAGCATTCTTTGTTTGGCAACTTTTTGATAATGACCCAATTAATGACAGCCGAGCACATTTAAATAGCACTGTGTCCGGGTGTCACGGTGGCCTCGTAGTCTAAGACGCTTACCACGTAACCGCAACAAATCCAGCTGGAGACCTTTGTTGCATATCATCCCCCAATTTCCTGTCTACAGCCTCTTGACTGTATACTGTCCATTTATAATGCCACAAGGTTAAAAAGACTTATTAGATAATAGGAAGAAAATGAAAATAAGGAAGTGGCAGTAGCTTGAACACACTCCCTTCACATGTACAAAAAACAAAGATAAAATCATGTAGAGGACTTTTTCTTTTGAAGCAGGAATGAAAATGCACCATCAGAAATCTTTGTTTTGGTCTTGAATTCAGAAATAACTTGATTTTCTGTAAGGTAAAGAACTGCTGTTGCAATGAACATCGTAAACTGTAGGAACCATAATCAGTTTATAGGACGATAAAATTACTACATAGAATGTTCTCCATGAAAAAAAATGGATTTAAACTTGAATTACTCAGAAAGAAGACTCCATTAAGGCAGAATGAATCAACTGTGCTGTTGTATCATAGAAATCTTACCAGATGAACCAGATTAAGCCTTTAAGCGAAGATGAGCAGGAAGCTTTCACTGCTCAAAAATCAATTAACCCTAAATCTTCTCTCAGCTTGTCTCCCTCAGCGTGGACTGTGAGCTAATGTCGGTTGCATCTTTTTGGACATTTAGCTGAAGAACAACACTGAAACAGCAAGTCATTCTGTCTGTGTCTCTGGAGCACTCTCCATGCTGCTTTTAGCCTCGGTTTAGCACTGTGCAGTCAGCTAGCAAATGTCATTAGTTCAGTTATCCTCTCCTCTCTCTCCCATTAGAGATTTGTGGCTGTTGACACAAAAGTGAACAGCTGAGTTCACCTCATCCTGTTGTGTGTGAGGAAGCACACTAATTGGTTTATCAAGTAGGATTTACTTCATTTTTTTTCTTTCCGATGTCCTATTTATATAGCCTGTTCAATTTTCAAATAATGATGCTGAGCTTAACTGTATGATAATGTCCTCCTTAACATATAGGTCAGAAGTGTCATTTGGCAGCCTGTGGCTGTAACTTCTGGGAGAGAGTGAGGAAGAAAGTGTGAGATCTTCATCGGCAGTAGTGGTTGTTTAATGGTCTTCACCACCAGCAAATTGAGTTTGACTCTGAGATTATGTTGGAGTGCTGAGGATAAGTTTAGAAGTCTAACAGTCCAAGGAAAGAGACTCCTTACCTTTCCTCACCATTGCCATTTTAAAAATATTAATCTTTTATAGCCGGAAATAAGAAGTGTAGAAAAGTGTTAAAAAGGGTGTTAAAAATACTGCCAGGCAGATCAGGATCTTCAAGACAGCAGGCGGTGGTGCTCGCACCATGTTTCTAACAACAGCGAAAAGCTGCTGCTGTACGACAGATCATTTTCTATCGTGTGTTGTGGAAAGATCTGTGTCTGTTGCACACACTGACACAGGACGTTTCCCAGACGTCTCCATATCTTCCCAGCATGTCATGGGACTGCACTCCTCACTACCTTCCTCCCCTCCCCGCAATGCTTTAATTACTTTATCCCTCGTTTCTCTCCTCATCCCTTTCTCCTTCACTCCATCGCCCCGAGCTGCTCCTCATTCCTTTTAATTAATCCACACAGATTTAGACACCTTCACCCTGCTGTGAATGCGCACACACACACACACAAATACACACACACAGGCACGCTCACTTGACAATCCCCTCTAGACAATAACAACTTTAAGTGAGCTTGCCTCACTTTGAAAGTTTTTCTCTGGAGAGGGATGTAGTGGAAAGCCCAGGTCTTATTGTTTGGTATTGTCTTTTGATACCGGTGTGCTCGTGTCTCTGTGTGCAGGGCACGAATGGAAGCATGCAGCTCATGGAGACCGAGTTCTCCAAGACTCTTGGAGAGATGGTGGCCCTTCATCTGCATCACCAGAAGAGCATCCCGGCGTTCCTCTCCGCTGTGACCCTCGACCTCTTCAGTCGACAGACCACCGTCTGAAGTAATTTGACACCATTTTTGGACACAAGGATGAAGAATTTATCTTGGTTTTGGTTTTAATTTCCGGTGGTTTTGGCTTTCTCCCTCGCCTTCTTTCTGTCTCATCCGATATTCACAAAGTGTTCAAAATGTGACGGTATTCTCTCAAAAGCTCTGACATATGAATCGGGCCGTCAGCGCTGTGTTGTGGAGGATGAACACCTTGTTTGATGGAATACCTCCAACTGGCATTCAGACAGCTATGAAAGCTTCTTGGTATCCCCATTTGTACACTGAATATTTCATCAATGACACTTTGAAAGATACATTTTTTTCTTAACACAACAAAGTTGTCATCATAACAACACAGTAAGACACTCGTAGTTGGAGCTTTTTTGTCTTTTGTTTGTTTGTTTTTTTTATAGTGGGATTTTGAAAGAGACTTCCCACCGAGTTTAATACACACTGCGTGAAGCAAAATAAGCGTTTGTGTGGGTCTCTGGATCTGCGGCAGACGTGCTTTGCATGGTCTTTACCAAGACTCCTTTTGTATGCCGTTTTTTTGTCTCTTCTCTTGGGCCCTTATAAAAGGTTTCACCCAAATGTTTTGTGGTAACAAATAATCCAAACCAGTGCAAAGATGGTGTGAAAGAATTCATTTGAATACAAGTTTTTTTTTTCTCCCCTTTACTGAGATGAATTTGAGGTTGGTTTTCATCAGTACATCCACATGGTTTTATTATTCCAATTAATGATTAGGTGCTTCAGTTGAATATCAAATGAGCACTTGTTTCTCTCCAGACATTTCTATTAGGAGGGAAGATACAGAGATGGGAGCCGACCTTGCCTGCCTGCCTCTCAACACCTTCAGAATTGGCTCTATGGTGTGACTGTAGAGAAAAATAAATCTATAGTTGATCTGTAATAACCTCGCTAAATTTAAAACACACAATTCATAAGAACAGCATGCATTACGATGTACTCAGGTGGAGAGAGTTCAAGAGCATGTGTGTGTCACCTGGATCTGTTGTATACCCTGTTGACCTCAATAAGCTTGTCTCTTGGTTTTTCTTCATCAGTGCATAAAAGAGAAAACTGAACAAATAACCATGACACCAAAATGTGTGGAGTCATTTTGGCGTTCTAGTTCGTCTTTGTAGGTACAGATGTTTCTAGCATTGGCAGTAAGTTTAAAGGATAAGATTACCTGGCTTACATTTTAATCAGCTTGAACAAATGTGTTAGTTCTCATTAGCCTGAGCCATTTCTTTAATAACAGGTTCAGCTTTGTCACAGGAAACTTGCTTTTATGACACATTAGACGCATTTCCTCTACTCACCTGCCACATTCATATTGATAATGATGTGTCGTAGAGATGTAGAGATTAGACTGAGAGAACACACACACACACACACAGATCACAGGGATGCTTTAATGTTTTTCATGAAGTCTTTGGATATGAATTTGATCAACCATGAATTTTTCCTATTATTAATTTAGTTAACGATTGCACCTGTGTGTGTGTGTGTGTGTGTGTGTGTGTGTGTGTGTGTGTGTGTGTGTGAGCGAGTAATGTCTTGGTAGCTATAAAGAGAAATGGCAGAAACAAACATGGGGTGAAGAGGAAGCAAGGGAGCAATCCAATAAAAAGTGAGAAACAAAAGGAAGTGAACTGAGAATAAAGGCACTTATCACAGCAACAATATAAGATCTCCAGCTGGTGCAGCCATATGTCTCATGAGGAAAAACACATTCTCCTGTACAGCACATGCCACATACTGTCCTTGTTTTTCTCTTCATTTTTTTTCCACGCCCTTGCTCATTTTCACGACACAGCACATCTTCTGCACACCCCACAGCTTTCAGCTAGAGGTGATATTTTAGAGGGTTTCATATTAGATGTGCAATACGTACAGCGCTCGAGTGCACAACACTGTCCTGCAGCCGCGTGTGATGTATTGTGCCTTTTATCATGAATGCATCTGATAAAATTACTGTATTTTCTTGCCGTTTGACTTGCTGAAATGTAATCAATAAAAGCATATGTGGGACTGACTATTGGAAATTTTACTTTACTTGACAGAACATAAATTTGGCAGCAACGCACAAGTGTTATAACTCACCCGCTGAACGTCCGACCAGAGCAAGATCAGCGGCTGTGAGAAACCGGAGGACTCGATAACTATTCTCACCACCCTGTTGTCGCGCGACCCTGTGACCCTGGGTGCTGTGTCGTCAGGTGAAACTCCCCGGTAGGTTCTCTGAAAGCTAGAGGCCAGGCTAAGTGTGAGTCAAAGGCCGCTGTGAAACAGTGTCTTCACAAAAGGGCAACATCAACAGGGACTCCTTGTTTTATCCTGGTTGAAAAAGAGTGTTCGTGGGAGGGGAGGGGTAAAAAAAAAACAAAAAACCTACACCTGTTGTGTGTAGTCTCTGCTTGTCTGTTACCTTCCACAGACACAGTAGTTAAAACTGTAGTGAAATGCTGTTATAGGGTCTATATGATTGTCCATAGCTTATTTTTAGGTCTGTTTTGCTAAAAGTGATAAATGTAGGCGAGACTCTGGACCTCTAAATGACGAGTGCCTGAGCCACGCTACTCACGGCAGCCGTGTGGCTGTGCTGACCTCTTTATATAGGCACTGAAATGTAAAGCAACACTTTCAGCCCCACGCTGCACGTGCAGGGTGTGTGTTCAGCCTGTCACTGTTGTGAGTCTGATACCATCTTGACATTTGACTCCAATGACCTCCTGGCTAATCTGAAGATGGGCAAAGAGGTGAAGCAGAGGCAGTCCGGACGAAGCCTGGTGCTGTGTCACTCGATGGGTGATGCCCTTAATTATGCATAATTTTAAGCATTAATGTGATTTAAAGGATCAAATCCACCTCCCGTAAAGTAATCACAAACAAGGGAAATGATCTTTAGAGACCACACGCTGTTGTTTTTTTCATCAGGCTCTAAAGGTGTTTTTATTTTCTGCTATGGAGTTGGGATTTTTAAGACAAGCGTCTTTCAGCCGTGTGGTTCAAACTGATTTTAGTGCTTCGTAAAATAACTTGATTCATCGTTCATTTGAATGAGGCCATTCCATCGAGGCAGCAGAGGTGCAAACACAGACGGCTTTAGTGAAAAGAAACACCAGGTTTTTCACCAAAAATCTGAAAAACGAGGCCAGACTATTTCTGTAAAGAGCAATGTCATCTGGCTCGGCACTGCGCTGGCCAATCAAATGTTCACATTCCTTGTAGATTACTGTAATCTGGACACCATATTTCTACTATTTTGCCTGGTGGAAAAAAAAATATGATATGATTTGCCGGAGCAGTAAAAATCCATCTTCATAATGTTTTAAACCACAGCAGCATTTTCATATTTCACTATCTGCCCCCGTACCTGAAGCACGCCTCCTCCAAGGCAGCCGGTTGTTTTCTGTCTGAACACCTACTGAGTGTAACTCAAAGACCTTTATCTGCCCGGACCAGGATACCAGGGGACCCCTGGGAGTGGAGCTTGTAGGGCGAGCGTCTCATGGCTGAGCCTGTACCTGTTCGCCTGTAGAAGTAACACGAGGGCGACCACCCGCAAAACTGAACAAGTGCACAGGTCCAGTGTATTGCCAATTGGGTGGAAGGCACATTTTTATTTACTCAACCTTGCTGGCAAAAAAAGTAGCTTTTAGGAGGTAAAATCTCACCCCTATGTCACCGCAGTGGAAGGTGGAGAATTACCAACTAGATGTAAATATCCCCTCTATGGACGGTGTCAGTTCTGGAGCTCCCAGATAAAGGCTGGACTCTTCTTATCTGGATTTGTTCAGGATGGAAGTTTCTGGTGACTTCCTTGGTGGCTGCGAAAGAGAGCGGGACACATGGAAGGAGTCTGTTAAGCTGAAGGCCGAGGTTTCCCCGGCTTATCAGGAGGCCAGAAATCCAGAATCTGCCGGTCACAGGAGCAAAAACTCAGATGTTGGGACGAGTTGAAACACGATACTGTTTGGGGAAGAAATAAAATGCCCGGCAGGTGATTGTAAGAACAATTTCTCTAACAACGTCTACCACAGGCTGACTTCAGCAGGAAAGTCCTTCCACCAACAGAGCCTGTTGGAAAGTCAAACCTCCCACTGTAGCTTGTTCAGAAAAGAGCAACAAATTCTTTTCCATTACTTTTTCTATTTCTGTCCATTGACGCTGTAGCAGCTACTCCAGCCTCTAGAGGAGCTGCCATTTTTGTTTTTAATTGAACTGTCACTGCTCTTCCTGCAGTGGCTGCCAGTAGTTCCTCATTTTGGTTCAACCAGTGTTCAGCCAAAAGCGCATCACTTGATGCCCTGAAAGATGGATATACGAGATCATGTGTCCAAGTAATCTTGCAAATCCGAGTTGAAAGCGAGTTCAGCGGGTCATAAATTAGGATTTATCTGACAAACTGTCAGTCGACACAGGCGGAGCTGAGACGTTGTGTTTCCCGGGTATTTTCTGAGCGGAGGAGTGCAGCCGACCTCCTTGAACGATGTGTTGGATGGTGGAGGGAACATTTTTATTTCATTTCCTCTGTGTGTTTTTACTAGAAATGCGAATAGATAAGAGCAAAAAGAGCAGCTCTGTGCTGATCCTCTGAATGTGCTTCCACTGCTGTAATGTTTGAGTTCTGCCTGCAGAGAAAGAACAAAAAACACCTCCTCTCTTCAGCTGTCATCCACTTTATTTTAATTTCAGTCTCTCACTACCTGTTATACCCTAATTTTCCTCCTGCCCCTCATCCTCTGCGCTTTTCCAGCATCTTTCCACTCTTTTATTCATTCCTTTATCTTTATTTCATCAGCCCATCATCCCTCAGTCGAAAACAATTAGTACGCCCCCTGATATCTCGTTAACTATAAATGAGATGGCAGAGTGAAGTCGAAAATGCCAAAGCTGAGCTTTATAAACTCCGCAGCATACATCAGGTCTCACACACACAAACACCCGCCAGTCCTCACCGAGCAATCAACAATCAATTTTGAAAGGCCTGTTTTTAAAAAAAAAATAGGTGGCAGAAATAATTTCAAGGCAGCGCTTAATTTTTAAAATGCATGTTTGATTTATAAGAAAAAAGTACAGGAGTGGAATTCCATTTTTTTTTTTTTTTTTTTTTCCCCCACCACAGAGAAATATTGATAAGTGAGACCGGCTGAGAAGAGACTTTCCCACCACAGAGGAGAATCTCAGCTGGAAACCAGAGAGAGCGGAGAGAAAGACGACCTGTCACTTCCCTCTTTCATCTCTCATCCCTCTTCTCTTCCCGTCTATAACTTCTTTTGCTTAACTCTCCATCTGCCTGTTTCCACTCGCACGGGAAGCTCGGTGTGTTTATCTCCTGAAGAGTCTGTCTCCCACCTCTTCCTCCGGGCTGCCGCTCACCCCCTCGCTAAAATCCCAAGAGAGAGAGACAGAGCAGCTGTCGTGCCTTCGCTCAGATCTGAGCCTCTTTCTCCTTGAGGTTTCCCTCTCAGAGTAGAAGCAGCGTGATATTGTATTCTCTGAGAAGAGTTGTGTGTGTGTGTGTGTGTGTGTGTGTGTGTGTGTGTGTGTGTGTGAGTGTGACGAGGACTTCATGTGTATATACAGTAACGTGTGGTTTTGCGGTTTGACCTTTTTTGGTGCCTGAATTCAGTCGAACCTTTACCTGTAATCCCACTGTAGCCGGTGCTCATCTTTTAAAGGGTTATTCGGGTTTTGCAGCATAGATCTTGTTTTTGGCCATCATTTCCAGCTGTAATAATAACATTCTGTGCTTCAAGGTAATTGCTGCAATCTTGAAATACTCCCATATTTCATAAAAGAAGCCCCCGCGGGACAGAAAACACAGCAGTCAGATGATCATGAAGCTTTTAAACAATTTACCACCGATCGAGTTTCTGGTTCAACTCTGACCTGCTGTGCTCACCATGGAGGTTTTGTTACTTCCATTAAGAAACAAAATCAACAACCCAACAACCATAATTCAGTGCTACTGCTTTCTTTATGTTGGAGCTTTACATTTATGTAGGTTCAGTTTCATATTTTTATCTTGTGACAATGCTGTGCTTATGCTCTGGTTAGGCTTTTAAACACTTATTAGGAACAAGCATCGTGGTTTGGCTTAAAATACCTCTGCTGGTCGCCACATACAGGCTGGAAATGTCCCGAGGTCTCCTTCAAAAACACCCTGTTCTGTCACCAGAGGCACAGCTGGAGATGACCCAGTGTCCTGTGAAAAATCTCCTGTTTTTCGTTGCCACAAACACAGCTGTCACTGTCCCGGGGTTGCCTTAAAAACACCCCGTTTTGTCGCCACAGACATCAACTGGTGATGACCAATCCCCCCGTCAAAAGTTAACCCTCACCCTCCGTACAACCCAACGTCACCCACGCACGCGTTTCCGCAGCACTGAGGGAGAGACGGCGCCGCCACTCTATTTTGACCGGTCTGTTAATTAGTCTACAGTGCCACATAGGCCTGTGTGCTGCACGACAATCTGTCTGTCCATGAATAACGTTACTGCAGTAGCACACTTGCAAAACGGCGTTGAGCTGAGTGTGTGTGTGTGTGTGTGAGACAGCCGCTTGTTTGTGTGTGAGGTGAATCATAGTGCATCGCTGACAGTGAGACGGCGCCTGGTTTAGGGCGACAGATGGGTTTGCAGCGTAAAATACAAAATGCAGCGCCGTGATGTCACGGGCGTTTCACACATGACACACCGTGGACTCTCTCCGTGCTAATGTGCATAAATAAGTGAAGATATTTAAAACAATGTCTGTACGGATTCTGTCCTATTTTCAGGTGACAGATCATGAACAACGCTGAATTTTAAGTGTCTCAAACTGCCGTGGACTTTATGTGATCCGATTATACTCGTGCTCGTGTTGCACTTGAGGCCTCTGCTGCAGAACTTTGAAAAGCCATTTGCTTTATAGTGAGGCTTGGCAGTATAAACAATGCATATCATTTCTGTTTTAGAGATTATAGATTATGTACCCAAGATTCTTTGCATGCCCAAAAAAGAGGAAAGAAAGAGAGAAAATGGCGACGTCGCGCGGCGTAGATCATCACTTTCACAGTAACAATCGTAACATAAGGGTAAAACATCTGGTGATGCAACCAGGAAATGCTCCAAAGACTAGACCGTTCCATTTAACATCGGCTGACGCGGTTAACAAGGTCTCTCTGAAGGACTCGCCTTCGAAGACCGCAAAGGCCCTGAACTGAAACACAACAAATTACTCAACTTACCAGGCTGTTCTACAAATAATTGACCCATTTAGTCATTATATCCACATTACAGATGATTTATTATCATAATTCTCATTGTGTTAATGTTTTGTCAAAGTACAAGTAGCCATCCCTAAAATATTGCAGTATCAGTGTTGAGGTATTTGGTCATAAATAATGATATTCTGTCACTCAGTCTCAGCATTTATAATGTGTTTTCAGGACACTTCTAAATATCAAGTTAGATCATGTTAAACATATTATGATTATGATTATGAGTTTAAGGGCAAACCTTGATTTATATTATATGTAGCTGTATATTGTCTCACAGGGAATAAAACACAGTTTTGATAAAAGTGCCAGTGGCAACGCTGATGTTGTTGTAACTTACAGCTGCACATTCAGCTCGCTGCCCAGAAGATAACGAGATATGAATTCTGGCCGGTTCCGCCCGGCCCTGTCGGGTTTCCTGCTCCATCAGTAAAGCCGTGTTCCCAGATGTCAGCAATCAAGTTGATGATTGCAGTAAGACAAGCTTTAATTAAAGGGTGCTCCACTGGTTTTGATCAACGACACTGATTCATGATAAACATTATTTTAAGAATTGATTAAAGCCGCTGCAGCAGAACCCGACGTATCAGAGATTCTGATCCGTTATGCTAGTGGTGGATTCAGTAGCCTTGGACCGCGGGCCTGGAGCACAGCTCTGGTCTGGTAAACACTCTCCACACTCACAGATGGTTTTTTGTTTGTTTTTCTTTTTTTTCATTTTCAGCTGGACTGACCTCATTTCATATGTATCTCTATCACACAACTCCCTCTGGAGCTGTACAAGACTTTATTTTTTTCCACACACACAGCACCTTCTACCCAACACCTGTGTACAGACTTTGATGTCTAAAGTGGTTTAAATTCTTTAACCACGATCATCCTTTGATTTCAGGTTGTTGCATTTAATGGCTTTACGCTGTGATTCTCGACCCTTTTGGCTCGGGACTCAAAATGAAGTCAACAAGGAAATGAGCCACGTAGAGTCGAGAACGTCCTTTATTTCAGTCAGATTGTAATATATCATTTTTGTCTTGTCCGGTTCATCATGGGACCACTGGCTCTGCTCTTTCACTGATCACTCATGTATATATTTTTGTGACCATTCTACAAAGCAAACCTTTTTTTTTTTTTGAACAGCTTTCAGGATTGATTTCTTACATTCCAGGACTCTATTGTGTCTCCATTGTGTCTCCGTACCCCGGTTGACAATACAATGAGCTTGCAGAGACATGAAACCTGAAATTGGAAATCCATCAGAGCGCTTTTTATTTTTGGTTGTTTTTGCCGTTGTCACTCTGTAATACACCTATGTGCAGAGATTGCTTTGAAATCTCTTTGTGGCAGAGGCTTTCACAACGGTCCGACATCTAAGACTGATTAGTGCGCTGGCTGCACAACATCGACGAGCTGCAGGACTTTGTCAGGCAGACTTTTGTCTTTGGATTTTTTTTTTTTCTTGCATGGACTAAGTTTCTGTCTGTGGCTGACTCAGAAATGTCAGTCGTCAGTGTGAGCCTGACGGCACCAACATGGAGGGACAATAACTCACCTTTGACAGAACCTGCAGGTGAGGTACTGTTAGTTGAGATGGATCCTCAAAGTCAACCATATTCCTTGAAATATTTGGAAACCGCTTGGTAGCGACGTGATGTATGGATGGTTTTCACTTCTCTCTGTGGATGAAAATCTGATAATCATCAAGGTAACAGAAATTGCAGAAAGCAAAACAGATCAAGCTTTTAATGATCTTTTATTTACTTTTCCACAAAAAGAACACATAAAAAAATGAATGAGAATAAAAATCTTGGTAGCACAAAAACTGGTTAATGTTCACACGGCTGTTTGTTTATGTCAAAACATGCAAAGGCCAGTGAAAACAAAAGACTTGATGTTGTCTGATGATGTTGGGAGGTTTGTGATGGTAGCAGAAGGGTGTATGTAGAGAGAAGCACAGGAGAGAGAATCATAACACTGTTTCAAACCACCAGTGAAACATGGTGCTGGGATGTCCTGACTGTCATGGACTCTCCTCCACAGTCACCTGACCTCCGGGCTGTTAAACATTTTTGCGGCCGCTTCTTTGAAACATCTTCAAATCATTCTGAGATAACAGGAGTCTACAGGTGTGGCACAAACTTGTGGAGTCCATGCCAGCTCGAGTGCATGCTTCAACCTTTCATGCAAATTGTTGAGCTGATATCATTTGTATTGCATTCAAAAGAAGAAAAAAAAACAGTAAACGTGCCTTGATTCTGTGGTCTCAGACTTTTTGGACCTCGCTGCATCTTTAAACTTGAAAGTTTTAATTTTTTGTGGTATTTTCGGCTGTTACCTCGGGCTACTTAGTGATCATCCTCTGGCAGAACAACTAGCCAAAGCTAATGGTGTAATAATGCACTCAGAAATGGTTGCCAGACCAAAAGAACACAGTTGGAGGGAGTAGTGACGGGGCAAAGTTTACGCCTCTGATGACGTCCCTCCACAGAGCCGCTTCATTAACACAGATCTCTCCATTCATTATAACATTTTGGAGCTGATGCAGTGCTTAACGTCTGGCAAGAGTAATTCTCAACAGCGGCTGCCTCTAATCCTCGCTTCCATGCAGTATATATGGCTGTTCAGAGGGCCAGTGGAAATGTGCAGGCAGGTCTCCAGGCAGACTCCAATATGGCTGCCAGAGCGGGAGAGTGACAGTTTGGCTAATTAGAGCGCTTTTAATTTGCACTGCCTTGATCTCTCGTCTTAGCCTCCTTCAATCTGGGAGCTTGTGTGCAGGAATGCGTGTGTGTGTGTGTGTGTGTGTGTGTGCATGTGTGTGTGTTTGTATATTTTCAGCCAGTTCAGTGTCACCTTGTGCGGTAATTTAGAGAGGTGAGATAGTTTGAGGAAGGCTAAACGACCACATATCTGTCATTTAGCCTTCCTCAGACTTTGTCCATCCTCCACTTCTCTCTCCCCCGGTAAATCCATTTTGTCTTCTCCAAGAATTATTGTCTTCATGGCTCAAATCTTGCCCCTTGTTTTTCCAGCATGTGGCTCCAGAATTTCTCCGCACACACTCCTTTACTTTCCCCATAATAAAAGCCGCAGAAGAAATTCAGGTGTCCTTGTTTTGAAACGAAATGCAAATAAAATAAATTTTATACTGGGAATGTTGCTGCTCGTCTTTGAGATTGTATCTCGCGGATGATCGGGCCTACAAGATATTTCAACGGCAGCAGGTCGGTTACGTTCACACACCCAAAGAGCAGATAACCAGTGTAACCACTGACCTAATAACTCCTAAGTCGTGTTGTTTGCCTCTCAGGCGCCCTCGACCTTTCCACAGTGTTCTCTCATTTACACTGTACATTATTAATGCTTCTTGGCCTATCATTTACGTATGTGACTGTGTGTGTGTGTTGCAGAGAGGCTCCTTTTAGAGGGTTGATTTTAATATGTATTAATACAGTGGTGAGAATGTTTCCCATTATCACTCTTAACATCACGCTCTATCAAGCCGCCTCCTTCTACAGGCTGGCCCACATTAGGCTGTGATCTTTAATGGAGACAGCGAGTCTAATTCCCATTTTTAAAAGAAGGTTATTTCACAAAGACAACCCCCGGGGCTCAGAGGGAAATCAAAACTCTGAAAATGAGCAAAGAATCCCGTCTTTCTCTCCTCCTTTATCTTCCCCAGCCCCTTATTCTTAATTCCGTTTCCTGCTCGTCTGTTTTTTTTTTTTTCCTTTCTTCCCCTCCCTCCCCCCCCTTCTCTTTCTGTCCTCATATCTTCTGTCCTCTTCTACCTTCCATCCCTGCCGGAGGTGTCACTGTAAATGCCATGTGGAGAATAGAGGAGTGGGGGTTACTGTTTGTGCCTGGGGATGCCTCTTTTTGTACTCGGGCAGGCATCAGCGTGGACAGCTATGGAGTGAAGGGGGGAGAGAGACGAGCAGCACACACACACACACACACACACACACACACACACACACACACACACACACATAAAAAGACAGATATTTTGGTCACTGCAGCTCCGGCTGTGACAAGCCTGACAACTACTTGTGTTCCAAACTCTGACACCGGGGCAAGCTGCAGGCTCCTTCTCCCGCTCTGCGTCAGACTTCTTTGATAAGACCACATCTAGAAAGGGCAGCCCTCAACCACGGCGCTTCAAAACTAGACTTAATGTAGGTTCTCTTAAAGCTGTAATACCAGGAGTTGTTTGGCTGCCCTTTTCAGATGCCCCACCGGGTACCGGGGACTGAAATCTTTCATTCTGCTGGCCAGTAGTGCTCTTTAATAAGCCGGCGTAGCATCGTGACTGCATTATGTGCATTTCTGTAAATATCACGTGTGGTTCAAAAGTTCAGCATCAAAATCAGATCTTAAAAAAAAAAAAAAGTTTTAGGTTAAACAACGGTAAAGTCTCGGAATAAAAACTACTCCTCACTGTCCAAGTATCTCCTACAGAAAACAAAAAAATAAAAACATCTGGCTTTTCTCGTCGGTGGTTAAGCTTAGGCCACAACTGACCCCCCACTAAGAACTAGGGGGCGGGACTTTGGCTCCATCGATCCTTCGAAGGCGAGTCCTTCAGAGAGACCTTGTTAACCGCGTCAGCCGTTGTTAAATGGGACGGTCCAGCCTTTGGAGCATTTCCTGGTTGCATCACCAGATGTTTTACACATGCGTCACGATTTCTGCCACCCAGGCCACCAACAGTGATGATCTACACCACGCTATGTCGCCATTTTCTCTCTTGAATCTTGCGAAGGATAGTAGCCGTGCATCCTCCAAAAAGAAGGAAAAGAAGGATGCATTTGTGGGACGTATTTTGAGGAGCTTTCCAATTGGGACAGCCTTTATACGGTGTAGTGACGTATTTAGCCTTCAAATGCTTTGGATTCATTTAAAAAAAAAAACAACATATACACATACAGTTATGTGAGAATGCGACATGAGTGTTTAAAGCCCCTCTCCAGCCGGTGTTACTATCTAACGGCTGACTCCTACACACCTACTATCATATACACTGGAGGCGATGACTCACAGTTTGGGAGACACCTCCAGCACCTCCACAGCTCCTCGAGCTGTCTTAAGTGCGCCTGTGCAGGCTCGGAGGATGATGCATGAGCTGTGGCTCATACCATACATCACACGCCATTGTCCCATTTGTCAACAGCTTGAATTTCTTGAAGTTTGAGAACAAAAATCAGTTATTTGTCAAAAAAAAAAAAAAATACTTGGCAAGAAGTGTGGCTAATCAACATTGTCAGGGAATGACTGGGGACAAAATACAAAATGTCATAAAATGCTCGCGCCGCAAGATGAATGCTGGCAACTACACTCAGCGCTCCAATCTCTGTGGGGGAGTTCTGAGAGTGAGCAGGAGATCTGAGGTGTCACAGAGGGAGGAAAATGAGGTTGGGGAGACCGATGATGTAACTGTGGAGACACACCAAATTCACCTGCCCTGGGTTAAAATCACACAAGGACAGATAGGAGATGGAGGGATAATGAACAGACGTGTTCCCTTCGCAGCGTCTCGACAGAAGCCGCCCACCGACAGGCCCCGGAGCCACTTGTACAGCAGCGGTTTAAAGATAAGGAGTAATGAACCTTCGCCGCTGTTGTACTGAAGCTGCGATTTCCAGTCAGTCGTCTCAGAATGGGAAAGGATTGGGCTCCTGCACATGAATTACAGCGCTGTTCTGAATCTAAAGGGTTATTTCACCTGGATAGATGAGCCTCCTGGTTCAGGCTTTTTGTGCTGCCGGTCTGTGTCATTGCCTACGTTTGCACTTGACTGTACTGCAAGATGAGACCAAACGTGGGTGAACGAAGTCTCCGCGCCCGAATCGTATTATAAACTTTAAATGAGAGATTTCTTTTTTGCTTTTAGATCAGTTGAAGAGTTACACTTTCCTGCTATCTGCTGTTTCAGATTTCTTTTTTAATTTAAGAGACGTTTCTATTACACTACTCTGTCTGTGTGTGTGTTAGCAGTACAGTGACGTCTTCTGACTGTTAGTAGCGCTAAGGAGCAATATCATCCAGGTCAAAGTAACTCTTAAGTGATGTATCGTAGGCAGCTTTCCTCCAGTAGGCTTCTTCGGTTCTAACTAACTGGAGAGGAGTTGCAGGCTTTGAAACTCTGTGTGGGAGTGTCCTTACAGAGTTAGGGCCACTAGTGGGTCGTCAGCCAAACCGGCCTTCCTGTGGGTTTCTCGGGCTAGGTGAGTCCAGGTGTGGATGGTCGTTAAGCTGCCTGGGGAGAGGACTCCAGTGTTGGGGAAGCAAAATGTAGCTTGTAAAACTACATGTAGTTCAGCCTGGCAGTAGTTTGAACAAACCACATTTCTTCCCCTGGAGAAATGTAGTTTTTCAAAAAAAAGTACTGCTAAAAAAGTAGCT
The DNA here is from genome assembly GCF_904848185.1 of Acanthopagrus latus. NCBI lineage: Eukaryota > Metazoa > Chordata > Actinopteri > Spariformes > Sparidae > Acanthopagrus > Acanthopagrus latus. The sequence continues at coordinate 6,050,147 of NC_051039.1, read as the reverse complement.
TTAGCAACTACTTATACTCATTATACTCATTTAACTCAGTATTAAATAAATCAACATATGGTGCATATGAAACAAAATATAATTCACATGCCAGCAGAAATACGCCTCTAAACTCAAGTTTTATTTTTTAAAGAACAAAAACTGACATTTTTGGTCAACATCACAGGAACTTCTGAGGCACTAGAACTAGATGCCAGGACAGAATCGCTTGCTGACACGACACATGAGCAGTCTCTCAAAGTTTTTATCAGGCAGCCAGTTCAGTTTGGCACTAAAAAAAACCAAACATCTTTATCAACACTAAAAAGCCGCTCACATGCTGCACTGGCCGGGACACCAGTGTTGAACATTTTGGTTAGAGATTTGAAAGCATTTTGTGGGGACTCATCTGGTGATTTGTTTGAAGACAACATTTTTGTTGTTTTTGTCTTGCAGAGCTCACGTGTGAACACGCAGGTCGTGTCTGTAGATGCATCTATATCCAACATGTATATGATCATATATGGCCGTGGTTGGGCTGGTGCGTTCAGGGGCACATCGAGGGTTGTCCATGACGTGCTTGTGCCATATGATCACTGCCTTCCTGGGCACAAAGACCCGCCCACTCTGTGACACATCTGAGTGCTGCCAGAACAAGTGTTGGCTTAGCATGTCATGACATGTTTCACGCCTTTTTTCAAAGAAAAATAAAATGTTTTAATTAATAATTTATATTATATAGGTGTTTTTTTAATCTAAAATAATATTTCACACTATTGGTCAAAATTGTAGTTTGAAATTTGAGTAGTTAATCTACAAAAAAGTAGTATATGAATGTAGTTTAACTACCAGCAAGTTACATAAAATTGTAGTTAAGCCATGTGGTTCAACTACATGTAGTTTAAGTCTCCCCAACAACCCCTCTGTTCAAAGACGGACGTTCCAGTGTGACATAGATGGATTCCTTTACTCCTCTTTCAGACAGTCCGTCTACTCTGGCCAGGATGTTCAGGCCTCAGAGGAATGATTTTTCTCCTTCAGATGTAAGTGGACAGCAGGGTGTTGACCTGTGGAGTCGGCTCTCCTGTGTCGTGCCATTCGTTTATGGAGAGGTTGTTTTGTCTCCCCAGTGTATAAATCCGTGGCATCCTGGCTGCATTGAACAGGATAAACCTCATGCCTCTGTTTATGCCGGGGTTCTCTGTCCACTTACATCTGAAGGAGAGAAAAATCGTTGCTTTGAGGACAACAATATAAACATCTTGGCGGCGCCTTAAGCTCTTTGTTACGTTCTCTGGGCCATTCCTGAGGGCGTCTGCGGTGTAGGAGGATGCATTGTCCTGCTGGGTGGGCCACTTCCATTGTGAAGTGCTGTTGCCATGAGAGGAAGTGTTTATGGCAGAGGTTCATCACATCGTCATAAGGAGATCAATGATACTTACTTCACCTGTTAGTCCTTTTAATGTTTTGGCAGATTGGTGAATTTTATGGAAAAAAAATCCACCTGTATCAACACATGTCAAAGAGAATTAATGTGATTTTGTGTTTACTTATTTTCAAGGTGCAATATTTTAGAATTGGCCAGCTGAAGGTCACTCCAAACAAATTAAAGCAGCGTATCAGCAGTAACCACTATACTGTCTGTACTCTTTGCTCTCGCTGTCCATGGCTTAAGCTACCAGCAGCCATTAGCTAGTTAGCTCAGTTAGCTGTGCAGCTAGAGGCTCTATATAAACTCGAGTTAATGCAGACTGGGAGTGTGGAGCAGTGGGAGAGTCTTGGTGTTGAAGCTCTGCAGCATCAAAACTGACATTTTTTAAACTCCTGCTGATGATCTTAGATCTTTTGGTAAGAAAACTGAATAGTAAATCGACTTTTGTGCTTTTAAGGTGCTCAGCACACCTCTAGCTCAGCTGCGTCCTTCTGCTTCAAGGAGTTTGAGATCTCCTCACCTGCTCCTCCAGAGCTTAGTAATTAACATCCTCTGGATAGTTTGATCCATACACGAACAGAAATTCAAAAATTACGGTTTCTTATCTCAAGAGAGGTATATTGTGCAGCTATCCCGGCACTTACGAGCAGCTGTTTCCCTGCTTCTAATCTCTATTCTGAGCTAAATTTAGCTAATCACCTCCCGCTGGTGCCGACCGTCTCGTATACGGTAAGTGTCGTCAAGAAAATGAATCAAGGCGATCTCCTTGTCATACTATATCTTTAATCCCTTTTTTAATGTCAAAAAGCTCCATAAAAGTTGGCAATTTGAAGAACAGCAATATTTTATCACCAATTTAACATCACTTAAATGTCTGTAAGCCGTCTTAGCAGAGGCTGAGAATGTATGAGAGTGAATTGAGTAAGCAAAAAGCAGGCAAGCAAGAATCCTGGATCCCCATTTTCCCACAATGCAACATGATTGTGTTCCCATTTCACCTTACCTGCCTCACATCATCCACATTTTCCAACCTCCACGCCGCCCAGTTTGTAGCCGAGGCTTTGTGTTCACAGTGTTTAGTCCCCAAGCAGAATACCGGGTCGATGTCACTTCAGTGGTTTTTCTTCAGACTCGACAGTGTAAAGCTGTTTTCAGGGGCTGAGTAGTGCTCATCTCGATGTGTAAAATCACTGCAGCTCAGCGCTGGAGCACTTGTGACATAATCACCCGCGTTGTGAAGGACAGCCAGCAGATGAATGGCGTTTTTTTTTTTTTTGTTATTGTGAGATTCATTCAGTTCAGAGTTTTGTAACCGCGACATCAGACGCCATTAAAACGTGGACGAGAAGAGAAGTGGAAGAACGAAGCTGCAGCCTCGCGGTGCATTTCCGATGCCTCTCAGAACAAAACACTCACCTGCTTCATGCGCAGTAAAGCTTCTCATTTAAAGCCTCTGAATGAAATTGGAGAGTGTAACTGCGTAGAAAATGGCCGTGTGGAGGGATAAGAGCGAGTTAAGACCCCCCTCTTTGTAAGTAAAGGTAGCCTAGATTTTTAGATGATGATGTTTACACTGCCGACTGTTAAAACGCCAACCACGTCCAGCCTTTTGTTCGCTGAATCACATCCTGAAATTGCTGGAGAAGTAAAGTTAAATCACGAGTGTTGCAAGAACAAACACACAGAGTAGCGCCTTACACACAGAAAAGGGAGACTGTCTCTAAATTTCTGTTCTTATTTAAACTCACTTATTTCAAATGCTGCATTTTCTTGGCATAATAAACACCAACATTTTCTAAATACTCTTTGACTCGCTCGATGCGGAGATGTACTCCCAAGACACTCCTCATTAGATGGTTCACTTGGTCCATTCAGTGGCTGCTGTCAAATTAAAATTCAGCAAAGTAAGCACCCTAATTCATCTCACCAAGGACGCGCTCCAAATAGGGCCTTTCATTCACACTGCCAGCCCGACGTGACATTACTCCTTCCCTCTTTTTTGAAGTCTCGGTATTTTGACTGAAGATGTCTCGGGCTTGTCAGAGTTCATCCAGTCTTTCCTACAGCGAATCTGGCCCGTCGTTACATTTACTCACATTCTGACTCGACTGAGACGTTTGTAGGTTTTTTGCCAAAATGATTTTTGTTTTGTGTTTTGTTAAAAAAAAACCAAAACATTAGTTATGCAGTTTATTTAACAGGATTATATTTAACTACACGCCAAACTGTCCACAATCATCAGTCAGTCACGGATGAACCAGTTTGAATTATTAAAATCACTGTCATGTTTTCATGTTCTTGTGTGTGTGATATGACCAAACATCAGATGACACGGCGCTGTTTAAAGAACTGTTCTCACCTGTCTTCAGCAGGATCTCTTCATGCAGATGATTTTAGGGAACTTTTTCCACGCTGCAGTTGGATTTCTTTGCTCTCTGGACGGCAGTGATGGCCGTTTTTGTTCCACCACTTCGGTCCGGACTGAAATTTCTCAACAATTATTTGATTGTTTGACAAATCCCGATGACTTTGGTGATAAGTCAGCTGTTCCTCTTGGTATCTAACGTTTACACTTAACATGTTCAGACACTCATAGTTCCTGGCTCTCTCTGCTCATGTTTAACTCGGGATGAACGGTAATGACTTTGGTGATCCCTTCCCGTGCCTTACTTGGTCACACACTATGGTTTTGTGACCTGCAAAGCCAGTAACTTTCCCACCAGCCTCAGCTCTAGTTACCATGGCAGCTTCATCTTGGTAATGTTTTCAACTGGTGAGCATGTGCGTGTGTGTCATCAACACAGTATTGGCCCCTGAGACACCGATTCATAGAAGCAGTAGTTAGTGTATTTTGCCAGGTGTGTGGAGAGATCGTGTCACGGCCACATCAGATACAGTCACACAGCTTTACAGGTGCGTGGTTGAGATCAAAATGAAGGCCCGTGTGCGCAGTTGGGTTTGTTCTGACCTTTCTGAACTGAGTATGAATTTAATAACGTGATGACGACTTCATGGCTCAGTCGAGTCATCTCAGCTGGTGTGATCCCATTGCAAAAATGTCTCAGGTTACCGAATGGAAGCAGGATAATATGTTGACGTCATGCACTAAACTGAGATGGTGACCACTAACATGGCAGCTGACGTTAGCATTTAGCTGTTTTTAGGCTTTAAATCAAATGTCATGCAGTGTCTCTCACCTTAATTGTGTTGTTTGGAGGCAGATTCTAGAGACAGATTGAAAATTATTATTATCATAATTGTATCTGTGTCACTGTGGTCTGTATTTGTGTATTGTTCACATTCCCACGCTGTTAAAACACTGTGCATGATATAAAATGGACATTCACAGAGATCCTACCATTGACAGTGATCTGATGAAATTCCACTTGTTGCAGTCGGCATTACAACTGAGATGTGATTGGTTATTTCCATGACTGATACGTACGTGGCAAACACCTTCTCGCAGGCACTTGACTTGTTGTGTTTGTCAGATAATTCATGACCCTGTTTCTGGCACCAAAACACCTTTAATTTTAATCACACAGTTATATAAGTTTGACACTTGCTTATAGTGTTGGCCTAAAAATAGCATAAATTAGATATTTAATGATGCTATCTGAGCTGTTTACATACTGTATGCCCTTATACTGAACTGAATGACTCTGAACCTCAGTTAAACCAGGTCTGCAGCAGGTTTAAACCTGAGAAACTGTAACCTCAGTAGTAGTAAATGATTTCTACAGGAAACCGCAACCAAGGTTAAACTAAACCACGGCTGCAGTTTACACAGCGTCTGAACACACAGCAACATGGTTCAAATGATCATGTGATTGTGACCCGCGCTGAGCTCTGGACCACAGATAAGCCAGCGTCGCTGCAGAGCGATGTCTGCATGTCTTGTGCTTATTGTCTGACTGTTTGTTCTTTCATTCCAGAAACTGTGTGTCGCAATTACTCTGGATAATTATCCAGAATAATAGCGACACTCGCTGTCAACAGTTGTAACAGAAATTACTTTATTTAAAAAAAAAACAACAAAACTTTCGATTATGTGTTCCTGTAGATCGTCAGAGTCAGAGACAAAACAGATATCTAAATACACTGAAGACATTACACAAGCGGTCGATGGCTGGATACTGTTGGAACGGAGTAAAAAGACGCTTTTCATCACTCGAGATAAAGAAATCCATCAGACGTTGTTGGAACGTGAAATGAAAGTCCTGAGTGTGTCTGAGACGTCTGGCATGTGTGAGGTTTTTTTTTTTTTTCTCCAGGAAAGGAGACAGTGAAAGAAAGGCTATTTTATTGTGCTCATTTTAATTTTTTGACAAGAAAATAAAGAAAGAAAGCCTCTGAGAGATCCTATGGCAGAGCGTTCTCTCTTTCTCTCTCACTCGCTCGCTCCTGAGTCAGTCACTAGAAGAATACAACACAAGCTTCCACTGAAGGTTTCCTCGCTGCATGCTCCATTGTCGTCTCTCTCTGTTGTCAGTAAGACCTCTATTTATTTCAACTTTCTAGGCATTGTTGTTTCAAAAAAACCCAAAACAAAACAAAACAAAAAACACAGTTTCTCTTCATCACGCCTCAAAGAACAGCAGCACTGATTAGAGTCGCCTCGACCTCCCCGGCTCGCCGTCGTCAGATTCTAGACGAGCCCTGCTGCTCTCTGACACGTGATGAACTCAGGCCATTATTGTTCATAAACAGAATGATAAACAAAAAAACAAACAAACAAAAAAAAAACAGTAGTTTAATACATCGCTACATTGATATTACTGTTACTCAAAGAATGCTCAAGTGAGGCTTAAGAACCAAGCAATTATAAAATTGCAGTCAGGAAAGTATAAGTTAAGAAACCAGGACGTTTTTTTTTTTTTTTTCTTTTTTTTTTTTTTTCTCCATTTTCAAAGCAATGCTAAAGTTAAAAAGATGAAATAAAATCGAATGTTTTAAGGCTGTTGTTTAGTTAAAGCCACAATCTGGGACGTGTAATGCAGAAACAACCGCGGCTCCTCGTTCTGGATCAGAGTTGGGTTGTTTGCTGCAGCAGCAGAGGAATCCTGTCGTGGCTGCTGCAGCACGAGGGGAGAAACAGACGGCCTGTAATTTTTATTTTTTTTGTTTTAATCACACAAATGAAGGTGCTTTTTTTTTCGCAGTGCTACAAACAGCTGCGGCGATTTCACTAACCCGCGATTATGGCTTTAACTGGGCTTAATGACTTGAGCATTCTGAACTCATTATAGCAGAGAAAAAAGATTTTATACAGTGTTTCCTTTCACCAGTAAACTCGCTGTTGTTCGCCAGCCCTGTTGTTTCCATTGTTTAGTTTTCAGTGTTGTTTCGAGGAGTCAGTTCTGTTTCAATTCAGAAAGCGAACTGGATTGCGATTCAGTCGGTATAAGCACTTGTAATTACAAATTGGTTGTCAATACTGTGAAAACTACAAGCTTGTTTAATTGAAAATCCACTGAATTGAAATGTCCTTGACTCCATCCCTGGTTTACAGACTTCTTAAATGAGTTATCGTAGCACAGTTCAGTATAGAATAAACAGCAGTATTTCTCTTATCACATGTTTCTCCTCTTTACAGCCTCCAGATATATATGTAGTCTCTTTTCACCACGCTAGTGATACTAATCACATTAGACAATAACACTTTTCATATATCGGGAACTTTTTCAGTAGAAAGTAGACCTTTGATAAGGCAAAACCCCATAGCTATTACTTCAATGGACGTCTACAATGGCAATTTTGGGCTTCTTGTGGACAACATTTGGCTCCATTGGTGGCACAAACTGATGTGAGCAAAGTCGTCCATGAGAATCCGCCCTGAGTGGGGCCAGATTGAGTGTTTTAGAGAGCCAAAATATTCCTCATATATCTCCACATCTGCAACACAAGTGGCCATCTGAGTAGAGTTTTCCATCAGACAGATGAGGACACCGTTTGAACACAGCTTGTACATCGGAAAACAGAAAATCCAGCTGCTGAACAGTGTTAACTTCTCAAAGAATACATTCATCTGTGTGTGGCTGTGTGTGTGTGCATGAGTACATTTGAATGCAACTGTAAGGATGATGGTGGGTCAGTAGCTGGGGCCGGGTCAGGGGCTATAAGGGTCAATTTACTACCACAGTACTTTGGTCTTAGAAATGATTGGAGGATAGAAAGGGGGAGCAGTGAGCCAATGGGGGTGGATCTTTTTGTGCAAATTGTCGTTCTGTTTGGCAAACGGATGTGTATCGATGTGAAGGAGCAGAGGTCTGTAAATAGTATTTAAAATCATTTCAAATACTTCTTTGTGATTGATCAAGTTGGCACAATGTGGCACCACAGTGGAACCAGATGAATCCATAGAAATTAAAAAGTAAAAAACCTGGGAGAGATGGGAGGAGGAAAAGAAAAACGACTTGTTGATAAAACACAGTGGATCTACAGTGTATCGGGAAGGAAGCTGAGAGTTTTAGGTCTTTTTTCCTAAGAGTCGTTTTTTGATTTTGAACAGTGCAGATATGTTTCCCCTGTGGGAATTGAAGACATTCATTTGAAGATTAGAATTTTTTTTTTTTTTTTAGTTCGATGTTTTTTTTTTTTTCAAAATCAAAAACGTACCGTTGTAAGTGAGCAGGTAGGTAACTAACTTGGGATTCTGGTTTCCGAAAAGTCTGAAAGATTTCAAAACCCATGTTGTACAAACAAAACAGTCACCTCTGTTGCAAATATAGAACTTCTCTCTCTCATCTGTACAGCGTTGCCTCTTTAGGAGGATGAGGAGCAGGTGGAGCAGGGGTTCACCAAGAGAAAAGACGGGCTTTGTTGGGGTTTTTTTTTTGTTTGTTTTTTTTCGTTGCGGCTCAGCGGAGAGCACATTCCTCTCGGTAGAAAAGAAGAACTCAAATGTCTCGTCCATCACACTGTTTGTCTCCGTTGGTGTGCACTTCTCGGCTGAGAGGTTTCAAAAGAGTCAAAACACAGTCACACGACAGAGCCATGCCATATTCAAATAATAGAGTATTAATGATGAGGAGCATAGGAATAATAAGAAGACCAGTAATGTAATAAGAATAATTAATAGTAATAACATATCATTCTAGGTTTTTTTTAAATTCTGTATATAAAAACAGTGGCGAGGAGAAGTTGGTACACAGTAGGGCTCTACTATCCCCTTGGTTGATTTGGCACATTAAACTCACTCTCTGTTGAGAGCTACCTACTCGTTCTCAGCACAGTTGAATATTACTGTTGCCTGGCGACCCATCCAGAGTTTGTCGTTTTGATGTTTTAAAAATCGTCCAAATCAAGGCAAATAGTTCTTTCTTTTTTTTTTTTTTTTTCCTGCAGCAGTATCGCAGGGCGCGATGCACCCAAAAAAAAAAAAAAAAAAAAAACAATCACAGAAAACTCTCGTCCAATCCGCTGCCGTAATGAGAACCGGTGAGGTTAATCTGCCATTATCAGGTTTGATGATGAACATCAGTCTCAAGGCCAGGCGGTTCAGGATGGGTTGCCCGGCAACGTTTAAGGTTTTTCTGTTTCTTCTGGATTTTTTTTTTTTCCTTCATTCAAAACTTAGTACAAATAGCTACATAAGTCTGAGCTATAATTTTCATTACATTACAAAAAGTAACTCAGTCTCTCTATAAGTTATGATTTTTCAATGTAATATATTAGTTTGGTCCTCCTTCGTGTTCTCAGAAGCAAAGGCTTAGTTTGTGTAAAGTGTGAGCCAACGTGTGTGTGTGTGTGTGTGTGTGTGTGTGTGTGTGTGTGTGTGTGTGTTTGTATCTAGACGTATGTGTGCAATCTGATTCGTTAGATCCTGTAAGTTGTGTGCGTTTGTGTTTATTTACAGGTCTGTGTGTCTGTATCAATATGTTATGGGTGCAGAGTTCTTGTTTTCCATCTTCAGAGCTGCGTGGGGCCTCCAGATGTGGGATCAGGTCTTCTGCTGGGCGGACACACCCTTCCAGTAGTCCAGTATGTCGTGAAGATCCTCATCCTTGGCAAACTGAACTTTTCGCCTCAGCGCGTGTCCGGCTGCCACGTAGCCTTCGTCCTCCATGGACGCCTGCCGGTGCCTTTTGCGGTGCAGCTTGAACCTCTCCCACAGCCCCAGGGTCGGGGTGCAGAGGAGCCCCTCCTCCTCCTCGTCTTCGTCTGGGCTGGAGCAGTAGCTGAGGTTGTGGTACTGGGGCGAGAGTGGGTAGTGCGGCGAGAGCTGGGAGTAGGCCAGCTCCCTCTGCTTGGCCTGCCTGCTGAGGGTGAGGGGGTCTAACACGGAGGGCTTGCGGCCCCCTGGGTGGTGGTGGAGCTCCTGTAGGATCTGGGGGTGGTGCTGCAGCTCCTGGAGGTGCTGCTGGGAGCCAGGATAGGAGTGGCGGTGTTCATTGTACTGGCGGATTCTCTGGGCTTCAGCTCGTAGGATAGCTGCTGCTGGGGTGACTGTACGGATGGCCTCCCCACCTCCCCTCTCTCCCCTCTCTCCCCTCTCTCCCCTCTCTCCCCTTTCTCCAGGTGAGGTCCTCTCGATATAACGGGTCTCTGACGTGTGGTAGCCTCCCTCTGAGCGGAATGAGCGAGGGCTCCGGGCCGAGCCGGGAGAAGAGGAGGTGCTGGGCCTTTTGGAGGTCGGAGGAGCCTCCATGCTGTGGTGTCGCTGTAGTGAATGATGGTAGCTTCTCCCCCTCTCTTCCCTTCCTCCTCTTCCTCCCTTATACACCGGGGAGAGGAACTCGCCTCCTCTGTCTCCCCTCTCTACTTGCTCAGAGAGAAGCACCAGCTGCGGCTCTGCAGTGGAAACGGCCCCTCCGCCAGCAGAAGAGGGGGATTTCATCCCCTGTTGAAAGGAGGTAGACTCAGATTTGAGAGCATCTATACAGTTGTTGATGATCTGGTTCACTTTATCGACTTCTTTAGCGATGGTGGAGATCTCTGCCACTGAGCCCTGGGGATTTGCTTGCGGCGACATGTCTCTCTCTCGCTCGCGCTCTCTTTCCCGCTCTCTCTCCCGCTCCCTCTCCCTTTCCATGCCGGACCCTCTCACCTCCATATAGTTCAGTTTAGCAGGCTTGTGCGGCGGTGTTTCTATCACCTCCTGCAACTTGTACGGATCTATCTCGCCTCCCTGAGGCAGGTAGGGCATTCTGGACAGACTGTCCCCAGCAGCAAGCTTCTGGGATCCTCCGCTCCCTCCCTCTATATCCCCTTCCCCACCATACTTGAGCTCTATCAGAGTCCTCTGGATCCTGCTCATCTTCCTCTCCTTCTCCTCCATGATCCTCCTCTTCCTCAGGCAGTGGACAACCAGGCCAAGGAAGAGTAGCATGCCGAACAAACAGCCTATAATAGTCATGATGTAGTGGGTGGCTGACGACTGATTGGCTACCCTCGTGCCCCCGGCCCGGCGACCAGTGGAGATGGTCAGGCAGGTGTGGTTGAAGCGCAAGGAGTTTCGTATAGATGCCACACAGTACGTGTAGTCCGTGTTAGGTTTTAAGTTCTTTAGCTCAATGTCTTCTCGTTGGTTTTTCAGATTCTGGATATCTGTGAAGAAGCTGTTGTTGTAAAGCACCAGGATGTACATTTTCCTGTACGGATGAGGAATCTGAACCGTTATCACAGCGCTCGAATGTAGCACCTGCTTCAGCATCATGATCGGATTGGCTTCAGAGATGATCGGGCCCGAGTTGATTTCCTCTTCAGGAATCGTTCCAGAAGAACAATCCTCCAGTACGCAGGGAGAAGAAAAATCCGGGGCCTGGGTGGTAGATTCGCCGAGGATATAGAAGGATGTCACGCTGCTGCCGTCGTCCGTGCATACGAGACTTAACACGTGCAGAGCGTTGCGTTGGGTGGGCATGCGGGGGTTCTGGCTCAGAAGGTTGTAGCCAAAGAATCCTTGAGGTGAGTCGCACACCATCCTCTCACTGGTCCTGTTGGGGAAGGCCGAGAGCCAGCGCAGGAAACCCAGCAGCTCACAGGAGCAGTTGAAGGGGTTGGTGTAAAGTTCACAGGTGGTCAGCTTAGAGAGTCCAGAGAACAGACTACCATCCAGCACCTGGATCCTGAAGAGAGACGAAGGAGAAATCGTTAGATTTAGATGTTCAGCTTCAGATACACTGACATGGCTCGATACAGTCTCACCAATCTGTCACAATAAAAAAAATGCTCTTATTTATCACTGAGGACATTCAGACTTGTTATTAACATTCGTCTTGAGAGATCCGATTACAAGCAGACAGCTGTAGGTCCGTCAGTTCACACCCGACATTAACATGCGTCTCAACATGCATCCAGCTGACTCCCTGCTCTCAGTTGTTGAAGATGATGATTTTTACACCAATAAGAAATATCTTTTAAACTGAAAGAAAACATCATGCATAACATTTGCCGAATTTACAAGAACTCCCACATAATTCGGAATTTGTTTGGGAAAGTGTTTCACAGAGTTTCTGAAGTTGCGAGTAACTCAACAACATACACATTGTAAGCTTTCTTTTTAAGGGACACAACAGCAAAGATGTCTATATTAGTCAACTACTATTACTTATTAGGCAAATCTGATATTTTTACATCGATAAATGCTGTCCTCTCTAATAAATTTAGCTTACATGCTAAAATTAGTTGAATGTTAGTTTGTTAAAACAGCTGCTGAATGATGGCAGACAAGATGCACTCCGGACGAGGAGGCAGGCTGGTACAGCCGTGCTGTGAAAAACAGTTTTTACAATGTAATGTCATGGTATGAATATTAATGTAGAATATGTAGAATATATATATTCAAAATCAATTAAAACCACGTTATTGTCAAGGGAGTCTAGGAGTAGTTCAGTGCTTGGTGACGCTGGCAGGTGAAGAGAGCCCAAAAAAGGTACATTGCAGTGAATTTAATGGAAATCAAAAAGTCTGTGATCCATCCTGCCTGGTGTGGTGGCTACTTCTTGGATCTCAAATGCCTCCTCGATGTGTCTTGGGCCTGTTTAAAGCTCCCATTGTGTTCGGATCACTCAGGACGCATGTTGACACCAGGTGTGACTGTCAATGTAAAACCCAGGACGGGCAACGTAAAAACTATCACAAACCACCGTTTATATCCACAGATTTTTCTCTCTTGTCAAAACATTTCTCCTCAATTACTGACATTGCAACACAATCACCAGCAGTACAGTCAGAGTTGGGCGTGTTGTGTTTGTACCGCCTACATAGCCTCCAGCTGTTAGCCTGGAGCAGAGGTCTGGTGAGTTCACTTCTTTCTAACTCCATGCCCCCTCCATGTTTTTTTCATTTTCAAAGTTGTAGTCTTCAGCTCCCTTGACTGACCTCACAATCGTGTTGCTCCTGTTGTCAGACTTTGCAAAGCTCCTTCTATCGCTGCAGAAAGCTATATAATGTATTTTCTGTACTTTTTTTTTCAAATGTGCAGCAGTACTCTGTAGACCTGTCCACAGATTTTAATGTGTAAAAAAAATCAGTGCACTTCTCCTTTAAAAGCACTTCTTATAGAGTCTTCTTATACGTTAGTTTATGGTCTAAGGTTACATCTCCCAGAATACCTTTCAGCAAGCTCAAAAGAACAGTTAAACCTGTTCATTTCAGCCACATTTAAGTCAAGAAATCAATACCAGTTACAGAACCGATGGCGAGAACAAGACAGTTATTCCCACCGAGGAAGAGCAGGAATCCCGACTTCTATTGAAAAGACGGCTTGTTGCAGCATTGCATCATGCTTCAGCGAGGAAGAGGGCTATCTCTGCATCCCCTGCAGTGCTTTCTTTTTCCTGGTAAGTCTGCCCAACATCAGTGCAAATTGGTGAATTTGGAAGTCAGCCCTCTGGGTGATGACACCGAGCCTGTTTTAAGAAGCTTACTGCATTCTTTCATCTAGCTCTGCAACGCCGGAAATATTCTGTCTTTTGTTTTTTTCTTTTATTACTTGTTTTTGATGTTTTTTTGTTTTAGTACACATATACCTAACAGCTCACCAGGGGCAATACAACGCAGCTCATATAATAATAGTTAGCTTTGTGTTACGGGTTACTTTCGCAGTCGTGCCCAGGAAGAGTGACTTCGGATGTATCTCACAAACACACAGAGAAAACCCAGTGAAAAAACAAAAAAAAACAGGAAAACTTTCTAAATACAACAACACTGGTATGAAGGATTCATGTTTCCAATCATTTTCTTTCTGTGTAACATTCATATCCGTGTGTAATAGTATGTACAACATGTTTCTATACAAAGCAGATAATCACACTGAAGAAGTCAGAATAATAATGATACAGATGAACCAGATGTTAGGAAGAAATAAGAAAATGGCAGAACCAAGTATTTAGTTTCTTTCTATGTAACATTCTTGTTCCTATGTAATAACCATTTTAAACAATACGCTCACAGTCTTCTGGTAAAGGTCAGTTTTTCCATATCATACAATTCTCTTACAGTCACAACTCACTCTCCTCTTATTGGTTAAGTTTAGATTATCACCTGGAGTTTTCTTGAAATATCTGTAATAATGGTGGAAGCAGTCACGTCCGTAATTCACATGTTAAGATTAGCCTCGTACCAATCAGCACGTCTGTGATTTTGTGGTGACATTTCTCTTTAAACATCTGCTTCCTGTTGTCAGTCAGCTGAACAAGTGAGAAATTAGACCGCGGCTCAAATGAATGTGTTCAACATCATCAGTTAGCGGCTGTGCTGTGAGATCTGCTGTAGTGACGTTTCAGTGTGATGACGGAGAAGCTTCACGGCAAAGAAAGGTTGTCGTATTAACGCACACAGCTGCAAATGTGTAGTTTTAGTCGGAACACATGCAAGAAGTGAGCAAATCAACTTGAAACTACTGTATAATATGAATGTTGCTGCTGAAGAGCCTTGACATCACACTCACAAGATGATGCTGGTAATTCTGAGTAAAATACCGACTTCGCTCATCCCATGCTAATACGCAGCACGAACACTTCAGGTGGTAATTTCTAAATCACAAGAGGTTCCCATGCTAATAGAAGTCCTCTGTGAATAGGACTTGTGTCATCTAATGAATTCATCACCTAATTGTTTCTATGACAGCTTGTTTTTCTCTCCCTGTCATTAGACTCACACATACATGGACCCAGGTGGTACCTGTTCATGGAGAGGTCTATATTCTCTATGTTGGGGCATTCCCAGAAGGTATTGGGTGTAACAGTCTCAATGAGGTTGGCTTGCAAGTAGAGATACTGCAGCTTGCCCAGGCCCCGCAGCATCCCCTCTGTCAGGTTCCTTAACTTGTTAAAACCCATCTGGAGAACCTGGGGAGACAAAGACAAGTGGGATTATTCTAATCCCTGCGAGCTGCGAACATACAGAACAAACAAACAACAGTTCCGTACAATTCATGTTTCACATGGTGATCTAAGCCTCTTGCGCTGTGCTGAATTTGCTAAGATCCTGTTCACATTTTACCTCCTGGCACGGCTCCAGCAGCCGGGGTAGATGAGTGAGCATGCCAGCTCATTATGGCCGCGCTCCGCTCAGTTTGGTGCAAACACTTTCGCTTCAATGTCTCTGGAAGCCATAATGAGAGGGTGTTGTCTTTCATGTGTACGTGTGTGTGTGTGTGTGTGTGTGTGATACAGGGAGAATTTAGATCCTTTACTTATGAGAAAGTATCACAGTGTCAAAATACTCATTTTGATTACAGTTACAAGTCCTTCATTTAAAAGCTTACTTAAGTAAAATACCTTAAGTTTTATCAGCAAAATTAACTACTTTTTTTGCACCTATCCTTCTTAATTACTGTGCAACTCATTCTGCCACTGGGTTTGATCTTTCCTGAAAAAATACAATTTGAATTTATTAAACTGATACTGTGTGACTAATACACATATGATTATACCATGCAAATAATCCAGTGAACATGTCAGGCCTCATGCATCTTTTGTTTATTCTGGTTGCCTTTTCATCAGTAACAGAGTATTTTAAGCAACTGTTCAGTGTGTACAGTTTTTTCTTGTTTTGCAGTTGTAGTTACAGACTCTTTGTACTCCTCCTTACTCTAATTTATTTGTAATCACACGCCGCAAACAAAGTTACAGATACATTTGATTGCTGGCAATTTTTATTTTCTATTTTTTTGGATACATTTCTATTGATATGAATTCATTTGATGGCGATCATGACGTGAAAATCTGATCTCTTCTGAACTCTTATCAAATCTTTTGACTGTGAAACTTTTAACTATACTGTTACATCATCCAACATCATAACTTTAAAATAAATGTCAAAAGTGTAATATTTATAAAGTTAACCTTCTGTAAGCTGAACACATCACAGCACACACATTCATTAATGTGTTTGTGTGTGGCTGTACGTTAGTTTTGTTGCTCACCTGCAGGTTGAATTGTGCTGAGAACGCTCCGTCCTCCACGTAGCTGATGTCGTTCTTGGTGAGGTTCAGATAGGTGAGGTTGCCGAAGCGACTGAGCGAAGAATAATGCACCGAGCGTATCTTGTTCTCGTTCAGCCTCAGATCCACAATGGTGCTGTGGAGAGAAGTGTGAAGGCCGTTTCTTTGTGAAAGATGCAAAAAATGATGTCAACAAAGCTGACTTTTCACTGTCACTTCTCTCACCTGTTAATGTGGGAGGGGATGGCCTCGTAAGGCGGCTGGTTCATACTGCAGATAGCCAGCCACACGAAGCCCTTCTCCCCCTCGATAAGCCAGCAGTCGGCTGTGACCATCGGCAACCTCATTACTGACAGCAGGGCGAGCCAACAGAGGACGGAGCCGGCTGTGGACAGGACCGCTGATGAAGAGCCTCCAGTTAAGTTATGTCTCTGCCGTCCCTGTCCTGTTCTCTCGGCCATTTGGGATGTCATCACAATATCCATTGGAGAAAGCCGACCAGAGACCATCTAGCATTTATTCAAGCGGGCGGGCGCCATTTGAAAAAGGGAGTGAGGGCTGCTTTATAGACTCATATATTAGTTAGTGGTGACCCGGTGTTGTCAGATGTGTGTCTGGTCTGATTTGAGGTATAGTCACAGCATGGTAAAAATGCTCCTGTGTTTTCTACTCGGCTTCCTCGTGATCACGCGGCAAAAACTGACGTTTGAGGCGAAGTCGTGTTGGGGATTAAGGAATTTATGTGCAGGACATGATGGATCGCTCCGTTGGCAGTATGTGTGTCCAGGTAAAACTGTATCAGTTGTTCAATTAGGGGGTCGCATTTGATTTGTTATGTATAAATTGGCAAGCGGAAGTTGTCCTGGCGCCAGATTGGCTGGTTCTCATGTCTTCTGTGGCCATCTGCATATCTGATTAGACAAGCACCTCTTTTCTTTCTTCCTCATTGCTCTCTGCTCTGTACTTGGTGTGAGAACTCGTCCCTGGAGGGAGAGAGGGAGGGAGGGAGAGGGGGGGAGGGTGTTAGAAGAGAGGCGCTAATGAAACACAGTGGTTTATTCTGTGAGATACCAACAAACACAACCCTGTTACCAGCATGATGAGATGGAGGTAGTTATTCCTTCTTATATAACGCGGCCGGCGCAAACAGGCTTTTGCATGCACACTACACATTCCCCCATACTCATAAGACTTCCTCTTGACAAGTCCAATTAGCGCACATCGGCGCGGATACACAAAAAAGCACCTGCAAATCTTTATAAATACACACAGCTTTGTCCCTGCAGAGCGTACACACATTTTCCTGCCGCGCTATTAGCCCCGGGTGCCTTGATAGGCCCGGGCTAAGAATGGCCGTTACTCTGATACTGTATCTAATTAATTAATCTGCTCTAAATAAAACACTTCCTGGGAAAAAAAAAAAGAAAAAAAAACACACAGCTGATGTCTGATGGAACAGGAGACGATGAAGGAGGGCAGAGAACAGAGAGAGGCTCGCAAAGCGCTGTGGAGTGGCGAGGCGGAGGAGCAAAAAGTGGGTGCAAGGGAGTGTTGAGGAGTGATGTTTAGGGGAGGCGGAGGGGAGGGTGGAGTAAAGAGGGGAGCGGAGGGAGGGGTGAGGCGGTGAAAGAGGCAGTGATTCTGTGAGAAAAAAGATGAGGCTGGGAAGAGAGAGCGCTGTAGAGTGGCTCTCTGTCTGGGGAATGTGCTGGAATAGTGGCTTCCTCTTCTCTTTGAGAGCCTGTTTTCTCAGCTCTCATGAGAGCAGCAAACAGGATGTGACATCATGGAGGTGAAGGAGAAGGAGCGGGAAGGAGCAAAAGGTCCGGCCTCCCTCACAAAAACATCTTTTGGCCGCTGTTCCCTTCCTTATTGATTACAGATGAATAGCGAGGCAGAGAGGTGCTGATGTGTCACCTCTAATCTGAGGAGGAGGGTGATGCTTTCTGTGAGCGGGACAGAGCGTCTCTGAACTATCGGCGTCCTTGTAGAGAGACAGAGAGAGAGAAAAGTCCTGATGCCACATTCTGGCTCACCGCAATTTCATTATAGTAGCTTCTGTTACTCTGTGTTATCTTCCAAGTGTCTCTCTGATCTTTCATCCTAAAGAAGTGAAGCTTGTTCATCACGAGTGTGCAGAAGATAATCAAGAATCTACTGCAGCATTTCATGGATTTCGGGAGCAGCTAGGGAGGGACCTGTCGCAGATACTGATTGGTATTTACAGTAGCAAAGGTAAATTAAACGTGTGTTACATTACATTAATTTTATGACACATCAAAGTTGCTCAGTTGAGCTGTAATTAAACACCGCTACCGTCATTATTTGCTAGCATATGTGGTATAAATCATTCAATCACCTTCCAAACAACTCAGATACAATTCAAAGTGTTGTGCGTGTGATTGACAGAGGATGTGAGGAAACAAAAATACATCATTACAACTGTTTATTATCCACGATGTCGACCATCGCTCTCTCTCCTTGTATCACCCCGGGCTACTTATCTGAGCAGTCATCGCTTCTGGCTAATCAAGACAAAGGTCCTGCAGCCGCCAGGGCGACAGTTCTAACTTAGGTTAACCTGTTAGCGTTCTATCACTCGCTAATTAGAAGTCAACACATTGTAGCTGAGGTTGATGTCGTTAGTTTTGCAGGTATTTGATCATAAACCAAAGTACCTGACACATTTACATTTTGGCCTCATGGTGGCCTCCGGATGAGAAGTTGGAGGATCACCACAGTTAATTTAATATACGGTTATTCCTGAGGGGAGCATAAATGTGTGGACAAAATGTCACGTAGTTCATCTTTACAGTAGTTTTGAGACTTTTTCCTTGACATCCTTAGAGCTGCAGCACCAGCATCTATGAGGGGTTGATACAATCCATTACTCAAACTGGACTCATGCAGCAGTGATCTATCTCGTGTTATATTAAGCTATGAGAACATGAGCACACTTCTTACTGCATGGCAGGGGGTCTTTTACAGTGTCATTTAGATTATGCATGCCTTTCCTTTCATAATCTCAAGCTTCCTGTACTCAGCTGCCATTCAGTGGATCGCTACCAATGAGCATTAAGATGATTAGCTCAGTACTTAGCATTAAGTCCAAGCGTTAAGGCTGCATGGAACAGTAGCTTTAATGGTGATGTTTCAGGTACTTTTCAATTAAGGATTGTGGGACCAGTGCACCCGTCACCTGCACTGGATATTTGAATGTTTCATGAGTTAATATTCTACATCATAAAGAATTCAGTCGATCAGTTTTGGCATCATTTACTGCCGTCGTTTTATCTGCGTGCAGCAAATTCTCAAATACGTTACCTTTCTTTTGTTTACCGTCAAAACCTGTCCTGAGTTTAAACATGCGTCGGATCATTTGGTGGTGATGGAGTCGTGTTTTAATGATGCATTGACTCTCCCACACACACACACGTACATCATCAGACACTTTAAATAATACAAATATTGATATTGATATTTGTGAGTCTGGCCCTGGTATTTACTTGGCATCGTACTGAAATCAGATTTGGTCACATCGCCCATCCCGACTGTTCGGCCCTCCTCGCTCATTCTCACGGCTCATCAGTCAACTGGCGTCAGCCTGTCTTTCAGCCCGCTGACATTTAATCTGCAACAGCTTTGGCCTCGTGGGACACGGTGTTTTTTAAAGGCGGAAATATTAAGTAGACTGAAACAAAGATAAATGTAAAACTGCACCGTCATTGTCTAGACAGAATGCAATGGATCACACAGCGGTTTGGTCGGGATTTCAGTCGGTCCCTTTTTTGGTAATGCGATTTTGAAAGGAGGGAAGAAGTTCTGATCTCGCCTCTCTATATGAACGTCAGGAAATGCACACTTGTAGGTGTGCACGCTCACGCATAGGCTTTTCCATCCAGTCAGCACAATCTATAATTGATGCTGAGACTTCCTCCCACATAGCGTGAAACAAACTACCCAGTTAGGCCACCAGAGAAGGGGTATGAACTGCTGCCAGCCACACACACACACACACACACCAACAAACAAACAAACACATATGCACAGGAAATGTCCATTTTGCTGACCAAGGGTTAAGCCCGGGTAAACAAGCTGTTGAGAACGGAGAACGCGAGGGCGTATCGAGGATGCAGAGCAGTCGGGGAGGCCAGACAGTTTAGCTAAGATGCGGAGACAGCTGAATTCTGCCTGACCTCTTTTTGTTTCGCGGTAAGTGATGTCGGCTGAAGAGCCACGAGACAGAGGAGGAGCGCAGGGCAGCAGAGAGCAGAAACAGATACAGTAGCAGTTACTGGTTCGTACTTAACCTCCTTTTGTAGTAAATACACGCGTTGTAGCTAACGTGAAATACGCGGAGGGGACCGTTAAGAGTCTGTCGGCCTCTTTTCCATTTTGCATCATTCATCGCCTTCTCCCCGACCGCGCTCGAGCTCTCAGCGCACCCTTCACACACGCCGCTGCCTCGGCTGCTGAGAACAATCCCGTGGAATATTCCAGCACTCAGCACCATGACCACACTCAAAGATTTATAGGGTACAAACCGTCATGTTGGGGGGTGGAGGGAGGCTGAGGTGGGCTCTAACCTTGCTTTACTGAAAGGGTGACTGGTTACGGCGTGGGGAGCGCAGCGGTTTCAGGATATATTGCGCACAAGTCCACGTTTTCTGAGAAAGGAAGAAAAAAACACGTGGAAAGACCTTGAGTGTTAAGATCCGGGCTCGGTACTCTGATACACACAAACAGACAGCGGTGCGTCACCTTTCTCACACACTCTCCTCAACAGCCGGATACAGAGGCTCTCGACAGGAGTGTTTTTCGGTGTAACGTCCCCATTATACACGGCGTCAGAATCAGCCAAACCTGCTTCTTAAAAGACAAAAAACAAGTCCAGCATGCTTCAGCTCGACAACGACGCTGTTGTAAAACCGACATCTTGTAGGCTCATCGAAGCAGCCAGCAGCTCGACAGAAACAAACTAACGGCAAAGATGTATATTGAAAAAGTTTAAAGCCTCAGCAACAGAAACAAAAAACAAAAAAAACATCTTTATTGTGTTTCCGATCCTGGATTCTCCCCGCTCAATCCAGAGTTGAGCCCAAAAGAAACAACAAAGATGTTGTATCCTGTTGAGGAGTGTTAAAGCTTTTTCTTTCTACGTCTGCCAAGAAAGCCGTGTGTTCCAATCCTGTTTGTTTGGTACTAAACAGATTTCAGTGACATCTGGTTAGGGGGTTAGGCCACGGGCCAAACAAAAAGTGGTTACGTTTTGGTGCAGATCCAGGAGTTTACCGACTAATACTCTTATCTGAAAAACATCCTGCGCAGGAAGTCATTGTTTGCCAGAGATGTGTTTAGATCCAGATGCCGATTACCCTATTAAATAGTTAAATAGTTAAAACACCCCAAAACAACAAGATGATTGTACAGGTTTGGTTGAAGTACGCACTCAATTTGTGCATTTTCTCATTCGCTGTGATTTAGTTCCAAATGTTTTGTTATTAATTGGCCCCATCTGCTGCTGTTTATTTTCCGCGGGAGCCCCCGATCAAGGAATAATCTGGCGCAAAACTCCTCTCAAAACTACATCTGCAAAGATTAAACAGACAAGATGTGATGGTTGCCTGCCTTCAGTCTCTTTACTGCAGCGTCATATTCAACATACAGACATGAGTGTTATTGATCTTCTCGTCTCTCGGTGAGAAAACGAGCATAAACCTCAAAATGTCTTCAAATGTAACTGCTATATGTCACAACCCCGAGCCAGGGGAACTTGAAACAAAGTCTTAGTTACTCTGATTTTATTTCAGTTTGGGTCTTTTTTCATCCTTTAGCTGCTGTAACAACTCTGTACTCACCAGTGTAACTGCTGAACAGCGACGTCACTACTACAAAGTCAAACAAGCGAGCAGCCAGACGATCAGACAGGCTGCAAACAAGCCAGTAAACAGTTGAGTCAGATTATTTAACGCACTTCATTTGGAGGTAAATGGTTTATGTGAGAGCTCCAGAAATGTCAGCAGTAATCCCTCATTGGACAGGAGCTGTGTGCATGCTCAGCTCCTGGGATCGCTGTGGGTCAAAACAGGAGGCAATTTCACAAACTGATGGATGTTTATAACAAACATTTGAATACATTTGACTAAAACAGACGTGTATTTAAAATCGGCATGAATGCTCCAAACTGGTCGGTTCTCTTGCGGGGTAAAACGTTATGGCTAAGGGAGTTGTTGTGTTGCAAAAAAAAAAAAAAAAAAACCCAAAAATGGAGGAGTAACAGTAGAAGAGAGAATGAAGATGATTTATTTTGCGCTCGACACAATAAAAGGTTTGAAAAGTTTGGCCAAAATAAAAATAAAATGGACAAAACTATCAAATAAAAAGTATTGTCCCCGAGCACTGCAATAGATTTCTGTGTGATAAATACCAACACAAAACACACACACACACACACACACACACACACACACACACACCATTCCAGCGCTCCCCTGTGAATGATGAACAGCACTTAGGAGATGGGTTACACTCCTGGGCAGGTTGTAAGCGAGCCAGAAATATGAGCACATTAATAACAGGAGCACATTAAAATATGCACGTGCAAGTTCAGGGCTGCACTACACATCGCGGTGTGTAGCGGGGCGCCTCACGCTCCGCCATGACTCCCATTACTATTCCGGCGCCGGTGTGGAAAAACAGCAGCACCCAAACAAACCTGCAGGGAGCCGTCGACAGAAACGCGATGATGAGGTGAAAAAGCTCGTGGCGTGTGTTGGCATGTGTCGCAACGAGGAATCGAAATGTGGTGTTTGTTATCTGCAGTGACGTCTTCAGTACGTTAGGCTGCATTTATGACACCATCATGTGACATTTTTACCTTAAAATAACAGCTTCACGTCATGTTGATGGCGCAGTGTGTTGTTATAGGGTGAGTAGTTTCTCTGTCACTGTCGGATCACAGCGTTACACACACGTTTACTTCAGCGCAAAACATTATCACGACGTGAGGAGTTTTGTTTGTGGTCAGCACCTTCATGACGTCTGACAAACTGATACGTACCTTGGATTTCTCTTTACGATGGGTGTCGCACTCATCAAGGCAAAGACTGATTGTTTTTTCTTTTTATTATCTATCATTGCAATTCCAATATCTCTTTATTATTGTCTATTTTTGTAGACTTACTCTCGTGCTGCTACTCATTTCCCTCTGTACTGCTGTGTTACCAGCAAATCTTTTGCAAGGGGGTTAAATAAAGGCACATCTTTATCTTAATCCTTTTCATGACATAACAATTCAAAGTAGTTACAGTTAGTTGGTTAATTACTTGACATATTGTGGTTTTTGTTGGTAGCGGTGACCCAGAAATCAGAATCGCAAATACTTGGAAACTGGGTCAAATAACGATTTCTACAGTGGTGATTAAATATAACCTATAAAAACAGGCAAGCATGTAAAAATATGTTCCCATTACTGAAATATCATCTATAGAAATATGAGCATGTTAAACACATATGTACTACAATTGTCACCTAAACACAGGTAACAAGGAGTTGATCTAATCCAGCGCAGTCTTATCTAATGTCACTGTTCACCACGTACACAGTGTCACAGCTGTATTAATGTTCTGCTATGCATCACTTAAGTGTCACTTAAAGAGCATTTAACTGGCAGAGCACAGCGTCATTCACTGTTTTTATTTGGCAGGTTTTCGACAGCGGCTCAGTTTTGAATACAGTGCGGGGTAATAAAACCTGAAGCATCGAGCTGTTAGCCGACGAGCTGAAGGTGACGGGCTGCACACCTTCAGCTCCTCGACGACTTAACCGACTCCGCGTCCTGCTGTCGTGCAGGAAAGTCTTTCGCGGCATGAAATTGCATCGCGGTCGCAATTATTCTTGACTGGCTTCTTATTAAAACAGTGTTTGGCTTCGCTCTGAACAGATACACCAGCTGGCTTTTTTTCTGCCACGTTTCTGACAAAGTAAATGCGACAGAGTTTGCTGTTGCTGTGAGTTTTCACGGTCTGGTTATTTTGCTGTCGCCGTAAACGGACCCAACAAAGAGAGGCAGCCAGTGACTCAGCAGGTGTGGAGATATGAACCGACAGTACCTTCAAGTTAACGTTGGCGAGCCGTGCCGCCAACCACGCTTGCCTCCTGATTTTACCACGGGACTCCTGTTTTTCACTGCCCTCCTCCCGTTTTCATTGACAGGCAACTAAATTAAATGTACTGTTACCTTGAGAAACATTATAGATATCGCTGGGTTTGAACGGTGTTTGAAACATTTGGATTGATGTTATGTAACCACACAACTCAACAAAGACACACGTCAATGTAGAGCTGTTTCTGGCTATTTTAACGTGGACATGTCATGTATTATATCTTTGAGGCCTCAGAGGTCTGATCTCAGCTGCTGTACGTCCAAAAACATTTGTATCTTCTTTTTAAAAGTGGAAAATGATGCATGAGAGCGGCTCCATCATTTCACTTCATAGTTCCTCACACAAGAAGCGCAGAGAATTCAAAGTTCTCTTCAACTTTCATGTTTTCCTTCTGACTGCAAAGTTCTTGATTCTGCTTTGAAACGCTCTCTGGCTGCTCGCCGAGCGCTGTCACAGGCAGCTCCTCTTAATGCCGTATGTATCCTTAAAGTTACCAGGCTATTTTTGGATCGCTCCCAAATAATTTAGGTATTTATGTAACACAGAGATATGGACGTTAGTGGTGTACAGTGTTTCTTCCCTTTGTTGCCTGGAGCCCTGACAGAGATGTACTCGACAGTCCTTATGATGCTCTGAGTTCATCGTTTAAATTTGTCTGCTTAAAGCCTCGGAAATTCAGAAACTCATTTCTCTGCCGGAGTTCAAAGCCTTCGTCGGAGCGGCGCGAGATGAATCCACGGGAGTTGTCATCGCTCTGAATAACTTGTTGGTTTGGGGGGTTTTTGGGATGCTGGTCCTTTGTCTCGCGGTCTTTGTGTCCGTCCGTCCGTCCATCTGTCCCCAGGACCTCTTCTATTATTTATCCAAAACTTCATTCGTGGTATTGCTTCCACATTATCGGTGAGGTCTCCCTGGCAGATTTTTTTTAGATTTCAGATGGCGTAACCTGGTTAAATATAGATTTCAACCAAAAAAAACACAAAAAAAAAGTGAATTCCCTTTGCCTGCATTTCGACTATGAAGCTCATTGATTCCCCAGGACGCGGAGATGTCAAACTGTGGACGAGCTTGTGAAGAATTAATCTCTCCTCGGCGTCTTGGGACCGCACATCAGACCGTATTACACAGTCAGTTCTGAACAGTACAAAACTACTCGCCCCCTGGTGTATACGCACACACACACACACACACACACACACACATTTTACAGGGCACAAATGACACACGAGATTGGTGCAATCGATGAAAGTGAGTCATCTGGATTAGATTAGATTACGGAGTAGAAGAAGTGAGGAGGAAGAAGAAGAGGGAGAGAGAAAGGAGGTGAAAGAGAGTCGGATCAAAAAGCAGCTCGCTCCGAGGCAAGAACAACTACATCTCTCTCACGCCGGGAGCGAGCGAGTGCACGTCTGTCTGTCGTCGGCACGATTCAAAGACATCCGTGAGGATGTAATTTGTTTTGACTCCCAGTCTCACCCATCCTCACTCAGCCGTTTTACAATCCCCCCCCCCTTCCCCCTTTCTGCGCCCCCCCCCCCATCGGAGTGATTGACTTTTACGGAAATAAGGCTTCAACATCACACAAAATCACACATCCCTGATGGGGATCACAGGCTGACGTCTTTTCTCTCTCTCCCCCCTCCACCCCCACCCCAGGGTTTAAAAGAAGCAGGGCTGTGGGGTGGTGGGGTGAGGGGATGGGGGGGGGAGAGTGTGGAGGTTGAGCTGACGTCCAGACTCGGCGTGATGGACGTTTCTATAAGAGATATGGAAACACGGAGCGTGACGGACATTTCTATTATAGAAATATTCCGCTGCGTGCTGCCCAGGCAGTGGTGTTGACGGAGAGGGAGAGAGAGGGCGAGAGACACTCACTGCTGTGCTGTAGAGGACGGGAACCGGGCTAAAGCTGGAGTAAAAAAAAAAAATAATAACGCTATTGATACGAGTTCTTTTATTTACTCTTATCACGGTATAAAATCTCTGCCTCATCTGTCTCTGTCTTCCTCCTGCTGCAGAGTCTCTCCGGCTGTCTGTCTGTCTGTCTCTGTCTCAGCAGTGTGGGGGTTACGCCAGAATAATAGGCACCGCTGATATAAATCTCCTCCATCGGCCCCGCGGTGCTCCACTTGTCACTCCCCTGCAGAGAGAAGTGAACATGTGAGATGCCACGGATGATCCTCTGTGGCGAAGCAATGTATGGTTACGTAATCCATTTAGTATTCAGAGAGGAGCGAAGGGGAAGAAAGGAGAGAACGGGGACAGAGGAAAGATGGGAGGCAGTGGCGGGAAGAGTCAGAGCGACATGAAAGAGAGTCGAGTAAATGAGAGCAAGGCGCAGAATGGAAACATGTCATTGAATAATATATAAAGTGTACTATACGGATTAATTATACATTGTATATGCTAAAGTCGCTCTGACCTCAAGGACCACGATGTCCATTAATGGCAGTCGTGATAGTTGTTGCAGCTACTAAATGGCTCTGGAGGTGAGACTGTTTTGATCAGCTGCTGTTTCCAAGGTCAAGAATTAACTCTGAACATCAGCTATAGCTTTTCAGTAATTACTTTAAATCATTAGAGGGGGTTAGATAGGTTTTTTTTTCCCTTGAAGTGGGGTTGCATGAAGAATTTATCCATAATCAAAAAGAAAATGTGTTTGGCACGAACAGAGATCTTTCCCAGGACCTCTCCGGGATGAAAGGGACTTTTTAAGCAAATGACGAACTGAAAGCGAGCGCCAACTACAGCCGAGCGCTTCTTTCTCACTGTGTTGCCGTACTTATCTCTCTCTCTCAGTGCTGGATACTCTCACTGGCTGGTGAGGCCTGTTTACTGGAGACCTACAACAAAAAAACAAAAAAAAAAAGAAAATCGGACATTGGAATATTCATCCCAGATAGCAAAATTGTACCAGACACGTTCATCTGGCCCACATACTGCACGGAATGATGGCACTTGGGCGGACCGCTCCCGTTTGCAGATGTTCCCAGATCTGGCAAACGGGCCTGGACTGCCAAAATGCCATCGTTCCAAGCAATATGTGGGCCAGATGAACGTGCCTGGTGTTGGCCAGATCTGGGCCACAACCATATTGTTATCTGGGTTAGAAAATGTTCTATTGATGCAGAAAGCATCATGTGTTTTTTTTCCCCCTCTGTTTATGCTACATATGGTGCAAAGTGAGTTAGTCAGGTGGCTAATGTGTTAGCAGACAGTGGGCTGCAGCATCCTGCAACATTTTGGGCTCAGGGAGCTAACAGCTAATGGAGCTAACAGCTAAGGGAGCTAACAGCTAATGGAGCTAACAGCTAAGGGAGCTAACAGCTAATGGAGCTAACAGCTAAGGGAGCTAACAGCTAAGGGAGCTAACAGCTAAAGACACATCAAGACAGACAGTTTCTGTTCAGAGCAACATGAAGCCTTCAACAGCCTTTTGACTACTTTTGATTTTACCTTTATGTTTCTGCCTACAAACTGTTCACCTTGCCTTGTTTGGTGTCATTTTTTTCAGCACAACCTCACGTGTGACTTTACAGTTATTCTTTCATTCTGACACACTGTGTAAACACATTGGACCTAAAATCACACAAAAAAAATTAAAATCCGAGTAGGAAAATGTTACGTTGTATGGTGAAAACCCATTTTTATAACTTAGAATGCAAATATAAATCGTTGTTTGCTAAATTTGTACATACGTTTTTTGAAATGTACAAAGTTATAAACAATTATTTACATTAAAGTACTTCAGCTGAGTACTATTTGGCAGTAAGAGAAGCCTACTTTGAATTCTTATACTTTTAACTGATAATTATAGATGATAATAACAAAGTATAGAAGCAATATTTTGATTTTCAGATGGTTTATAAGCCAATTGTCCATTCATCTGTAGTAAATGGCGATTAGCATGTCCCCAAAACCAGCACAGAGGCTGAGAAATGTGCTGTATGCTATGTTTATAATATTTTCAACTCTTTAGCCTGCAATCAAACAGCCCCTTTTCCAACTGGAGGATTGAAGCTATTACATTAATCTATACTTCTTTCAGAGCCACGGGACTCCTTTGGTAACAACAGTCATTTGGATCCAAACAAACCCTTTAAAAACACCAAAGTCACGCGGTAAGAACAACAGAATCACGGCAGCGGCGGACCAGCAGCTGTTTTTGTTAACGGAGTCTGGTTGTGCGTTACACGGCCAAAGGTTTGTGGACGCGCTTGTTTTTATTAACTTGCTGTCTGGGGCTGTTTTTCATGCTTTGTGTTAGTTTCCTCTCTTCAGACTTAACGCTGCAGCAGGTTACATAATGGTGTTGACAGTGGCACCCACACTTTTTTTTTTTTTTTTTTTCCCAATGACCCCTTTTACAAAAGTCAAGTGTTTATCACATGTGCTTCTCATAACAGATCCCAGGTTTATGAGCTTTTAACATTCCAGGCTTTTAAAAGTGTTGAATCTAGTATTTTACACAGAGAACTCGAGAACAGAGGCAAACAAAAATACACATAGCAGTGTTGTTTTTATATTTCTTACTCGTCCATAATCATCTGGGGACCCGTTGTGTGGTTTGCGAATCACAGCAGTAAACAGTAACATGCGTCTAGCTTTGCGGCAGAAGTTTGTTTAAGGACTGACTCTGTTTCATCATGCTAATGCCTCCCTGCAGAAAAACTACGTCTATAAAGACACGCCGACCTCAACCTCATCCAACAAATGGATTACTGACTGTGAGCCACCCAACACATAAGTGAATGACCTCACTGCAGCTTTTTTTTTTTTTTTTTTTAGCTTGAATAGGAATAAAGGCATAGAAACCTTGCAGAGCAGCAAACGTGTCAACATATGTTGTTTTTTTTATAAACTAGATAAATCAAATGCAAGTGTCATGTTTAGCTGTCCACATACTTTTGGTCACTTTTTTCACCTTAGATTGTTTTGTGTTATACCCAAATTGAAATATATATATTTTATCAGAATTATTACATTTTATTTTAATAAAAGAATATTTACTCCTTTAGCTGTATTGCATTTCAACGTAAGAGCCTTTCAAAAAAGTACTGTTGTGATTTAATTAAGATACAGTTAATTGCCAAATGTATTGATATATACTGTATATAATCTTTTAATTAGATTTTTAATTCAGTATTTAATGATAGGTTTTTTTTTTCTAAATATATCAATGTATTAATTTATTTTAATTAAACACTGAAAATGCGTATACACTTCGATGGCACACGTTGTATAATTTGTTTTAAATACGATGTCAGGGAGGTGAAACCTGCGTTGAGAGGCACAACAGTGTTGATGGTGTGACAGGTACATCAGAAAATTACACAGACACATCCAGAGGCTGATACACACACACACACACACACACACACACACACACACACAAATACATACACAGGTGTGACAACTGTGTGTGTGTGTTCAGTCTCTCTCTCTCTCTCTCTCTGAGCGGGCAGTAGGCCAAAGAGGGTTTTAACACACTTAATGGGATTTCACACTCCGCAGTACACACACGTACACACACACACACACACACTCGGACACACAATAATGTTGAAGATAAACATGTCTGAAAGCTATGTGCGATCCCAGACAAATAAACACACACCCACACATGCACACTCTCTGATATAAAAGGATTTGTCAGGCTCCCACATTCTACACATGCAAAACTAATGGACTCTGATATCCTCACGGTAACGTTACTGTTACTCGCTCGTTTCCACAGGACGCGACTTTTACACACCTGCCAGAGTGGAGACGCAGGAGCGCACACGTCTGTATCCGCCCCTTTAAATCTGCCATTGTACGTGTGTGAAGCATCAGTGTTGCAGCAGGTCCTACAGTGGTCATTGTGACCTGGTGCTCTGCAGGTGGTGATACAGGTAATGCAGGAGTTCCCTGCTGCAAATCGGTCAGTTGAGTATGAAACACTTGGAGCATAGAGATCTCGAAAGGTGACTCAGAGAAGTCTGTAGGATTTCTTTTTTTTTTTTTTTGCAGAGGAGGACAGTTCAAGCAGCACTGGATTCACATCAGTTACCATAGATCCTGATGGTGACTCAGAGATATACCTATAAACAAAATAAAATGTGGGTCAAAATCTTTATAGAAACTTTTCAAACTGCTCCTCCGCCGTGACCCATTTTCCCTCCGTGGATCTGCACATTCAGCGCGTTCCACGCAGTCGTTGCTTTGCCAATACAAACTAAATACAAACACTCGCGATGGAGCCTTTGAGCTCCACTACAGGCACGCAGTGCTACATGAGCGTGGTGTAAACAGCTACAGCGTGTTGTGTTGTGCTGAACAATATGCTGCCGGAGCAGTGACGTTCTGACACTCATATAAACCATATATACATCATGTTCATTTAAACTGAGTCACTGCAATCTGAGGACTAATTTATTCATATGTTTGTAGGTGCAGCACTGACGGCTGACTGAGGGTCTATAAGAGGCTCAACATCTATTTTGTTCTGTTTTATGGAAATAAATGGTACATTATTTTGCATCTGATCCTCAAGCTGGTCGTAGCAGTGGTCATTATAAATTCTTAGCGTTCCTTATTTCCATCATGTTTTCGACATCGTCTTTGTTCGCTCAAGGTTTTACTTTAATTACATCATCATTGCTCCGTCTCCTTCCGCAGTTGTTAAACGGCACCCGACTGGAGAAGCAATGCCACCAACTGTTTGTCCAGATGTGCCCGATTTGCTTAACATTGACTGGAAATGCTGAATTTTTGGGGGGAGAATGTCGTTGAAATTTGCAGCAAATTTGGATGGAAACAGGGGCGGCTGTAGCTCGGCGGGTAGAGCAGGTCGTCTGGTGATCGGAAGGTCGCTGGTTTAATTCTCGGCTGCCCTGGGCTGAGCTCAGCTGCGTGTCCTTGAGCAAGATACTGAACCCCAAATTGCTCCCGATGTGCAGTTGACAGCTTCCACCATCAGTGTGTGAATGTGGCAAGTACTGTAAAGTGCTTTGAGAAGTGGAAAACGCGATATATAAATGCAAGTCCGTTTTTGTTATACTCACAGTTTCTGCTCTCCTCTCTCGCCTCACGTTTCTTGTCTGACTCTAAACTGTTGTTATCCAATAAAGGCAAAATATTTCCAAAATATTCCTTGCATTGTTTGATGGTCTTGTTCACGTGACAGCGGTTGAATGTACAAACAGGTTATCTTGAATTAATTGTTGTTGTCTGGTTAGAGGCAGCCAGTCCACTGACTGTGAGAGGAGATTATAACAACAAATCGCACTTACGTACGTTTCCTGATTGGGCAGCAACCTCTAGCGACTGGAATGATTATTACAGCAGCAAAGAGGGTAGTCAGGCAAACAGGTAGACAGTGTGACCCAACCATCCATCCCTGATTTATGAGAAAAAATGATTTTTAAGTTGTCTAACACTGATGCTTCGGGGTGGCGACCGACACGTCCTACAGTGCCAAAGCGTTTTTGATGCCACTCAAAAATCAACATTTTTTTTTTTTCAATTAGGAGCTTTCAGGGGACGTCAGGGATGATGTTCAGGTCACACGAGTGCAGTACTTTCACTCAGAAGACTGCTGTATGTGTCCAGTAGGCTACCAAAAGAAAACAGTACGTATGTTTTTTAAGAGTCGCTGGCAGTCGACCTATAGGTTTGAGTACATGCAGTTGGTGCCTCACCATCATCCCAGCGCCTCTTTTACAAGCATTTAAATTGATTTCACTGTGCTGCACTCTGGTCGACCCGGGTGTTACTGTACCTGCTGTGGATCCGAGCTGACTAAAGCCTCCAGCAAGGAACGAGCCAAAAGCTTTGCAGAGGCACCTGTCATGGCTACCTACGGTGACAATTTGATACTCAGAAGATTCTTTTTTTTTGGTGAATTATTCCTCTAAGAGCACCTCAGTTTGATAAAACTCAAACGCAGGTTTGTTTGAGATCAATCAGTTCCTCCAGAAAATAATCTCCAGCCCTTCTCTGAGAAGTGGACTGGTTTCTTTAACGGAACAAGCAGCTCCACTGTAGTTATCTGTTGTCTTCAGAGCATGCAGTAAAATATGGGACCTCTTCACCGTGAGAGTGAGTGAGGGCGAGAGAGAGAGAGAGAGATTTCTTAGTAATAGAAAGCAGAGCTTATGTGCTCTGGTAGGTGGACCGTGTTATGGCCTGTCTGAAAACTTTCACAAAGTTTGGCTTTAGAACTTCAACAGACAAATGACCGGGGCTTCATTCCATAACTCATAGAGAGAAGCATCCCTCTCGCTCTCCCTCTCTCTTTTTATTTCTACAGTATCTGTCTTCTCTCGTACACAACACACACACACACACACAGGCACGCACACACACACACGCACACACAGCTTGCAGCAGCTGAAGAAGCATCACTCAGACACCTCAAGCTGTTAATTTCCTTCCTGTCTCGATACATGCAGCCAACTGTGAAATGTTATAAAAGCAACATGAGTGTGTCCGCTGAGCACACACAAACACTGAGACACACAACACACACACACACAGCCAGAATCACTTTTTTCCCCCCACTGCCTCTTCCTGATAAACACATTATGGTTGAAAGTATTCATACAACCCGTAACTCTGCCATCGGTGGCGTGTTTGTGTCTCTGCGTGCCTGCCAGCATGTGTCGTCCGTTTTCTGCGTGTTTTTTGCGCGTGCGCGTGTGTTTGTGACTGAGTTTCGGAGGTCGAGCATAATGGAAACGCTGCTCACCTGCTACTTCAGGTTGACGCTGTGTTGACAGAGAGAGAGAGACAACCTCTGATGTGATGCTGGGAACAGCAATTGAGATAAATGACGGACATAATGGAACACTGTGGTCCAAACTTTTTATCTCTCTCGCGATCGTGCGATCCTTCTCTCTCTCTAACACACACACACACACACACACACACAAAACTACAGATATTCAGTTACATTTTGTGCAACCACCACCAGCAGAGCGTCACATCATGAATACTAAAACCTGCTTTTGTCACAGACTGTTTAAGAAATCAGTGTGACTATTCCGATTGACGATTTAAAGTGTGCCGAGTGTTTATCCGGGTTCAGTGATTGGTGGCTTAAAATGAGCATTTGGTGCAGATAATGTGCTTTTTGCGACGATCATCTGAGTAAAATGTGTCAGTATCCGAACTCATCGGGTGTCTTACTGATGTTTATTCATCCAAGTTATTAAAAAGCTTCTCCGCAAGTTCTCTTTCTCTTGAAAATGTTTCAAATAAATAACAAATAATGCAACTTCTGATCAACCTATGTCAAATTTCAGGCTTGTAATTATGTCACAATCCCCAAAAACCTGGACATAAAATAATAATAAGTGCAGTTAAGCTTCATGTGAAAACTCTTTCTGCTTTCAAACAAGAGGCAGAAGGCTTCGCGTTGCATCACCTCCCTCAAGGATTTAAAGCTGGAATTCCACCATTTGTTCTAATCTGATTTATTCCAGACGACTGGATGATTTATGGACAGTGAAGAAAAGTTGTACACCAGGATGAAAAACTTTAGAGTTGACTTTATTTGTTCTGTGTCAGTCTGTGCAACACTTGTCAAATTGATAAATTGGCTTTAATGATGTATTTTAAGATTATCCTCCACCTTTTTTTTGTCATAATGCACCTCCTCCAGTTTTGCCCTGGAGCTGGTACCGAGTCACTGAATGAAACGGCAGCAGCTGTCCCGGTCCTCCCTGCCATTAAAACTCATCTGTACTTTTTAGTACTTAAAGTTGCACTTGGCAGGTCCGCGCTGCACTGGCAAGATGGACCGGGCTTTAATACCAAGTAATCATGTAACATAATGCCAGTAAACTGCACATGGTGGGTCAATACTTGCCAAAGTCCTGCTTTAACTTTCCAGAGCTCTGACTCATCTCCCTCAGATAAACTTTTGTGCTTTGTTTGAACTCTGTAAGATGTTTATATCTCTCATAATATGATATATTTAACCTAAGAAGATAAAAGAAAAAAGGTCACACTGGGTGAAGATAAATCACGGAGATATTATGTAAAAAATCTCAGCAGCATCGATTGCATAAATACTTTGCTGCTTTGAAACTCGGCTCTGAAGCTGATCAGAGTCTGTGAGCGGGAGGACGCTGGATGCGTTTCCTGCTGGTCCGACCACATCGTCCGTGACTCGTTTAGTTTGGAGATCTTCTCTAACACAGCTCTACTTAGTGATGTGGGCTGAAGAAATGTTCGTCGTTTTACATTAAAAATCCTCTTTGATAAATCAGACTGAAACCAGGAGGATTCAGCTGCAGCGGGCCTGTAGCTAAAGGTAATCCAAACCAAACTGAGCTAAATCTTTTCTTGTGTATGAAGCGTCTTATCTCTCTCAATAATCTAATAGTCTGTTGTTCCCTGGTCTCCTCTAAACCACCACCGAAACTGTGAAACATTAGCTGCAGGGCACCTACAGCCTCAATGACACAACAGGAGAACGGACCACTTGTTCTCTCTTACTGACACACACACACACACACACACACACACAGGTACACGTCAGTATTACCAACAGGGCACTACATTTCTCCGCCATCTAAGAGGGGACCTCTGTTTCTGGTCATTTTGAAACATCAAAAATAGAATGGAAAAGCTTCTTTTAACGTCTTCTACCATAGTATTACTTCATATGTGTTTCTTTAACTTTGCCAAGGGACGGAGAGAAATTGCCAAGACGGGACTCGCATCCTTCAGCGACGTCCACCTATCAAACACACACACACACACACACACACACACACACACACACACACACACTGAATAAATCAGGCTTGAAACATTAGTATGCCTTTGTTGTTGTTACTCGTGTGCAAAAATAGTTGTGCATCAGCAGGAAATGTCCCTACAGTTAACATACACTAAGTACACAAGTACACAGATGCTTTTAAGAAACACTACAAGGACCTTCGAGACCGTAATTCAATCAGAACCTGCCTGAGGATAAAGGACAGTGATTGAGCACTGACTGAATGATTGGATGTATTTTATAACTTAAGGCACCTGGAAACATAAAAATGTTGGAGCAAACGGATGGATTAGTTTCTGGGGTGAAGAGTTGAGATATAATTTTAATACTAGACGACAGGCTGGAAAATTATTTTTCGTCGATTGTGATCACATTTTATTTGCAGGTTCTGGCTCGAGCAGAGACGATGAATGTGCTTCACTGGTATCTCTGGTTCTCCTGAGTAAACATTAGCAGCATTTATTTATTTATATTTCACTCCACGTCACTCTGTGGATGTAAATTTATGTACATTTATAATGCGTACGTGAATAGTCAGTGAATAGATGTGGATGTGCTCTGCATTGTTAACTCAATATTTCATTTGTCTCCTCCTCAGTGAGCGCAAAGAAATGTAACACTGCAAGATGCAACTTGAAGCCACGCAGCCAAGTAAGAGCACATAAACATTTGTATCAACATATATTAGTACGAATACAGATTACATTTCAGAATAATCTATATTACTAATTGTAATTATTGATACATTCAGGTGTTCATCACTTTAATGTTGAAGCTGATAAAGGTGGTTTAATTACTTAGTTTATCTGCTGGTTAGCTTGTGAGTAGTACAGTACTTGAGTAAAAGTACTTTGTTACTTTCCACCACTGATGCTATATTAAGTTCTCCATCATTTAGTAAGAGACCATGCTTGAGCAAAGTTACCCAATCATTAAACTAGCATTAGCAGTAGCCAGTAGCTACGACAGTGATGTATTCTGCTGTTGGTCCATAATACAGAACACAAGCGGTTCTGGTCGTGATGCTGGATGTGTCAGCAGCATCTTACTGTCTGACAGCACTTGTCTCTCCATCTAACTGTTCAGTTGTTAAATTCTACATTCACAAATATGGAAATCCTGTAAAATAAAATAACCAGTGTTGTATTAACTTATATTACAGCTATCCAATTTCCTTGCGGGAGTCATTCCAAAAGGATCAATAAAGAGAAGTCTGAGTCTAAGTCTCTAAGTCTGGTCTATTAAAAACACTGTAGGATTCCATTACTTATTCCATTTTTACACCAACATTAGTATGTATTTATACTTCTTAATATGGGTAAACTAAAAAATAAGCGATTGATTCCTTTCCATTGAGTGTATTCTTCGTCATGACGTCACGTTGGTAAAAACAGGGAGTGAGCATCAAATCATATGCGTCATCAGAATACATCTAGAAGATGATAAGACACGCTTTAAAACATTAAAATAATAATAATGATAATAATTTGACAGAAGTTGCTGAGGAGTGAGTCATCACACTGTCTCATCTCTGTGGACGGCACCTATCAGGCAGCTGTCATGGACTGACATGGACGCCACTGACAAATGGTGATTCATTTTTGAATATCTTTGACTTCCTCCTCTCTTGCAGACTCAGCGGTGACTGAATGATGTTCTAGAGCTTGCCTGACCAGAGACGGACGGAAAAGTGTTACCAAGCCACAGTCTGCACCTCAAACACGTGTCGTAACATCGAGCCTGAAGGGCTGAAAATTGTGTTTGCGTCAGAGACGATCCGAGCTGGAGCCGACAAACACCCGTGACTGCTGCAGAGACGTTCCACGCAGGAGTAAATGCCGGTGGACCCATTCACATTAAAGACAACAGCCATATGTTAGTGGGCGTTAGTGAGTTTTTTTGTCTGCTGCACAAGGGGTATTATAGCAAAGACTTAATAGGATGGTGTATTTTCTTACTCCATGTTCGTACGACTGTAATTCTCTCACTCGGATCACATGAGACTCGGCGTGCGCCTGCTTTGTGAACGTGTTTCTGGATAATGGAGGGACCGGTGACTGATGGAAAGGTTAATCATTCCAGACAGATGGTATGTGCTGCTAAATCAACATTAGGTGAAGTCAGACTCTGTGTGTGTGTGTGTGTGTGTGTGTGTGTGTGTGTGTGTGTGTACCTATGTGTGCATGCCTGCTTAGGCTGTAATGAGCGGGTGCCCGCCACTTGATTGGTCTTGAGTGGAGGGAGACCTGGCCAGTCAGGCATCATGGGAACCAGCAGCCTCATTATTTCCAGTGTAAGGAAACGAGAGGAAGTCGTGTATCCGCCTCCCTAGCCTGTATTGTTGAGTGTGTGTGAAAGCTGCTATGTGACATGAGAGACAAAACAGCTACCGACCGGGCGGGAGCGGAGGTCAGCACCTCATCACGCCGGAGCTCCATCCAAGTCCATACAAGCCAATAAAAAACCTCGCCAAGGTCATTTCTTAGCAACTGTGAATCAAGTGGTGATTGGAATGACCCGACACTGAGAGGCTGTGTGCATGTGTGTGTGTGTGTGTATGTGTGTGTGTGTACCAGATCTGATGAGACTCAGTAAAAACCTTTTGTCTAAGCCTCATAAAAGCTTTTGACCTCAAGACAACGCCTCACCGAATTGACCACACCAGCACACACACGTACACACACACATGCAGTTTTTTTTTTAATGCATAGCTTGTTGATTTGCCAAGACATGCATTATGGCAGCGATGTTTCCATGCATTACATACATAAAACATGATTCCATGTTAAGACAAAATGCCTTCGCACAAGCAAACTTAAACACACACACACACACACACACACACACACACACACACTTGAGCTGAAAAGGGAAACGGAGGCAGCAAACCACAGCTAGCACAATGTGACAAATGTGTTTTTATATCCAGTAAACACACAGAAACTCTCTCACGCAAACACATGCAGCTGCAGAGGAGGAAGGGGAGTCAAAGAGAAAACGGGGGGATGGCAGGTTTTGTAAAAGAAACTGAAAGATTCTAGTCTTCTTCTGTGCATTTAAAACAAACAGGAGCTCAATTATTATGCATGTGTCTAACCCTGCGTGGACGGACACGGTCCTCGAATAAAAAACAGCCGGCACCGGTTGCGCAAAAATGACCTGTTTATGTTTTCCTGGCGCGCAGCCATGTGGACAATGACTGACCTCCCTCAGCAGCAAGGGAGGAGGAAGTAGCATGATGTTGTTATTCTGCAGCAAAACCTCCAAGGCTGTGTACAGACTGTTAAAAAAAAAAAAGAAGCTGTGTTTAGTAAATCACAAGGGGCTTCATCGGTGTAGGCAGGATGCTACAGGTACTGTTGAGAATATAAAACACAATCCTGGACGCGTGGTTTCAGTGTTACACCCACAAGACTGATGGTTGCTGCAAAGGTTTAAAGCTGCTGCACTCAATATGCTTTATGCCTTATAACAGTGGGTCAAATGACTGTGTGTATGTGTAATGTGCTGCTGGTAGGGATGAAGCCGAATGTAATTTTCACACAGCTCTGCAGCTGCGAGTCTTTCGGCTCTTTGTCTTGGTTTCACAATCTGCAAATTTACTGGTTGCCGCCGAGCAAACGATCCAAAAAGACAATTTCAAAGACAAGTTCAGAGTCATTTCTGACATTTTTTTCAACTTCAGTTCCAGGCGTGTAAAGAACTTCTCCTGGTTCAAAATTAAATTTTTTATGACAGCCAAATTTTACTTGAAGCAGCTGAAGCAACAGCGTGGAATCGGTAACGATGATCTTTTCTTCTTTCGTGCTATAATACGGAGCAGTTCTGACCATTCTTCAACTTATTCATTCAGTCGTTGTTGTCTTTGTTCCCAGCTGTATGTCTGTTTCTGTTAAGTACACTGAGAGGAATGTAAATTCCTTGTATGTACATACTGTGCTAATAAAGCCGACTGTGATTCAGCTTCTTCCTGACGCTGCTTTTCCTCCTCTGTCATTATGTACTGCAGCACGGCTCAGCTCTGATATTGTCATTGTCACACGTTGCGCTCCTCACAGCTTCATGCATATCAACACACCTCATATGCATACAGACGTACGAAGACGTACGACCAAGCTTTTCATATCAATAACTCCATAGTTTACACAGCACAACAAATGTTTTCTCTTGATATCAACATGTTTCTTCCCTCCCTCTCACTCATCTGTTTATTTTTAGTCTTGTGTTTTTTTCTTTGATGTCACACTTTTGTTACATTTAAATAATATATAAAATGGATGAATAAATGAATAAGACCCTCACTGTACTAACACTGTATGTCTTTGAAATGGAAAAAAAGAAAATTTTTAGCGCTTTTGACAGTCTGAAAGCACTTTTGGGAGGAAGTGGATGGTTGGATCTAAAAAGCACATGAATTTGATACTACAGAGAATAGTTTAAAAAGAAAAAATGTTTCCCATCAGTGGTTAACATTTCATTCTTTGAGCAGATGATTTATTCCTCCACAATATCCACATTTGACTGGCTGAGTGGCGTCACGTGAGCGTTTTACATCGCATGTGATTTTCCTGTGAGTTTCCAGGGCAGCTGGTGCTGTAAAGGCTTGAAAAGCTGCACAGGTTAAAATGGAAACACTCTGTCAAAATGTAATAATTCTCAATAACTTGCCAGTTATTGATCCGTTTGCAGATAGGAGGGTGTCTGGGTCCAGACCTGGAACGTGACCCACTTACAGTATTAGTGATCTCTGGGAGGATGGAGAGTGATGGCAGGTTAACAAGGAGAATGCAGTTTAGTCATTTTGCTAACAAGCGGGTTGGCTTCCTCCCCTGAGGCCCAGTTTGTACTCACTCATAGATCCCAGCTACCAAAATACACCTCTTTCATCAAGATCCATGCATTATTCCTGGAGACAACACTGAAAATATTAACCCGTCAAGAATCCTCTCCTCCTCGTCAGCCTCCTCGGCCTCGGAGGAGGAGGTAACAAATAAAATACAGTAAAGAGACTGGCCTTGCTCACACCATGAGATGACGATGGATTTCAAAAGGAATAAAACACGTTTAACAGCATCTGAACTGCATTTAACGTGCCAAATACAAACAAACTCACTAGGACTTTATCGTTAACTAGCCCAGAGTCTCTACACTGGCACAGTGTCGCTGTGCTGAATTTGAACGGAAATAGCCTTTTTATTATAGTGAAGCGGTTCAGAACCTCCATCTCCGACCCATACTCTTGACTTCAGTGTCAGTGTTGAAGGAAGCTGTACTCTCCTCAGGGAAAAGCAAAAGAAGTCCTTCACTGCTGCCGGAGGTAAACAACTTATGTAACACGAGCAGTGACATAATCATTTTGATTATCAACTGTAATGTGATTACTGGATTTAGGAACACTAATGTGTTGGAAGTGTTCACGTATGGGTTTCCACACGGAGTACTCAGTGACATGAAACTGGCGAGGTCAGACAACAATAAAGACGCGAAAATGAAATTGAAATGGTTTTCCTGAGCGGTTAAATGATGTCACCGGTGAAAAGGCACTTTAAATAATTTGCCATAATAACACAATTAGACGGCTCTCCATTGAAAACGTCTCCCAAATCTATTCCCACCTCACCTCTTTGAGTAACGACGCTGTGAAGAATTGCTTACACGACCAGCACAACCACGGTTTGATTGACATCTCTGAGTGAGCTGGAGGTGCTGCATCAAAAGCTTCATTTTCCATGGCTTCACTTCCACTCACACACAACAAGCTGCTAATAATCCATCTGACCACCGTCGTATTTCATCACCGCTTCCCTCTTTGTTATGCCAACCTCCTCACATGCTCTGTATTGTGTCACAGCGATTGAAGACTTGGCGAACATGCAACACATTAAAAGGGTCATTCAACATCACTGACGTGCAGCGGAGTGCCTGCTACGCTTTTTATTCATCCGCTGACGATTACAGTACGTCCATGAAATTGGAGGTTCTTGAGCGTCGAAAACCACGAAAAAGTGTGTGAGATAAATTCACACAACTGTCAGTCTGATGAAATCAGCACCAGAACATGAAAAGAATAAGACACAAGTGTTTCAGTGATTGTTTTAATGATTTATGATGCTT
Source organism: Acanthopagrus latus (assembly GCF_904848185.1). Taxonomy (NCBI): domain Eukaryota; kingdom Metazoa; phylum Chordata; class Actinopteri; order Spariformes; family Sparidae; genus Acanthopagrus; species Acanthopagrus latus. Next base: position 6,009,294 of record NC_051039.1, on the reverse strand, counting down.
TATATCAGATTTTTCTGCCCCAAAGCATGTTGGTTCCCTTCACAGATAAGCCAGCTGTGTTTGATAGTAAAGGCCCTGAAAGAAAGGTTGTTTCTGGAAGGACTTTGTCGATAAAATTCATAATTTTAGCTCCGACATGCTTGACAATTGTGACTTTAAAACCTCTGGAACATAAGGAAAATCCAGCACACTTGAGGATTTGATGCTCTTCTCTCTGAGGTGTCACGTTTACCTAATAACACGCAATATGTTACAATACAGATCTTTACAAAGGCAAGTACGTTTGTCTTTATCAGTTCTACCACATCACACCTGTCATGTAAACAGACTCACATTTCTACAGTGCTGCGCTTTACAACACTTGTCATAGCAACTGCTCATCGGGAGCAACATGACACTTCAACATGCAGCTGGATTCGAACCAGCAACCTTCTGATTACTAGACGACCGGCTCTATCTCCTGAGCTACAACTCAGGTAGCAGTGGGGCTGTAGAACATGAGGCTGTTGTTGGCTTCAATCTAAATGCTCTGTTGAAATGAATATTAACTAGGTACATTAACTCAGGTAAACATCTGAGGTACATCTGCTTGAGTATCGTCATGTTCTGCTACATTATAACTATTGTACTTTTTAGCGCACTATGTTTATTTAGCAGCTGCTAACTTTACAAAAGACTTTACATAGATTTCGCAGCATTATATAAAGTAGTTCAATTAGCTTCCCCAGGACCCACCACTACATCAAGTGAAGCCGACACAGTTTGATATTAGAGCCGTGAGGGGCAAGTGAGATTTTTATTATTTTTTTAAAATTTTTCTACCATCTGATAATGTTTTTTTTTCACGTGTGGAACAGAGAAAGTGAGGCTTGTTTACTTTTGTAATACTCAATTTCACTATGAGAGACTGAAGTGCACGACTGCTCATGTCCACGTCTTTTGGCTCCAATTTAGTGTCATGGGCAGAATATCATCAACAGTTGTAATGAGTTGTATGTGTGTTGTTATTAATTCCTCCATTCACATTGTCCTTTAGCAGTGTGAGGACAGTGAAAGACGAGCTGCCTACGTACACGAGTGACACTGCTGGTTTGAGTATTTATAACAACGTGAATCCATAATTAACATTTGATATTAAGTGTAATGAAGTGTGAGACTTTTTTTGTGGAAAAAAATGGCTCAATTTCAAACATGAAAACAAGTATTTTCACACTGTTTTTGTGAAACTTTTTTTTTTTAATAAATAATTTTCTTGTAATTTTCTTTTCCTCAGTCTAACCAATTGTTTTTTTTCCCTAAATCTCACCAGTATGAATACAAACCTGTGTTCACAACATTTTGTAGCTTCTTGTTTCTGTAACTGAAGTTTTAATTTGAACTGATTGTTTTGTATCTGATGGTAACAAGCCTTTGATATAACTGCCATCTCCATGTTATACTATGAGGTTCACTCCCTCCAGAACAATTAATACAGGTTTCTATGCTCACACATTCAAAACAATGTGCACTTAATGACCAGAAAGTCTCATGTAAGAATTAATCATGAAAAAGAGACTCCAGTGCAGTTTTGACATCACTAAAGACTTTAGACTGTCCGTGCTTTTGCTTTTGAGGTTTATGGGAACGGTTGTGTTCTGCTTACTATCAAACATTACATCTGCTTTAAGTACAAGGTCTAAGTGCGTTAAGGTCTAAGTGCTTTAAGGTCTGAGTGCTTTTCCAGCTCTTGTTCAGAAGCACAGTGTGCCAAAAAACTCTTTTCATATCTGCCTGAATCACAGATTTACTCCACCGGAGAGGAGCGCAGAGCTTTCCCGGATGAATATTCATGTGGTGAAACATTGTGGAGCACTTTTACAAATCTGTTCCAAATGAAGCACCTCACATTTATGCCTGCTATCACAGGACTTATCTCGCTGAGCACCGTTTATTGCTGAAAATGAGCTCTTTCTTTCACAGCACCTCACCTGCCCCCCAACTCTCGCCACAAAAAACAACATCTGCACGGCTTATTTTTGGGTTTTCCTCTGCCTCAGACGGGCATTGTTTTGGATTTGTGACGAGCTTAGAGTGTGGTTCTAAAGCGACGACGAGGGATTATTCTATTAGTCATTTTTCCTCCCCAACATAATGTACTGGGGAAGATTTAATACGGTTTTAGGTGCTGGGTGGAAGAGATCTGACTAGGCTGCAGATTTACAGCGAGGTTCCGACCGTTTTGCATAATCCCAAGAGACATCTGTCTGTGAGTGAGTCCCACCTTGCAAATTTCACATTTGAAGAATTCAAATTAGATGCTTTAGGGACGCGACACACAAACAGACTTTCGCAAACACATACGGGCAAAGATGCTAATTTCCAGCAGATAATCGGCTATTTGAGGCTAATCTTTGTTGCCCCGGAGCGTGTACGCACTTTGAAATCTGATTTTTTTAAAATTCAAAATAAACCATAACTTTTTTTTTTTTTAGGTGTATGTGTCTATTTGAAGTGCGTGTGTGTGTTTGTGTGCGAGTGTGAAGGAAAGGTAAACCCTCTGTCAGAAACTTTCCAGTTGCAGCCTGGTTTGTTTGTTGCTGTCACAGTTTATGTTGTTTGTTCGTTGTTGTTTTTGTTTTGTTTTTTTTTTCCATATTTGCAGAACTCAGTAGATACCAACACACTTTTGTCTCAACTTATCCAAGCCCACCATACACAGACACACACACACACACACACACACACACACACACACACACACACACACATATACAGACACATAAATGCACCTCCATCTGCTGTGCTGTGTCCCTCTCTCTTGTTCCTGGTAGTACCTCTGCATACCAAATGCACCCCCGCATACTTTGTCATTTGTCTTGTTTGTTTTCGGTTTTGTCGCTAGACGATCGTCTGTCACATCTCGGAGGCGTCTGTGCACGTGCAGCGTGGATGTTTGGGTCTGTGTTAAAGCGGGGAGAAGTTATGTGGCTGATTTTGATCTCCTTTCAACTGTCAGCCTCCTCTGCATCATCTTCTCTCCGTCTGTCTTTTGCTGTGTCTGTCTCTCTTTCTACGCCTGTCACCGCCACGCCGCCGAGACAAACGAACCACGAGGATGCTGACAGGATCTTCTTGGGACATTTTTTTTTTTTTTTTTTTTCCTCCTCACACACGAACGCTATTGCTTTTGCTAAGCTTAGCATTTAAAAATAAACACACCATCACCACCTCCATTTCGGGAGGTTATTATAATGAGTCACAACTAACACTTACTTTCCTCTGCATCCCTCTGGATCAGATTTCATGGGATTTCGACAGAACTGCTCTCACGCACAAAAAAAACAGAGGAGGCTGTTTTTACACTTTGCAAAACATCTGCTACGTTTTCATCTGTTAAACGTGTACAAAAGAGAAAGCGCCGCATAAACAAGAGCGCGAGCGACGTTCTCATGAAAAGCCCTCCGATGAAACAGTGCAACAACAGAAGGCTTCCGGCCTTCAGTCGGTCGTCTTCAGGGCTCAAATCAGGAGACGGTGCGTGACGTTTTTATGCATTCATTCTAAACTCCACATTACCTCTGCTCCTCCACACGAGTGTGTGTTGCTCGCTCTTCTGTTCTTTTACAGAAGAGCACAAGTTTTGTTGTCGGGTGCATCCCAAGCTACGACGCCAGATTTATGGGCTCATTCTTGCCTGTTACAGAGACAAACAGTCACAAATCTCTAGTTTTCTCAAAGCAGCGAAACGCAACTTCCTGGAAAAAGACAGTTGATCGTCGAGTCTCCTCCTCAGGTTGATTCAAAACAGAAATGGTTAAAACTTTATTACTTTCTGCACAAGAAGATTTTATTTTTTAGCTTGTTTTGAAATAATAAAACTTACTATACGACATTAATGGCATGATAAGAAGATGAATATTTCTGATTAATTGCTGTTGTCGGACATGGAGGGAATGAAAAGGTTGTCAGAAATAAACTCAAACGTCTTTATCTCCTGCAGAAAACCCAAAGAGACAATAAGTATGCAGAGACACACCAGAGAGAGACGGGACGGCGGAAATCAGCGTCGTTAGGAGAATATTTATGAGATATTTGGTCCCAATTTGAACAAAAATCACACACAAAATGCAAAAGAGAGGTTATGGTTATGGCCTCCTTTGTAATTACACCACGGTATGGCAAAGATATACATCGACGTTTACAGATGTCACACGCAGCACCTGTTCAGTCAGCTAGATACTTGGATAATTAGAGTGCGCCGCTGATGACGGCTGAGCGCTGAAATGTGTCTTCCGCCGCAACTTTATCAATAAACCAAGATGGATCTGCTCGGCGAGCCGCTCCGACTCGTCTAATTTGGATGTTTATTGGAGCCTACACCCAAAACGGAGAGCCTCTCTAATGATATCAGAGCAGGTTGGGCACACTTCTTCTTCCGACTTTATTTAATCAACAAGCAATTTTAAAGGAAAAATCCTCACTTCTTCTTCTGAGCTCCAGCTGCCATCTGTCAGACTGAGAGAAAGACTACATGACGTCCAGGAGAGGATCTGAGACAAGAAACACTGTGTATCGAAACAACAACATACTGTTTTGTTCGCAGGTTCCTGCTTCCTTTTACCAATTTTCACAGAAAAATGTTTTTTTTTTCTTTCATACTGGTTTGAAATTGATTTTTTGTTCTTACACGCCCCAAAACTGTTGTGATTCTCCAAAATTTGTAGAAAACGATGTTTAAGAGTGAAGACAAGAATACAGAGAATACACCAGTGAGTAGCAGATTGTAGATTTAGCTTCCGAATTTAATATTCTATTTTCTATTTTCACCTTTTTACATTTTATATATATATATATATATATATATATATATATATATATATATATATATATATATATATATATATATATATATATATATATATTTTTTTACTTCTGCTCATGTTTCTTTTTATTTATATGAGCTGGAAGGAATAAAAAGTGAGAGTTAACAGACTCCACCATGAATGAACACTGACACACCTCTGTTAAACCTGCTGAGCGGGATTTTAAATCATCGTCTTACTCCAGGAAGTAAGATTGACTCCGTCCTTGGTCTTGCATAGTCAGCATGAACTAACAGCCCCGCAGCAGCCATTGTATCATTACGCACCATTACATACTGCGAGTGGTAACAGCCTCGTGATTGATCACTCAGGACCGGGTGTAAATTATGATCTGATGTGTGTTTTACGGCACGTCTGGACTGACAGCGTGGAAAGCTATTTACACCTGCTGGAATAAAAATCACGCTTGTAGAAAAACCCACACTGTCTCAAACTCTGGTGAGACTTCATGAGTCAACATTGGGAACAGATTAAAGGGATACTGCAGAGTTTTTGACCACTGGCGGCTCTGCACATGTAAATATTCAAACTGGAAACATTCAAACCCTGACTGACGCTATTATTTTTTTTTTTTTCCAGTTCCAGGATTTTATCAGGTCAAAATTCACACATACTCTTCGTTTCTTTCACATTAGTATCAAGTCCTCATATTTGTGACTTCCTCTGCAAAGCAAACATTTCTGCAGGGTTAGAATTTAAAAAAGGATTATTTTTAAATAAAGCTCAATACTTTTAGTTCAAGTCTGAACCTTAACCTGTCCTCTGCTCCACTCCGTCTTTTAGAAATTACTTTTATGTATTATACATTTGTGTTTCCTGTTATTATATTACACTCATAAAGTATTTCTAGAGTGGCCTTGAGAATCAATACACAACAACATTTCAGACAACGCTGTGAAATGCTGCCGCGTTCTATCAAACGTCCTGTTTTGTGAAATGTCATCTTTTGGGAAATGTTCTGTTTTGTTGTACGTTGAGTTTCCTGAAATGTTGTTTTCTGAACCATCCTTGTTTTGTGGGAATTAAAACATCTTTTTAAGATTCAGGGATCGACGTGTGGATTAGAGCACAACAGGATTTTAGATGAGGGGATACTCTCTTCGCCTGCGGCGTGTGGGGAGTTGTCAGGATTAAAGCGTGTCAGGATTTCGCACGAGGAGCAGTTCTCTTTGCCTCAGGTGTGAACAGGAAGTCAGATCAACTGACAGTTATTGTCCTACAAAACATCAAAGGGTCACCGCCCCCCCGTGGAGAGGCATGATTAACACCTGTCAGAAGGTCCACTCAGGAAGTCTGAGGTCTGCATGCTGCATGTATTAATGAGATTGGATTCAGTGCAACGCTCAAACTTCAGCGAGGAGTTTTGACCCTCTGGGCCACCATATGTGTCCCCGGACACAAGTTTTTCATTCAATAAAGTACGACATTTATGGACCACAAATCGATCATGCACAGGTTCTTAAACACAAGATACGGTGTCTGGAGTTCATGTCCTGAGTCCCACCTGATGTTTTGTTCAGGTGATGAAAGGAACGTGGGGACGGGAAGAAAAGACTGAGGTTCTGGTTCAAGTCCCAGCTAAATGTGTCTGTATTAAACCAAGACAGATTGCCTCGGTCGCCAAATGCTTCTATAGCCTCAAGGTCGCTGGCTGGACTCCAGGAGGGGAACCTTGGCTGTCAAACTGACCAATACGGACTAATAAAGTGGCTACTTAGCGTACAGTATGCTACCTCAAATTGTTAAACAGGAGGGTTACAGTCAAGTGTTATTGATGTGTTCGGTCATTTAAGTCTGTATGAATAAAACAGTGATGACTCGAGGTTCACCCATACAACACCACGGTGCCCAAACTCCATATCACATAGAAGTCTGTGCACATGGATAAAAAAACAAAAACCAAGTGTGTCTATTGTGAGTTTTTAAAGACAGTTTCCAATTTCTGAGCCAAAAAACTGCCGTATGTGTTGTTTTTTGTGCGTATGTGTAATTTATTCAACCACCCACCGGGCTCCACAGGGCCACACCTGTCTCTCCTGTCGGATATATCTGCTCTGCTGTAATGTGAAACTCCACTTTTCCCCCCCAAAAAATCACTTGTCTCTCCAAACACTCACTCTGTTCACACCCAGCCACCTCCTCTTCCTCTCTCCTGCACCCGTTTCCTCCCTCCATCTCTTTCTTTCTCTTCCTCACACACACACACACACACACACACACACACACACGAGCTTCTGCCAAGCTGTTAAATTTGAGCACTCTATCTCCCCCCCCCCCAACACACACACACACACACACACACACACACACACACACACACACACAGAGGTAAACACAGCCTGGCAAAAATAGCATTCATCTCTACATCCATCTCCGATTCTGGGCTCAAAGATGAGAATCCTTTGGCAGGAATTTCTTTTTCTCTCTCTCTCTCTTTGACTCTCTCTCTCTCTCACACACACACATACACACATGCACACACATGCACACACACACAAACACACACTATCTCTCTGTCTCTATCTCGACACACAAATTGAATCTGTGGTCTTGACAGGACAGGAGGACAGGGAGGACGAATAAAAATCACCTCATTACGTACAGCTTTACACTTACACATCCACTCAAACAACCTCACACACACACACACACACACACTGGCACACAAACAAACACACACACACGCAGGTCATTCACATGCATTAGGGATGGAAATAGAAAAGCCTTGAATCCTGGTCAAACATCGTTTGGTGTGTAAATGCTAACAGACGAGGGCAGGAGGCCACATGTGACTCCGTTTGTCAGAGAGACGACGGGAACAACAGAGCAACAACAGTGTGCACAGTGGTGGAGGTTGGAATAATGATGATTATCATTAAACTGATGAATAATGAAGGTCACAGTGACAACATAAGCGATGAAACTGATGATAATGATGATGTTCTCTCGATCTTTATCTCGTCCCTCCCCTCGGTGGTGAGGACTGTGATTTTCCGGCTGCATGTGAATGCGATCTGTTGATGACTTCTGCGATAACCACAGGTCTGACTGACGACTTCCCGCCGCGGAGCCGTGACTGCAATTCAGAGTCCAAGGTGCAGCTGAGGAGGTTATTGATCACGGCAGGCTGGAAAGATATCCAGATCGGCAACATCTCCTGCTGTTAATTCTGTTGTCAGAATCTTTCTGCGTGCACGGCTCCGACAGATTTCCGGCAGGTGTCGGAGGTGAAGTCTTGATAGTTTAAATAACTTGTATTCGCCTATTGATTTATTTCCCTGGATGAAACTCTCAACTCTTGCCAAAAAATGCCTGCGTGAAGATTAAAAAAACTGAACAAACATCTGCTGCACCACCAGCTCAATCCCTGCTGAGGGCTACATGCAGAATTTTACAAAAAAGAAAAAAAAACTGGGCTGATGAGTCCAAGACCTTCAATATCATTGTTATTAAATTAACAAATCAATTCCTTTTAAACCTTTAACGACTCTGACACATGAATTATCTTTCAAAGCTTTATCAACACTGCTCAGATTAACATTTGGGTGGATACGCCCTCGAGTGAGACTCTATCAAATGTCAAACCATCTTATAGACCCACCAGTTCACTCTGCCTCCAGAACCAAAGTTATTTTGAAACTGTACACTTCTACATTTAGGCACAAAATCCACTTGGTAAAAGTTAGGAGAGCATCATGTTTTGGCTAAAAAAACCTTTTTTGGCTGCCACAAACACACCCTAACCCTGAGGTCTCCTCAAAAAACACCTAGTTTTTGGACGTGCGATCCCTGGCGTGGCAGCCTCCTCACCTCAAACTCAGTCCTGTCCACCTTCAGATATAAAACTCAGATTATAAACATGATTTGTCTTAAAACACCTGTTTCTGTCGCCACTAACACTTTCTGGAAATGTCCTGACTTCTTGTCAGAAAATATCAGCTCTTTTGTGACCACAAGCTCGGCGCCACGCTAACAGATGTTGAAACGCAGTCTCACACGGTGATCACTCCTCACCTGTTACTACACCACCACCCCCTCCACCTGTAATGTGTTTGCCATATGGTTTGCAGAAACTTAAGCTACCAACATTTTATCCGTGGCGACTGGACACCAACAGTCTCATTCAGCCAGAAATCCTGTGAACATCATTAATCTCCACCTGAAGCTCCTCCATAAAAATGTTGCTCTCTCAGTGCTGCATTTTATCTCCTGCTCCCCTCATTTTCCCTCTTAACAGACGAAGCAACAGGTACTGGCTGGTCTATTAGACGCTTTCTTGTGTGACTGGCCTGTCCAGGTGTTTATGTGTGAAACTGGCAGCTTCACAATACAAACTGGAGACTGAACTCTGTAATTTGAGGGAAGTTCAACACTGAAAACAGATGCTAACCATCTCCCCATCCCTACTGACGTGCTCTCCTTGCGGTCCTGTGTTTTCACGCGGGTTAGGGCTCTGACCTGAAACCAATTGGATGGTTAATATGTGTTAATGGGATATTGAACTGGGGAATAAAGGACTCTGGGAACAAAGACACACTCCTCTGTGAATACTCTGGGTGCCGAGTAAAGAAACAACATCATGCGATGGCCTGCGTTTTCGTCCTGCTGCACCGGCTTGATGTTTATTTCAGACCAGATTGGATAAAAAACCGCGACATGCTCCAAAATAAACACTGCGCTGTGGTGCACGACGAGGTAAACGCGATGCGCGAAGCTTTAAGCTGCGTGGACGTCGAGCGCCTTTGTTTCTCTGTTACAAATCCTGTCGTCCTTGTGTGGCTGCAGCCTTTAAACCTTTGACAGCCCACAATTTCTCATGAAAAGGGAAACAAAATAGGTTTTTGAGTCCCTCTCTCACACACACACACACTCGATATACACTTGTGCTTGTGTCATGAACGTTTTCCCAAAGGAAATAAAGCGTAAATCACATGATGAATATCCTGCTCACTCTGGTGCCGGCACGCGTGTGTGCACCTGCATTTATAACGACTCCTGCACATACTGTAGGTGTGATGTTTATTGCTCATATTTGCCGCATGTGATTTTCCGTCTGGGCGGTTAAAGCGGCGTTTGGTATTCCGCTGATGTCTTCTCATCCAGCAGCGGAGGCTGGCGTGCAGGAGCAAGAGACGGAGAGCAGAATGGAAAACAGACTGGGGGAAAGAGGAAGGAGGGGAAAACTTTACTTTACCTTCTGCAGATGGAGGACTTCTCCGAAACCGGCAGAGTCTCGGCGTGCCTCTCACATCACTATCAAAAAGAGAGACAGAGAGGGAGAGAAAGGTGGGGGGAGGAGAAAGGGGAAGACAGACGGTGGTTAGAATGACAAAGGTGAGACATTTCTGAAAATGGTTTGGCGGCAGCGCAGACTGACAGCCTGCCACATTCAAAAAGCTCAAACAGGGACAGCTAGCAGCACAGTTACAGACCAACCCAAGGTTTCTGGACTCAGCTCATTTCCCCTGGTTACTGTGGTAAAGTGAAACTCGTTAAATAATAATGAAAAAAATTGGATTTATATAACACAATTAATGGGACACCTCAAAGTGTGTCAGAGGAGGGGGGGGTAGGAAGGATAGACAGAGAAATGGGACGCAGAGGAAGGAGAGAAAAGCAAGGGATTGTGGAAATAAGGGCCGTGTGAAGAGAAAACAGAGGGGGATTCCCATTAGAGAGACAGATGAAGGGACGGCGGAGGATGACAGCAACATCTGACAGTTGGCAAGTCAGTGATGGACAGAGAGAGAGAGGGAGGGAGGGAGGGAGGCGGAGAGAAAGAGCTCCTACTTTCCAAGGCTAATCCGTGGCTCTGCCTCACAGGGAAAACACAATCTCACACGGAGAGAGTTTACAACCTTCGCTGTCCTCTCCGTCACATGACTGTTCATCCTCGAGTGTCGGGCAGACCTCTGCGTGTGTGTTTAGACTATATAAGGATACGAAAAAAGAAAAAAAAAGACTACTATTATTCAGACTGTGGACAAAAACAAGGGTGAGCTGAGCAAAGAAAACTACCTGTTGCTGCAGGGAGTTCCCGTTTTTTTTTTTTTTTTTTTTTTTTTTTTTATCTTAGCTCAGGCTCCCCTGAAATATAATAAGCTCCTCTAAATTCTGTCAGACATCAGCACAAACTACAAGCTCAACAAAATGATCACAAATGTGATTTCACACCTTGAACACAACTCCATCACAAAGCCTCACAGAGGGCCGTTTTCTAAAGCCCTGCTGTCAGTCACTGCCTCTGCTTCTGTCCAGCTCTCTGTTCCACTGCAAGTAATTCTTCAAACAATCGTTCTTCCATTTCAGAAAACAAAAACCATTCAGTCTTATTTTAGAGAGGGCGACTGTGTGTGAGTGTGTCAGCTGTAGAGACACCTGTCACCAGCTGTTAACATTAGCTTTGTCTAGCTAGTATAACATCATGCTTTTTTGTCTGTCAAATGGTGTTAAATATCTATAATATGATGGATTAGTTAATGATCCATGTGAAAGACATGGTGAGCAGCACTGTTTGTGTATTGGCAGGGTAGAGCTAGTTAGCCCCGGTGTCACAGGAATAAAAGTGATTTGAGGATGAATAATCAAAGAGTTTTGGAAATGAAACGCTACCCGATGAAACTCTAGCTGGGAATGCTGAGAGTAAACTTCCCCACGCCGACATCATCACATCATCACGTCTCATCAGACCTACCTTCCCGTCCTGATCAGGTGTTTTTCTAACTTAAGCTGTTATCACTCTAAATAATTCATCTAGCTAACAGTGGTCAATGTAATATAGTTATCAAATCAATAGAAATATTTGTTTTACTCGAGGGAAGAATCTTTTTTTTTTTTTTTTTACATATACTGACTGTATATTTTCCTAAGAAGGATTATTAAAATTTCTTGCAAACATTTTTATGTGAAAGTATTCATATACATGCAAATAAAATGAAAGTTGTTATATTACACCATCATTTATAATATTCATATTTTTGTGGAATAGCATATTTTTTCATGTTATTAACAGATTGTGACATCAAATTAAGTGGTTTTGTTTCATAGGTGAACATTTGTACTGTGTTGGCTTTGATTGTAAAGACTCGGTCAGCTGTTTGGTCGATGATGTCATCCCGTTCCTTGTGTCTGGACGTTATTTCACAATTTCAAACTCTTCCGAACTAATTTCTGGCATCATCATCAATTTTTGATCCATTCCTGACATTTTCGCGCTTGTGTTTTTGATTTTAGGACCACCCTCCAGACTCAGAACACTCTTACTTGCTGCTTCAACATGTTGAGAAATTGAAAATCCTGACTTGTCTGCTCTTATCTACATTTTCCAGGCTATGATCTGACCATTTCTGTTCAGGAAGTGGTTAAGCAAACAATTCATCTGTTGCGAGTCTGTTCAGTGTAATTACTGCATGCTTGTATTATCAGGTGTTCTCGATGTCTTATACACCTCTGAGACTCTACGCAGCGTTATTTGATTCCTTTGCAGCACATTTCTACGTTCCGAGTGTCTTTGCAGAATTACATATTAGATTCAAAAATCGTGGAATAACAATGCGAGTTGAATAATCTCATTATCTACATTTTGCAGGATAATTTAATGCAAATTGACTGAATGTTTATATTATGCATGCACTATTCTGACGAGTCTAGTCTTCTGTCAAGGTGCTTTTCTGCATCGTAACCCATTTACGCTGTAATTTGGCAAGCGACTGTTGTCATCTGAGCAGCCCTGTGATTCCAAAAATCAGTCTTTGATTCAAAAATATCTCTTTTAAGTGCCAAAAAAAAGAGGACATTTTGGCTCACGTAAATTACACATGATTTTTCCTCACATTAGCTTTTGTCAGTGTAGGACAGACGTGTTAAAGTCAGACAGTAATTTCAGGCGAAGGATGTTCTGGATACCTCTGGGGAGACTGTATGTGAACATCCCTCATCTTTTTACTTATTGCATTAATCACCAAATGTTTATCTTCTGCTTCTCTCTTATTTCCCCAGAGACACATACAAACACGTGTTGCAATTGATTTTTAAGTCTTTTGGGTGTAAATCCAGGTCATAGTCCGAGTCATTTCAGGACGGATCTAAATCAAGTCTCTCATTCTTGAGCTTTGAGTGCAAAAAAAAAAAAAAAAACTACAGCTGGCTGAAAGTAAGACAGAAATATGTACACACATTCTTTGAATCAGATCTATAAAGCCGTCTGCCCCTGATTCTGTTCTATAAATCTCAATTATTGAGGAATTTGGCGCACACACAAGAGCCTCATTACCACTCCAACGGTTCGCCATGAATGGATGTAGAAACATTCACTTGTTTGTGTATAAATATTTTTGCTCATACTCGTACTCATTAGGCCGTAATGTGATGAACGGCACAGAAATAAGAAGTGCACTAATTGTATCAAATCAACACGGTTCTCCGACAGCACCAGTCATTACAACCACCCAGTGCGCGTGGCTGCGGCTATTTAAAGTGCCCTTGTTCTGTGTCTGTAAACAATCATCACTGGGACATCTTAATCATCATTATTACATTTCAGAGGGATATATTAAAGTTACAGCACTTGGATTGAAACAGGGAAACTTCATCACTCATACATCATTCAAAATTAAGTGTATAAATGCACCTTTAATTGACATTTTACGGTTGTTTTTGGTCGTGCTAGGTCAGGCATGTGTCAGCTGACCAATCAGAGGAGACTGGGACACAGAGAGCTTCAGACGGAGGGAGAAGAGAAGACAACGTGGTGCACACCTGGTCTGAAGTACGTGTTAGATCTACTCACGTGTTGGAGATGGCGCATGCGTGTTTTTTGATCTTCAAATCGTTTATATTGCAGCACCCTGACGCTGAATAGTTGAAAGGTTTTCCATTGTGCCATTTCCCCCGACCTTACGCTCTCCTTTTACTGAGTACTCTGTCGATCTCACGCTGAAGAAGGTTTCGCTCTTGTTCGCGTTCATTCACGTTTTTTCTTTTGGATCTCAAGTCTGTGACATGAGGGTCAAGTCGGAGGTCTTTGTGACCAAAGTGTTAGTCAAGATGCAACATGCTCAAAGTGTCAGTATTCAGAGCCGTGATACAGCAACATGTTTTCACTTGGCTGAAATTCTGTCCTTTCATAATGCACAGATCTTAAACATGAACATTCGCTTTGTGTCTGTTGCAGGATTTCAAAACATACACTCTTTACGGAGCCATGTCCAAAGTAAAACATCTACAAACACTAAGACCTTTGTTATATGTTTGTTAAAATTGGAGTTGAAGTTTGCTGTTGCATACGTTATTATGCAACAGATTAACAACAGATTATTTCCTCAACAGAAATACTAATTTCAGTCAAGGTGATGATGCATTTTGTTTGGCTTCCTGTTGCTTTAACCTCCGGGGAAAACATCAGATAATACGTGAGGGAGGAAAGTCGCCATTTAAAACATCACCGCGACTATGAACATCTTCTGAATGAGTCACGTCAGATAGATTTCCATCGGCAGTGGCGGTTGTTCAACAATGAAGGCAACAACTCCCATGATCCCACACTTGCTTCAAAATGTCAAACTACGCCTTTTGTTCTCATTGTTTTGAGTGAATGACACCTATGGGCAGCCATTACATACTGTGTCTTTTGAGTCCAGCCTACAGATGCAGTCTGTAATATGAGCTACGTGTATCATTTTCCTGCACAATCAAGCGAGAAGAAAAGACGGGAAAATTATGGAAATGAACTGAACACACAACAACACACACTGCAGCTCTGCATTTCTTTTTGTCTGAGCCTGAGGATGTGGAGATGGACAGAACCAACAAGGAGACAGAGAGAGAGGCTGAATGAGGAAGAGAGGGATGCTGGGAACAAGAGGAGGCCTGAGTGAAAAGGCAAAACAGCACACTGTTACAAATGAATAGCCGGTGAGTGTTACTGTCAGCTGAATTGCCAACACATGTAGCGATATTGACGCATGTGTGTCTGTGTGTGTGTCTCCGCGCAGTCCTGTGAGCCCGTTGGACAAAATAAACAGTCCGACGTTCGGTCAACATCCCCGAGCTCCCGTGCTCCGAGCGCTGCCGCAGAGCTCAGCTTTTCATCACAGACGTTCTTTAATCACTGCAGGCAGCGAGACTCCACACACAGAATTTTGTCTCTCGAAGGTCGTTTTTTGGCCCGAGTCCACCTGGCCATTATCTAACTCATTTGACATTAAAAAAGCCGGGGAAAACAACACAAATGGAAATCATTCGGGTGAAGCATCATGAAGTGGAAGAGGAAACAGAGGGAGAAAAAAAAAACAGAGGGGGGAAAACACGAGGGGGAGAGATGGATGTGGAGCCTGCAGAAAAACAAAGAATAACTAAAAACAGAGGCTCTGATGCATTACTGCTGGCAAATTAACTAAACATAGAAACTACTACTGAACCATCTCGCACACACACACACACTCACACACACACACACACACATGCAGGGCACTCTTTAGCTATTCCTTGTGCATCGGCAGTGCGTTTGCTCCTCTGTAGTCCCCTTGACTGCGACTGGAGAGGACAGCAGAGAGAGGAGCTGGGTGTTTATTGTGATCCTCACAGACTTGAGTCTGTAAAGGCTAAAAACACAGTGACCAACGAGCCCAGGAGCAGTGTGAGTGAGTCAGACTCAGCTGGTCTCCATCAGTGGGAGGTCTGCAGTGTGGGATATCTGATTTGTTGTGAGAAAAAAAGAGAAAAAATCAGGTTGGCCGCAGGCGAGCTCAGGGCACAGCGAGCCGGTCATGGCAGCCTCGGCTTGACTCCTCTGAATGTCATTTCCCTCTTCTGCTGCGCAACACACGCATGTGTCTCATGTGTAATTAACCATGTGATACATGTTTCATGTATGTGTGGTTCTGATGTGTGACGATCAGGGAAAATCAAAGCTGTTTTCAGTGATGACAAGACAAGACAAAAAAAAAAAACGATTTGTGGATTTTCAGACGAATGGTGGTGTAAATTAAACTGGATTAACCCTTCGCCCCCTCAGCATTCCTCAAACCATATGCTGGCTTGGACCAAACAAAAGTTTCTTTTTCTGTATTTTATTTTTTATTTTTTCACATTTAATCACAGCTTCCTTGACGTCCTTTTCTTTATTTCACACTTCACTCAACGCGACATGATCAGCTCCACTGCTCCATTCCTAAAACTGGCAATAGTCAACTTTCACGTATAATTCTGAAGGGGATACTGATTGTTCAGTGCCACCGTCCGTGTATAGATTGGTTCCCGATAAACCTGACCTCCACTGTGCTGTTCAGTCTGCCAGTGGGCTCAGTTTAATCCTGGGAAAACGAAGGATGAAGTGTGTGTCTGCGATACGCAACCGAGACAGGAAGAGGCTTTCGCTCTCCCTGGCTGCTATCCCCAGGTAAGACTGGAACAACTGTAGTAACTCAACACTGCAAAAGAAAAAGAGCCCTGCTGATGGAGGAGGCAAAGAAGGTGAGGATAGAAACCGAGGTAAAAGCAGAGTGAACAGACGGGCGTTCGCTCAGTGGAGAGCACCGTCGTCGTGTCAAAGTCTGCTCCCCGTGTTTCCTCGTACCACTGGGACTCGAGGCATTCTTTCTACCAGATCAGTGCGTAACAAAACCTGCCTACCTAATACAACTGGGTGTTTGACGCCTTTTCAAAGTACAGAGATCAGCGTTTTTTTCCAGGTCAAATTGCGATTCTTACGGTTGTTTTATGCTTTTTGAACATTAGCGGTAGCCGTGTTGCTTACGCTGACGGCACTGCCAACAGCCCAGCACAAGGTGAGGACGGGGGAGGGGGGCGGGGAGTTGAAAGTTGTCTATTTCCACTTCAATATAATGCTTCATGCTCAGAATGGGGCATTACATAGCAAGAGTTTTGGCTGCGCTTCATTCCGCTGTGTTGGTGTGAAAGGGCGGGGAAACCCATTTAAATGGTGTAAAAGTGGCTGTCAGAGGCAGGTAGTAGATATGCTGTAGGAAACTTTAATCTTTTCTCAGCTTTTAAATGTTGGCAGAGACACAACAGCACCTTTTAGCATGTGGACTGTGCCAAG
This sequence comes from Acanthopagrus latus, assembly GCF_904848185.1. Taxonomy (NCBI): domain Eukaryota; kingdom Metazoa; phylum Chordata; class Actinopteri; order Spariformes; family Sparidae; genus Acanthopagrus; species Acanthopagrus latus. Next base: position 5,992,371 of record NC_051039.1, on the reverse strand, counting down.
ACGAGCCTTGTGAAATATGTGTTTATTAGAGATGCTGTTCAACACATGGTTATTTGTTTACTTGCCGCACAGTTGATCCAATATGTTCTCCCAAAAATATGCAAAATGAAAATGCCGTGCACTTAAACTAAACTGGCGCAGGCTTTTGAGCACCCTTGTTGAAAAGTGCATAACAATCAGCAGATTTGTGTTTAAATTTTAAAATAATGGTAATCTTTTGCAGGTTGATGTTATGTTCATGCATATTAGTGCAGGGTGATGTCACCAGCTATCCAGGAAGCCGATCCTGGTCCAATATTCAGCAAACACATGAGGAAACAGAGGCTGAGAATGGACTTTACATCAGATACTCCTTTTTTTTTTTTTTTTTTAACATATTTTTCATGAGGCAGAAGGAGCAGGTGCGATTTTAAGGATTCTTTTGTAATAACTATCTCCGGCAAGAAGGTTGTGTTTTCACCCCGTCAGATGTATTTAGTCGGCTGGTTTACGTTTGAGAATTTAATCCAAGTAATAATCCGGACCTAACAGATATAAACACGATTTATTTGATAACGGATCAGACTGAAATTAACTCAAGGGGACTTTTGGACCTTGGCGGAGTTATGCACTTTACTGAGTGCCATTCTAGCTTTACTTTTTTTTTTCTGCAAAAAACAGTCAGTCACATATGAGCCTACGTTTAGACTTCCAGCCCAAAACCAGATTGTATTCTTAAATCCAGGAAGTCCGGACAGCAGATTTGGTCGCTCTGGCCGCTCATATCAGGATTTCAAGGTGTCTTTTGTCACGCAACGCTACACACAACGTCCAGAGTCAAGGTATCAGAGCGGCTGAGCAGAATCCAACTACTACAGCAACCCATGCAGATATAGCTTTATGTTGTCTCCAGGTGGATACTTGAGAAACAAATCTTATCTGCTTGCACTCTGAACGTAATCATAAAGAGTTTCTATGAATGCCTCAACACAAGTGTGGTGGTGGGGTCATTAAAGCTGCATGAATTTAGATTTTTATACTAGAAACAGATGAAATGACTATGTTTATGTGAAGAGGGTAACTCAGAGTTATAGATGACTTTGCACTTCCATCAGTACTGCAACGCTCTATAACGTCTTCCAGTTCAGCGGTTTGATTTTACAGCCCTCAACTTTGTTGTTGTGTTTGGCTCAGTGGTTTAGTTCACACTTAAAGATCTCATCTACTTTGCCGAGCTGCAGAAGAAAATGTTTTCTTTTTATTTTGTTTTGCATGCTACCTGCCGAGCACCAAACAGCAGTCAGACGAAGTTAGTGACCAGCCGGTGAACATAATGGAGCGTTTAGCTGCTGAAGAGGCAGCTACGTCCCAGAGGAGTTGGTGGAGACTGAACCAGAGCTACAAGCGGAGTGAATATTAGACTTGGAGATTCGCAAGAAGCACAACTCCAAATAAATGCTAATGCTACTCATTGTCTGTTGGATGTGTAATTAAACAGCCACTTTACACAACATTACGAGGTGATAACATGTCAGTGGTGTGTTTACAGCTTGTTTTCCCCGAGTGGCCGCTCATTCGCGCGATCGCCCACCAACAAGCACGCTAATTCATGCAAATGCAGAAGCAGGACTTGTTTGTTCGCGTGTTATCACCTTTTCATCCACTGACTATACAGACCGTGACTTGATCCAGCTTTGCTGGAAGCCCACCGCTGTCAGGACGGTGAGCGCTTTGGTCTCCGGAGTGTGTGACGGTCGGCAGGATCGTTAATGAATGCACAGACTCCAACCTGCTCTGTGGGACATCAAAGGACTCTCCCACAGCATTTCGGATTACTTCAGCGTCTGTGTGGACACTTAAGATTTTCAACAAAAAAAAAAAAAAACAGTTTTTTTTCCGAAGGACAAACTCCGGATGACAAAGCCATCAAAATCCCTTCTAAATAGGAAGAAGAGAGCTCCCAGGGCTTTGGGACAGGGAGGAAGTTAAGTCTATCCAGAGGGAGTTAAAGGGGAGAATGGAGGATGGGAGGAACACCTACCAGGAGAGGACAGAGAACAATCTGCAGCGAAAAACTGTGTGAAGGAGGCGTGGAGAGCGATGAGAACAATCGAGCAGGCAGCCAGGCGAAACCGAGAGAGGAACAAGTGGACCGCTTTCAGAGGAAACAGCTAGCTTGACCCCTCACTTCCCACTCCACCACCACAGCAGTATATATACACTGAAAGCAGCGCTGTGGTGATAAATTCACCCCTCTTCTCCAGTTAGAAATCATGTGTCAAAAATTATTCGCAGGTTTATTAGGTGATTAGGTTTTTTTTTAATCATTGAAAGGGAGAGGCATTTCTTCTTTGGCCTCCAAGCTTCTGAGTGGGTGTGCTGACAGCTGAGCAGGCAGACTCATGGACACACAAGATGTAAATGAACTCTCGCTGGTAATTGTAGCTTACAAGTCTCGGACAGGCAGCATTTGTTAGCAGCTGCACAGAAGCAAGTGGGATGAGATATTTTGGGCGCACAAGATTTCGTGAGTGCAAAGTTTCATAATTTCCTTGCAGGTGACTGGCAGCTGAAGCGCTTGAAAGGCTTGGATGGGAATTAAACTGTCCTGAGTGTATCATCAGAGCAAGAGATGAGAGACTGTGCATGTAGAAGCTTGTGTTCATGCAGAAACAGCCTGTCTTAATCAGGAAAATAAGGTGTTTCCCACACATAGACTTTACTTTGGTGGGCTGTCCATGTATATCTGGACAGCCCATTTTACATTTTTAGAGCCCAAGCAGGTCACAACCTGCGAGGATCTATTGTATCTGTAGGAATTCTTTCTTATTATTCTTCTCCCAAGTAAACACAGTTTTTGAGGCCTGAACAAACCCCAAAACTCACCAAATTTGGAATATAAGTCACAGCTGGTTAAAAAACGTGATAATTCAATGTCATTGGGTGTGGGAGTGGCCTGCGAACTCTATAGCGCCCCTTATTGTAACACCCTGCCTCCTACATGCACATTCATGAATGATATTCGGTGTGCATATTTATCATGAGCAGATGCACAAAAAACCCTCTTGGACCCATACCTTCAGTCCAACAGGAAGTCGGCCATTTTGATGTTAAGTGCCATTTTTAACAAATTCATGCCTCGTTCTTTAACTATCTCCTACAGATTTAACACCACAGTCTTCACAGTATCGGTACCATCCTCATGCCTTGAAGATGAAAAGTTGTTAAAAGCTTTTGACTATGTCATACCTGGTGGGCATGGAGGATCGCAGGAAAGGATCGTCTGTGCATCAATACTGTGTCCTATCCATAGCGCCACCCACTGGACACAGGAAGTCAGACAAACATCACCCGATCGATGACATTTACTGCTTGTTTTCTCCACATCATATACTACAACATAACAGGCAAGTAAAAGGTGGGCGCGCAATCCTACGTTGCCTCAGCCTGAGTGTGGACTGCAAGAGCCCGTTCATCGCTGCTTAATCTTATTTTCATTATTTTACGACCCGTATTGGCCACCTCCAGCGGCCGTAGTGAGTATGATGTCAGCACAGGAGGAAGTCAGATCAAGTCATGTAAAGAGCAAGGAAGTAGTATAAGTTACAAATATAGTATCTGTGCATTTGTGGCTGAATTTTCAGAGACAGTTATTGAACACAAACCCAAATGTTTTCCAAAATGTATAGTGAAGTAGGTCATTTTGCCTGAACCCAACTGAGACCGTACTACGGAGGTCTGTTACTCCTGATGTTGTGCAGAAACAATCTCGCTGTTTTGCGAGTCACTGACAATCAACTTAGTCATTCAAGGTTTGAGGATGTGTTGTGCAGAAATGTTTTTTTTCTCTATATGTAATCACTTTCAGACTGCACAGACAGTAGGCACAATCATAAAACCAGAAAATATAAAATATTCATGTCTTTCATTTGGGTTCTGATTATTTGTAACGCAATTTACGGAGAAGATCTGAAGGCGGGAAAAAAAAATGCAATTAAATTTCAGTTGGACTTTAATGTAAAGTACAGCTAGAGCTGCGGCAGGAGAGATCATAATTGAACTCCCTCAGTTATGAGGCAAGACGCCATTGTTCTTAGTCATTACTCCCAGCATGCTCTGCTGGGTCGCTCCCTCTCTGGCAGGGAGTCAAAACCCGCTTCCCTGCGTCGCCTGACGATGTTTTTCCAGGCGTGGAGCTAATCTCTCCTCCAAACAAATGAAAATGGATTCAGAAGCGACTGCAGTTACAAAATGCCAAGAATCAGAGCTCACATTTCTCTCCTCTATCTGCATGCACAGTCACGGGGGGGAAAAAAAAAACAGCATTTTCCATTTCCTGCTAATAGCAGCACTGCCAGACACACACACACTCACACACACACACACACGTGGTCGGGTCAGCGATCGGCTGTTGCATACTGGGCAAAGTTATGAGGCATTACTGCTGCACACGTCCACAGAGGAACACACAAACACACGGCTGAAAAACACGCTGCCTGAAAGCTGAACGCTGATTTGCTAATGAGCTGTCATGGTGACAGATACTGCCGTCTAATTGGCTGGTAAAGGAAGCAATTAGAATTCAGCGCGTAGACGCACATCAGAGTCGGAGGGAGTTAGAGGGGAGGCTTTCTGTACATTATGTGTGAGAGCGCGCGCTTCAAAGTGAGACACATATCGTTCGACCGCAGCCTTGTCACTCACTTCTGTAAATTATTCATTCTGATGATCCTATTTAACTGCTCTGTGATCTTCCACCCTGCTGCTACTGTGTGTGTGTGAGTGTGTGTGATTCCTGCCTGTACTTCCCTTCGTTTCTCCTCCGCCTCTATAAGTTTGCTAACTTAATTTGCGTCCTCTGCTCTCTCTCACTGTACTCTGCTCTCCGTCTTTCTGCGTCTTTGTCTCCATCTCTCCCCAGTTTCCCCCTTTTCTTCTTCCAGCTCCACCATCTGCTGGCTCACTATGCAGCACCTGTCCAACCATTTTCCCATCATACCTTCCGTCCTACTCTCATTTTCTCCCTGTCTTTTGTCCGGCACGTCTCTCCTCCTGTCTGATGGTCTGAGTGCAGTCATTTCATTTGTCCTCTTCCGCTGCCTCTTAACTTTGCTTCATCAATGTCACCATCAGACTGAACACACTGAGTCCCTCATGTTAGAAGACCACTTGAGTGAATAGCTGTGGATTTGGGGAGAAGCCTGTAGAGAATGTCTATGTACAGGTCTATGTACTGAAATTTGTACTTTTAAATGTGTTTAAACTTTAAACGTTTGTTTTTTTTCCCCCAAAGTTCATTCTTGCTCTATATTAGAGAAGAAAGCAATGATACAATTTTGTGGTTTATGTGGTTTATGTGGTCAGTGACAGCTGCCATTAAGACCGGGATGATTTCATATTGTCTCATTATGTATTGTGTGATTCTCAAAATAGGTTTACATACATTTGACAATGATGCTTTAATATATCAAACCATCTTAATGGGTTAAAGATCATAAAATATTACCTGCAGATTGAATTCTGAATGAAATAAAATCAGAGGAAGAAGAAAAGCAGACTCTTGTAACTGTACTCTGCTGCTGCACAACCTGTCATGTGTGTTTTTCAGGTAATAAAAAAACAGAGTAGATTTTTTTCGTTTCCAGTGATCCATTTATTTCTTGTTTTCTTTAGCTATGATACGTTTCTCTCTTTCCATTCGTCTCTTTCTTTTTCTCCTTCTCTCGCTCTGAAAAACCTTAGTCTCCAACCTCATGCATAATTTCTCTTCATGTGTTTCCATGTCTGTTAGTGTGTTTGCTTCTGTGTGTTTGCACTTTCATGTGCGTGTGTGCGTGCACGTGCTGCCGTGTATGAGCCGGTGAGGTGCAGCCACGGATCAGTGACCTTCGGACTGTTACATTTTTAAAAGAGGCCGTGAATAATAGATTAAGTTGGAATAAAACGGCAAAGGATGAAACATGAATTAAAATAATCTGAATTACAGAGAAGAGGGCCGAGGAGAGGGATGTGGGTGAGTGTGTGTGGGGGAGCGAGGGACTGAGGGAGAAAAGGAGTCGACAGATCTCAGAGGGAACGGACGAGGAGATGTAGATGAATGACACTACAGAGGATTATTATTTATAAAGACACGAGGCTCGGCAGTCACATGAAGTACTGGCCGACATTGTGAGGTAGATAAAGGGATAGTTCACCCAAAATTACAGACGCCACACTTTGCCTCTTTCTCTTTGCAGAAACAAGAAACTGTTTTTCGACCCGCGTCTGCCGATTGTTGTGATTAACAGCGTTCATTATATTTAACAAAAAGACGTCAATGTCGAGCTTTTCAGATGTAATGCTGCGTTGCTAAGAGCATCATCAGATGCTGCTGAGTAACAGCTTGAGTCTTTAAATGTCAGAGATTTACATAAGTAACTATTGGGACGCGTAGATTGAACTCCAGGTAAGAGGAAAAACACGTTTTAGTGATTTTTTTTTAAAAGCAAAAGTAGCTTTAACTAAATTAAATCAACAGCTCACCTTGGAGTAAACAAGTGGCAATCACTTCAGCTGTACAAAAAAATTGTTTGTTGAAATTGTCTGTAAATAAATCTGACCTCTTCTCTGTTTTAGTCTTCTGATTATTTCTGCTCTGTGGGAGAAATGAGATCCCTCCCTTGATGAATGTGTCCAGATAAACTGACGAACACAACAGTCATCAAAAAGTCTTTATGCACCAAACACTCACTGCAAACACACTCCAACAGGCTCACTAACATGCAATAACTCACACAGAATCACTTGTGAATCTGATCTTATTTTGAGTTTTGCTCCAGTTTCAACAGCCAATAAGGTTTTTTGATTTTGGATCATCATCACTCCACCAATTCAGTACAAGTTTAAAGTGAGTTTACAGGACTTGGGGATTGTATTGCATGAGCGAGTGGTGTAACTCAATTGGCAAGTTGCATTGTGGGTAAAGTAGGCAGTGGTCTACTGGTCTGCATTGCACTCCTATAACAATTCTGGACTCATTATGGAAAATTTAAAAAAAAATAAATGATGGAAATCAGCACAGCAGAACCAGAGACTTCATCCATTTTACATCACGTATTCTTCTTCGTCTTCAGAAACTGGTGCCTCCATTACCCACAATGCAATGTCGCCACTGAGCGACATCCCTCGGGGAAGTTCATCAGATTACATGCAGCTTCCTCTGGAGCCACGATAGACTTTATACTGTGTTAGCTAACTTTATGTTGCCTTTAGCCAATGAAAGCAGTAAATTTTCTTTCATTCTGCTCTTCGATGTTTCTGTTCAGCTCTTAGCTCTTCAAGCGCTCAGAAAACAGCATTAGAACATCAGTCGATACTTTCCTTCACTCAACAGGGATGCTTCACAACTTTTCTCTCTGCAGATCTTATGAAACACCAGTTTTTTAGTGTGCAACCAGCAGAGAAACCTCCCGCCGTGCAATCAAGTTTTTAATGATGATTCAAAACAGAAAGAAAACTGCCTCAAAATGCCAGCAAACTTTGTTCCTCGAGTCAAGAGCTGAAGCCAGTTTATCAGGCTTCTATAATTCAACGCCCACAGCTCAGCAAGATCTCCTGGCTACTCTAAACTCCCTCCTCTGTGTTTACTTCATCCATTGATTCATTAACATTGAACTTGTGGTGACTGCAACTTTGATTTGACATTTCAGGAAGTGTCCTTCATCATCACTGCTGTGGAGATCTCCCTCCACTCCCATCCCATAGAAAAATCTATCAGGACTTCAAACTTTGAAGTACCCCAGATACTGAATGATCAAAAACAAATGAGTTCTTGCTCATAAGCAAACTATCGACCGCTCCACTGCAGATGCTCATTAAATTCAGAGATTGTCAAAAAAAAAGAAAAAAAAAGAGCTCTGAGAGAGACAACCTTATGGCTGCTCTTCCCCTCGCAGAGGCTGGTACAGAGAGATGAGTTGGGAAGATGACTCGCCGAGAGGCTGAAAGACGTTCTGCTGACATACCTCGTCAGATCGTCAACATATCATCCCGGGTGAAGCGAAAAGCTCTCCTCGGATAGTTAGCGTCACGTTGAAAGCAAACGTTGCTTTATTTTGTTGAGTCTGCCTCACGCAAACAGCCTGCCGGTGACGGGGAGTTCTGTCAGGACAAGCTGACAACCGAGTTGCGCTCGCACGAGTCAATCAAGCAGTCCGAGAGGCGATCAATCGACAAAGCTCGAATGAATTGAAACAAACGACAAACAATGCTCCCTCCACGGTCCGACACCGCAGCACCCTGGTCATCATGTGATGAATCGAAGTCGCTCGGTGCGGGTCGAGACGCTCTGCTCTTCTGTACCTCTGTGCTAACACTGATGACATATTTCATAAATCATGTCATTTTTTATTGAGCGGTGAGAGAGAGAGAGAGAGAGAGAGAGAGAGAACCGTCTCACCGAGGGAGCACAGGCTGTTGAGAGAAGGCAATTTTTAGTGACATTGAGGATGAAATGCATTTCACATCCCATTGTCCTAAATATGAAACAGCCGCAGAAGCATATTCTAAGACATCCCAGTAAATGGAACAGCCTTTTCAAATCAGAAAAACTCACAATAATGTTACAGCAGAGGACTCGTTGGCGACATTTCTGCACGCCGCTGATACGTACCGCATTGATATTTTCTACGTGTCGTTGTGTTCACATTTCATGTTTATGACCTCACTGGATGGTGGTGGAGTTCCAGGACAGCGACGCAAACTCAAGACTGTTTTTCAAAATTTGTGAGTATGAACTGCACTGGATACTTGAGACCAGAAACCACGACGTTGCAACAAAAACAGGATATCGTTGAGGGCAAGTTGGATCAGCTCGGGACATCTCACGCTGTTTTAGAGCAACCGAAACAGGGATTTTAAGCCAAAACATGATCTCTCGCTAACCCTGATCAATCGCCATTTGTGCTTAAAACTAACGGCAGCATGTGTTTATTCAGGTGATTGGGTTGTATTAGAGACGGACAGCTCACTCTGCAGAAACATAGAGATTATTTTTACTTTCTATAACTTTGAGAATAAAGTTCTCGATCAGGTATCTAATGTATAAGATTCATATTTCACAGTTGATACCCAAAGTTTCTGATTTCTATATAAGGCACGAGCTGTATTCTCTCATTCAGAATGAACTTGTCATTACCATCAGTATGATCTATATAAAACAATCGTGCCTTATGTGAGGACGAAGTTCCTCCTCCACACAGAGCACCACGTGACAACAGGCTAAGAATAGAACAAAGTCATTACAACACCTGCATGGCAAAGAAGGTGAGTATGTGTTGTAGCTGTTTTGTGTTTGATTTCATTTGTTTGTCTGGAGCTGTGTGTGTTTGACGTGTTGGTTTCTAGTATGTGTTACAGGGATTTTTTGTTGCGCTTTAAAAAATATGTTTGACTTGAGTTGACTGCTGTTATTATTATGTTTTTTTATGTGTGAATTTATTTCATTTGTTTTCCGATCTGTACTCTTGAATTATTCTGCACTTTGCTGTGTTTTTGATACAGCGCAGTTTTATTTATTTATGTACTTTCTTTTTCTTGGCTCTTGCGTCAATAAGGACTCCAGGAAGACTAGCAATGGACGCTAACAGGAACCAATTTAAGAGTTTGTCTTCCGAGACAGTTAACGTTGAGAGAAACTGATGTAGAAGATAAAACAACATCATGCTACTTCCTGCTGCGCCGCTGAACACAAATAATGGTCCCTTTAAAAAGGCGCTAAACACTGTTCTGAACCCGCCGTGTTTTGTCAGTGAGCATATCTTATTACATAAGTACAAGTGCACGTATATGCGCCTTAAATGCACCCGTGATATTCATGCCTCCAGCTATCCCACATAAATAGATGTATAACCTCTGCAGCTGACCTCGCTGCTTTCCATAAATACGTGTTGTTGCGCGCGTCCTGTCAGATACCACAGAGGACTTTATACGTAACGGCGACCTGTGATGGAAGTTTGGACACTAAGTGATGGAATGTAAACATGAACATTCACTCATGTACTCTAAAACTGACTTTCCATTTAATGATGTGTTTGTTAATTTTTCTGCTGAGGTCCCCATTAGCCAGAACCAAAGTAGAAGCTTTTCTTTACCACGCACACTTTAAACTTCCACTTCATTGGATGTCAGAGACAAATACCGCACACAGCGACAGGTTAGTTTGTTTTAAAGATCTATGTTCTGCATGTAAAAACAGTGAATACTGTTACTTTTGATACATTAAATACATTTTGATGATAATATAAATGAACTTTACATTAGTAATTTTAAATGCCAGATGTGATTTTTACTTTTGGGTAAGTAAAATACTTATTCCATCACTGCCTATCACAACTAACGAACACACAGTAATAACTGAAGCATGAATGAAAATAAACCAAGTGTCTGGGTTTTAAATCGGAAGGCATACAAGATATTAGGAAGGCAGACAAATCAAAGACAATGAAATCAATTTAAAGTGACTACGAGGAACTTTCAGTTTTTGACAGCGAGACCGCAGGACGGATCACGATGAGGTAATGTATATAAAATATACATAGAATATTAATGTAGCAGTCTTTTCACCGAAGGTCGTGTTTGATGTTACAGGTTGTTTATAAACATCAGAGGACTCACAAGACTGTTTCATAAACACTTCAAAGTTCCTTGTAGCCACTTTAAAACGCATTAAATAGGTTCAATGAGGATAATGTAAATCAATGAGTAAGGGTTAAGCAAAGCAAAGTGTTCAGTGAATTAATATAGATTTGTTTCAAAGTTTTGGGATCCAAGTCAAATCAAAAGGGGGAAAAGTCGTCCAGTCCAAGATATTCCAGATCTTCGTGGATTAATAAAGACTTGGTCTTCACAACAGATACTTTTTCTATAGAAGACATACATTAATATATTCTGGCCTGTTTGCACCTCGACTTTACAACTCTGTTGGATCATTACGTCAGGTTGATTGGCTAAAAGCTGCTTAAACCCCGATCAACTTCATTTAAAATTCCAGCAAACAAGCCAAACTTCCCCAAGATACATTCTGGGCACGGGAAAATTTGAGAAACTTTTGGTGAAAAAAAATCAGGAGTTTAAAGGTCAAGTTAAAAAGATTACTAATAAGCAACTAGGAAAGCAAGAGCTGTGTGTTCAAGACAGGTGCTGAGCCATACAGGAAGTTATATACTTTGTGAGAATGTCAAGAAAAAACCGAATAACCAGAAGGAACGTTGGCAACGGACGTGTCTCCAAACCACAGATATACTGAAACTTTACTCCTATGACACATGCACATGTGCAGTTATCAGACTCCCGTCATTTTAACACCTGCGCTGTGAAAACACTGAACACATTTCATCAAGTCCTGGCTGGACACCAAATCTGAGCTGTCCTTTACTCTTTTTATAGTTGTCTCTCTCTAACCTCACTTCCTGTTTCCCCTCGGCCACCCTCCCTCGCTCTGTCACAGGAACACACACAAAATACACACCTCTGATTTCACGTCTCATCACCCCCGTGACCCACATAGACCAGGAATTAATTCGCACGGGCCCGAAAGAGACAGAGAGGACGAAAGAGAAACATAAAAGGTGACGGGAGGCAGACCAAACGAGGAGGACGGGAGGCCGACGCTAAATGAGAGAACGCGGAGAGCCAAAGCAGAAAAGACAAGCGCGGTGCGGGGCAATGCTGAAGGCGAGATGAGAGGAGGAATTGGAAGGAGTGCCAGGCGAAAAAAGACATGAGGGAGGAGGAATGGAGCTGGATAATGTAGCCGGTAAGTGATAGACCGAGCAGCGGGAGAGGTAGAGCGAGGTCAGATGGAGAGATGGATAGAGGGAGAGGAGGGGTGGGAAGGGAAATTTGGGTCGGCGAAGTGCAGCTGGATCGGGAGAGAGCCGAGATGAGGAGGGGTAAAAAAAGGGGGGATAGAGAGAGAGAGAGTCAGGAGGCAGGAAATCAGTTGAGCAGACAGAATGTAGAGTATGTGTAGAGAGGATAAATGGAGGGGGTGAGGATGAGAGAGAGGTAGGGAAGAGAAGGAGGAGAAGGGAGGGCGCAGAATAACCGTCATCAGTATTCCAGCCGTGTACTCCGTTTCCAGCCAAGACAAATGAGAGCCAACATCAGGGAGGAAGTGGATCAGCTGAAAACACACCAGCCTCTCCCTCTGTCACCTCGCTCCCCTTTCTCTATTTTTCTCCCTATCTCACCCCCACCCACCCCCTTTTTTTTTTTTTTTCCAAAAACAGAACGAACATTATAGCTGCAGTAGCTCACACTGGCAGGACGTTCCCAAACACACACACACACACACACACACACACACACACACACACACACACACACACACACACAGCATCATAAATAATCTGTTTCGGTGTGTCACGTTCACCCTCTCCCCAGGTTGTTTCAGCTGCGTGCAGAGGCGTCCTGTTTTGACAGGGTGAGAACATTAGACTGGTGTCATCAAGTCAGGATGTTTTTTATTTATTTATTTATTTTTTATTTATTTATTTCTTTTATTGACATTGTTTATTTATGAGTTTTCAGAAACTGGTGGGTCTCCGGGGGAAAATATACAAATTTGTACTCAGCAGTTCGTTTAATGTTTTACTAAACACAAAGCGAGCTGTTACAAGAACGCTGCTTGAATAAGACATTCAGCCAGCAACATTTTTGATTTCAACCAGGAGCTATCTGATCACTGAATAAGTTATGAGGATTACAAATCTGACATTCAGTGCCAGATTTTAGGCACTTTGCAGTTTTCATGCTCAGTTTTCAACACAAAAAAATGTCGAGGTTTCATATCCAGCTGTAGTCTGGTAATAATCACACCTTTGTGCAAATTAACAGATCAAAATGTAAAATATTTAGTTTGTAGGCTACCTTATTTTTTTTCCAGGTTTATTCAGAGATTATTTAATTGAAGGTAAAAACATAATCTTTATTCTATTACTTCATTTAGAAGAAGAACTGGATGACGTGGTGCTCAGCGTCAGTGTTCTCTTGTCCCAGCCTGGAATCATCACACTTATTTGCAAATGCATTACAGTCTGGTCCCTCTCAGTTCACTCTCAGTCCAAGGGACGTTATCAGCAGAGCAGATGCAGCCTTTGGATGCAGCTAGACAACCAAACAGTCAGAGAAAAAACAAAACGTGGGACATAGTGATGAGAGACACGTGCAAGTTGGGTTTGTTGGAAGCTGGATGCATATTTAGACCAGAATTGCCTGGTTTGACAGGTTAGAGGTGCAAAATATAATATGGCCACATTAAGAACTCATACTCCAAACAAATAAATACAGGACAGAGTAACCGCTGACTGCTGATAACTGTAGCCGGTGTTAACTGGTTAGCAAAGTTAGCCGTGCAGGTAGCGGTCCTATTAGCTGCCTCTGTCCGGACCTTGAGTTTGGAGTGCTGGGGCTGTTTACTGTTGGACCATCAGCCTGTGGAGATGCATAGTGGCAGAGATGCATTTATGTCTTTCTTATGAAATCAGTATTTCTTCAAATTCTGTTTTAATTCTTTTGGTTGAAGTCGGAATATTTTACACAAAAATTTGTACGTATTGCACCTTTAGTCTGAGTTTGCTGAGTGGAGGCAATTAAAGGTCTACAACCAATCAGTTGCCCTGTTTGGTGGGCATTAAACTGGTCCTGAAACAGGCACAGGCAAAAAAAAGTCTAAACTACATTTTATTTAAGTGGCTCATTTAGCTCACATCATTCACGGCATGACAGCTTCTTATTTTGAACCTTATTAAGGTAAAATTAGCCTTCACAACCAACCAAACTGCCCCATCGATGGACGTAATGACACAGGTCTGATTTGGTAAATACTGAACACAGCGACTACACACTGTAAATGGTGCATGAAAGCAATGCAGCAGTTTGTAGCATGATGGTTGAATATCGTACCACACGTGATGTTGACACACAGATACATCAGAAAAATACTTTTTCTAAACACAACAGATATACTGGCTGACCTCAAAAAACTATGGCACGAAGTTTCACAAAGAAGAACCTGTCAGGAAATTGAACCAAGACAGGAAATCTTCTGGAAGCTTCAGTTGCACTGAATGAAAGAGATCATTTTCATCTGTGTGACTGTGCTCTTGTTCTACACAAGTATTTTGTTTGTGCACCTGCAGTCTGCAAGTAACAGAAAGCTGAAAAGACAAGGACATCCCAGCGCAACAAACCTAAACAATAAGAAGAAGATGGATTCAGCATCTATAGGCACTTTTATACTAAAACACAGCTGCTAGCCTGCTATTAGCATTCTGGCTAATCCAGCCTAACTGACTGGAGTGGCCACAAGAACCTGTGACCTTCAGCTGTTACGGTTACGTGTACATCAACTTTTACATTTGATCCTCATTTCAATCTAAAACGTACAAATTATCTGCAGATTTAGTGACTCATCTCATCCCCAGTCAGTGGACACAATGATGCTTCATGGGACTTGTCTTGTGTTACCTCTGCCTGGGAAAAGGTCATCTTCAGCCAGCTCAATCTCACACCGAAGCTCATGTAAGACCCGCCGATCCACAAGCGTCCAAACAGCATGCGAGTGTCAGGGTTTGTCTTGTTTAGACAGGAAATGTACAAGTGATGAATGAAGGTAACAAAAAGAACAAATCTCCTCAATGGGAGGAGGTCGGGAATGGTCGAATGGTTCGTTCATAGGTTCACCAGGGCAACCAGTGCAGCATGAGGTCAGTCAGTGATAATTGATTTCAGGAAGTGGAGAACCACAATGTGTTCCTCAACCAGACCAAGTATGATCAATCAATCAATCAATCAATCAATCAATCAATCTATCTATCTATCTATCTATCTATCTATCTATCTATCTATCTATCTATCTATCTATCTATCTATCTATCTATCTCCTTTTGGTGCTTTTATTTTGAAAATGTAAATGATAGTTGCATGTTGAAAATGAAGCAGAACGTGTTGCTGTTCTGTTACACAGATTTGTGAGATATCAGGTTGTCTTCAGCATCTTGTGATTCTGCAGCAGGAACAGGCAGAATAAAGTGACCTTTTAGACTAGAATATGATGAACTGTACAGACTGTGTCGGTCTGGCAGAAATTCAAAACTCAAGACTACATATATAACTATTTGCACAATCTAACAATCTCTTTTGTTCCTGAGACTTTCCCAGGATCTGCAATAAGCTTTGAGGAAAGATTTGACAACAAACACAGATCCTACAAATCTCTGTAAGTGCCTTCTTTTTAAAAAAAAAAATGTTTCTATGCTCCAACATGAACAATTTGGCATTTTTGAGCAAATGCAGGCTGGAGCCTGCGGTGCTAAATATACACTTGAACACATGATGTCTTTCTTTTTTCTTTTTTTTTTTTGCAGCCTCGCTGATTGATGGATGTTAGAGAGAGACGGACTATGATCTCGATGACACTGTAACATCAGCATGAGCCAGTCACATGCTCCGGCCCCGCCACGGCCCTCAATCAGCTTTGAGTTATCCCTTCAGTGTAATCTGCCCCCTCCTCACTCCTCCATCCTCCCTCCCTCTCTCTATATAAGGCACAAACAGCAGCACACACAGTAATGATTCCACACTCTCTCTCTCTCTCTCTCTCTCTCTCTCTCTCTCCCTGCTGCCCCCCCACTGGGTTTTCCTGCTCTGATTACTGTTTGTTCATACAAAAACCAAACCCACTGTGAGAAGGATGTACGATTCTGGCAGAAAATGAGGAAACAGATTTGTCATGTGTCTCTCTGTCTCTCTCTCTCACACCCACACACACACACACACACACACACATCCTGATGCAAGAGGATCAAAAGGTTATGACGAGCGCTTTATGAATCATCACAACAGACACAACATTCCTCACGTCCCCCCGCTTCATCTCTCTCATTAAAGGATACCTCCGGTGATAGATCACATATTTTGTTTTACTTACAAATCTGATGAAAAAAGACCAAAATCTGAAATGACTTGATCCTGTCTGTGCACCTAAAGCCTGATATGTATCTTATTCTCTGTGGCACAGAGCTCCATTGTTGCCCCCGAGCTATTAAAAAGACATCAGTGAGCCACACGGCAGCACAGAGTGACACATTCATTCTCCACAGTGAACACGGCCACTGTAGGTTTTCTTGATCTGAAAGGCTGCCCACAGACACAATTAATACAATATACAGTAAGTTGGCCTTTGTTCCCACCGACTTTTGTTTCCCTCGGTTAGAGAAAGATTCAACCAAATCGGAGCTCTGAAGGAAGGATCGAGAATGTTGTAAGTCATCCTGCGTAGCACGACAAAGAAAAATGGCCGCAGAACTGCTGACAAAGGCTGTCTGGGATCAAGGCAGCTGTATCACTGTAAGTTAACTTTAGGAAACCCTTAACCTCTTCAGTTATCATGCAACACCGAGCAACTTCTATCTCAACTTTAACATCAACATAATTAGAGGAATGGAAACGTAACTCATGAGTGACAAAACAAAACGCTATCCACTTCAACTTCAACGTCACTGATTCGATCTCAAGCTGTCAAATAAGGTTGAAATTGGAAAAAGCCCCCAAAATAATAATAAAGGTGATGAAGTTTTTTAAAACTTCCTCTACCTCCGGCAGAACTAATGACATTATCATCATCACTTCAGCTACACTTTGCATTGTGCTTATTGGCAAATTAGCACAACATGTGTTAGCATATGAATAGTTGTAGCATGCTAGCTTTCTAAACTAAAATGGTCAACTTGGTCAACTTAGTATGGTCAATACTAGTTTGCTGAAGTCTCAGTATCCCACCAACGTTAGCCGGCTAGCTACGTCACCATGTTGCCGTTGCCTTGTGCGTGACAGTCCTGCATTTGGACTTTATCTTACTTTGTATTCTCCCTCTCGATGGCACATGGCACCTAACATCTTAGTCCAGCGGTGAAGTTGCTGCACTCGGTCCCGCTGCTCTAATATCAGCGCAGACCGACAGTGTAGGATCACAGGTTGCTAATGTTAGCCTATAAATCACCGGAGGCGGATGGGTAATGAAGCACAGTTCTCTTTTTCTTTTTTTTTTTTATTGGATGACTTGATTGATAGCATGAAGTTGCGAATAAATCGCGAGCATCCGTGCTCCATCAGATAACGGCAAAATAGCATTGTGATAATACCAGAACTGTCACAGTAACGCAAGAGAGATCACCACAGCTGAAGATGGCATATTGGAAATGTCCGGTCGCATCTGTTTGAATAAACGCTGCTGATGTATGAGGGTCTTGAAGGGTTGTCACATTTCATCGGTGGAGGATTCAACAGGAGGGCAAAGCAGGCGATGTAACATGAGAGGTACAAATTCTGAGCCTGGGTCTCATTTGAAAATCTTTCCAAAAGTTCATTCTTTAGACGAGACGCCTTCCTCACGTTCCCTCTCTCCGACTGTTCCCTGCTTCCATTTTACAGGACTGACACAATCTTGAATTCGGAAAATAACATTTTTAATTAAGCAATATGCCTACAGGAAATTGGCATGTATTTCTTCAAATCAGCCTCTAAGCATTTATTTAAGACTCTATATTTAGACATTAATTAAAGCATTGCGGCAGCGTACTGTTGAGAACAACAACTCCACTGTTATTACGGCCCTCTGTATTGTCCTCATTGCGTCTTTCTTCCCCGTCTCCCTGAAACAAACTGTGCGCACAAACACATTTAGGCTGCGTGCGCAAACACACACACACACACACACACACACACACACGTTTGGATGGAGTAATAACGGGAATGAGATAGAGGCAGCCAATTGTCTCTACTGTATCTTATTTGTACCAGGGAAGATGAGCAATCAAAGGGAAATTAAATGAAGGGGGGGAAAAAAAAAAACAGAGAGGAGTGACGCCGCAGCCCACCCCCGCCAAAAAGAAAAAAAAAAAGAAAAAGTGTTGTTAAGTTGAATTTAAAGTGCTCTGAAGAGGATAAGCAAGTAGGCCAGTCAAGAGAGGAGGAGAAATAGGAGGAGGAGAGGAGAGAATGGGTGGAGAGGAGAGAAACAGGATGGGGAATTGATAAACAGATCATTGTATGCGCGGAGCAGCTCTGCCTCTTCTCTCCGTCTTTCCCACGTCTCCTGCCGCCCCCTCCACCCCCCCGACACCAGATAAACAGAATTTCTAACTCATCTGTTTACTGTAAATGAGCCTAAATAAGGCCATAACACAGAGGAATCACACACACACACATGCACAAAGGACTAACACACACACACACCAAACAGTTGTACCGCATAACGTCTTTTTCTGTTTCACGCCTTGTTTGTCTTGTCTTTTCGTTGTTGAGCGTCCTCTGCAAATGAGCTTCTGTGTGTGTGTGTGTGTGTACTCAAGGTTTTGACAGGACTCACGGCTAAACTCTTAAAAGCACTACACACACACACACACACACGCACACAGATACCCACTAGGCCCGGAGGCTCCTTTGACATACTGTATCTCTAATGGAGGAGGCAGGCTGGTGTACTATTAGATGTGAGAGCAACAACAAGACAGACACACAAACACTCTTCACTGATTTAATAGACAAACATAATAGGAACACTGCACGGCTGTAATGACTTGTAGCAGTAGCAGAGACATGACAGGGGAGACAGAGAGGGAAGGATGGAAAGGCCATAAATGTACATCAGAGATATTTCCTCCCCACACACACACACACACACACCTCCATCTCAAGTTTTATAGAAACATATCTGCAACCCGTTTCTCATTTGCAGGCTTCCTTGAGCACCGTGCATGACTCGAACGCCTCGGTGGGGAATGTTTGCCGGCCAGCTGTTTGTCTGCTGGATGCCTCTCATGCTGTGTGGATGCTGCATGATTCATACGAGGCACGGTCACATTATGATAGATAAGGTAAGGAGTTTGTGAGAGGCAGGAGTGCTGCCTTGGTATTGCTGTTGGGTTCGGTAGATGTGTTAAAAGCTCAAAAGGCACCGAAAGCAAGAAAAAGTCAAGCTTGGAAAACGATCTCCAGTGAATGAATCTGATATTCCAGCTTCTTGGTCTCTCTTAGCTTCTTGCTCTCACAGGGTAAGTCATCATCCTTCCTCCTACGGACTGTACAAAAAATATTAGGGGTTGGGGGAGAGGGGAGGTCAGAAATGAGGGTGAGTAATGTTTTTTTTCTCATTGCTGAAGGGAGGATAGCCCAATCTTTCTGTTTGGGAAAGCAAGAGACCTAACCCAGTTTTATATTTCAGCCTTCCCTTTGCAAGACGAATAATAAAAAAAAAAAAAAAAGGAGAATCAGGCTCAGTGGGTGCGTGGAGTAACACAATCCTGTTACTGTTTCAGGCTTTCATTTTTCTGCATCACAGCCAACTAGCTAGTAGCACCAGTGTGTTTAGTATGAGAAACGCAATGATAGAATTTTATTTTTTTGCAACCGATGATGTAATTCCTACAGTCAACCAATCCTGTAACTCATCAGCTCATCATCGTCTGAGGAATCCGCCTCTGGGCGGCGGACATCCAGACAACAGGGCTGAGACTTCCTCTCTTCTCTTCCATGTGCCAGTCATTGTTTACAACATGATAACAAACATGAGATGCGCGAATCGAGTGTGCGCATGAACGCAGATTACATTTATTAAAGCTAACAGAAAGCTAAATTGCCCTCGCATGCTGAGGTTTTTTGAGCTGATGGTTTTTGTTTGTGCATTTCAGCCTCCGCTCTCCATGTGGACTGTTCAACTGCATTCAACCACAGCAACTCGCTCTAACACGACTGGTGGAAACCAGATGGAAACCGGAACACTTTCAAAACCAAAATCGTGTTGCTTGCCTACAGATTCTGCATCCATGTACAAATATCTGTTTATGGACAATAACAGGAAACAGTCGCCCTCTTCTTCTGCATTTTAAGGGAACGATTATGAAGATTTTTCTTGGGGCAGGATGACATTATTTGTCTACGCCTTACAAAAGCATGAAAGATTACTGTTAAAAGTACATTTAAAGTGGCTCTATGTAACAATTTGTAGAAATATACATGTTTTATTAACTTTTTATTGGCTGTATGTGAGCGAATTTTAACATGATGAATGAGACCTTCCCTTCCCTTCCGTTCTCAGCTGCCTGTAAAAGCCAGTGAATGGTTTGTTTAAGATGTTTAATGATGCTGGACTCTGGATTTCTTTGTGTAGGACATTGGATTTTAGGATCAATGCCGTACTTTAAAGAAAAACGATGTCGGTTTTAAACATGAAACAAACAGCTGTCTCCAACGTTAGTCTTGCATTTGTCTGAAACATCGATGTTATTCTTGGGACACTCTCCACAAAGATTTAATAAAGTTAAATGTTTCTTAGAAAGTTGATTCATATTGCAAGAAGTGTGACAAGAATGTGTATAATCCTGTAAAATGTGTCATGAATTTGAATATTGCTAATTCCAGTTCTAACGTGTGTATTAGTGATTATCATGAGAGTCGTTTCACCAAGACGTTCATGTTCTTTATCAAAATTCTTTATGCTTCTCCTCTAGTAGTTAGTAATGATACACCTTTTTTTATCCTAAGTCAAGAGGAAGGCCCAAAGAAAACGTTGCTCATCAGTCATTTTCATACAGTCCCTTAAAGGATTTCGATGTTCCCTGTCCTGCTCTCGGGTTCAGCCGTGACTGAATTTTCAACCCAAACACACCCCCCCCCCCCCTGTCCCACACTCTCTCTCTCTCTCCAGACAACTACTAAAATCCTCATTTTGTAAATACAAGGCATTTAAACGCCACCTGTTCTCTGCCTTCGTGTCCCCCTGCAGTTTATTTGCAGCTGCTCTGTTACTGTGCGGGCTCCAGTGCTGCAGTAAGCGACAGTGTCTGCAAGTCTATAAAAGGCCGAAACCTAATGAATATGAACAATAACAATTACCTAAAGTGCACAACAAACCTCACATGAAGAGAACAAGTATTTGGCATGCGAGGAGCGATCAGTCAACATATGAAAAACATCCTGCTTCTCCATTTTTCAGTCTTTTATCGTTTTCATTTTGCTTCCCATTTCCTGACAAATGTGTTATTGGTACATATTACTGACAGTTAAACTCCGGAGAATGGGCACATAATTCACTTGCTATCTTGCAAAACATCTGCTGTGTCTCAATTCAGGGTCTGCATCCTACGAAGGACCCGGCCTTTGCGGTCTTCGAAGGCGAGACCTTGTGAACCGTGTCATCCGTTGTTAAATGGGACGGTCTAGTCTTTGGAGCATTTCCTGGTTGCATCACCAGATGTTTTACCTTTACGTCACAATTTCTGACGCCCAGGCCCACAAAAGTGACAATCTACGCCACAAGGATGTCGCCATTTTCTCTCTTTTTTTCTTCTTTTTCAGTTGTGCAAAGAATGTCGGGATATGTGAGGCCATGAAGGATAGTAGCAGTGCATCCTTCAAGAGGAGGGAAAAGAAGAAGCATTTGGAGGAGCCTTCGAACTGGGACAGCCTTTGTGCGCCGTTGTGATGTAATTGGCCTTCAAATGCTCCTCTGAAGGATGCAGACCCTGAACTGGGACACAGCAACTGTCTAGACGTTCAAGTTAAGACTTTTATAAAAGTTGCTGAAAAGATGTTGAATATCTTTCTCAGATTTTCTGCTGTTGAAACACTTGTTAGATGTAATCAAGACGTCTTGAAGAACAACAAATAATTCCTTCAACACAAACATTGGGAGCGACTGAGGTTCAAGAACTCACAAGGTCACGTAGACACAGTGACTTCAGGGATGCAATCCTCCACCAACGCTGCATTTTTGCATTTATAAAACCCAATCTGAGCTACGTCTGTCCCATTGTTCCATTTATTTTTTCACGCACCTGAAATGTCAAGCCTTTAATTGCAGTTAGTGTTTGCAACAGCAGCATTAACACCTTCATGTCAGGACAGAAGCGACCGTGCATTTAGGAGAAGAGAGTAAGTAGCTTTTGTGTTGTTTCGTTTGATTATCTGAACAGATAAACACTTGAAGGTAAAAGCGGTGGTTGTAAGTTGATGACACAAGTTTGTCATGCATTTGTTTAGGATTTTATCTTGAAAAATGTTCTCACCTTAAAGCTGCATTTAAGCTAACTTTCTGTCCATGTTTTAGCTGAATTTTATTTTTTTATTATTTCTTTATTATATTATTTCTTTATTATTATTATTATTATTATTATTATTATTATTATTATTGTTGTTGTTGTTGTTAGCTGTAAAACACACTGGGTCCATATTATATCGTCTTACATGGTCCAAGTTTGAATTAGATAACAATATCACTGAAAATGAGCACATGTTTTTTTAAGGAAATAT
Source organism: Acanthopagrus latus (assembly GCF_904848185.1). Classification (NCBI taxonomy): domain Eukaryota; kingdom Metazoa; phylum Chordata; class Actinopteri; order Spariformes; family Sparidae; genus Acanthopagrus; species Acanthopagrus latus. The sequence goes on along the minus strand of NC_051039.1, from coordinate 5,970,042 downwards.
TCAAGCACCTTCAATACTCCTACGTGAGACTACCGGGGGCAAAAACTTATTATAATTCTCTAATTCCATTATTACATGAACTTTGTGTGTATGAAATAGAAGAAAAAAAGATTAGGTGGAAAAACAGCATATTTAAAGAGAATAACGCATAAAACTACATAAAGTTGCATCATTTGTCAGTTTGTCTCCTGTCCTATCACGTCTCCATTTAAATGGAGGACTTTTACTTGTAATATAGAATCGTTGTGTTAAGTAACAGATGTGAAAAAGTTCTTCCACCATGCTTGATTAAAACCAGCCCACAGGACATTTTATCATACATCAAATATAATTACACAGTTTTCAAAAAGTTACATCATCAGACTTCTTACAAATAAAGATGTATCTGCATCAAGTGTCCTGCTTGTGATCATTATGAACACTTTAGTCACAACATTAACCAAAGAGTTCAGATGATTAAGTCGTCCCAGCTGGGAGGCGTTGCGGGATGTGCTGAGCCGGCGTCCCCTCATTGTTATTCAGCTGCTTATCAAACGGCCAATTTCAATTTAAGCCTCCACCTGTTACTCTTTGATCACTTTAGTCTGAACTTATAAACATGGAACAAGGCTCTCACTTATCCACAACAGACAGCCAGGGCTTCATTCCCCAACGTGTTTATAGTCTTGTTCTTGGTTTCTCATGCTGATCTCTGCTCACGTCTCTCCCGGATCTGTCGACTCGCATTATCTTACTAATATTTCAGAATTTGTTTCCCTCACATAAAACAGCGGGGATTCGTTTAGTCGGCACCGCTCTGAAAGCACGAGCAGCTACGAGACAATCCCAATGAATATAGGAGCTGTGACATTAGCGCTATGGATTTTCATCTCCGTCTGCTGCAATATGATTTTTAAAAACGTATGTGACCGCGGAGGAGTGCACTGAGATTTTACTGTCGCATAAAATTAACCTCTGCAGGAGTTTGAATCAATACCAATGACTTACTATTCCAAATGCAGATATACACGCACACACACACACACACCCTCAGAAAACTTTTTAAAGCTGGAGAATGGTGGGTGTTTAAAGCGAGCTTCAAGCGTTACATCACATTTCATTCTTAAGCCATAAAAAGCAAACGGCCTGTTTTATTTCGCGCGGGCCTGTGGATGCTGCTGTACTTGGCTTGCACCTGGTAATTGCTGATAGCAGTCATAAATTACATAATGCTCTTTTAAACGTCTAGTAAAGGGAAAGCGGAGGCAAACAGAACGTTGGCGCGGAGATAATAAGACAACCTAGCAAACACAAATCAGTCGGTGGAGGAGCGTCTGTCATTTAACACACACACACACACAAAAAACAGCCACTTGTCCGTGTTAATACAGTCCATTCAGAGCAGCCAGGGAAGTGAAAGAAACCATTTCACGCCATGTTTGTTTTTCCTGCGATACGTCACAGGAAAAACAAAGGTGTGATGGCTGAATTCCATGTAGCTGCTTCAGTTTCGGGGCTCCTGGTGTGGTTCATGTTAGCTCACTGTCACACTGTCCTGGTTAACCCTGAATGGAACGGAGCGTCGTTAATGTTAATGGAAACACCTGTCAAGATGTCAGCTGTGAAAAGGTTTCAGCTTCCATGGGGGGGGTTTCCTTCGTACAACCTTCAGCTCTGCAAGTCTTCAAACAAACCGTCAGTCACATCTCACTGCTGGGTTTTGAACCATTGTCAGTGTCAAGACTGCAACCTGTGATATCATCTCACACTGAGTTAGTTTAAGATTTATCACCTTCCCCACAAATCAGATGGAGTCTGCATAAACAAAGGCTTATAATTACAGTTGTGACAATCAAGGTCAGTCAGATTACTCTCCGTGGCAGCGTCGGTGCAGGCAGATGCTACACTTTCACTACACTTTTTCAACCGTTATTTTGTTCGGCTTTATTGCGGAAACTAATATTATGTATAACAGAAATACATTCATCAGTATTGGAGGAGAAAGCGGCAGACTTTGAAACGACCGCTGCCCACGGCATCTTTCAACCAATCGGACCCGACCAGCCGGCCCTCCTGCCTGCCCCCCAGGAGAGGAGAGAGGAGAGATCCAGGATGGGAGTCATGCTAATCCAGTTTGCACTTAAGGCTGCTCCTGGCTAATGTCTGGTTTGCAGGAAAACAAAATGGACAAATGGGACTCAGGCCGACGAAGAGGCAACAGGAAATCAGAGACCATTGTTGTGCCTGCATCTTAACAAAGACCTGTATCTACCACAACATCAGCAGGAGAGGTGGACTCTGTCTTCTTGCATTGATGCTCTGTGCTCACATGCATTCAAAGTGGATGGACAATGTTTTCCAGATCTCAAACTTTTAATGAGGACAGCCCCGCGCATTATCACAATCGGCTTGCTGCTGCTGTTTACACTGACCCCGATGCAAAAAATGTGGTTATTTATATATGTATACATATAACTGCATGTTTGTGTGGTGTGGAGGAGCTTACAAACAGAATAAATTACCTTGAAATGTAAATGATAGGCTTAGAAAAACAATCTTTAAAAAAAACATGTCCAGTCGGTCTTGAAGCGCCTCCCTACTGCAGTATAAACAGCAAGATGAGTCCAAGATGGCGGGTGGTTGTCGTGGTTGGACAGGTCTCACAGGACATTCAGGGGTTTAGTCCCCTGTGTGACAGAGGGCCAGGATTGTTTTATCTTTTAAAGTTGACAGGTAAATTACGTACGTGATGTCGTTATTTTAACTCAGTGTGATCTTCTCCTGAACCTAGTCAATTTGTTTTTGTGCCTAAACCTCAACAAACTAAACAACAGTTCAGAAGTCATAAGATCACATGGAATGAAATGTCAGATCGTATTTATTATTACTAAACTGACCGTGGAGCCCTGCAAGTACAAAACTGACACTAGAGCATTCAGCAAAGCATCATATTTAGAAGCATGAGGCCACTGAGTAAGCTGTCATGTTTGAAGAGTGGAGTGAGAACGTCTCGAAAGTTTCCAGTCGATGTGAGTTCACTCGGCGTGATCGGGGCAAAGAGGCATCCACACGGGTTGAATATGCTGCCGTTTCAAGCAAACAGTATGTTTGTGTTTTTCCCAGAGTTGTATGACTCAACTATCAGTGAACACAGAGAGACAAGCGAGGAAAGAAGAGAGAGAAGGAAAAAAAAGAAGCAGTCACAGTTTCGACTCAGTGTAGATCAGTCTGCACGCAGCCACGCAAATGACTGGTACATAGCTAACAGCCGCTGCTCAGTCTGTTTATCGGCTATTTGACTGCACAAGTAAACAGAACGCAACTCCAATCTGGAAATTAAGAGAACATTAAAGTAATTGTTCCAGAGGCTAACAAATCTACTTCCTTGTCCCTTTTTTTCCCACACATATCCTGCAACATGCTCGTCTGACGACACAGACTTCTTCAAGTGTTGTGCTGGTTTGTTGGAAATCATTTTTGTGTCAGGATGCTTTTTTCTCTTCCAGGGAAATGTTCTGTTTCTCTGATGAGGACGGACCATCGGTAATTTTACATCATCGAGTCAACGCTATCTGAATGACCGATCTTGAACCCTCGAACAGTGGAGGCGCCGCTTAACTACAGGCTGATGTTATTGTAGACTACAGCACAGCATCCGATCTTACTCCACATTAGTGCTCCATTACCCTCGTATGTGAGTGCTTCCAATATGTTCTTTATCCTCAGAAAAACTAACAGTGGGCATATCTGGAGACATGACACGCTGTGGAGACGACGGCAGGAGACGGATGAGATGGGGATGAAATATGACCGTGTTCTATGGAGGCCTTTTGAGTGTGATTACCAGTGTGAAGAGGGCTTTAATTTAAGCCCGGGGCTGGAGGATCCTACAGTATGTGGATTTTCTGAACAGCCCACATACTGTACTAATGACTGTGTTCAGTTCATTTTTCATCAAAATGTACAGGCTGCGCCGTCTCACAAGTGTGAGTGTACACAACTGTGCAGCTGGCAGTCTGCAGAGGCTGAGCGCTTCAAACGTCTGTCATCTGGAAATGGAAATTGGATTGATGTGGTTTGTTGTCGCGAGCGTTCAAATGAGTAACTCGTATTTTTGAATGCTCTCGAGTTAACGCCGAGTGACTACAACAGGGTGTTAATGGCGGAACGAGTCTGAGCGCCCGGTGATTCACATGAAGATGTAAAAACTGGGTTGTATTCATTAAAATGCTAAGAATAGGCCTGCTGGTGTGGCGTGGCTGGTCAAGTCATGTGACCACTTAAAACTCCTAATGAGTATGAAAGGAATGAATGAGATCAGCACTTGTGTTGTGAACTAGTCTCCTATTAACCATTATATTTTATTAAGAAATAATAGTGTTGTGTTCCTGCCTTCAGCGTTCTCTCCCTCATTTTCCTTCAGGATGAACACGCACATCAAAAAAAAAAGAAGAAAAAACACGCCGCTACAAACTGTTAGACTCTAATTCAGAGTTCTAAAGTGGAAATTCAAGCCAAGCCAAAGTCAATTAAAGCTACGCAGCCTGATCCTTAATTAATTTTAATGATGTGGTTCATCAGCCCAGTTGCCAGGATAAAATGTTGGCAGTTCGCTTTTCTGCAAACAACCGATGCGTTCACATTTCAACAAGTACTCAGCTACGTGTTATAGCTACATTTCTGCAAAACCTCTCATTTTGTGTTCACGTGACACATTTACGACCCGACTTTAACGTCGGGAGGTGGAGGGGGCGGTGGTGGAGTTACAGATGAGAAGGCTGCTTAAGCTTTTTTAAGTGTGAAACCACCAGGGACTGTGATGTTCCAACATCTGTAGGCGCGACTCAACTGGATATTTATAGACCTCGACGCAACTTACAGCCAATGTTTGTGGCGATGAAGCTGGTGTTTAAACTCAAGACGTGATCTTTTACCTGATCTATTAACAAAGAAAAGTGTTGTCACACCATTAAATATAAAATTGACTGGTTGATTGTCTCATTCCCGTGATTGGAGTTGAACCTGGTCCAGCAACATGTTTGCAGCCAGGGCAGGTAGATTACTGTGCAGCATGAACAAGTTAGTTCTATGATTTAGAGGATACAGTAAGTGCTGCCATAACTTGAAACAATGAGGTTCATCGTGCATCAGGGGTTTGAATAACATCTTTTTCATATCAGTTAAGGATCTCTGGGCTTCCAGAGGCTTTATGGAGCCATTTTATATGTGTTTTTGATTGTTTTTCAACACAATACCCATCTACTTCAGTCATTTAAGAGAATGTTAAAACTCCGTTTTGCTGTGAAGCTCCAGAAATGTTCTGCGAAACTTCGCCTGACTTTCCACCTTCGAGGGGCTGAGCAGATACTGGGAGCAAATTGTTCCTGTGCTCATTTAATCAAAACATGATCTTTCCATAACCTCCGATGAAGCTGCTGCGCCTCAACCTAACCTGCATGTTTTAAAGAAGACATTTATTTTGTCATTTAATTGGAGAAACTGTTGAGCGACAACCTGGAGACAACCAGTCACGCTCACTTTGCTTCCTGTGGGAACGAGAAGCAGAATTGTTTTCTACTCAGTCTATAAAAGTACTTCAGACAAAAATGTTGAGCCCGACAACAAATCTTGATGCTATAACTTTCTACAGGACCTAAAGGGACTTGAATAGGAAAAAGGATGTGTGGGAAATACATTACAGTATGTAAATTAAGTGCTCAGTGCCGCGGTGTAATCTTAAGGATCGAGCGAGAGTCCATTTGTGTGAGCAGAGGAAAGGCACAGTTACATCCACATCTGCATCTATGAAGCCTAAAGCACAGACTGGTTGCCCTAAAGGGATAATTCAAGGTTTTTTGATGTGGGGTTGTATGAGGTACTTATACATAGTCAGCGTGTTACCTTCAGTAGATGGCCGTCAGCACCCCCTCCATCCTGGAGAAGCAGGTAACAGTACCGGTGCAGGAGCTGAGGGATGTTCTGCTGTGGACTGGGAGGCAGCAGAACGTAGTTTAGCCTCCTAAGAAAAAGATAAAATACTTATCAGTTGACGTGTACTCTATATTTATACTTTCACCACACCACCTTTTCATCAGACAGCCCATTTGAATCGTGAACTGAAGCTGTTGTATCTTCCTACGCTGTCCTCAAAAACACCAGACTCCTTTGACAAAAACAGCAATTTTACCTCACACAACACAGGAGAAGCTGAACTACAGCTGCCATCGATTGATTGGTTTGTTTGTGTTGATTTGTGACTTTGGGTATTTCAAAGTGTTGGATTGGATTTACAAAAGTCATACCATTGATAAACAAATCAACCAATCACTGCAGCGGTGGACGACCAACTCCCTGCTACTGTCAGGTAAAATGACTGCTTTTGTCAAAGGAGTCTGGTGGCTTTAAAGAGAGTGATTTCACAACTCAATTTCCCCCCAAACCAGGGCTCTGCTAACCACAATGCACTAATAATAGACCGACTGTGGATAAGTACCTCATCCAACCACATTTGAAAACACCTGAACTACCCCTTTAAGGCCAATTATTGGCTTTCGATCAGTCTGAGAGACTTGTAACCTGGCATTACATTCATTATAGTACAGTGATCATTATCTTTACCCAGCAGTCCAGGAGGATAAGGAGGGTTTCCACTTATAAAAGAACGGCCCGACCGACCTTCTGATCCTCTGTTTGAAGAAGTGTCATGACATTCTCCGGCTCACGGAGGACCGGCTTATTACCAATGCAATACGTTTTCCCCGTGACTGCTGAACTCTGAGCGTGTGAGTCATTCAAAACATACATGTTTTAAAAGTTTGACCCACGTTTTTTAAAAACAATGAGCTACTGAATTGCTGAAAAGCTTCTTATACAGCGGAAAAAAAAAGATTGAGGGAGACTGTGTGCGTGCGTGCGTGCGTGCGTGCGTGCGTGCGTGTGTGCGTCCATGCAAGTGCTCTGTAAAGGCATCAATACCTTCAGAGGTATGCATGTCATGATTTTTGTTACACACACACAGATGCATACACACTCTGTATTTTACAAATTCAGTATGCATATTGATAAGGTGAGTCACTGAATTATTGAAAGGTTTGAAATGGAGCCAATAAAAGGAGCAGCACTGTCCGTGTGTGTGTGTGTGTGTGTGTGTGTGTGTGTGTGTGTGTGTGTGTGTGTGTGTGTGTGTGTGTGTGTGTGTCTGGGTGTGTGTGTGTGTGTGTGTGTGTGTCCAGGTGTGAGTGTATGTATGAGAAAGAGAGATTCATCCATTCATCCAAGAGTATCATCTTCTGAACAATATGGTAAATGAAGGTGGTGGTGGTTCAGCATACAGCATATAAGGGTGTGTCCGTGTGTGCGTGTGTCTGCGTGTGTGTGTGTGTGTGTGTGTGCATGGGTGGATGGGCATTTGTGTGTCTAAACAGCTACAGTTGAAGAGCTGAGTCAGGTTTGTGCTCTCACCCTATTAGTATGACACGATCGTTGGCCAAAAGGTCAAAGCCCATCGTTATTGTGTGTGTGTGTGTGTGTGTGTGTGTGTGTGTGTGTGTGTGTGTGTGTGTGTGTGTGTGTGTGTGTGTGTGTGTTTTCAGCTTTCAGATCATGAAGTTGTTACCAAGTGCAGAAGAGAAGAATATTTTAGCAGTAACTGATTATGACATCGCTACACAATCTTGCACATTTCAAGATGTGTGATTTTTTTTTATTGTGTTGATTATTATTAATTCTTAAAGAGGAACTCGGGTTACATGCCTTTTAGCTCGAAGAAACTTTAATAAAATATCTAACAGAAACCTTGTTAATAATGGTGTTTATCAGGAGAAGGGGGGGGACACAAGATGCTGCCAATCCACATCATGGGACGATTGTACAGAATCTTAAGAAATCAACTCATAAGAGATTTATCTTGTCAGGAAATTTAAATCTTCCTGTTTAGATTTCTTTTGTCTTAATCCGTCAAATGTAGGCTTGTTTCTTCTGTGCGTTTCCTCATTGCCCCTGAGAGTTCTCTATTCTGATTGGCTGGAAGGTGAAACTTTTAGTGAGTCTTTTTCGCAGCTGTGCACTTGTGTCAACCTGTAATTGCCACGCATATTTGATTTTATTCATCAAACCTGTTGCGTGTTATCTGTTTTATTTAGTTAAATAGTTAAATATTCTAGACATGGGTTCACTGGTTAGCCAAACACCTGGCTACATTTGATTGGTTGTTGTAGATATTCTCAGTTTATCCGTGATGATTTTATTTGGGATGTCACTGGCAAAGCTACTGAGGAAACAGTTATAGATGATACGTCCGCTGCTCGCAGGACGAGGACGAGCATCCTGTTACCACGGACAACGCTGGTTCTAGTAAAGGGACTGGACGCACTGGGAGTAACGCAAGGTATCATGGGGGTTCGGTCAGCAATTCATTCTGTCAATAATCCAATCATATAACTTTCTGTATATTTTCTTTTTAATATATTTCTGATGTTTTTCCCACTATAAACAGACATGTATTTGATATTATGGGCAGTGGATAATCACATTTTGTTTCAGTTGGTACGAAAAAAAATCAAAAACAAACCATTTCTTCGCCTAATTGCCTTTTCAAAATTCATCCATGTTTTGCTAATTTAATTGTGTGTAAAAGGGATGATGTCACTGATCAATAATGGGAAAGTACAATACATCGTTTGCCCTTTTTTTTTTTTTTTTTTTTAGATTTCATTATATAGAGTTACTGCCTTCATTTTCTGGATTTCTCCCAAACATGTAGTAAAGAATTGCTTATGCTCTGCCGTTCGCTCCAGTCCATCACCGCACGGCACATTAGAAATATCTGGAGTGGGATTTACAACCTCCTGTGTCTGTGAAAATGTTGTTTATGCCTCATTCCTACTGTGCAGAGGGGTACTTTCCACAGTAATGATAATTCACCATCATTAAGATCTCCCATAATAATGATACAGGCTGTATAGCTGCCAGGCCGCAGTACCTGAGCGGTTTTCATAAACCAGGTGAGATTCTATGAGGCCTTGTTCCGTAGAAACACACCGACAACAGGCTGCTGAACATGTGCCGCCACATAAAGGAACCTGCAGGTGCAGACGCAGCAGGCAGCTGCACAGAAAAGCTCATTTATACGAGTACATACTCTGTTCCCTTCAACCATGTCAGAGTCAACATTCAAATCACATAGAGAGGCAGCTGCACGCACAACGTCTCACACACACACACACACACACACACACAATCCATACCTACACGTACAAACACAGATACAGCTGGGACAAGGACACGGATGTCAATCAATTATTAGTCTCATCTTCCACAGGCTGTCACCACCACTGCAGCTTCACACTTCACACCCAGCGCGCGTGAGAGTGTGTCTGTGTGTGAAGTTGTGTGTGTGTGTGTGTGTGCTGACACAGGTTATTAGCGGTCTACTCTGAACACCTGCACCTTATGTGCTCTGAGCATCCTTCTCTCTCACACACACTCACACACACACACACACACACACACACCCTGCTTTGTGATTGACAGATCGTATTTTTGTCGTCCAGAGCGGCTGAGACACTCTGGTGTAAAAGGATGTTCTCTCCCTCTCTCTTTCTTCCTCCATCCCTCATCCCCTGCTCCTCTTCTTATCTGTCTTCGTCCTTCCTCCTCCTCGGCTGTATGCGTGTATGTGTGTGTGTGTCTGTGTGTGTTTGTGCAAGTGTGTGAGTGTGTGAACGCTTGCCTGGTGCAGCTCCCAGCCTTTCATTGAAATGTTATTTAGCCAACCAATTAGATGTAGGGAACAGCAGGTGAGCCCTGAGCTCTATCCAATCAATGACCTTAATCCTTCTTAATCAACCAATTAAGATTCTATTATCGGCACAAAATCACGCGCACACACACACACACACTGGAAATGTGGAAATGCGGCATTAGCTCATTTCTTTGCAGTGATAGAGATATACAAGATACCTGCGTTTTCATTACCTTCTTAGAGATGTTAAGGAGAAAAAAGATTAAGAGCTGGTGATCCAGTTAATTGATTGCTAGTTTATGATATGGTGGACAGTCAAGAAGCTTCGCCTCGTTTACTCAGCTTCTAATGAATGAAGGTCGTTTGAGAGGATGAAATATTAAAAACAAAAGAAACTTCTCCAGGAGTCTCGGGGTGATCATAGCAACAGTAACACTCTGTCCGACTGTAGTTTTAAACACTTTAGTGGTTGCACAAACTGTTTGGAAGCGCACACTTGAAATTGGGATATCTTGGCTGACCACTCACTTGAAATATGTATGTTGGCCAAATTTAAATTTCCCAGGGTGCACAGCGGTTTTCAAACAGAACCCTTTTCGATGACGTCAGCATGCAGCCAGTTTGCAGCAAAGCATTAATTATCTAATTATATATATTTTTCTATTGAGTTCCGTTTTAGGGGCGGCTGTAGCCCAGCGGGTCGGCTACTGATTGGAAGATCGCTGGCTCAAATCACGGCTCCCCTGAGCTGAGCTGCATATCAAAGTGCCTTTGAGCAAGATACTGAACCCCAAATTGCTCCTGAGGGCCCTGTGATGAGCTGGCGACTTGTCCAGGGTGTACCCTGCCTTCGCTCAGCCGGGATTGGCTCCAGCATCAAACTCCGCGACCCCTTGAAAAAGGGATGAAGACGATGACGAGTTTAGCTGAATATCAAATAAATCCTAATATATAAGGCATATCCTATATCATCTGCATTGTAGTTGACTATATTTTCAGATTTATGTTGACACACCAGTTTTGACTTGTGGCCGATGAGCGACACTTGCAAATGCATATACAGCAAGTGATATCTGCTTACAAATACATTATAATGTGTTATAAATCACTTTAGAAAGAGTTAAAATTGCATTAAAAACAATGTTTTATGATTATAAAAACCAAAGTTATATTCGTTGCTACGTCTTTTCAATGTAAATGCAACCAGTGATCGGGTAAATCAAGAGTGAGATTGATAATGTTGTTGAAATGATCTGACAAAAACAAATCACAGTGACAGTTGTTGATCACATCACTCTGTGGGTGCAGCTCCTGCCGAAAGGGAGATTCTCCATTGAAGAGTACAGGACATATGAATATTCAATGATGGCATGTAGAAAATAAACTGAAATGCAGGTTATACTCTGGCTGCTATTTGGCTGTTGGGTGTCCTTTTGTATAGATTAATAATTGATAACAATAATTTAGTTCTTATGTAAAATATTTGATTTCTTGAGTTTAATACAACATACTTAGACTGACTAAAAGTCTTTCATTTCATTTAAAAAGAGGGAGAATTAATCCACGTTGTTGAAAAAATATGCTTTTACAAGAAAATGGACATGGCTGGAAATCATTATTTCTTTCTCTCTGGGTGAAACCATGAAAGGGTTCATCCAATTAATTACATGAACATCCCTTCCCACGCTATTCCCCGTCCTCTCTCATCCTACTGTACACTGTAAAATTAAAGTCAGAAATGCCATCAATGTTTTAAATACGACGTTGCATAGGCGTCCTCGAGAGTCCCGCAGAGTCTTATTTGCAATGGAAATGTCTCCAGTTTCTTTAGGTCTCTTCCAAGATCTTAAGAGTCGCAGCTGGGAAAGAAGCCTCAAATGGAGGTCACAGCAAATGAAGGACCAGGACGGATGATTTGAGGGGATCCACTAATAATTTATTGTGAGACAAACATGAATATGTAGGAATAGACGAGCAGGGAGGCAGAGGGGAAAAAAAAACAGAAATTATATATTTCTTTTAGCCCAAGAAATATTGAAAGCCCTCAGGTCTGACAGGGTTGTATGTTTTCTTTAGTAACCAACTTAAAAAAAAAAAAAAACCCTTATTTCCTCTCATGCCTTTAGGGATATAAATTCTTTAAAACAAAGCTGTGTTTCAGAATATGTGGATTGTGTGTTTGGATGCATGTGCGCAAGGCGTAAAAAGACAGTGCGGACCGTTCTGACGCTCAGCGGCAGTGACATCCTCTTTGTATACCTCTCATTGCCTTTTCTTCATCTCTCCCTCCGTTACATTTCTGTGGCGACTGACATCCCTGCATCTATTCAGATGTATTTTAGTCCAGAGTAGCTCAAACAAGGCAAGTAATTGTTTGCTCTGAGCAATAAGATGTGGGAGGGAGCGGTGGAAGAGATAGACGGAGGGAAGGGAATTAAGTAAGACCTAGAAAAAAAAAACAAAAAAATGGAAACTCTACAGCAACGAGGACACACGAGTACGTGGATATTGATGGAGGAAGAGAATAAGCGGTTGAAGGAGGAAAGCACTCATGTTTTAAGTGTGCCACTTATTTATACTTAAAGAAAGGGGAGAAAAAAAAACAGAGAGAAAGAAGACAATTTATCCATACAATTAGCTGCCATCAGAAAACATGGTAAACATTCATCGCTGTTCCATTATAGAAGGTTATTAAGCTCCAGTATTGAACGCTTTTGTTAGAAAACAGGCTATTTTCATAAAACAAGACTCCACTTAGTGATTTTACATTGTTTCCCATGCTCCACAATACATATTGAACTGCAAGCGATTGATGGCGGGCCAGACCCTTTTTTTCAAATAATGAAAAATCTGCATCAACCTTTGAGTGTGGAATGGCACAGAGCACGGCTGTTATTGTTTGAATGGAGAGAAAGGCTGCGTCCTCCTGGGCAGCTGTGCACACCATGGCGGCACACGCTGCCCTGGTTTCCTGCCAAAGTTCAACTGAACTGAACCTCGAGCGGAATTTGGCAGAACTTGTGACGGCACCAATTTAACAACAGAGGGGAAAGAAATATGGAGAAGTCAAAGGATAAGACTGGAAATCTTCGGCTCCATTTTCCTTATTGCCAACAAAACGACCAACATTAATGCGTTAGTTCATCTCTCTATACTTTCCGACCTCCGCACTCTGTGTATCTGCTCTCAGCCTCAAGCAGATTCCTGCTGAAAACGGAGGAGACATCACAAATTAATAGTATTACTCTCCTAACAGCTGGAGACTGTAGCAGCTGTTACTGAAACAGGTGGAAATAGAGTAGAGCAGTTATCTGGGACTATTATTAGCTGCAAAGTAAAACACGTTTGGTGCTATAGTGAGTATTTTCAGCAGTAAAAAAAGTTTTTAAAAATCTACAATCAGAGTTTGGATACAAACTATTTCCTTTTCTTTTTCTATTTTCTTGGGATTTGTGGATAGTAATAAGAAAAAATGTGTGTCGAAGAAATTATCTGAAGGCACAGGGTGGGAAATTGTTCCCAAGTTTGTTTGAGTTTCCGGGTAGCATCCTAGTTAATTTAGCCACTTTATGAACTGAAAGTGTTTTATTTGATTGTGCAAACAAGACAGTATGTGCTGCCATGTGGAGGAAACTGGCATGACGGGAAGCTAGAGTTGGTAATCTTTCTGAATATTTTCAGTGAAAACTGGTTAAAGCAGCTTATTGTCACCTGTCGTTCCAAAAACTAAGAAACAGCATATGTCAAACTTTTAGCCCAGCGTTACTCCAGTTAACTCCTGTCAGTGGGTTTTTCTAAACCAGTAGTTTACCTGGATCTCTTGCAGAAGTTCAGTAATCACGCCTGTTCTTCTGCCTGCTTTGGCTTTTTCATTGCGTCCTCTCATGCACGCCCACTCATGACCTCCTGCTGTCATTATCCAGGGATATCAGCTGTTCCCGTCAGCCGGTCACATCCACCCAGCAGCACAGCGACACGCTTCCACTGTACACATCAAATACGATTCCCTCCCCGCCATTAGTTCATCCATGCTGCTGTTTTCGCGCCCCTCCACCTTCCCATCACCGCCCGGGCATCGCAGATTCACAGAGCTTCATCATTTCATCAGCCCATCTGTTTCAGCAGAGCCACCACCACCCAACACCACCAGTGTCTGGACTCCATGGGGGGACGTTTCCATGCTGACGCTCAGAGCAGGACGCCCCTCGATCACCAAAATCTCCCCCGCAGAGTCCGAGCGCCAATTATCACACATCATCTGCTGTAACACACGTTATCATTACTGCATCCCCAAGGCTTCGACTGATGGAAATTATATACTCTTTTCTCTTTTTCATAATTAATGTAATCAAGCATCTTGACCTTATCAAGACAGCAGACAGACATACAACAATCTGACAACATGCAGCTCCTCAATCATTACAATACTGGAAGTAGTTGAGACAAACCAAATCATCTTCTCAGACTGAAAAACAGACTGTAATCCCAGGGCGATAACCAGGAACCATGTGACATTAGAAAAAAAAATGCTTCTAAAAACACTTTACACCAGCTTTTTCTCCAACCTTCACTCGAATTCCAGCACCATGACTTCCTGCGATCTCCGTGTTGCCATGGCACTTCTGTGTTTGTACACATCCTATGGCTCAGTGAGCAGCTCCAACCTCATTATGTAAGTCCATGATTTTCTTTCCACCACCCTCTGTACTGTTGTGTGTGTGTGTGTGTGTGTGTGTGTGTGTGTGTGTGTGTGTGTGTGTGTGTGTGTGTGTGTGTGTGTGTGTGTGTGTGTGTGTGTGTGTGTGTGTGTGTGTGTGTGTGTGTGTGCTTGTGGACTGAGAGAGGATGTGTGTGTGCTCTGCATTGCGTTTTAACAGGGTAGCACATGCTGAGACTGGGGAGCAGTTCTTTACATCTGCCTTAATTGAACCGCACTCAAGCATAAATTAGTCTGCCCTGCCAACTCTGCACTTTCTCCTGTGTGTGTGTGTGTGTGTGTGTGTGTGTGTGTGTGTGTGTGTGTGTGTGTGTGTGTGTGTGTGTAAGTGGTACCTGCCCACACATGTGTTTGTGCATTTGGTAAACAGATTACAAACTGGGCTATTTTTGGTTTTTGTCTACTTTATTGATTTTTTTGCACGCGCTCTCACTTTTGGGCTGGTTTGAAATCACAGCGTACAGTGTAATGACTGCAACTGGAGGATTAATCCAAACATCCTTTTGATGATTCTGAATTCAAAAGGTTGAATAATAAAGATCTCTTCTCTTTCACACACTTTATCGTCTTCTTCACCTCCTGGTATTCACTTCCAGCCCCTCAATTATTTCCACAGCTTCACACCGTCTAGCTTCCCTCAACTTTCGGTTTTCTGACCAATTAGCTTCCTCCCCGTGTTCTATGCCTGCTTTAAATATTTATATGTGATATTATCTTTCCGTCTTTCAGCTGAGTCTTTGCACGAACCCCTCTGCCTCCTCCATCACCCCCATGATCTGCAGGGGGTTTCATCCTCCACCTGCTGTCTCTCCTCGACCGGAAACATCGAGATTCTGGGAAGCATCCTGACAAGCACTCTGACCACAAGAGACTCGTCCCCCATCCAGAAACAGTTTTAAAAGAGACAGCTGTAAAACAACCTCCGAGCTAAAATACAAAATACCTTGTTTGGCATAGAGTTTAAAAAAAAAAAAAATCACTGCCAGTCTTTGCTCCTTGGTTAAAAATTCCAGTATTGTTTTCAATTCCAGCCTCACATTTATATTTGAGGTGTCTACTAGAAAATGTTTACATGATTTGAAACTGAAAAAACACATTTTCTCAAACTGTACTCATCCTCTGTCTGAACGCTCAGGTCTGGTGCCTGTCTCTTCAACGCCCCCCCCCCCCCCCCCTCCCAAAAGCCCACTCTGCTCTGATTGGCCAGCTCTCCCAAGCCTGAGTAGGCACCGCCCACTTAGCCTGCATGTTTTTTGCTACCTCGCTGTGTTGTGCTGTGTCTATATAGCTAATTATACACTCACAACCTTCAGCCACATTACACTTGTGACATCACAACCTTACTAAGTCCTGACAGCTTATTCAAACAAACAGTGTCCGCTAATTTTTGTGTATTTAAACAAAACCAACAGGGAAATATAACAGTTTCTACAACAGAGAGCTGCAGAGACGACGTAAAGATGAGTAGATGAGTCTCCATGTTTGGTATGATGATGTCTAAGGTCTTCAGTCACTGCCTTTTGTAAAGAGGCATAAACACAATTTAGCAACGTATCTTACGTCATAGACCAAAACATGAACATCTCTTGAGCTTGTGTTAACCACAGACCTTTATTCAGGCATTTACCTGAAAAAAGAAACATCAACATCAAGACAAGAAAACCAGAAGTCCAAACTGTAAACTCATCATCAGGTTTTTGGACACATTCCTGCTGAAAAAGAATAAGAATATGTTTCCCTTGGATCGTCGAACTTAACAAACTCTGTCGAACTAACCATCCATCCCAACTTTCTCTCTAACTGTGTGCTCAAACTGAAAGCTGAGTGAATTTCAGAGGAGGCACAAGCGAAAAAGACGACACAGATTCCTGCAAAAAAATGACTTGATTACAATCCAAAGAAACCTGCCAGCAGCCAAGAATAACACTCAGGCCTTCATCCAGTGTAACCGATACTATGCATGTATGTTTCTCCAATCAAATCACTTCCTCACCTCATCAGTACGCAGCCCTGACAAAGAGCCACTTCCTTCCCCCTCCGCTCTCAGTCACAATCAGAGCTCCTATTGTCACCTCCCCGCTCTCCTCCACCTTTTCCACCTTCGCCTTATCCATCTCTCATCTCCTCTTCATCACCGTGAGGTTGGAGGGAGGAGAACTCTCTTCAATCAAACCATCTGGACTCCTAAAAAGGGTTTCTCTCTCGCTTCCTTTCTCATTCTCCCCCCGTCTCGCTGCTTAGGTCTCTGCGGGAGACAAAGCCATAAAAAATCCCTGTGATGGGTCTCGAGTCGGGGGCAGAGAAGCTGTTATGTGGAAAATAGCACAAAAGGGCAGGAGAGGGAAGGAAAGGTAAGAAGAGGAGAGGGCAGTACGCGACAGGAAAGGACGGACGAGGGGTGAAGAGGGAGGGAGGGTCAGCTGGAAGAAGGGAGATCAGTTCCAAACAGAGAGCATTTGAGTGCAGAGTCGGCTCAAGTGCTGCTGCTCGCACTCCAGTCCGGCGTTAGTGGCGTCTGGGGCATAACAGGAGTGTGTCGGCGCCCGGATGACGGCGACAACTGGTGATCAGAAGCTGTCAGGGCGTCAGATTCTCGGTCTCGGCTTTGAAAACGGTCCTCTCCTTTTGATAGTGTGTTTGAGAGAGAGAGAGAGAGACTGTTTCCTCGGGTCACACCGCTCCAAGGACAAAACCACAGACAAAGAGACAATAGGTTGAATATTTAACCTCCAAATTACAGGCCGTGAGAATTAAAGAGGGGATGAAAGCATGAGAGATGAGAAGGCTGCCGGGTAGAGAAGGTGGAGACGGTCTCGGAGGCAGAGTGTGAGGGAAGACGATGAGATGAGGACTGTTCACATCAGGGGTCAAAGGTTACTGAGTGCATTTGCTCCAGAACTGGTACAATTCTGAAGGTGCTTTGAGTATTTCTCATTTCATTTCAGGTAAATATTGTAGCCGACCAGCCTAGATATATTTGATTGAGTTTAATTTCTACCAGCGGTGGCAAAAGCACACACATTCTTCTCTCAAGAGGAAGTACAGACAAAAAAAGACGAAAAAATTCTGTTCAAATCCAGCTGAACCTCACGTTATATTGATATAATTCAAAGACCATTAAACTAAAGGGTTGTCCCAGCTGTTTGTACACACACCAGAAAAAAGTTCATTGTTGAGTCTCATTCCTGGGAGGACAAATGCCGACAGTCTGGGCTGGTGATGCGTAAAGAGCACAGCAGCGACAAACGAGACGATCCGAGCAGAGAGCTGCAGGATCTCTTCTTTTACACACCTTTCCTCTTCACTCAAGTCTCCGTCCGTTTCCCTCTTGACTTTTTACATTGTTCTGCTCACTACATCTGCCGTCTGCGACGTGCACTGACAGGTTGAAGTCAGTCTTGTGACGATAGGAAGGTGCAAGGACCCAAACATCATCGACCATCCCCCTCAAACTGCATTAAAGAAGTATTAGTATTAGTATTAGTAGTATCAGTCATTTGTTACTACTGGCAGGTTCAGATTCGAGCTGCAATGAATCATTGATGAATCAATTAGTTAATCAAAAGAAATTTAATTACAGACTCTTTTGCAAACATTTGCTGGTTCCAGCTCATTAAACATCGTGATGTGCCGCGTCTCTTTTGTCATTTATGACGGCAAATTAAGAGTTTCGGGGGGTTTAAACTGTTTGTTTAACAAAAGGAGCAATTTGGGAAGCTGTGAAAAGCATTTTCCACAAATATCAAAGACCAAACAATTGATCAATTTATCATGAAAATAGTCAGCAGATTAATTGTTAATGAAAAGAATTGCCAGTTGAGGCCATAATTCATATTTAATTGAAAATATTCTCAACGAATAAAAAAAAAGACATATTATCAGGTTGAACTACAAAGCAGTATATAAAGTCATTCAAATTAGTAAAGTGATCCCCTGGTCCATTAATCTGTCAGTGATCAGAGATTAAACATATAATATACAATATTCTGAAATGAGCCGTTCTGCATGACTGGTCCTTTTACTTTCACTACTTTAAGTATATTTAGGAGCTTTAGGTACTTTTACTTACATAAAGGTTCGAATCTCACAAGGTCTCTTTCATACCTTAATAAATTGGTATTCTAACTGAAATATCCCTCACCGAATCAGTTCTGACAGTCGGCGGCGCTGCCCGGTTCTGATCACACAGGGAAGCTCACACTGCTCACAGCTCGTGTTCACACCGAGGTGTTGCTGTTAACCTGTCGGAACATTTTTTTTAGGTCAGTTTCTGGTGTTATTACAACAGATTGCATCATATTTCCAACTACT
The DNA here is from genome assembly GCF_904848185.1 of Acanthopagrus latus. Taxonomy (NCBI): domain Eukaryota; kingdom Metazoa; phylum Chordata; class Actinopteri; order Spariformes; family Sparidae; genus Acanthopagrus; species Acanthopagrus latus. Next base: position 5,951,293 of record NC_051039.1, on the reverse strand, counting down.
TCTGTGATTCATGTTCATTTTTTTTATATATATAAAAGGTATCCTTTCAAGACGTGGGCTCTGTGTATATACTGTATGTTGTACTGAAAAAAAATAAAAAACCTCACATACACAGCAAAACACTAACACTGAGATCGAAGCGCTGCATTGTGGGTCTCGTGGTGGGCCTGGTTTCAATTTGGGATGTGAGAGCCGAATATCGTGGGGAGGGGAGGTGAGCACAGGTGGTGCTCCGGCCATATGGGGTGTAGCCGTGTTCAAAAAAAATAATAAAACGGTGCTCACGTTTAGAATTTACATATTTCTGCTCCTCTGGCCAACGAGACGCCTCATAAACTCAAAAGGCAGATGTCTGAGATCGCTGCAGAGTTCCCTTGAAATGACAGCGACAGTGTGAAAGGCTGCGTGAGGACGGCTAAAGCCGACGTAAACAACTGAATTTAATATGTTCGTAATAGAGCAGGAACACACTTTACTCTCACTATGGATTCATCTCTAGATTTTCTTTATCAGCTCGTAAAAACTAGCGGTAAAAAAAAATAGTCATTGCACGTTCTCTGAGATGATATTCGGATGACTTTTTTTAAAATATTGAATTACTATGACAGAAACTACTCTGTTGTGGAGATCAGGAGACAAACTCACCATTTTACAACTGTTCTTTTTATCATTTCTTTTATTATTTTTTATTGCTTGCCTTGCCGATTCTACTGTTTGTTTTATAATCCTTTTATTTTGCGTTTTATCATGATATTTTATGAACCATTTCTCTTTGTGTCTTTCAGTTTTTACATAGTGCTTTGTACAGTAAAAGCACAGTTAATTAAGATGATATTATTGTTGTGGTTTTTTGGAAAAGTTATATAAATAAAACCATCCTTGAAATGTTCACGTTCTTGTTGATGGCTTTGTTCGTTTTCTGTGTGAGTCAGTCAGTTGATTGTGTCACCATTGTAAGGTTATAGTTAAGAATTAATAAGTTAATAAAAGGCAATATGAAGTGTTGATCCTGCAGTACAACGGTGAGCTGTAGGATCTGATGAAATGATTTCTAAAGAGAGAGAACAGTAAAAAAGAAATTCACATCCGATTCGTGCACGTCGCCTTGACCCGAGGTTTTGCGTGTGTGACGTTTGAACATTTCTTGCCGGTCGTCACTTTCAGATCTCATTCTGAGTCCGGGGGGATAATTTGGACGTTCGAATGGTTTTCATGCCAGTTAAAAGGGTATTCAGTGTGAAGATCAGCATGTAGCCCTTGTGCTGTGAAAGTCATTTTTGCAGTCCTTTTGAAAGCCTCTTTTTTCTACAGACACAAGCATCACAGAGACGTCAGTGTCCGCGGGGCAGGACAACCTCCTCACTCTCGTCTTTGGCTTTAGGGGACACAAGTCAGCCTTTACCTTCAGTCTATGTTCATATCAGACTACTGAACTTCACTTAAAACCATCTAATGGCACAAATAATTCACCTAATTGTGCATTCAGCGGTGACCTCTTTCCCTTCACCCCCCCTCTCTCCGTTACCAAACATTTCTGTTAATAGCAACAGAAAGACCCTGACACAACTTCTCACACATCAACAGGAGGAGGGAGACGTGCTAACAAGGGCGTTTAGGAGAACGATGACACTACAGTCAGAACACAATCAGCCCCGAGGTGCGCCGTGTGTTTATCTGAGCGCTGGATCACTTTAAGCAGTCACAGAAGACGCTGCGCCGCCAGCCAAGTGGTGCTTTCCAATGGAGGGTGTCCAAAAAAGAAAAAGAAACGATGATTAGAAAAAAAAAAAGTTTACCCTGACTCCGCTTTAAAAATACATCTGTCGAGGCTTAGTGGGTATTCCGGGGCTGCCCAAAAATTTGTGCATTATTGGCACAATGTTCAAAAAGAATTTTGCCTCTGATAGGAGAGAAAATGATCACAGCCTGCCGGTTATGTCATGGAGGAGATCACAATTAAAACAGAAACATTTGTGGAGAAAAGCCGGGACTGCGTTCAAGATCAGGGCCTTTTCTGCTCATGAGTTTTCTTTAAATAGATTATGTTATTTTATTTTCATTACTGCTTCGTGTTGTGTTTCATCTACCGCCACGTTAACAGTTATGTGTTGAGCTAAAATGCTAACTTTAGAATGCTAACTGCCTTAGTTTGACATGTCGGCATGCAGATTATGTGCTGTGATGCAACGATTGATCTTTTCCTCATTCATACGTGATGTTATTGGGGCGTTAGTGGCTCAGGAGGTGAAGTAGGTCGTCCATTAGTCAAAAGGCTGGTGGTTTCAATCTCCAGATCCCCCCCGGCTGCTCGTCAAAGTATCCTTGGGCAGGATACTGAAGCTGAAATTTCTCCTGATGAGCAGATTGGCACTTTGCTCTGTCGTCTGTGTGTGAGTGCGACAGGTGTTTAAAAGCTCTTTAAGTACTCAGCAGACTGGAGAAGCTCTTCATAAACACGAGTCCATTTACCACTCGTGGTGCGTTATTTACAGTCTTTCCTTCAGTGTGCGGGAGACTTGCGGCTCATTTATGGATCCTTTAGGTGCAGAAATAGATTCGCCCGTCACTGCCCACATAAGTCCACGGGTCCATCAGGTTGGCACGTATGTTAAGCAGAATCAAATCACTCTGACCTCCACTTTTCCTTTGAAACCGTCCAAGTCACATTTACTTTTCCACCCAGTACTCTCCCTGCTTCTGTAGTAACTGTTTGTCCCTGTGCAACATAATGCAAATCAAAAAGATCCGCGGGTGTTAAAACATCGTCACCCATGACTGCTGGAGCTGCTGCTGCTTTCTACAGCTTGTAGAAACAGTGACCAAGTAAACGTAGCAGGGAACAGACAGAAAGATCTTTGGCGGCAGGTTTGGTCACCCTCTCCCAAGAAAACTTTACGTTTTTATGAAAAAATAGACAATTTCATATCATCAGTATCATCATTAGATCTAGAAAAGGTCATTTAGTTTGTTGCGATGCTCAATTCATCGACTTTTTCTTTGGATTAGGTGGTGCCCATTAAAGTGAGCCTTGTTAATTCAGGGTAACCTTGATGTAGCGTAGTCAAACCGGGGATGAGTCACTGAACTTGAAAACAAAAATACTGAAGTAATTAACTAATTTATTCAATAATAACGTGTCACCATTTCAGTGCCTTATCATCTGTTTCTGTACAAATTGAGCATCTCATGGTGTAACATCACTGTATGAGCATGTTTTGAGTTCACACTGTATTCAGTAATCAGGTTATATTTTTATTTTTCAAATCAGAGGGTGTCCATAAAATTGACTTGACCAAGACATTCAACTTTAAAATTGGATTTCCACTTTGAATATTTGTTATTTCTCACAGAGAGAAGTTATGTCAGTGCAGGTGTGTTACATTGAAACCACTGTGTGTTCATTCACATGCGTTGATAACAATGATAATGACAATAAAAATGACGTGTTCATGTTAACTGGCATTAATCTGATACAACATGTAAGTTGGAACCAGGAATCAAAAGTTTCAGACTCACTCACACTTCGTGGCTTTAGCGTCTCAGATAACAAATCCTTCACCTCAGCCTGAACCTAATCTGCTGCATTTGCTGTAAATCACCAGAACATTATATACCGACTGTGTGTTTCTTACACTTTCAACACTGACTGAAGTGCTACCGTAATGCTCCGCTCAGGGCTGCAGAGAGACGCCGAGGGGAAGTTCAGTAGCTCCTCAAATTCCAGATAAAGGATGAAAATTCAATCAGACTGCAGGCACAACAATAAAGCTGAAAACGATAGCAGATTAGTGCAGAAGTGATATACTGGGGTAAATTAAAGTTGGCTCAAGCCGTCCTCCGTATGCAGCAGAATATTACTGCTCTTGTTTGTAACTCCGAGGCAGGAGGAAGTGACTGAACAACCCTTTTTTTTTTTTTATATCGCGCAAGACCGGTTACTGTATTTAGAGCAGGCGCTGTGTATTTAAAGACATAATGCGAGTTAAATATAGACGAATATGTTTTGGCCAACATGTCTGTTCTCTTAGTTAAAGTTATTCAGATGCTCTCTGGGCTCACCGAGGCTCAATAATCTCACCAAATCCGTTATAAATTAGGAAATCAAACCAATTCTCTCACAAGAGCAGCCCCCGACGGACCAAAATGTGATTCAGCCACAGGGTTTCCTCATCTGCGAACAGTGCGGTTCTCACGTTTTCTTGACCAGAAAATCTCACTCACGGGAAACACGGCGCTGTATAATCCACAGCTGAATGATACCAATTCACAGTGGTGTCTCTGGAGGAAATTGCTAACTGAACTAAAAGTCCACGAGGGTATGCAGAAGAGAGTAAATTACAGCACTTTATCGCGTAATAATTCTTGGAATTGCGCTGAACATCAGAGCTTAATGGTTGACAATAATGCCGCAGTCTCTGAGGGGGAATTTCTTCTGTAATGCAACCAGGCTTCTCTACCGAACAGCAGGAGCTGCCGTCTGAGTTGAGCTTTCTGCCCTTCAGACAGCTCTCAGTCTCCTCTAGACCGGCACACAACGCCGTGAAACACACGCAAAAACACCTGCGAGAACGTTTAAATGAAATGCAAAAACTGTGCGTGCAGCAAATATGTTATGAGAATTCATATGTGTGAGTTTGTCTTGGGGTGAAGACAGTGTTGCCAGTTTTTTGGGGGGAGCAGAGTGAGACGTGGCTGAACTGTTGAGTGTCAGGGTGGAGTTGTTAAACTAAATATTAAACTATATCAAAACCTGTAGTTGATACTCGCTACAACCAGCATGTTATCAGCAATAATCAGTCACTTGCTCGTACTGACACCGGTTTACATTTTCTAAGTAGCATTCAAATTGTGCTCCACCGGACAGGATCATGAGCTGTAAAGTGTCTTCCATTGCTCCTCTTCTGCAACCCAATCAACAGGATAAATGCTGGAGCTGTACATTACTGCAAACCACTGATATGTAGAACCTTTATGTTTGAAAACACAGTGGTTTAGGCTCAAAAATTACTTGGTTAGCATTAGAAAAATATAATGTTTCGGCTTAAAATACCCAAGTTCGTCACCACAGTCACAGCTAGAAAATGCCAGACATCTCGTGAGAAATTATTCACTTTCGTTACAACAATCATGGCTGGAAAACTACCCGATGTCATCTTAAAAATTCCCTGTGTTAATAACTAAAATGCAGGTGAACAGTGATCTCTTGCCTGTCTGCCACACCACCAACATCTCCTCCTCCTCCTCCTGATGAAAACAGCGGCTCATAAACATCCAATCTGAACTTAAAATGATTTGTGTCACAGAAATGTTGGTATGTAACGTCTGAAACAAATTTAACAAACCCGAGGTGCCGACTAGGCCGTCCTCTGCTGCATCACTGACAGAGTAGATGCTCCGGTTGTGTTTGTCAAACTGTGCTAAATGTTTTTTTGTTTTTTTGTTTTTTTTGTCATTGAGAATAGTCCCCAGGAGCTGTACCCTTTGAAACACCCACGCTGATGAAGCCACTGCTGAAATGTTAAGGATTGCAGCCACGTCTTCTTCCTCAAAGAGTCTTGTGAGATATAACTTTCAGGAAAGGAGACGGGATGTTGTGATGGATGCATTTAAAGGTGAACTACGTCATTTTTGAGCACAGAAAGACAAAATGTACAATATTTGATAAGACAGTGAAACAAAATCAGACTTATTTATTTAAACTAGTATCTTATATCCATAACTGAATAAACAAGCTGTCCTCTGAGGGATATCAGGTCACCAGAACAGTGTTTGAAGCTTGAAGGGTGTTTAAATAAAGTATAACACAGTAAAAATGTGCTTGACCTTTGATGACCGTTTGTTTTAGTGTTTCACTCGACAATTTTTCTCTTTTGGTTAAAATTTCAGGATTCTGATTTTTAAAGCAGGCTTTTTGTCCCTGAAGGTTCTTCTCAGGTATAAAGACGAACGGGCTATTTTGAGGACCGACTGATTCATCGACCTTCAGATGGAGGAAATTTTAGAAAAGCAAACTAATCTTTGCTGTGCCTCCCTTTGTCCACTGGTTAACACTTTAAGGGTTATTGAGGATCCTTTAGTCGCTAATAAAATGGGTTTCTTTGTCATCAAATACCCAAAGACCGGAACAATATTTCGCCTTGGTAAAATGGATGAAAAGCCACACTGCTGAATATTGTGTTTGGGCTCATGCAGTTTACATATCAGGGTGTTCTTGTGCAGTGGTGCAAAGTGAGTGAAACTGAGAAACTGTGGCAACTGTGACATGTGACAGGTTCAGTACATTTCCCCACTGGCTTTAAAGGTCCCATATCATGAAAAACACATTTTCTCTGGTCTCTACATATATAAGCTGGTCCTCCCTGAGCCTGCCAACTCCCAGAATGAGGAAAACAAGTGATTCCTGCATGGTCTCTGCAGCCCTCCTCTGCACGGTGAGAGGAAGGCGTTCATCCCCGAGGTGAAGTTGTCCAGCGGTAAGATAGCAGTGTTTTGCAACGTCGTCGCTCAGAGTTAGACACGCAAATTGCTCTGTTGTCGGTTGTATAACTCAACATAAGTACCTATATTCTGTCCCAGCTACAGAACAACAGAAGAGACAGTGGTTGCATTTCATTTTTGCTGCGTGTTGGCTTGTATGTGTGTGCTAACCACTTCACATCGGACTGCTTCAGTAACGAGGTTCAGTACAAAGCTGCCTTTGCCTCGACACTGACCCTCGTAAAAGGATCAGTCCCAACCATACGGGACCCAGCAACTGCACCTGAGCCACAGGTAAGTGTCGCCGCAGTTTGATGGTATTTACAGTTGCCTCCATGTCAAGTCAGCTGGAAATTGGCTAATTACTTAGCTCTGCTTCGGTCCGCTATGCAGTGGCATTTGAAGCGAGTTTAATGTTGATAATATTTTGATGGAGCTTGGTTGTCACAGTAAAAAGTCTGGAAACATGTGCAGACTGGAGACAGAGACAATGCGAACAGTGTCCAAGAGTTTGGAGACTGAGTTGGAAACAAACGCAGCTTTCGCTAGCTGTTAGCCATTACAAACAAACTAACATTATTCAGATACACTAACCATTCTGAAACGTCCTGCTGCAGCGGCAGAGTCTGGACTTCTTCAGGAGCCTCTCCTTCTGGGTCCCACTCTGGGTCAAACTGGTATGGTTGAATGAAAGCATCTCAGTGAGCCATAGCGATACATCCACCATAACATTAGCGCATGCTACCACTAGCGTAACAGGCATCATCTTCCTGAGAGTGAGGTAACAGGCAGGCAGGCGTTGACAGATGGAGCTCATTAGCATTTAAAGGTGCAGGCACAGAAACAGCCTGCTATCAGTAGAGCTCAGCAGAGTGACTTTTAGACAGCTGAAATTCAGGACCACGGATGGGTTTGTGTGAAATTGATGAAAAACAGTATAATATGTGACCTTTAAGGCTAATGCTAGGATAACATTTAGAGGCTTGGGAAATTCTTGAGTGCGTCTGTGTGTCAGATATAACGCTGTTGAGGAGCACTGGTCTGATGAGCAACACACACACACACAAACACACACGGTCTTCAAAGAGACGGCGGTATGATATTCACCCTCTGTGCAGAGATAAGACACTCAGAAACTAATAACATCCGTTCCTCACCCCTCTCCAGTGTTTACGATACTCCTCGTATGCGAACATTACACGTTCATTGGGCAGAATCAGATTTGACCCGAGCTCGGATGACAAAATGAGACAAACAACATTTGATTTAATCGAGTCGCTGTGTGAGAATCTCACAGGCAGTTTACAGTTACTTTGCACTGAGCACCACACGCCTTACAGATGAGTCGTGACGCTCCGTGAGGAGCAAAACACTTTGATTTCGCTCAGCCGGAGAACATGCACATCTGCTGACGCTCTTTTGGAATTCCAACCTGAAACCACAGTCTTTAAAATGGCATGTGGACAAGCCCAGGGCCGAGCTGCAAATCCCTCCAGCAGCATCATTTAAGTCTGCTGTTAGCAGGCATACGGCACAACTAGTGCACAATGTGAGGAGAGGATGCCTGTTGCCTTCCAGCCTGTGGCAATACATTAAATATGTAAAGTCATTTGGCCCAACATCACTCTAGAGTGCCAATACTGGAGCAGGAAGAGAGGAAGCTATAATAAGTCTTTCTTGCCACAGCAGTAAAGCAGCTGCTCCCTGGGCTGCAGGATGATTTGGACCTCACTGTGACCACCCATACATTACTAAAGTGGACTGTGAAATGAAAGCCAATATGTAGACAGAAGACCTACGGTGACCTTTTTTCCGCCGGAGTCACAGAAAGTCAATCTAGGACTGGCACAGGAAGCGAAACAACCCCACCAACGCTTTTACTTTCTGGACTTTAGAAAAAGAGCACAAAATAAAATGGTTCCCGACATGAATAATGCATGAGTAAGTGTTTTTTTTTTTTTTTCCCTCTTCCTCATTATTCTCTCCGCACGAATGACTGCAGAGGCATTCCTTGGTTAATTAACACGTTCTCATCACCAGAAAGGAAAAAAAAACACAAAAAACACAAAAACAATGGCATCTATTTCGTTTGATGTTAGGAGAAAAAAGGAAAGCGGCGCACAATGTCCCCGATACGATCGAGCACATTCTGAACTGTGTGATTTTCGGAACCCCTTCCCCCATCGGTCGTTCCTCTTTCCTCACATTCCCACCTCCGTTCTGTGAAATATATTGCTCTCAGCACTTGAATATGTAGCCGTCCTGACTCTGTTGGGTGAAAAATGGCTTTCATCTAGGATTTGAGCTAAAGCAAATTACCCCTCTGGTGGTATAGATCACTTTTAAGGAGGTAGGGTTAGACACCGAAAGAGAGAGAGAGAGAGAGGGAGAGAGAGAGAGGGAGACAGAAGCTGTGGGAGGAAAGAGGCGCAGCAGAAATACTATATTGATGAAAGTAAAAGAGTTGGGCAGGATTAGTCAAAGAGAATAAGAGGGCGCGTTAATGACAGAGCAGTTCGATCTCAAGGTTTTTTAATCAGGATTCAAACACACAGCGTGGCACTCAGGTTATGTAAGCCTCCCGCAAAAAAATGTGAAAATCCACCGCAGAGCTCGCAGCACACGACGGAACAGCTGGCTCACATGGTCAAGTATCATATTTGAAAGGGAGATTTAGAACAAGGAAGCTCTTTTGTGACACCCCTGCGACCCAGTTCTTTTTTTTTTTTCTAATGTTTGTTTTTGTCATTTTCTCAACCTCAGGGGAGGAAGATTTCAAAAGAGCTGCTGTCAGGCGCAAGTTTAATCACCGAGTAATAGAAGCCTCGGCACAGAACTTCATCAGTGGAAAAGTTCAACATCCATTTTCAATTAAATTCACAAAAAACATGACAGGAGCAAGACAGCGTGCGAGGCTCAAGGCAGGGGAAGGAAAAGAAAAGGAAGGTGAAGCCAGAAAGAAAAGGGAAGAGAAAGAACAGGAGAGGGAAGGTCAAGACAGGACAGGAAAGGAAAAGGGAAAGGAAAAGGAAAAGGGAAAGGAAAAGGAGAGGAGAAGGAAAGGAAAGGAAAGGAAAGGAAAGGAAAGGAAATGAAAGGAAAGGAAAGGAAAGGAAAATGGAAAGGAAAGGAAAGGAAAAAGGAAAGGAAAGGAAAATGGAAAGGAAAATGGGAAGCAAAGGAAAAGAAAGGAAAGGAAAGGAAAGGAAAGGAAAGGAAAGGAAAGGAAAGGAAAGGAAAAAAATAGGAAATAACAAGAGAGGAAATTGCAGCAAATTGAAGTAAAGAGCCAGACCTCTCCATCATGAGGAACAGAAGGAACAAAGGCGCGTGGGAACGATAGCCTATGCTGCCCTGAAGCATACGTGTGTTGTGCGCTGCCGACAACATACGCACAATTATCTAATGGCAAAACTGGCTGGAAGCACTCCGTCCCTCATCTCGCCCGCCACATCACGCAGTTACTGTGGTGTTGACTCAGACTTGACACATACCACCACACGGCACATAAGTCCATCCATCAGGCCGGAGCGATGACAATGAGTGAGATGGCTGCAGGCGAGCCAGGTGATAGGTGCGTTTGACAGATGGTCCCATCAGCGCAGGCGTCAGGACGACATCGAACTCCCTCTTTATCATCCGCACTGACCTCACTTATGCTCCTTATAATTCTCCACTTCCTTCCCCTACTTTTACACAGACCGTGCCACATGAAAAGTTTGTATCTCAAAACTATCCCGTTTTTCATCCAATAGAGAAACAGCCCTCCGTTTAGCTCAGGTTGGATGAAAAATGATGGAAGAGATAACTGAGATGATGAGACAAAGAGAGAACTTAGTCAATGAGATGAGAGCCTGACGAGATAGGACGGAGAAAATGTCAGAAATATACAGAAATAAGATGAGATGAAGAGATAGATTAAAAGAGTTAAGCACCAGCACTTAAATTAACATAAGTACATGAGAGTAGAGAGATGTGATGGAAAGATGAGAGAAAAAAGTGAGAACATGAGATGAAGAAGAACTGATACGAGATGAGAAAACATGGAAAGTAGTCCTACAGAAAGAGATACAAGAAGGAAAGGAAAATATATAAGATACTAAAATGAGATCACCAAAATGACATGAGATACGAGAGACGGGACCGAGAATACAATGAGAATTTACATCTTGAGATGAGATAAAGTAATGAGACAAAAAATATGATAAGTAGAAATTACATCAATATAATGAGATCAAAATGGGAGGGGACCAAAAAAACAGAGAACTAGGATAAAATCCTACTTTCCAACATCCAAAATGTATATGCTGTTGTTTTTTTTAAATACCAGATGCTGTTTTCTTTATCCTGCACTATCCTGAGCCAGTGAAGCGAAATGTTGTTCCCATTGCACTGTAAAGTGTTATTTGAATGACAATAAAAGTAAGAGATGAGATGAAAATAACGAGAGAAATGAGTCAAGACATCATATCGAAGACATTTTGTGAGACATAAAACTACGATGCCAAAAAAAATTTGCTTGAAAAATGAGACGACGATAACAGAAATGAGAAAGAAATGCAAAGAATAAATGCAGAATAAGAACGCAAGACTAGAAAACTGACCAGCCACCTGATGCGATGAACGATAGTCGGCAGCTGTTTCGCTTTAAAATCGTCTGCAGTCTCATTTTGCAGCAGTTCTAACAGCATCTAACAGAATAACATATCTCTTGCCGGGTCTGACGACACGCCCTGTTATCGCTTTAAAAAAATGACTGTTGCCTCTACTGTATGGAAACAAGTTGATAAAGCCAACAGGAATAAAAAAAAAATAAATAAAAAATCAAAAAAAGTTCTGCAACCAGGCCTAGTTAGTAATTGATGGAAACTTGGATTTGATAAAAGGAATTTTTGATGGGCTTCGCTGTGAGCGAGATGAGAGAGAGATCAATGCTCAGCCAAACAAAATGACACCGCAGTATTTCAGCACAGCTTCAGCGTGTGACAGACAGAGCCATCACTCAGCGGACTCGGGCCGGACGCCGAGATACAACGGGCGGGCCTGATAAGATGAGACACATGGGGCCCCTACATGCCCGATGCTTATGTGCAGCCCTGCAGAAAGGGCCCCCCACCTCCAGTTCCAGGCACCCCTGCAGGTATCATCGCACACAGAGGTGAACTGATTGACATCGTTTCTTGTTTTTAAGTCACGCGCTCCCTCGTTTTTCATATCTCCGACTTTAACTCACATCTCCGTGTTCGCTCTGCCCAAGGACATCTGTCACGGATGCATAGAACATGTAAATGGAGGGATGGGGGGGAAGGGGGGTGTTTAAAAAAAAGAGGGTAAATCTCATCGCATAAGCAGAAAAATATTTAGAAGGAAGAGATTAGAGACCTGAGGCTGCTCGTCACATCAAAGACATCACTCTCACATCTCTCCCTCCCTCCGTCTCTCTCTCTCTCTCTCTCTCTCTCGTTCACTCGCTCTTGTTCTCCCCCGTCTCCCTGTGACTCTCCCTGCCTTCCCTTCCATGAATGCGTGGGTGCAGCCGGTTCCTATGGCAATACCAGTCTCTCTAAGCTCGACCTATGTCCCCCCTCCCCTCCTTCCGAGTGCCGCTGCTTCATTAATTATGTACACATACGGACGCGGACTGGCAGAATTTCCTTGACATTTATTTGATCTGCGCATTTAGTGATTTGTATTCATCGGGCCATCATGCAATATGTAACGAGATCCTCTCGAAGATGATCATTTCGGTTAAGACCCCCGGCTGCTCAGCAGGGAAAATAGTACTTCCAAAATCTACTTCCTAATTTCCCCTGCACTTTTAACACCTCGGCGCCGCGATAAGGCCGATAAGAAAAAGACTCTTCAATGATAATTAAATCAGGTGTTCATCATCTGCACATCAGGGCCACTGATAATAATTAGCAATAATGTGATGCTCTGTTTATCCCTCCGGGGAGTTTCTCTTTTCGTTTGCCCTCCAGCTACAGAGCAGTAGCCTCATTCCGAGCCTGTTAGGAGTCCGTGTCTTGCTCAAGGACGCTTCAGCAGGCTGGATGTTCACGGTCAAGTCACGTCGTTTCCGTAGCAACCAGGTGACAGACAAAGCGGGGAAGACAGGCGCGGTAATCAGCCGGTGACAAGCAGCAGATGGCCCTGGATGACCCGTTCAGGAGATAATCTGCTCCTGGAAACCAGTCGCATGGGGAGACATTAGAGGGCCAATCGAGCGCCATCTCAACGGGCCGGGAAAACAACTTACAGGACACGTCTGACCTTTTCACCGTGATGCGCACACACGAGATGATTTTGAAAAGATGAGCATTGTTTATGTGGTTTGTTTTCTGTAGCATTTCCTACAACGTGTGAATTGACAATCTCAGCATGTTGGGTGACAAACATAGACTGTTTGTTTATGTCTGCGTGAGATTTCCGACTGGTTCCAGCTTCTAACAAGCTTCTCACAGCCAATAGTGAAACTGTGTCACAGAGGCTGTGGCTCAGCAGGTAGAGCAGGTCGGCTAGTGATCGGAAGGTCGCTGGTTCTAATCCCTGAGCTGAGCTGCATGTCGAAGTGTCCTTGAGCAAGATACTGATGTGCAGTTGGCACCTTGCATAGCGGCCTCTGCCATCAGTGAGGGCCCAGCGATGAGCTGGCGACTTGTCCAGGGAGTTCCCTGCCCTCGCCCAGAGTCAGCAAAAACCCTCATAAAAGGGATAAAGCAGTTATAGACACTGGATGGATAGATGGGTATCTGTGTCTCATCAGCGATCAACAGTCTTGTTAGCTGCCAGTTTGAGGACAATATAAACATGACTGTGTTCTACCGTATAGTGCCCAGGATACTGGACTGCCCTTACTTCCCCTTTAGCTAGCTAGCTAGCATTAGTGACATTAATGCAATAATGACAATAACAATGTTTTCAACATCATTTAGTGCAACCAGGCCCACATCAGAGAATCAGGCTCTGACTCTGGTTGACTTTAGTAGTGGTCAAACTGTATAAATCCATCACCATGTGATGCACTGGGGCCTTAAAATAGTTTTTCCCATAAGTTAACATTGTGAAAGAAGCTGCTGTAAAACAGTGGATACATTTCTGTGACAACCGCCATGAAATGACTCGTTTCACTGTCAGAATTGGAGTTTAGAAGAGCCACAAGACTAAATTTGTATTTATCTTCTGCAAGTTAGCCGGAAGTGAGCCGCTCGGCCGGCAGAAGTCTCCTTTGGGCCTCATAACGCAGAAGATCTGGGTAATTTCATAGCTGGGATGTCGAGCTTTTTCAGCTTCATGCACAACTGAGCAGCTTCCATGGGAATCAATGGGGCTCCGACCCCTGAAGCTGTGTCCAGGTTTTAATGTATCCTGCATCAAACTGGCAACCACTTAAGGGGGCTGATGATTCAGGGTTGTGATGTAAATGCAACAGTAGGGGGGAGATGGAACGCCACATTTAGTGGCTGAATGTGATCAATAGGACCTTTTAATCTAAATGGCAAAGAAGAATTAATGTCCTGAGAGGCCCACAGGCTCTTTGGACGTACATATTTCTTACATATTACTTGTTTCTTGCCCCCCTCAAGAAACAATAAAGTATTTCTGATTCTGATCTGATTTCTGACGAGCCTGCACATCCACTCATGTTGAATGTGTCTCTGTTTTGCGTCCATTTATCAGCCATATAAAATCCCTTTTTGAAAGTCCCTTGGAAAAAGGAAATGGGAATGCCTGAGTATCTTATTGGATCCTGTTAACATCATTATTCGGCACAGAGCCTCAGGTTCAACAATGCTCTCAGATTACTGCCTGTTGTTTTGGGAGTATCAAGTCTTTGAGCCAAGCAGAAAACATGTCCAAACAAATAGCAACCGTTTCTGTGAGACTTAAACTTGGCATGGGGTAAAAAAATTTTTTTAAAAAGGCTGTTATAGGAATACAAAGCACATGAGTCTGATTCAGATAGAATTGTTATTAAGAAAAAAGAAGATTCTCTCTGTTATTTTCTGCTATGCTGCTTCTGCTACTTTAGTAAATGACTGACAGTTCCCTTCTTCACCCCCGGGCCTCGGGCTGAGGAGAGTAAGTTTGTGTTCCCCTCAGCACACACACAGCATTGTATAAAATTTGAGTGAATGCTGCTTAAATTTGACTGATTTTTTGTTTTATTTTTTTAACAAGGAGGGGGGAAGAATTCAATTGGAAAATTCCAAAACCCCTCCTGGAAATATCTTCCGTCTGACTCGCGGCCGTGTTGAAATGTGAGCTACCAGAGCAGGAAAAACCTGTGTAGGATGCTAAAAATACAAACGCAAATATGTGGCATTTTTTTCTATTTACTCAGACATCAGCATGGACCCTACTGATTCTGATCTGGGCAAACAAACCACTTGTCTGTCACTGCCCGGTGCCAACTGTGACGGAAGCACTGTCACAGTTTTCCCAAAACAGCCACAAAAATCAGTTTCTCGATAAAGTTAAAGCTCGAGTCGGTAAGCTGTTCTAGGAGCACGTTCTGTTTTTTGTCTGTAGAGAATCTCTTAACATCACAGCAATCAATAAGTCAAATACTCTTACAAATACTCTACTGAGCCCATTCAATCATCTGACAAAGACTTTCAGGTGGATGTACACGTGAGGGCAGTTATATCATAAGTGTTAAACTAAAGGTTGAAAAGAAACACATGAAGCTAAAATTCTCCATTAAAGAAATTGTGATTCATGCCACCTTTCAATATTTACACCTGGCAGTCTTTCTGGACTGAGACAGATATTTTTGCTTGCGTTTATACGTTTGAAGCATTTAACAGAGTTTTTATTTCAGCATGTATTACTGCAGAGAAATGCAGGGTAGTTGGTGTTGGTGTAGTCAGGCGGTGATCTTGTGTTTCGGAGGAGGGTGCAGGACATCTTCAGTGAGATACTTCAGCTAAAATTAGATCAAATTTAGCTTGCTGCTGCTGGTTTCCATAATCTCACCAAGTACATCAAAATCTAGACCTGAACCGAAGCTACGTAGAGATTATGGCAGAGACAAAGTTCCCTACACCAGCTTCTTCCCCGTAGGTTATCGTTATCAGATTTTTCAGGTGGAATCTCATCCTGCTAGTTAGCAAACGAGTTGGCCCGAAAGTAGCCGTGGGTTGCCAGGTTGTGGTGGCAGATTGTTTGGAACTGTATGTTGTGTGTTGATTGTGTGACACTTGCATTCACTGAACGGTTGGGCAACATCAGGCAAACTTTTAAAAGGGTCCCAGGAGAAACAACAGAAGAGGACAGTGAAGGGCGATACCAGGGGGAAACCAGAAGAGTTGGCAGGTCAGGTGAAGACAGTGTCCAAGACACTAATTGAAGTACAGTAACTTTGTGTAATCATATGCATATATGGCTCGACTTTAAATGCAAAAAAAGGGCTCGAGCTGCCAAGTCAACAGGAACACAGGCTGGACGTGGGCTCCAGATATGACGGACGCACTAGACTCATCAAAAACTCTCTCTGTTTAATTTTATCACCCGCTGATCACAAAATGATCCTGTCACTCAAATCAAAGAGTCCAGTGTTTTGCAGTTTTGGGCCAAAGTATAAGGAGCCCTGGTTGGCTTCTGATTGGCTGCCGGCCCGGTGACACACAGCTGCTGGCCGCGCACATCAAAAGGCTTCGAGGATGGAAGAAGAGGAGCCAAATATTCAGACAGACACTCGGTTTTCTAATTGTGGAAACCGCGGACAGACGGACAGTAGTCAACTGTTCTGCGATCATAGAGAGCTCCATTCACACGCACGTGACCGCCCAGCAAACAGCTTCACACTCACATACTAAAACACAATTATATGCGAGCAAACACGACCACACATGCAAACCTCCCAAAGGAGCTCATTACTGTGATTGGCTTCAGGACCTTTTGCTGATCAGGACACTCTTTCACGTTACATTTGCATCTTAAGTAGATAAAGTGGCTGCGAGTGCACGTGTGCGCAGTGCGGAGCACGTATGTGGTTCAGTTAAGAGTTACAGAAGCAGCAGGAGCCGATGGAGAGGGAGGGAGAGGAGAGGAACAGAGGTGAGCGGGAGGGAAGAAAGGAGGGGCGAGGCCATGCATGGTCAGGGAGGGCAGACGTGAGCTAAATAGCTGAGTTGGCAACTGTAGAGCAGAGCGGGAAGAGGAGGGTGGGTGAGTCACGCTGCTGTGTGATGAGGTACAGTGTAAGGACAGTAGACTTTTCCTGTGTCTTCCTGTGGGGATGTGTTCACCGAGGCTGGAGGCAGGGAGCACTTTGTCTGCATAGCACTTTGTCTTTGGTCTGTTATGCCATCTATCAAAGCAGCAATATCCTCGTCTGAGGAGATTATTCTGGCGAAATGAAACAAAACTAGAATGGCACTCGCCTTTCGCCAAGGTCTAACAGTGCCCTTTAATTCAATCGAGCTTTATCCAGTGTCAAACTCAATGGCACTGTGTCATTTTTAATCTACAGAACAATCAGAACTGCTTAACCATACGTTCAGCTCACCAGATCTAGAACTGTGCTCTCTCCACCGCTTCGTGTTGCAGCAAAAGTCGAGCCCAGTTCTTCTTTCCCTGCAGGACGAGCTTGTCCTTATTCACCTGAGCCCTCTGCGGTGGCTCGGCCGGGGCTCATTAAGGACACGGTTTGCTGTCTGTATGGAGACGGCTTAAGGTTTGGCTTGCGCTCAGAGTTCAAGTTCATCGCAAAGGTGCTGGATGAGGTTGACATCAGGGCACTCTGCGAGACAATCAAGTCCTCCAAACCATTTCATTATGGACTAAAATATCATTATATGCTGTAGATTATCCTTTATTAGATCTAAGTGGCCTGATCCAAACTAGATATGTAATCAATTAATGGATTAGTGTCGATCGACAGGAGATTAATCTGCAAAAGTAATTTTTCTTTGCAGAGAGGCTGAACATGTGTGGCTTTATCTACTATCCAGTCCTTGAATCAGAGTTATTCAGGAGCTCAGCCACGATGCATCAAGTTATCTGGTCCTTCACTTCCTCACATGTTCCTTCGTGACTCCTCACGTTTTTGTGCAGCTTGCTGTAAAGCGTTACCCGGTATTCCTATTTCAGGTCTTCAAAATAAAGCACTTCTAAATTAAGAACTTTCTCCCTCATATATGTTGGTTATAGCAAAGAGTGAGTCTCACAGGACGGGCAGCAGGAAAGAGGCTCCATGCTGCTGCTGCTGCCTGAAAGATTTCTCAAACACCGGTTACTTACAAGGTTGGGTGTTATTTATTCAGTACAGACTGCTCAAGAAACATGGAGAGAAGGCAGAGAGTGGAGGAATTTCTTATCCAATGTGTGGACATGTACATATATGTACACACACCCACCTGTCCAGGGGCCGAGTTTATAAAACTGACTTGTTATCAGTTTTGATTTTTGAAGTTTTATATGTTTTTTTTTTTAACAATGCGCAGCAGAAACAAACTCCCAAGCTGTGTGTTAGTTTCTGTCTGTCCACCAACTGTTTAGTCCACTGAATAATACATGTGGCCTGGCTTCAGCCTCCTCTGCAATCATGATCTTATCCTCTGAAAAGGTGTCACATCTCTTCTTTCCATCTCTATTCCTGACCAAACCCTCATTTGCGCTGGCATCGGCACAGGGGAAACCACAAGACAGGTGCTGTCAGTGTAAATTGACGTGAGATTTATGGATCGCAGCCGCCTAAGTTACGAATCGAAACTGGCTTAAACAAAGATTTTTATGCTCAGCGTCTTCTATGAATCGATCCGAAGCACACCATCAGCTATTACCTTAAGATAGAGTTCAAGAACAAGTCTGAGAACAGTTTTACAAATGAGGCCCCCGGGATGACGTGGCTGCACGCGGCCTGTGGTTGTGCAGCTGGATGTTCTGCCAAATTCTCCGAGATGACGCCAAGATGGCCAAATGAAATGTAGTGAAGTGAGCATTCAGAGCAGCTCCTGCGGACACAGCATGCCAGCACACCGTCTTCACAGCCAACAGCGAAAGCCCAGGTGGAACTTTCTAACGTCAACCAGGGCTGCATTCCATTTAGGTGAGCCAGCTCCAGAGCTCCGGTGCTGTGCATGCTCACTTGCCATCATGGTTCACTGGGGCACTTAATGGAACGGAGCCATCATTGAAGTTATTCGTCACACCTGTGCTCGTCCTGCTTTTATCTAACGTGAGGAGTCCGTCTACCACTCTGTCACATCTTTGCGACATCTGTGGCATTGTGTTGTGTGATTAAACTGCACGATTTTAAAATGTTTTCTTTTATTGTGAGCCTTCTGGGGCACACCTGCGCTCTAATCACGCTGTTGATATGCCACACCTGTCGAGCGGAGGGATTATCTTGACAACAAGGAGAAGTCGTTTTAACAGACTCACGCTCAAAATTGAAAAAGAAATCAGCCTCTTTGTGAGCGCGGGAAAAGTCCAAGATCTTTTACTTTAACTGAAAATAAAAGTGTTGTGTTCAATGTCTGTTTGTGTGTATATACTATATGTACTTTGTATCCCCATGTGTGTTTGGATGTGCACTCAGGCAGCGCAGTGCAGTTCTTATCTCACAACTCGGAGAATAAATAAGGAGGGGGCTCTCGTCTTCTGTCGGCCTGTCGTGCGCTTCAATGTTTTATGTCGTGTATTATTTTTAAAAAGCATCCAAGCGGCTGTCCAGATATTTTTGGCGGTCGAGTGCACAAGCGGCTCAGTGCCGTGATTTGATGCCGTCAGCTTTGTTCGCACAATTTGCACCCTGTTGTCTACTGTACGTGTGTGTGTGTGTGTGTATTTGTGAGTGCTGCACCCATCTTTGTGTGACATGCATACAGACGCGGACACACAACAGATACCAACTCCCGTGTGTGATATTTTCAGTTTACACGTCTCAATGTGTCCTTGACTGAGCTTGCTCCGAGTGACGCAGAAAGAAGCTCTGCACTCTGTAAAGTCCCCGACACTCACATCTCTCCCTCCCTCCCCTTCTCTCTCTTTCTTTCTCATCCCACCGCCCCACCAAGCAATCCGGTCTTGATTCTAAGGGACATATCTGAGGTTTAATACAATTTGTAGGGGAAGGAGGCAGAGAAGAATGAATGATATATTGACTTCTATATAAAAGGAGGGCTAGGGTGGTAATCTCATTTCAGGATGCTGTGATGAGATTCTGGCCTGTTTTCTCTCCGAGATGATGTGACTTTGGTCCTGGCATCACCATCGCTGCAGCCGTCTGTGTGTCCGCGCATGTGTGTCCGCGCATGTGTGTGTGTGCATGTGTGTGTGCTTCATGCTCCATGATATGCTGGTCTGATTTTATCTAAAGGCTCAGCTAAAATTGCATCTCTCCATTTTCAGGCAGCCCGCTGGAGATAAAATCTAAGTATTACTTTATTTTTGCTCTCT
The DNA here is from genome assembly GCF_904848185.1 of Acanthopagrus latus. Classification (NCBI taxonomy): domain Eukaryota; kingdom Metazoa; phylum Chordata; class Actinopteri; order Spariformes; family Sparidae; genus Acanthopagrus; species Acanthopagrus latus. Next base: position 5,931,409 of record NC_051039.1, on the reverse strand, counting down.
AAACATACACACTGCCCTCCTAAGTTTAACAAAAGAAAGTCTTTAAGAAGGCGAAATACCTGTTAGACAAGCCCGCTCTCCTTTTAATGTTGGCTCAAGAATGCATCGACTTTAACTTCACGAGCAGGTGATTAGACACAAAACTGATGCGAATAGGTTGTTTTCAGCCCTCCTTGAAATGCTTTTTTTCAGATATTAAAATTCAAATCAGATGTTGTTGACTAAGCAGCCTATATGCTGCCTACTGTAGGATACAGCTCACACGGGAGACTCAGAATAGCTCAACTAGCTCCTTCTTAAGTGTCGCCAACTTTCTGCTCAGCTACCTGTTGTTGCTCAGCTGCTCTGCTTCGAGTGTGTAAATGGCAGCACGGTCGTTCCCCTGACGGCGTCGCCTAGCAACACTGTGTACATTTGTTTCTGTGTGACACTTGAAGTCGTCTGAACCGGCTTTCATCGCCGGTCGCACTCAAAAGAAGCATCCCAATAAATTAATACGTTGTTCTTGTTGCATTTTGCAGGTTTTTTTGTTTTCCGTCCGAGAGGTCCTCGTGGACGGACGGGTGATTATTCCATTTGTATTCATCCGTGAGACTCTGTTGTTAAAGTCGACATGCTGTTGCTGTTTGCAATTCAGTTTAAAAGAAAATGGGGTTTACTCGTATTGAAAGCTGGTAAATGAATAAAGTGGTGTCTAAATGATATTTTTTTCCAAACAATGTATGATATTCTTGTCACATGAAATGTTTAGTTCCGCAAAACAAGATGGTGTATTTAAATTTAGAGCAAGCGCCTGTTTATTACTGGCTGCAATGGAGTAGATGTTGTTGTTTTCACCTTGCGAGACTCTGTGTGCGCGCGTGTGTGTGTGTGTGTCATTGTAGGAAATGTGGCCCTGGAGACGCCTGTTGTCGCGGGAACTATCACAGAAGCAGTTTTGAGCACTTTGCCAGGTGTTTATGTGTCTGTCTGTCTGTCTGTGGACAGATTTTGTTGACACAGTAACGTCACACCTCTGCGAGATGCAGTAGTTAAGCTCAAAATGAAGGCTGAGTTCGAAGGAGGGTGTAGCCGGAGCAAGGTAGCCGGATGTGGGAGGTTAGGAAGTCAGTAAGGAGCCATTAAAACGCCTCACATTATGCCCCTGGCCTACATTTGTTGTGAAGCAGTGGCAGAATTTTACAGGTGAGTAGCTGAGATGAAAACGAAGGCTGAGCATGAAGGTGGGTGTGGTCCGACCCATCAGTTCTCATAATAATAACGTGTTAATGATTAGTGACGGGTGCCTCGGCTGGTGTGATCCAATCACAGGACGGTCCATTAGCTGATGAGCCGCAGCAATCTGCTAATCTGCCGGAGGTCCGAGCTTGACATACAACACATAACACATTAAAGGCTGGACTGTAATTGCATTAATGTATAGAAAATTGCCTCGAAGTGGCTCTGTGGAACTTCTGTGCTGGAAGTCGTTGGTTCACGTCAGCGGACTCCATCTCCGAACGAACGTTAGCTGCTGCCGCTCTCTGTTAGCGGGGGCCGATGGAGGCACTCGAGAATGTGTATATAGAGTCACATCCTTTGGATTGTCGCGTAAAAATCCGACCAGAGTCCTTCACAAATAAATCCACAGTCCGGCAGCATTTAACAACGGAAACAAATCATCCGCTGGCTTTTATAGGCGACCGAGAGAGAGAGACGGGGAAGGTTTCTTTCTTCGAGTCACGCTACAATCCGCTCACATATGGCCAATAAAAAAAGGGGTTAATAGATAAATCACCATAAATTGTTACATAGATCTACTTTAGTATCAAAATGCATTGATAAATCAAGCCCGTGTGTATGTTTAGGTGGAATACTAATAAAAAATCAATGTAAAGATGATGTCATGTGAAGCGAAATGCAAATATTGAAAACCAGTCCTGAATTTTATCTCCTGCTATTTAATCTTTCACCTGCATGCCAATAAACACCTCTGCTTATTATTTTTAAACGCTGTTCTATTGTTTTGACAGTCAGTCTTATCCTACAATACGACCCGTAACTGAAAACCCAGTGTTGTTGTTGTTGTTGTTGTTGTTGTTGTTTGTTATTGCTGTAAAAAAAAAAAACTATTTGGTGGAATGGAAATGTGCATCTTTGAGTCAATGCGTCCAGTGCGACTGCATCCAGAGAAACAATTACCGTCGCGTGGACTCGATCCTGCACGCTGCTCTGCCTGTAACGTAAGACGCTGTCACGGTTCACCTCCTTTACCCGAGTCGCACCACAACATTTACCCCTGGCTGCTGATTCACATAACGGCTGCATTTATTGGAATTTTGATATCTGCTCTCTTCACAATTATAATGCTCTCCTACTCAAAAAGAAAAACAAAAACAGCGTGACTGAGGTGATATAGATACGTTTTGCTGCTAATAGTGTGTAATTTCATGTGACTTGCTCCTCCCGTATAAAATCACACTCTTGGTAAGAGCTCATGCGCTCGCTGTGGCCGTGGAAACAGTCCTGAGCGGTTGACAGCGCTGCTTGTTTGTCATTACCCAGGATTCTCAGTGTTGTCATGGTAATGCATGTCTGTGGGAGATCTAAGGGGGATAGAGAAATAAGCACGGGAGTACATCTAACATTGAGCCATTGTGATACATTTAGAAACTCTTTGCCTTTGCCTCGCTTAAGTTCTTTTTCTTTTTTTTTTTTTTTTTGCTCTCGTCTTGTAAAGCTCATTGTGCAACCGGCGGAGCTCTGCCGTCTCAACAAAGACGCCCTGCTTCTTAAGCTGCTGTTCCAATTAGTAATGCATTTATTTATTTATTCATTTTATAGAAGAATCATATTTCAGATTAATTTTCAATTCCAGCTAATTGTAAAAGTATAAAAAACCTGCGTTTAACGAGTCATAAACTTTCCACATTTCATCTGAATTCAAATTAGATGAACGCTTCAAGAATTAAGAGTTGAGATTTGAGGCGACACGTACCTCTCTTGTTTAACTCTGTTGACAGTGGAAGGGAACAGATGTTAGTCTTCAAACAGGAATACAAATTAGAAAGCCTGCCCAACAATTGGAGGTGAATTAATAAGTGTAACGTAATTTCATTCTCAGGGTTAGACAGGCGGTAGGATTGGCAGCATTTTATTCTTTAGAAAACCCTGAAGAATATTTATGGAGGAACAACAGACATGAACCTCGGGGCTGGTCTATCAAGTGCAGGACATTTATTGGGGTTACTGTGTTTACCGTCCTCATGTTTGTGTTAGCGAAGTCGACATTAGTCACTGGATGTTACCTCTCGCTGCAGGTTATCGCAGACACTTCACTTTAAGTACGTTAAAAACATTTACGAGGAACTGCAGAAGAACTGACACTGGTGACGGTGACATAATCAGGCCGCTGCCCAGCTCCAGTGTCAGTGTGTAAACTGTCAGTGCTTGTGTATTTGCTGCCATCCTGCTAACAGTTCGTCAGTCACTCTTTTCACCATGTGGAACAAATCATCAGTGTCAGAAATTCTTGTTAACACAGAATAACAAAAGCAGCATGAAGGGTTAAAAATAACTTTTAACTTCCTGGATAGCTTTGACTCGTTACCAGGCAACAAATGGACCGGGAGGAAAGTCACAGTTCATTTCTGCAGCCAGAAACAAATAATCTGACACCAATAATACGGATTTGTACGGATTAAACAAACGAGATTATATCGTCTTGATCTTTTCGAGCTTTAGAGGTGCTGGTGGTTTGATTTTGTCTACAGCCATTTCAAGTCTTGGTACTAAGCTAAGCTAACAGGCTGCCGGCTGTAGACTCACATTTACAGATTCAGCTCTCATCAAGAAAAATAATTAATACATTTACCGAAATGTCAAAGTATGTCTCCGGTCTGAAAAGAGGCTCTCTTGTTTACAACGCTTCCTGGTTTGGATGTCTCTCTTTTTTTTTAAGAGAATTTAGATTAGAGTAGAAACAATTAGCCAAGGAAATTAATTGGCAACTATTTTAGTATTTGAATTAATCATTTTAGGTTAATTTTCATGCGACGATGCTCTCCAGTGTGAGGACCTACTGCTTTTCTCTGTCTTGTCTCATTTTGTTTTATTGTGTGAAGCACTTTCTGTTACTCGCCTGTGTGAAAAGTACAAATAAAGCTTGATTGACTGATGGATTGTAAATTGATTATATTTGGTTCTAGGATTGTTGGGCGAGACAAAACAAAACATCTCTCTTTTCGCTTACTATTTCCTGATGTTACTGACCAAACTATCAATTGATGAATCGAGAAATTTGTTAAGGAAAATAATCATTATTTGCAGCCCTGGACTGAATAGTTGTTGTTTAAACACGGCATGTTGTTACCCTCTCAGATATGCTGAAATTAAGGAGGCTTTGAATAAAAGCTCTCCAAATAAAACCAATCTGGAAAAAAAAAAAAAAAAACACTTGAAGACATAAAAACATGTCACGGCGCAACACAATGCACGAGAGACAGAAAAAGTGACAGTGACGAAGGGAGAAAATGATAGGCTGACTGCAGACGGCCATTATAAAATCATATACACCTGATATTGCTTTCACTCTCAGATTTTAACCCCCTGCATGCGCCTCGACACGCGGAGAGGCAGAGCACGCCGCACTTCTAACACCTACTGTAAACAGCTGTCAGACATCAACGCCGGTTCACTCGTTTTCTCTGGTTCTGCTCTCATGTACATACTGCACACACAAACACACACACACACACAAGAACATGCACACACATACACACAAACACAAGAGCACACACACACTCTCTCACTTTCTTTCACGCTTTCTCGACACTTATTCCAGAATGTCTGCAACTTGGCTACAGAAATGCACAGCGCTCTGGGAATCTCAAGGCTCGTTCAAAAGAGAGATATATAGCTTGTCTCCACACACACACACACACACACACACACACACACACACACACACACAGACTATATCCCCAAACTGACATGAACATCCAAACATGACTCCTGACCTCTCTCAAACACACAGAACCAAGATGCCCACCCACTCATCGACTCTGTCACTTAATAATTCACGCACACACACAAACACCCTCCACAGCCCAAACACACACACGCACACACGCAGTGCGTGCACACTTGGCTGCCGAGCGCTGATATTTCCCCCTGGTGTTACTGAGTGCTAATTGACAAAAGGTTTGTATGGTTTAGCCCCTGTTGCGATTGCCAATTGGCTGAATTCACAAAGCTTGCGGATAAGTGGAGGGCTAAATTGAACAACAGAAACCAACAGAAAAACCACAGAGAAGAGGAAACGTCAGTGACGTTAGAAGCCCCTGCCCCAGGTTTTTATACAAAAAAAAAAAACAGGCAGCAGGAAGAATCAGTCAATGTCACCTTTATCATTATCTGTCAGTATCACCATGCAGCAGCTTACACCATTAAGTTTATACACTGCGGGCACAGTTTTTAATATGCACACGCTGCATCTCCGTCTTATCTTTCATTAATCGTCTATCAGGCGCCCTGAAGACTTTTTTTTCCCCTTCAAGGCGCGGTAGGTAATGCATTTTAGCAGGATTTAATTGTATTTGTCGAAATGCTCTTTCAGGTCGCCAGAATAAATGTTAGCAATGGATGTTTCTGCAACGTGAAGGCCCAGTCCCAATACTCCCCCTTGGCCCCGCTACTTAATCCTAGCCCTCAGTTTTGTGCGTTCATGTCCAGGATTATTATGGGTTCCTGCTTCTTGTTGATTTTGAGGGGTAAGATGAAGTGTGAAGACTACACCACCCTCAGAGTGGAGATAAAGTACCTTGTCTCAATGTACGACGGTCCTTTTCTTTAGAACGAGCACAAAACAATCACAACCAGATTTGCTGATATCTCAGTAGCTAACTAACTGGCTCGTAATGTTGCGTAGTTAGCCCCACATTTTCACCTGTTTCAATGTTGCACCCCCTCCCTTTGATGGCATATGACACCCAATATTTTACTCAAGTCTTGCAGCGAAGCTGCTGCAGTTGCTCCTCTATCGTCCTGTCAGTCCAGGAACACAGTTTGCTAATGTTAGCCTATAAAGCACCGCTGACGTTAGCAGCCAGTAATAAAAGGCAATGTTTCTTTTAGTTGATGGCTTGATTGATAGCATGTGAACGCTGTCAAAGAATGCTCGTTTATCTTCATCAGCTAAAAGGCAAAAGGCATCATGATAATACCAGGATCGCCACAGCAGAAGACGCCACGTTGAAAATGTCCGGGTGTAACGTATGATACGTGGTCACTGGATCGTCAGCCTTGTCATCTACACAGATCGACAGTTACAAGAATTTTCACCAATCAGTCTAGCGTGATCAGAAAATAACATCACATTACTGTACTGCAGCCTTTAAAACCAGGAAAAGACAACACTTGTGCCATTTTATGACAATACATTGTCTCATATCACCATCTGTTATCTATCCATCTATCATCTGTCTTCTTCTTATTATTATTTCTCTCAAGTCATTTTTGCATATTCCGGGAAATAACAGAGAAACAGCTGAAATAATTTCACAGGGTGGCAGACTTTTTCTCAGCCATAAAGAGCGCTTTAAAGCTGAATAATGCAAAATATGCACGACAACGTGTAGCCTAGACATTTCACAGTGTATGGTACAGAGCATCAACTGGAAAACATCTAGGCTCCCCTTCATCTCGGCTGGTAGGTCGATACATTCGTCACGACTGTTTGGTGAACCGCTACAGTCGGCCTGCGTTCAGCCTGATTGTAGCGCTGCGTCGTGAAACAAAGTGGCCTCATTCCTTTCAATTACACCACTGTGGAAGTGCGGCTGACCTTACCTCAACTTTTTTTACTTGGATTACTTGAAATGCTGCGCCACTCTTCTCTGAGCCCCATTAAATCTGGGCGACACTATCTCACACACTTAGACGAACCTACGGCAGAAACACTCCGGTTATTATCAACTCCATCGAGCATCTGAAGTGTTCTGCCGCTGACATACATACTGTTGCAGGGGAAGGAGAATCTCCTTTTGAATTTCCTCAAAGTATGTTCCATTTTTTATGGGCTTATCGTTTTCTGGGGGTTTTCTTCTTGTCTTCTTAGAGAGCTCGGGCTCTGAGCCGTTGCTGTTGTGGGCCCGGAAAGCCCATTGAGACCCTGAATAGGATATTGGGTTATACAAACAAACTTGACTTGACATGACTTGACAGACTGAAACCGCAAGAAATATGATTTTTCTCTTTGTAGCTACCCATTCACACATGTACCTCAAATACACATAAAGTAGCCTCTGTGCCTCAGTGATTCATTTTGATCCTCAGCCAGAGCACAGAAAAGGAAGAAACAAAGACTTTGCTTGCCGACACGACTCAAAGATTTCAGGTGTCATCTGACTGTAATGAGTGCTACAAAGTGACCGTGGCTAACTGGCTAGCATGGCACCTGAAGTTTACAATGATAGTGGTGGCAGAAACACCGCTCAGAACTGTTGAAACAACTCCCTGATTTTGAGCCAGATGCAGACAAAAGCAGATCTCACATTTCCAGCCAATAACCGTGAATCAACATCTAGCTTTGCGCCACAAGTCCGTTCAAAAGACTTTTTCAAATGTGTCCTACCTACTCCCTTTAAAGAGATAACACTGTAAAACTGTTACACATGATATGTAGAAGGATATATGATGATGTAAGAAGGAAGCTAAAACTACCTTTCTTGAGCGTAAACCCACCTGGACGTCATCTATTGGTTTGCAGACTACTATGAAGTGTCAGGTTTGGCATCATGGTCGTCACTGTCTCACCTTTTTGGAGTCAGAGGTTACAATAGCTGGACAAGAGGGTGAAGCTAATGCAAATCCTGTTTTATCGTCTATTTTACTCTGAACGGGACGATGATTTACAAAATGAACACTGCGCAGTATTGAAGAAGACGTGAAACCACGGAAACTGTTTACTGAGTTTTTAAAAAATGTAAGAAGTAGGGTCCTTTTTTCATAAGCTTACATACATATCAGATTCCTTTTTTAAACCAGTGGCTCGCCCCCTGCTGGCCATTAGACAAAATGCTGATTTTTCAAAGACACTGAAGAGAGATTGTTCTGTTGTCCAGTGTAGTGCTAGTGAGGCCGAGCATTACGTGTATTTTTCAAACCTGTTTATCTGCTTAGCGTACTTGGACGAGAACGACTAGATTTATAACCCCACAAGTCTTAATTTCTTAATCTCTAATTTCTTAATTTCCAAACCCATGTAGCTTCAACATCGCTCCTGCTTGTGGTTTCTAAGCTATGACCGGACAATCACTGCTGAAGGGAAGTCAGTTACGGTTTCTGGCAACAAAACATGGAATTGCGTCTCAAGCGTCTCTGTGCCACAGAAAGAGATGAATACTGTTTGTGTGCGGTACGATTTTATTTCTTTGATGAAGCCGTTGATTATCAACGGGTCGTAAAAAAGGAGCTTCAAGGTATTAAATAGACCCAAACAGGGAGTAAAATACATTAGAGGATTCCCCTCAAAACTGAAACTTATCTGTTTGCTAACAGATCCAATCTTTGCCCCTTCCCCTCCATCATTTTCTCTGTCAGAGCCTCTCTCAGGATATTTCAAGCAACAGGAAGGGGACACAAATGACGCCCAAACCCTGGAGAAATATTTCACCAGAGAGGCGAAACAGAGAGAGAGAGAGAGAGAGAGAGAGAGAGAGATGCCTGAAAGATAAGGAAGGGGAGAGAAATAAAAAAAAAAACAATCTCCCTGTTGCTGTCCTGCAGCAGGTATCTGGGGGTTTGAATGACAGATCTTTGTCGGGAAATGGAGAAAGAGCCAATGTGCGGCTCAGTCAGGGGGGGTAATACCATTTCAATAGTCCAGCCTCTAGTAGTTAATGGGACAGCCAGAGAGATTTCTGCTCTTAGCCCTGAAGAGCACCTGAGAACAGAGCATCAGAGGCTTTTTTTTTAAGTTTTTTTATTTCCAAGCCTCAGCAAGGCCACAGTGTCTCCAAACTACCTCCGCCACCGAGACAGTGCAGCCTGCAGAACAGAGGGCAGAGGTAATGAAACAGAATAGAGACGAGTCGGCTGGGAGGACAACACATCTATTGAACACTTTCTCCATCTTTCCCACCCTTTTGTTATTTCTTTCTTTCTTTCTTTCTTTCTTTTTTTTTTGCCTGCCTTTTCATTTCGCCCCGCGGCATCCCGATCCCTCTCTGTACGTATCTCTCCGTCTCCATCACCACCTCTCACCGTCTCCGTCCCCTCTCTTCCTCTTCTCCCTCCTCTCCCCCTCTCCCTCTCTCTCTCTCTCAGCATACACACCACGATCTCTCCTTGATTTCCAGAGAGAGGCTGGTATAGCAGCAGCCGGCATACAAACTAGCTGACTCAATATACACACACACACACACACACACAAACGGGCTGCATGAATAGGGTGTGTGCATTGTGGCAGTATGGAAAGATGGAGGCAGAGATGGCGAGAGATGAAAAAAGAGGGAGGAGGAGGAGGAGGAGGAGGAAAAGGGAAAAGGTGTTTGGGGATGGAAAGAAAAAGAAGAAGGTGTGAGACCTTTGCTGGAGAGTCTAGGTTCGGATTAGCTCTGGTTCTGACCCGCTGGCATCAGCAAGACATGCGTCAGCATCCATTAAGCAGCTCATTCATCATTCACGCTATGAGCGCGAGGTATGAGGTCACCGTTGGGTTGCCTCATTGTTTCAAGATGTAAAGCTCGGGTTAATGAAACCGGCTCTCAGGAAGCCTTAAAGTACGCCCTGAGTCCCGGAATGATTCTAGTTTTCAGGATTTCCCCCGGCGAGAAGAAAGACCCATCAAAATTTGATGAGCCTTGAGCCAAAAAAGTTTAGGCACCATTGCATCGGAGACAGTGAGGTGTAATTCAGGGCTATGAGATTATGAGTTATGAGAACATGGACTCGCCAGCAAACTGCCTCTTTATGGACTGTAATAAAGGGCTATTTCACTCAAATTAAAGGGAAAACATTTTCTTGCTTACCTACTGTATGGTGGCATTAAGTCATGCAGATTTCTGGCCCTGGCTTTCACCCCTCACCTGTTTGGTTTGGTCAAATTGGACCCTGATGCATTTTCCCATTTAGTGCAGTTTGTCTCAACTGGTGTGACAGCTGTCAATCAAACCCTGGTGCAGACTAAACAACCACACCACGCAGACCAACCACGGGATTTCTGACAATCTTAAAAGCTAAAATATGTCTTACAGCTAGAGAGATGACAGGAAATGTGAGGGGAGAGGCAGAATGACATGCAGCAAAGGGCCACAGGTCAGATCCGATCCACGGACCGCGATCTCATGACGCAACACACACAGTGAATGTCAACTGTTAAGCTATAACAACTGTAAATTGATCAGATTATAATAACCATATAAAACAAACCATTTATTGACCTACATGCTTTAAAACATAAAACTGCACAGATAAAGTATGAAGCACAAAATAACTTGCGTCCTGACTGAATGCAGAGGTTGTCTGGAATAACAGCTTGTTTTAAAAAAAACCAAGGCTGAGGACAAACAGAGAGATGTATATCTGAACCCGCCTGCTTGTATAACTTTATGTTTACCCCTTTTGTTTTGTTTGTGAACTTTTACCTCGGTCTGGACCAAATGTACCGAACTGCAGGTGCGCAAACACTCTCCCACCGAAACTCACTGTAGGTAAATAGAACTAGAGCTTGAGCAGTTTTTAAATAGAGCTACTTTCTATGGAGGGAAATTAGAGAAGTTACTGTTGAATCTCTCGAAAATGTAAATTATGACTGCTCTGAGGAGAGCAAAGTATTTCAGATCCAACTCTGTTGTACTGGGGTGAGGTGGGCAAAACTCCAGAGACACACAGCCTGATGGTATCATGAGCCTGCAACGTCCCGAGAGAATTCTTTTTTTGTTTAATCTTGAGTGAAGATTCGCCCATTTTTCCACACATTTCTCAAACTTACTCATTTATATACTGTACATTCTACATTCACACACAGGGATGGAATTATAGAAAATCTATAAGCAAAAATGCAGAATTTCAGTACGAAGAAAAGTGCCGTGTTCAAAATGATGTTGTCACCATTCAACTTCGGTACAATACCTTGAAAAATATCAACATTCCGAACAAAGAAAACAGCCACTGTACCTAAACAGCACAGGAGTTACTTTACTTAGTTACATGTGAGTGCTTTCTTAAAGGTGGGAGAGTAACAGAAGAAAAAGGCAGAAAACATAAGACACAACGGAGAGCAAACCGCCCCTCCTCACCTCACTATTTGCATACTGTGTGCATATGTGTGTGTGTGTGTGTGTGTGTGTGTGTGTGTGTGTGTGTGTGTATGTATGTGTGTGCGAGTTGCAACTTGCAACAATAACTTCCTAATTACAGTTCCCCAGTGTTAGTGCAATCTTCCTGAAATGCTAACTAGCCTCCTACTGGGAATATGGTACATTATTAATCCGTGTGCCTGCCTGAGCTCGTGCATCCTGTGCGAGGACAAGTGTGTGTATGTGTGTGCGTGTGTGTGTGTGTGTCTGCCGCGTGCACACGTCTGCGCGCGTGTCTCTGCACAGCCCCCCCCCTCGCGCTCCTATTCAGGCGCATTGTTTCGTGCAGGCGTGGTGTGCACGTGCCTCAGTTTGTGCGACACAGTGTCGTGTCACGAGCGTGGGCGTGTGTTTGCGTGTCGAAAAAGCTTTACACAGAATTTAAAGTGTGTGTGCGTGTGTGTGTGTGTGTGTGTGTGTGTGTGTGTGTGTGTGTGTGAGTTTCGCTTACTTTAACCTAAGAGTCGCTTGCAGAGGATCTGTATACCGATTGTGTTGCAGTAACAAAATGGAAAATGAATAAATGCAACAGAAGACAATTTCCCAACAACAGCAAAGTGGAAAAAAAAAAAAAAGAAAAAGAAGTCTCCACATTCAGACCCAGTCAGCAGGGAGGTGCCATGTTAACTATGCATGCAGATTTGCTTCCACACCACGGGGGTATTCCCTCTCAACAAAGATCAACATTATGACAAGAGATACTGACAACTCTCTGTGTACCAACACGCTTAATATGAGGAGCTGGTTTCTGCTGAAATATGGATGGCTCTGACAAACACTAACTGATGAGAGTTGATTTTGAAATTTAGCCTGGGATTTCAGCAGACGTGTCGCCCCGCGTCGCTCTCTCGCCGTGGCAGCTGAAGGGGTGCAAAATGCAGTAAATGGAAGAGAGAGAGAAGGAGGGATCTCCTGTTAAGGCCCCCACACACTCGAACCAACAGCCAGCTGCCTTTATCCGACCACTCCGCTGCCTCTCGTCTGACCCGCTCGGCAGAAATGTTGCATTGAAACACACCGCCTCGACGGCTGCTAATTACACAGCAGCGTGTAAGTTCTGCGCTTGTGCGAGATGCAGTAAGTCTCCTTAACATCCAAAACATGAATCCAAACGTGATCCAAAACATGAAAACAGGAAATGACAGAACGGAGTGCAGACCGCCAATCAGAATGGTCATACAGCTAGCACACAACCAATCAGAGTATCCAATGACTCAGACAGCCAACAGCCAACGTTCTCAGACTCTGTTCACGTGTTCCCTAAAGCTTCCAAGGCCGCTGAACACACCAAACAGATTTGTTCCCGAACTCGTCCGAGTCTACCCGAACGCTTCAGACGGCCAGCGGTTGGCCCGGTGTGTTTCAGGTTTTGGTACTTCCTTGAGAAATTGCCCCAAAGTGACGCCGGGAGAAACTGAGTTTGTATCATGGATGGGTAAACTCCCTCCTGGGTCGTCGGCAAACGACACAGAGGGGAAATAAAGCGCTTTAAACTGAAGGTGAAGGTTGAGAGCAACAACCGAGCACAACGGCCCGACAGCACAGACATTAAACCCATCACATTTCATTCATTTGTACTCGCAGACATCCTGGCAGCTCCTCTCGACTCAAGTTGTCACTTTCCATTACCGCCGATGTTTTTTTATTTTTTTTTAATGTTGCCACCTGCCTTATTACACCCCCACCATTTCTGACATTTCTGCTGCTGCAGCACAAAAAAAAAAAAAGCTCTCAGCTGCCTACAGAGGGATTTTGTTTGGTTTTAGGTTTGTTCTCGGGAATCAAACGGAGCGGTTTGGTAACCACAGGTGCCTCAGAGTCCCTTTTTTGTGTTCCGGCCTGATTAGAAGTGTTCTGCTCTCACAACTCTCGAGACTGGAGGAGAGAGTGTGTGCTGCAGCGAGCACTGCAGTACTAATGCAGGATGAAAGCAAGATGAGCGACCTCTAAGATAGTTATCAATGATTTCCCAGGGCAACCTGAGGCTACGCTGTGACTGTGGATCGCCGGCCTTCAAAAGAAAAAAAAGGAGCCAGCCGACCGTGTCTCACACCCAAACGCATAATATCCCAAAATGAGTCACTGGAGCGATTCTGTTTTACTGGAACTACCTCATGTCTATTCATGGTTGTGAGAAGTGGGAGTCTGTTCCTCTCTCTCTCTCTCTTTGTCTCTCTCTCTCTTTCTATCAATCTGCCTGTCTTCCTCTCCTTTCCCTCTCTCCCTCTGTGGCACTCAGCCAACAATTGGAGTCAGTCAGTGGAAAAACTCTGTTAGTAGTCCATGCCCTATGGGACAAAGTGGCAACAACATCCGTTACAATAGATAGTGGGGCAGTAGGCAGGAGGCACGGCAGCCACAATTCAACTTCTTGTCACACACACACACACACACATGCACTCGGTGTGTTTTTTAGCTGCACGTCCAGCAGCAGCGTTTTCAGCAGGCTACTTTAAAAAAAAAAAATTAAAAAAAAACGGGCAAAGGCTTACACACTCAAGCCAAAGTGGAAGTGGTGATAAAACCCACCACAAGCTACTTGGCATGCAGTCTACAAGTCTCTGCTGCACTGGAGTAGGATGAGCGCCATTCATCCGAAAGATATTCCCTCATTTGATGTGTTGATGACGGCGCTGCCTGACACGTCACTCCAAGAAAAAGCTCCCGATTGCGTTGCGGGGTCTGGCGACTGTGAAGGGACACAGTGCACGACTCACATAATCTTCCGTTGCTCATTAAGCCACTCAGTGACCCCCTTCATGCTCCGTATGGAAGCATCTGCATTCATTATGTTTCTGCACTCATTCATTTGGGTCTTTTTATTTTTTTCCTCTAATAAAGGAGCACTGATTTGATGCACTAAGTTCATCTTACACAGGATGTGATGGAAAAAAATATACAGTTTCTCTGGAGGAGCTTCCCAAAGTTTCAAAGAAAGAATCCAGATGACGGGAAACGCAGAACCAAAACAAAAGTCAGAATATCTGGTCGTTCCTTGGTTACAGCTCTCTCTTGGGGGTCCCCTGACTTCACCTAATCCCCTCAGCGTCTCACCTGTCTATACCTGGTCAGTGTCTTGCATGCACAAGCGCCTGCGGACTGTTCTGCAGTGTATGGATCTGCAGGTCCAGACTGACTGGAGGAGAGGTGCATCTTTCCTCTCCTGGCATCTCAGAATATGAGGTAATATAGTTCTACTGTGGATCTTTAGAAACATGCAAACACATGAAACTACCATTTCAAAACGAGGAGAGGGAGCTGGATGTTCCACAGCCTGCAGCCCGGAGGAGTGTGGAGGAGCCGCTGTCCAGGGTGCTGAACACTCCGCCGGGCTGCTGGACTGCGGTGCTGCCTCCCTCCAGCCTGTCCCGGGACGAGACACTACAATTAACGCCGAAGTGACCAAAGCTTAATGTGCGCCACATGTGACACGTTTTTTTTTGTTTATCTATATACATATATATTTGAAAAGGCTGCACGGGCTCGGATTAAAGTTGCACACATCACCAGGGCGCCGCGCACATCCAGCAGGAGCCGATACTGCCAATCTTGGATCTATGCGTCTGCGGACGGAGAACACACGGGCACGGAGATAAGACGGGGAGAGGCTCCCTGACAAGAGCCGACCAGCAGACCCCCCCTCCTCATTCAACACACACTAACACGCACACACGCAGATGGGAGGTCAGTGTCGGTGATATCAGAACCGCAGGAATGCCAGAGCTGCTGGCGTAATACAAAGTTGCCTACGCAATGCGAGTCCAGCCGTCACCCCTCTCCCCTCCCCCCCCCCAAAAAAAGAAGCTTCGTGCGCAAAAATCTACAGATGTGTTTCACTTTACCTGCTCCAGATGTCAGCGTGGAGGGAGATGAGAGAGGATGAAGAGGGACGTGTCTCCTCGGCAGAGCGGGGCTCCTCTCGCAGCCTCTGGTTGTGTTGATGTGGTGGGCTTTCTGTCTTTCTTTCTTTTCTTTTCTTTTTTTTTTTTTTTGGTCAGTGATTTGATCCGGAGCTTGCACGTGTCTCCTCTGCGGCCCCTGTGTGGAGCCGGTGGCCGGGGTGGAGGAGCTCGGCAGCGGCAGCAGCAGCGGCAGCAGCAGCCGGTGTGGAGGAGACTCACTGATGTGTCTTTTTTTTTTCTTTTTTTGGTCGGGATGCAAAACGGCGCCTGATGTGATGCGCTGCTTCCTCGCCGCTGTCTCCCTCGTTCTCCTGTCTCTCTCCTCTCAGCTTCTGCCTCTCACACTGCGTCAGGCTCCACTCCCCCCTCCTCTCCCTCTCTCTCTCTCTCGCTCCCTCTCTCTCTCTATTTGACTGCCTTTGACTCTCTCTCTCTCTCTCTCTCTCTGACACACACACCACAGTGGAACAGCCGGTGATTAATTCGCTGGAATTCAGTTTCTCTCCCCTCCTCTTCTCCCTCCCCCTCTCTCTCTCTCTCTCTTTCTATATGTGCCTCAATCACCCTCAATCCGACGCCTCTCCCCCTTCTCCCTCTCTCCTCCTCTCTCCTCTCCCCCTTCTCCCTCTCTCCTCTCCCTCTCTCCTCTGAACTGAAGCGACCGCCGGCCAGCTGTTCCGGTGGAGCGGAGAGGGGTTTGCGTGGCACTTGACGCGCCGCAGACAGTCATTTAGATTAGATGCTTTCCCATTTGGAGAGCGAGATGGCCCGATAAGTGCCGTACTATCGAGCCCAATCTGGCAACAAAAAAAAGAAAAGGAGAAAAAAAAGAAAAAGTTCTTGATGAAATTGTGTGAAATCCAGTTGAACCAGTCAGCGCGCACTCTCTGGATGGAGATGGGGACTCACGGTGTTCCGGGTGTTTTTCTCTGCGCTCGGCAGCTGCTGGTGGGCGCATCAGGTCTGCTGCTGGAGGCGCAGCGGCTCCAGCGGGCCTTCACAGAGCGAACAGTCTGATGTTATTTGAGTTTGGCCGGGTGCCTAAATGCACTATGGGGCAACCTGATGTCCTGCCAGCAGACACGGTCAGATTAACTGCCTCTTTAGCGCCGGGCACTTTAGCGCCGGGCGCACATGCGCTCGGCACAGGAGCGGAGGCGGGTAGATACAACAACCTGAGAGAGAAAGAGAGAAAGAGAGAGAGGGAATGAATGGATGAATGGATGAATATTAGCATCACAATGTGCGCATGTGCTCAGATCTGGATCCTGTACAAAAACCTCAAATCATGAGCACACAGAGAGCATAAATCCACATTTGTGTGCTCTCGTAGCTTACATCATATGTCGCATTAGTGAATATACAGCCTATATATAAACCCAGTAATCTGCTGTTATATGGCTGTAGGTGATAGTTGACTTTGGAGTGAACCCTGCCCCTGTGACCCCCCCCCCCCATTCCATGATGCATGATTGAGTAATTAGGAATTATAGAGGGATGAGACGCAGAAGAGGTCAGAGGAGGTTCAGAAGGAAGAAACATGACGGCAACATCATCCATTCACGGAAATCCCTCCACTCCCTGCGTCTCTGCAGCCTGTGTGGGTCGAAAATAATACAATGGATCCTCCTTAAGTGTCCATGAATGACGTGCTAAATGCTGCAGAGGCGCTGTTAGCAGCTGACCTTTGACCCTGGCCCCTGGCCCCTTAATATCTCCACAGGGGGGGAATATACAATGAAGCATCCGGATGTTATTGATAGAATAAAAAGATGAGAGAGGCGTTTTCTAATATGTAGTGGGGTCATGGTGCTTATGCAATTAGTATTGGGTCAGGACCGCGAGCTCGCAGACCGCAGAGGTCACAGCGTCTGATTTCATGAAAATCTTAAGGATGATGAGTTCATGGAAATAAAATCAAAGCTCTTGTTTACTATCGGCAACAGTGACGGCTCCTAATGTTTTCACCTTGTGGCAGACACGGGACTCGAGTCATTTGGTTCGAGCCTCAAGTGAGTCCCAAGTCATTCTGTCTCGGTGAAGTCAAATCATTTATCCTCCCCCTCCCAAAGATGCTGCAGTCTTACAGCAGATTTCAGTCTTTATAAAGAAAACAAACAATATCTGTCTGAGAATTATATTAAAAAATTATGGCAATGAATTGTGTTTGTATTTTATCTGATAATCAATGACATAAATGTAATCAAACAAGAACAAGTATTGAGTATTGAATCTTACGTTTGGTCAATAAAAGTTTTCCTCCCTCGTCACTTTTAAACAGTGAAACGCTACATTACTAACTGTACTTTTAATTTGACTAAAATTACTAAATTACTAACTAAAAGCCAAACTAAAATGGTTTTAAAATGAAACTCTCGCCAAAATGCAACCTAGGCTTTTTTTTGTGAATGTATATGAGTCAAACCTTTTGTGTAAAAGTATAATTACGACAAAAGAGGCACTTTTAAGATCTACTATATTTTCATTTTCGGGTCAATCTCATTTTCAATGGGAGTGTTACGGGCACTTTTACGATAGCATCAAAATCTCTATTTTTAAAACACTAAGAAGACTCGACACAACATGAAACTTTGCTGGTAGTATCACCAGGGTCTCTACACATGAACACCAGCATTGAGAACATTGTTTGTGTACACAGAGTTCACTAAAAAGAAAGTTTTTGAACAATTCACATAAGCAGTAGCTTGTTCCGCTCACCACCGTCATGGCAGCCGACAAGTATCGATCTAAGAATGTGACGTAACACGGAGGACAATGATCGTATTCATGTGTAGAGACCCTGGTGATACTACGAGCAAAGTTTCATGTTGTGTCGAGTCTTCTTAGTGTTTTAAAAATAGGGATTTTGATGCTATTGTAAAAGTAGCACTCGTAGCACTCCCACTGAAAATGAGTTTGTCCCGAAAATGAAAATACGGTAAATCTTAAAAGTGACTCTTTCGCACAACACTGCTCATCTTACTGTTTGTAATCGTATGCTATTTCTTGTGATGTTATTGAATGTCATTTTATTTCCACATATTTACCTGAATTACCTGAAAACCCTGCAGCTACTTGTAAAGTGGTTTTCACAGGCAGTGATAACAAGAAATAGTAACTAGTGAATGTAGAGCGTAGCAGAACATGGAGACTCTGCTTCCCAACAATTACTCCAACAAACACACGTATGTTAACACAAGTACTAATGAATCAGACAAAGGTCACGCCCACACACACTAATTCATTCATGGAGTATGTAAACACATCATTTACAGTCTAACAACATTCTCATACGTGCTGTTATTTAAAGATCGCCTGAGACAAATGAAGGTTAAAGGAACAACAAAACAAATAATTGCACAAAAGGAAAATGAGCGATATTCTCAGAAAGCCTTTCAGGCTCGAGGGTGAGAGGAGATGTAGACTGAGCCAGCAGTCCATATGGGATGTAATTCAAAATCAGCCTCACTGTTTACTGTTTACACATCTTCCTCATGCTGCAATACATTCTCTGCTAATGCAAACCCAACATCTCCTTCTGCTGCTGCTGCTGCTGCTGCTTAACATGGAGAGTGTTCAACCGGTGAAACACGAGGGCGAGCCGGTCGGACGAAACAGTGGATTTGTCACCGAGGTTAACACCGCCATCAAAAATTCATTAAAAAAAAGAAAGAAAAGCGTCTGACTAAACAAGACAATCTGCAGCATTTTCTGACAGCGGCTCAGTTTTAAGTATTGCAGCGGGTAATGGAACGAGAGGGAGCAGCGGCGGTGAGCTGCAGGCGACAGGCAGCACACAGCAGCTCCCCTCGGCAGGTACCTCCTCCCTGCCTCCCCGCTGCTGCGTGGGAACCTTCTTGCCCCTTCGCACAGCATGAAATCAGATCACCGTTGCTCGTGACATGTTCGGGAAAAGGCCAAGTAGTGTCTGCCTTCTTTATCAAAACATGAGACTGTTTGGTTCTAAATGTGAATAAATACACCAGTTGCTTTTTTTTCTCTGTTGCAGCAGCTCAGTCTCTGTGTGTATTCAAAAGCAGTTGCACCTTTAAGTTAAAAAAAAAAAAGAAATACCAGGGTGTTGTTTGATTATAAACAGGGTGATGAACATGTGACCACACGGCGTTACGTCACATCCGTCTTACGACCGCTCTCCACGAGCTAAGTGACGACTGTAAATGAATGCTCGCTAACTCAGTGATGTCATCGCACACTAGTGTTAGCTCACTCGTTAGTTACGTAACGCTCAGACACATCATGGGATCATCGGTTTGCCGGAGCCCTCGGATCACAGCGACTCCCCACTGAGACTGTAAGCAATTAAAAATGAATTGACCGACTCATTAATCAGATCTGGGTGCAGTGGTCTTCATTCAAAAACAATCTGGTTACAAACACAAATACTTTCTTGTCAAATATACTGAAAGGGAAAATACAAGATACCGGTTTAAGAAAATGTTTTTGATTAAAAGTAATGCAATGTGAATTTAAAAATCATACAGAGAGACATTCTGTACAAACTGATATTATTACATGTTGTGTCTTTAGTAGCCTCAGTATAATGAGTCAGCAACAGACAGTTGTTAAAACTGTGTTTTTAAATGAAAAAACATCCAACATATGTCATGTATTATCAATGATTAACCAATAATTGATTGTTAAAGCAGCCAATCAGTCAATTAGACTCTACTTGATTGATTGGCTGCTTTAACAATCGATTATCAATAGATTATTTCTCTGATTATTAGAGAAATGGCTTAACATTTCTATCCCGAGTCTAAACCTCATAATAATAATAATAATAATAATAATAATAATAATAATAATAATAATAATAATAATAACAAATGGAAGAAGCAGCCAGTTCTCACATTTGTGGAGGTATAAATATCACATCTAATTACATTAAAAACAACTTAAACTGTTATTAAATAATTTACTATTTACTCTCGGTCAACATCAATGATTAATTGACGAATCAATTGAACTTACCTTCCAGCTGGATCATTAGATAGATAGATAGATAGATAGATAGATAGATAGATAGATAGATAGATAGATAGATAGATAGATAGATAGATAGATAGATAGATAGATAGATAGATAGATAGATAGATAGATAGATAGATAGATGTAATGGAGTATAAAGTACAACATCTCCCTCTCAGCTGTAGAGCAGTAGAAGTAGAAAGCTGAATTAAAAGAAGGACCTCAGATGTGAACCTCAGCAGAGTAATTGAATGAATCATCAGTTCCAAACTTAAAACAAAATGGAATAATAAGCTCTGTGGAATCGTCGTTGTTAAAATGTATTCCCTGTTAAACCAGTGATTCACACCCCTGGTGTTAATCTAACAGTCTGTTGTAGCACTTCTCTCACCCTGCGTCCTCCGCTTCCATCATTCAGCTTTTTTTTTTTATTTTTTTTTTTCTTCTTCACTCTTCACAGCGACTTTCAACAACACCCAGAAAATGAGAATGAAGCTGCTGCCTTCAGCTGTGAGTCATACATACAGTCATGCACCGAGACAGGAGCTATACGTCTGAGCTGCTGAAAGATTCAGAATCACAGCGAGAGACGTGCAGTTTGAGGGAGGAAGCCATCGGCCTTGTTAGCCAAAACGACCAAACTGCATCCCGCTTGTTAACCTGCCAGCTCCGTGGCACCGGCCGAGGGGTTGTTGGGTTGAACGCGTTGATCCGGTCTGCCTGACTCATTGATCTTGTATCTGACTGAGTTAGAATCTACGGCTTCAAAGTGTCCGCAGCCTATCTGAACTGTGTTATTGATAAATCCATGTCGCTGTCCGCGGTGCTGAAGCAGCAGGCGGATTTGCGGATCCCTCTTGGGCCCAGTGTTAGGGCGGTTCTCCCACTGGGCCGACACCGATATGAATAATCTGGTTCCGCCCCATTAGTCGGGATGTGTCGTGTATGTGTTCTGCATTGTGCTATAAATGCAATCTCTTGATTGAATAACACTTCATTGGAATGGTCCGCCTACAGAGAGTTTACAGAGGTTTTTTCGTAATATTTCAACAGCTTAATAGTTGAGATTCAACAGTTTCATTTAGTCTGAAGATGTTACACAAGTTATATAGTATATTTATTTGATTGCAGCCAAATTAATATTAGTATATAAAGATTTTAAATGGATAACGTTTAACTGGCCAATGTAGAGACGTAGGTTAAAGGTTAATGATAGTCGATATTGGTCAAATGAATAACGGATAGACATGGTGAAACATCTGTTAACCATTTGTCTATGAACATGCAACATGTGTATATATAATATGAGTGAGTACAACTAAACCTAACATGGGGCTCACAGCTGATATACAGTGAAAGGTGGGTTCACTTGTAGCCACATTGTAAATGCATCGGTCTGTCCACGGTGTGTCAGTGTTTGTTTGACCAAAAATTAAAGCATGACAGTTATTTTTCTCCACTTTACTCATTTTTTTTTAATTGATGAATATTATTCAACAGTTAAATGGATAAACATTAAGAGTTTCTTACTAATTAGTATCTGAATCAGTCATCAAGTCAATTTCTGTTCTCCTGTTTTGATTCGTTTTAATATATATATTCAGATATGTGATCAGGAGGCTCAGGCATCTGCATGAAATAACTAAATGTACCCAATACTTTCTGTCATGCTAGTACATCCAGGTAAAGTATCAAACCCACCTGTTAAAAAAGGCACCAGGAGACAGGAGAAGTCATCTCCACCAGCCCTCCCACTGGGTCCCAGCTACATTTTAAATGCTTCCTAAGCCTAATGAATCTAATAATATGTAGGTACATTCATGTACAGACAAAGTGAAACAGTTAACTGACTGAGTATCAACTAATATAATTTTGAAATCTTACAAATACTCTTAAAGTCTTTGGAAACAGACTATCTGATTAAATTGTTACCGCTGATGGTCTATGATGTTTTTTTTTGCTGTTGAACATCACAGTAAAATGTTGAGTCTGGAGGTTTTTTCACTGAGAAACGTCCCACTTTTACTCTTTCGTAGCTACACAGGAGGCATGTGGACATGATGTCACATCTCACATCAAGTTGTTATCTGAGCCAGTTATCAAAACTGACCGAGCACTCGTATAACGTCAAAACCTTTAAGAATGCTGTGGCCTCGTCTTTCCCACTGTCAGAGGAAATTTTAGATTTAAAGGTTGCTGTGTCTTTCATTGAACCACTGTGTGTGTGTGTGTGTGTGTGTGTGTGTGTGTGTGTGTGTGTGTGTGTGTGTGTGTGTGTGTGTGTGTGTGTGTGTGCGTGCGTGCGAGTGCTCAATTAAACACGATCATAATGACCTTAATGTTTAGGATCACTGGAGGGCCTGCACTGTTGTTCTAACAGACTGTGATCTGATTAATTGTGAGTGAAAGCGTCATCTGAGACGACAAGATCACGACAGTCAACACAGACATCTGCCCCCACGTGAAGCCAGATGAACGTACACATCTTCAGTATACGTTTAGAGCAACATTACGTACTGAATTTTTCATACGCACACAGTATGCAGCTCGTACGCACCAAATCTGTGTTGACATGCACAAATAATAACTACATGTGCACCCATGTATTATTAACGTACATGAATGCAAACATGAGACATTTATTGTACTACAGTGATACGCATTGTTTTACATTACCAATGTAAATATTTACACATGAGAATAAAAATGTCTTCCCTCAGTATATTAGCGTGTATCAAATCAAATCAGTTTTATTCATATAGCCAAGAATCACAATCACATTTCCCCAGTGGGCTTTACAGTCTGTACAGTGAACCACATCCTCCGTCCTTAGACCCTCGATAGGAGTGAGGAAAATCTTTTTTTAACAGGAAAAAAAAAAACCTCATGAAGAGAGAAGAGGAAGAATCCCTCGCCCAGGACGGACGGGGTTATCCCTACATTCCCACAACAAAACAACAAAATCACAGTTCTGAAGTGGCACTGACAGAAATTCTGAGAGTTGGATATCGCTGGCATTTTAAACAATGCCGTACCAATATTGTTACCTGGAATTTTGTACCGGTACTCAAAATGTTTATTCGTTTCAGATCACCAAACGAAAAGGAGATGACGAAGGAGAGAAATTCCCTTTCAAATTGCTCAATTTTGTGAGTTGTTGAGTTTGAAGAAACTTTCTAAGCTTTGTGAAAAGCTGTCCGAGACACATTCTAAATGATCTGGGCCTTCTTGTGAATTCGTCAAATGTCATACAAGAAGTTCTTCCTCTCTTCGTGTCTGTTTGTCGCTGTGACGTAACCTGCGTGTTTATTACATATAAAGCACGGTGGTCTCTCGAGACGCAGTAAGCCAAGTGTGAAATGGACAGAGCTCTGCATCTCTGAACGGATCACCGAAGACGCGTGTTGATACCGGGGATGAACAGCCTCGTAGCTTCTAACAATGCATCGCAGCGAGGAGACAGAGACGAGCGTATGTAACCCCGATCTGCCCGTTTGTCAGCGTTAACAGGGATCCAGTCTGCACTATAGATCATAAACCTGACAGATTAACCACAGAACTGCAGAGCAGCTTCTTCAGACATCATAATACATCCTCTTTATCTCTGCTGTGAGCGAAATTGTTTTTTTTTTTTCTTACAAATCAATGGCTGTTAAAGGGGAGCTGCAGCCCTTTCAGCACCACCACTTACTGCGTCTGTGCAATCCAACATGTTTTACTCGTTAAATAAATAGTACATAAATATGTCAGTCTAACAGTCAGATGCACACAGTCACAACACTGCAGTCAGTACGCTGTCATGCCAGCTGAGGCAGACAGAGAAATAGACCGCCAGACTGAAAGAAGGAAACGCTGACAGGTGGAGGCTTTAAGATGATTAACAGCACAAGGGAAGAGGAGGACGGAGGTGAGAAGAGAAGTCTACCAGGCATTGTGAGGTTACTTTTCACCCCCGCTCATTTGTCTACAGTGTGTATTTTCAGGTCTTTATTAGTTAGAATTGGGCTGTAATAGTTGAAGCAAAGCTGCAATCTGTCATTGTGAATAATCGAGTGAAATGAAAGGCTCTCGACGCTTCAGTGACACAAATTATTCCCCCTGTCCAGAAACCAGTCCAGTGATGGCTGAACTGATGCTGGACTTTGGACTTCTCATCACACTGAAACAGTGTGAATGGGGCTGTAGTAAGAAAGAACGGTGTCTTTTCTTTTCTGTTTTTTAGCCTTTCCAAACCCAGAACACACAAACATCTCAGGGATTTAACACGTTGTTCGTCTTGCACTAAAGTTAGCTGTAAACATTAGCGTGCATGCAGAACTAGCTTGGTATTTATAGTAGTAAACAGACAAGAACAGTCAGAAGCACACCATTAACTGCAGTCCTGACCCCATCCATCCACTGTGCAGTACCGACCCACTGCAGAGCGGTCCTGGACGCTAACGGAGTGTGGTGTCACCTCGGCGGCTCGATCTGTCCTCCTCTCTATTGGATTTGTTGGGATGGTTTACACTCCAGCGACCGCAGCCAACGCTGCTCAGACGTCATGTTGGCGAAACACATCGATTAGTCGTCACCCCAAAGCCCACAAGTTAAAACTGTGGGCGAAGTTAGGACAAGCTAACATTACACTGCAATATAACGCCAATATTTCTGTATTTTCATGTCATGGATCATACTGAGGCCATTTTGCCTTGCAGTGTTATCTTCGTTCATTAGCTAAAGAGCCTCCCTATCACCGTACATGGAACTTTAGCTGCAGCCTTGCAGCACAGTGTTTGCAGCTATCAGATGCATATTTAAGAACCCTTTTTAGAAAGTTTCTTATAATGTGAGTCACCTGAAAACATTGCAAAGGCAGCTGGTGACAACGTTTTCATAATCAGCTTAATTAGCCAGCTAAATATCCTTTAGCCCCCATGATAGCCTTCCTGGTGCAAGTTTTTGGCAAGCGACTTCGAGCGTATTCTGGTGCTTAACTGGAACCGACATTTTCCACGGTAAAGTGAAGCTAATCCTCTTTCTTAGAGCGACTGGTACAGCGTATCATTCATTCATGAAGATCTAGGTTAGCGACTTTATCGAGCGAATACTGCAAACGCTTCAGAAGCATTGAAAGTGCCGCCAGTGCTTCAGCTGTCATGATACTTTTTAATTACAGTAGTTCTGGTGAGTAAATGCTGAATGGACTTGCATTTCCACAGTGATTTTCCAGTCTGCTGATCGCTCAAAGCACTTTACAACTCTTGTCAGATTCACCCATTCACACACTGATGGCGAAGGCTGCCATCCAAGGTGCTCATCAGGAGCAAATTTGGGATTTAGTGTCTTGCTCAAGGACACTTCGACATGCAGCTAGGGGGAACCCGCGACCCAACCGATTACTAGACAACCCGCTCTACCTCCTTAGCTACAGCTGCGCAAAGTACCGTAAATATCACAGATAATCCTTACCCCAGGAACAAAAGCTACGCTAAACTGGCCCCCAAAACTACAACCTGTGTAACATTAGATAAATTGCCGGTGGTCAACCTGTTGGAGACAGTTAAATGTGTTTCAGCCCCATAAAACCACATGCAACGGAGTGTTTAAAACATAAACATCTAGTAAAGGTCAGTGAATTTAGTGAATTCCCTCATGCTGCTTCAAAACTTTAAAAAGATATCAGCTACTTTCCAGTATGTTCTAACTCATTCCTGCTCAGGAAAACCATCCTACAGTCTACAACAAGTAACAACATTAGATTGGACACTGCGAGGTTATCACACCTTCTTGATTTTAGATGCTGTTAGTTACAAAGGTCTTTAAAAGTGAAGTAAAAGTTACATTTGCATCGTGATGGCCATCTGTGTGGCTCTG
Source organism: Acanthopagrus latus (assembly GCF_904848185.1). Classification (NCBI taxonomy): domain Eukaryota; kingdom Metazoa; phylum Chordata; class Actinopteri; order Spariformes; family Sparidae; genus Acanthopagrus; species Acanthopagrus latus. The sequence continues at coordinate 5,905,323 of NC_051039.1, read as the reverse complement.
TCTGAATTATATTTAACATATAACGTGTTTTTTTCACACACTTTCGGCTTCTGTTATCCTCTTATTAAGCCTCTTTGCTCTTCTAAGGGAGCAGAGGAATGCAGCTCGCTTACGATCCTTCTTTCTTCCTATTGACTCACAGAGCTTCGATCCCCAGATTCAGGTCGGCAGTTGGACCCTGTTGGACTTCACATTAGCTTAATTAGCTTGCTGGGGACGTCGCCAAAGCTGATAAAAATCTGTCATTTCAGCTGGCAAAATTGACAGCGGGTGGCTAAAAATGAAAAGCCTCCTTTTGTTGCCCACTGTCTGAAAGGGACATTGTTTGGAAAGATACAATGAGTTTCCGGTGCTAATTCTACCGCACTGTCATCGTCATCCAGTGTGTGTGGAGCCAGACAGTCACTTCCCAGTCATGAGGAGCTATATGAAATCTTTAGGTCGCGCGAGTCCATTATAAAACTGCACTTCATGATGTACAGTGTGCAAAAAAAAATTTGAAAAATACACTGTACGCCACTTCTGTCACATACCAGAGCGTTCTGAAAATAGAAACATACTGTAGATCATCTGCGTTCATCTAAAGCCAAACTGAACATAACTCAAAAATAATAATTATAATAATAATACAGCATTAAAATGTAAATGAAATCCTGCTGTGTGTGTGTGTGTGTGTGTGTGTGTGTGTGTGTGTGTGTGTGTGTGTGTGTGTGCAAGATTGAAATAACAGCATTTAAAAAAATCAACTGATGCAAATCGACCAAATCAGATCCTGATGAATGTGCATGCGAGTGCATGTGTGAGCAGTGTGTGTCCCTGTGTGTGTGTGTGTGTGTGTGTGTGTGTGTGTGTGTGTGTGTGTGTGTGTGTTAATCTGTGTCATGTGTGTCTGGGTCTGCAGCCCCCAGAGGACCAAAGTCTCCTTTGATACGGAACGAAAGGCCAGCGGTGGCAGCGAAGACTAGCCGAGGCGAGAGAAAACATGAAAGCAGCAGCCGTAATTATGCTTAACCCTCCACCCCTTCAGGAGAGATTTGGTGATGTAACATCACTCTGTGCCTTCGCGAGGCTGATAAAACACCAGCACCTCGCCCTACCTCCTCAGTAAGGCTAAAACACGAAGAAAGCAAAAAAAAATCACATCGGTGTAAACACACATTTGACGGAGGAGAGAACGAAGTAGTCGCAGGATGCAGAGGAGGAAAAGAAGAAAAAAAATACCACTTCAAATCATGAAAGCTGCTTCTGTTATCGCTCCGACTCTTTAATTACACCCAACCCTTCACACGGTGGGGTTTTGGACATGTGCGGCGTCTCACTAACCCCCATCATGCATGCACACACTCACTCACACATGCATGATAGAGATGCTCTCATTTATCTCAATACAGTAATAACACTAATGATATCCCATGGGTACCTCAAAGTATAAAGGAGGGACTGAGGAAGGAGAGTGGGAGAGAGAAAGAGTGGGAGAGTTAGAGTCTTTGTGAACAGTATGCTCTCATCTCTGTTGGCAGGAACGCCATTTGTGAGTCTGTAAGATGTTTAAATAGAGACAGCAACTGACGCGTGCGCGCACACACACCCTCGGCGAGCGCTCACACGCGTACGCGCTGACGTGTGTGTGTGTGTGTGCGCTGACTAGAAGACAGAGAGACTGGGGGAATGGAGAAGAAAAGAGGATTTAAGCGACACTGGCAGGCTCTCGCACTGTTTTTAGGTCAATGACAAGAAGCCTATTCAACACATACGTACAGACACACACACACACACACACACACACAGACACGCGAGTGAACAGTGCACACACACACACACACACACCAACGTACACATCCACACACAAGCTGTGCATACGCGCAAAATATACTTAACTGCATTTACTGTCAGCCCCAAACAAAGAATCTCTGTAACAGTACTAGAAAGGCTTGACAGATATCATACTCTCTTCAGCTGGTGTTTCTCCCTCATTGTCCTCTCCTACACGAGTCTGCCTCTCCGGGTCGTCTCTCCCCGCTCTCCAACACACAAACAAGAGTTTGCTAATGCTGTTTTCTACACGGAGCAGCTCCATTTCCTGTCCCGTTTGGACACTGTGTGCTCCTGACCCGTCGTCTTGGCCGGGGTTCAAAGTGACAGTGTGTTTGTTTGCGTGTGTGTGTGTGTGTGGTGGTGGTGGTGGGGGGGGGGGGAGGGGGGATACAGGACCAGGCATACAGATCAAAGGGGGTTGAAAACAGTCTGTCATCCCACTAGGAAGCATCAACTCTCATACATATTCACCAGAGGGTGTGTGTGTGTGTGTGTGTGTGTGTGTGTGTGTGTGTGTGTGTGTGTGTGTTGCAATGAGGCCCACTCATTTGCTAGCACATTAACCAATAATGTCTGGATATGATAACTTATGCATGCACTGTAAATCTTGCATGTTTGCACGTCGAGGGGCCGCTAATGTGGACGTCAGTAGCTTGTGGACGTACGCATGTTGGTCTTCATTCTGTCCGTAATATTGTTTGAGAAATTGCATGAAAATATTTTTGGGCCGACACGAGGGTTGAATCTTGAGTTTCACTTTTGAAAAAACAGCCGCACCACGTTTGGATGCTTCAACACCCTGACGGCCAAATAATAATCAAATTATTTAGCGCCATTGAGTTACAAATATTTGCTTCGGTCTGGTCCGGTTTGGAAATTGATGCCAAATGACTCAGACCTGCATTCTTTCAGATGGCCAGCAGTGGGTGACTCCACTGGTTGCAAAAATTTGTCCAATTGTATGTCAGCTTATGAGAAAATGACCCTACTTCTCACTTGATTTATTACCACAAGAAGCCGTTTCCTCAAGTCTCGTAATCAAAATGATGTTTATTCAGTAAATTATGGTCCCATTCAGAGTAAAATAGACGATAAAGCAGGTATCATATCCTTTTGTCTCTAAAGCTTCAAGATGTCTTCACCTGGTTCACTTAACTGTCTCCATCACCATCTCTCTCCTCTGCTGACTTAGCAAAAACCTGATAATAGATGACACCCTAAAATACCAGATTAAATAATCGGTTATCTTTATAATTGAGCCCCGAGTTTTCAGTATCCAGATAGTAGTCAGATCCAATGAGGTAACCTGCCCTTCTTATCTAAATATGCTCGCTTCTGGCTCCAAAAAATAAAACAAGATTAAGTGTGTGTAAATCCAAACACAACGATTCAGAGCCGTAGTCCACAAACCAAGAGGTGGCGTCATCGTGGGTTTCCACCAAGTTACAACGTGTTTCACCATCAATATGTCACAGAGGGAACACATGAAGAATTTAGAGTCACATGCTGTACCCTAATAAATATATTAGCAGAATCACACATGTTGGCTGTGATGTTGCATTTAAACATCAGTTAATTTGAAAATCCACTAGTTTAGCGTATCTAACATGTGGACTCTGTGATGGGAAAATACACAACCTGAGCTTCCTCTTAACTTTATATTTTTTGTACAGTCTCCTTTTTACTCTACATACTGAAGTTAAGTATAAATAATGGATGGAAAGATGCAACATCAGTGTATAAGAAGTTACTGGATGCTGCTTTGGAGCTGCAATGATTAATTGATTAGTCGATCAAAAGAAAATGAGTTGCTGTACATTTTGAAGACAAGTTAATTGTTTAAGTCATTGTTCAGACATTTACTGGTGTCAGCTTCCTCGAACGTAAAGATTTGTTGTTTTTCTTTGTCGTCTTTGCTCAGCGATGAAGAGTCTTTGGGTTTCGGACTGTTTGGTCCAATTTAAAGATGTCACTTTAGGCTCAGGGAAACTGTGAGGGGCATTTTTTTCTGAATTGTTTGAACATTTTATGGATTTAATGATGAATCAATTAGCCATGATACTCTGCAGATTACCAGATAGTTGAAACTAGCGCTGAAATAATCCTTGTTTCGCAGAAACCGAAACCTATTTCCAGAAACCGGTTAGAGAATTAAAGGCCAAACGGTGTCAACAGTGTACGAGAAGCTGGGAGACTTACTGTAGATGGTTCCTTCGGGGCAAATGAGAATATCCAGCAAAGCAAAGAAAGAGGCTGAGGGTGAAATCCAAGCAGAAAAAGGTGGAGATTAAAAAAAGGAATCAGCCACTCTGGGGATCAGCACTCTGCCTGGCAGCACACGGTTGCCCAAGTAGGAAATCCAGCTGGTTCTGCATACAAACTGGCACTCACATTCCTCCAGATGTACTTTGTCTTAGTCATACTCGTGTGCTTTTACTCTGCTCTTCTGTCAGAGCGGAGGTGCGCCGCTCAGAAGCTGTATGAGATCTTAACAATCCTCTGCTCCAAGTCACCTTCCCTCCTCTCCTTCCTGTCCTCCTCCATTCTGCTTTGTTTTGGGATGTGTTGGCCCCGCCCACTTTGACAGGTGTCACTCATTTCTACTCCTCAACCCTCCTCCAAGGCTTTAAAGGGCTAATCTGCATTTTCAGCCCCTGGTTCCTTCCTCGCTGTAACACGCTTCCCTTCCAGTTCTTGTAAAAACTCTTAATCTGTAGGACACGCAGCGTTCTCTGTCTTTCTGAGCTGTTGAGCTCGTACGCAGCATTATGAGGTAGACGGCATGAAGAGCTCTCATATCCTGACCAGTATCCTCGAGGACGACACTACAACGCTACTTTGTCCATTCTGCTGTTCATGTTCCTGCCAGGCTGTCTGGAGGAGTGCTTCAGAAACTTCTTCAGCCTGATCCCTTGATACAAAACAGAGTGTCTTCTGCATGCAAATCTTTGAGTTTAGCATTTCATTTGAAGAGTAAGTGCTAGTTTTAAAATAATATTAGAGCCAAACTCTCACCAAAATGCAACCTAGGCTTTTTTTTTTTTGTGAATGTACCCGAGTCAAACTTTCATATAAAAGCATAATTACGATGAAAGAGCAGCTTTTAAGATTGACCGTATTTTCGTTTTCAGGTCGAATTCATTTTCAGTGGGAGTGCTACGGGCACTTTAGCGATAGCATCAAAATCTCTATTTTTAAAACAGTAAGAAGGCTCGACACAACATGAAACTTTGCTGGTAGCATCACCAGGGTCTCTACACATGAACACCAGCACTGAGAACATTGTCTGTGTACACAGAGTTTACTAAAAAGAAGGTTTTGAACAACTCACGTTAGCAGTAGCTTGTTCTGCTAGCTGCCGTCCTGCCAGTCGAGAAGTATCGATCTCTGCGATGGACATTGAAAATGTATTATTTGCTGCCAGTCCATAATCTATATGCCTTGCATTTCATAAAAAAACTTTTGAACGGAGTCTTTCCAACATATGCAAATTAATGTAAATAGAAGGCTCAATCCATCCGTTTCTGCGACTTGTTCAGGACCAGGTTGTTTTCTGGCAGCAGGCTCAGCGAGTTGGTCCATACGTCTCTCTCTGCTCAGCTCCTTCTCCAGGGTCCCGAGGCGCTCACAAGTCGGATTAGATGAATGATCTCTCCAGGATGTTCTGCACTGTAAACTTTAAAAAGTTTACTTTTCTTAAAAAAAAAAAAAAAAAAAAGTCAGGAAACAGATTTACCAAGTAAAGAAGGCTATTAGTTGTCTACTTTAGTTTCCTCGATTTTTTTTCTTTTTTTTTTTCTTTTTTTGGTGTTGATCCTAGAACATCATAATCACTGGACCATCATTTCTAATTATGAGAAAAAGACATTTCAAACAAACTCTTGAGGTTTGTACCCCAGTTGGAACATATTATTATACTGTTTTTTATACAGTTAGTATAAAATTATACTATTTTTTTTAAATTTTCACTCATTTTTTAACACGGTTTGGGATAAAATATGCCCTCACACAACGTTATAAACCTTTCCCATGCGTGTATTTGTTCAGTCCTTCTCCCCTCCAAGTCCAAAAGCTTCGACATTACTAGAAACAGGATTGGTGAGTTTCAATGACAAGTCCTGGAGCAACACAGAGATATCAGATTGTTCCGAACTCGAGGCCTTGGACCTTTGGAAAGCCTCCAACGGAAGGCGACACCAGGAGGCATCCAGATCAGACGCCTGAGCCACCTTAACTGACTCTCTCAACACTTATATCCAAAACTTAAATCCACAATCTCGTTTTTTTGTTGTTGTTTTGTTTTTTGTTTTGTTTTTTTGCTGCCCACCCAAAGCCCATGACCGCAGCTGAGGGTTGGAACGTAGATTGACTGGTTTTGCCTTCCGGCTCAGCTCCCTCTTCACAACAAGTCTGGCACAATGCCTGCGTTATAGTGCTGATGCTACATGAATCCAGCTGTCAATCTCAGGCTATATTTCACCCTCACTTGTGAACAAGACCCTGAGTTACCTGATCTGTTTTACTTGCAGCGGTTGCTCCCACCGTCTTTTGGCCTCTGACTTAGAGGAATAAACTTGCAAACCTGTGAAGTCTCTTCTCGTTTCTGTCTGTAATAAAGACACGCACACATTCATGAAGCTTTTAAAAGATTTGGGAGATTTCAGCTCAACCAGTGAAATGGCTTTGATGATATCTGGCTGCATCAGAGAGAGAGATGATTATCTTTTCTTGATGCCAAAACCCCGGCCCATTCCGCTAGGTTTTAAGAGCTGCCTTACACTGCTGTTTTCGTTTTGTTCTTAACTCTTTGGCACGCCTCTGACTTGTGTCTGCGAGCCACCCTGCCACCAAAAACTGTTTCTATTAATCAAAAACATCCGCCGTGACACTTTGAAAACATCTACCGTGAGTTTAAATACCGATAGACGAGAAGAATGAATGGTTTGAGTGAAAACAACAGAAACCAATATGCAAGAAATGCTCCATGTGAAATCCTAATGGCTGCCATAACTCACCGGCACCTTAACACTTCCCTTAAGACCCCGTATCTGTTTATGCATGTGTGTGTGTGCGGGACATTGATTTATCCGTTCTCGGACGATTTAAGCAGTGTCCGTTTTTAAATGAGTCCATTTAATGGCCTACTATGTTAACAAGCCCTGCAGGACTCTTCAGCGATGGAGTTTTTTAAATAGATAAATAAATCAGGTCAGGAGACAGAATCAGAGTGTTACAGAGGGACGGAAAGAAGAAGATTAAAGCGGTCGAGTTCAAACCAAAGGATGCGTGAAAAAGCATACTTAATTTGGGACTCAGATTTTCACCTGTCATTCAGTGCAGGAGATACGAGATATGTTGCTCCTCCAGTGCCCAGCCCGAGGAACGGCTTCTCTTCCTGCAAAACTGTGCCCTCAGGCAACAATAGACAGGCTTAGTTTGTGTGTGTGTGTGTGTGTGTGTGTGTGTGTGTGTGTGTGTGTGTGTGTGTGTGTGTGTGTGTGTATTTTCATGCGCTCTGCATGTACGTGTACATCAAGTCTCTGTCTGTGTGCCTGCACGGATATGTGCGAGCCATGCATGTGTCAAGGACAGCTGTTCCTTCTGTTTCTTAGTAGGGCCTCGGGCGAAATCCCCATCCAGCCTGTCCGAACGCTCCTTTCTTCGGGGGACAGCGATAGATTGTCACCATTCTCCGCCCTTAATAAATCCTTCCCGACGGCAATCAACGCGATCTGAGACCTCGGCTGCTCAAAATTTCTGTTTGTTTAATTTCAGCGCTGGAAGCCTGGGACTTGTGGACTGCAAGTGTCGAATGGAATACAGCATCTCCCTGCATCTCCTGGTGCTTTTCATGGTGCTAGGATTTTGATCGGTTGATCTCCTGTCTCATGTTGAAAGTTCACCCTCATGTTGCCGTGTTTTACTTTCCTTTTCCTGTCTTTGTCTGTTTCCCTGGCTTTTTCCTGTGCACACCTGTGTTTTATTTCATCATTAGCGCTTGTGTGTGTTTTAACTTTAGTCACTGTTGGTTTGTCTGTGTTTGTTACTTGCATTTTGGATGTTTTGACTTTTGGGGGGATCTATCATTGAAGTCTAACTCTATGTTGTTGCACTTGAGCAAAGACAGGACACAGAGAGAATCCAGGTGTGTGTCAGAATTACCAATGACGATCACAATGAATACTGAGCTGGGAATGTTTGGTTTTTTTTTAGTACAACAATGCAACAATTAAAAGACAAGAAATACAAGGAAGCAGCCAACAGTGTGTGTAAGATGCTGTGCAGGAATATGGAAGGAATGAACAGTGACAAATTCAAAGACTGCAGATGACTCAACTGAACGTTGACTAAACCCCGTCCCAGAGCAGCGATTGTCCATTCATAGTTTAGCATCCGTAACAAGGCACAGCAGGTCTGTCGAGCTTCGGATTCCCCAACATGTTGAAGCAGCGTGCGAGCAAAATTCAGCATTAAAGATGCAGAAGGTTGTGTCTTTTTTTAGCCTCTGCCAAACCAAAAGCACAAGTAAGAAAAAGGAGAAAACCCTGTGTTTGTTTGCTGTGACATACGCGGCAATCATTAGCATGAAAGCTAGCTATCAGTTTGCTTCCGACAGTAGTAACATATCGCAACCTCCAAGGCTAAGAGTTAGCATTTAACATGACCGGCTCTGTCCTGCTCCCTGTTAATGAAACAAATATGTACGTCATGTACGATAAAATGTGCCTCAGTTGAGATTTCAGCCTTGACAGTTGCAGGCGGGAAATGAGCATTGTGCTTGTTTTACAGAGAAATCTGATATTTTCTGCAATGATCTTTTCTACCAAAATAAACCTCAGTACCTCGGGATTTGTATAATAATGTCTGAACGGCACAAAGGTCAAATTTTGGAAATTTGAAATTGTGGTTTCTGAAATTCAATTTAACTTTATTGGAGAGAGAAAAAATAAACTCAGAAAACACTGTTATCATGTTCTGCCGCCTTAAATCATATCAAACGATCTTTATCACTAGGTTGCCCAGTTGTCATGGAAGTGGTGATTCTTGGCATTGGAGTATTTATCTCAGTAAAAATATGAATCCAGAGGCTGTTGTTGATCTACATCTCTTAATCTTTCATTCAACTGCTGTTACCAAAATTAGGAATGAACTTTGAACCTCTGCTTACAAGGAAACAGACATGGTTAATTATATTCACGTATATCTTGTCCTCTGTCAGCTTTTCTGCAATACTTAAAAGGTTTGAATTTACACAGGCAACACAGAGTTTGTTGTGTGCTGGTATTTCTGGCTTTCCTCACCGACCTGAGGTACTTTTTAGAATTATTTTCTCCAGTCAAGCTCCTATCTAAGCATTTTAACAGCATGTTTACCTGCAGATAACCGCCACACACAGAGAAATACACACCGTCTCAAAAAGTGGTATTAGGGAAAAAACTTGATACCCATCTTGCACCGAGCAAACACATTAATAAATACATCTCTCTAGCGGGCAGTCAGACTTTACAAAATGTTTTGTTGTAAAAGGAGCCGTGAGAGCTCGGTGTGAATGTTCCTCCACTATCCTTCAAAAAATACAGCTGATGTTTATTTTTCTCAGCAGGTTACATCTTTTATGCCTGGTGTCATTCCTCTGAATCTTCGGTCCTTCCCATCATTATACCCTGCACACATGTCTCTTCAGTGCACTTAAGGTTAGGAGCGCTATAATGCTCTGAGGTGAGGTTTTTTTTTTTTACCAAAGCTGTGGCTTCAGGGGTTTGAGAATCTGACCATGTAATCCAGTAGAAAACCTTCTTTCCCCATATTTTCCTGCCAGCGCTCTGTAAATATGATAAAGGCAAAAATGGCCCAAAACATACTTGAGAAAAGTTTCCTCATTCCATACCACATGTTAATTCTTAAATATGTATGTTCACACCGCATGATTTTTTAAACTGGCGTTGATGTATTGCATTGTATTATATCATATACGTTGGCTCAACATGCTGCACACATGTAAATAGACACATCTCCTTGGATAAATACATTATTAACCCTAACCTAACTTTAACCCTAACCATGTGTATCTATTAATATCTTGTAATAAACATGTAAACATGTTTCTGTATGTAAACTGTCTTAATGTATGCTTTGTGCCTTAAATAAATCCGACCTTCGTGTCAGCTGTAATAGCATCACACTGCGCTGCATTAATGGATTAAAAAAATAAATCCCTCCTTGTGCCCTGAAATTAACGGGGCCGGTGGCGCAGCAGGGATGCTCATATTAAAGGTATGGTGTGACAGCGATCACACATGACCCGCGCTGATTGAAGCCAAGCTGAATGAGGCAAAAATGTCTTTTTCCATCCCCTCAGCAGGAACCGCTTGCTCGGCTGGAGCAGAGCGTATGTGTTACAATTCGTGGGTTGGTATTCTGGACCCGAAAGCAGACGCGAAGACAGGGGAAAGGTTTAAAATGGAATTTATCGGTTTGCTCAGGAGAAACGGTCATAGGTGATGTCTCAGGCTCAGGCGACTGGCACAGGAGGGGATCGAGGTACCAGAAGGTAGAGGCTGAGGTGGAGGCACAGGTGAGTGAGACACAGGTGAACCCACAGAGTTTTGCTGTGTCTCAATTCAAGGTCTGCATCCTTCGAAGGACCCGGCCTTTGTAGTCTTCGAAGGCGAGTCCTTCAGAGAGACCTCGTTAACAGCGTCAGCCGTTGTTAAATGTGACGGTCTAGACTTTGGAGCATTTCCTGGTTGCGTCACCAGATGTTTTACCCTTACGTCAAGATTTCTGTCACCCAGGCCCGAGAAAGTGACAATTTACGCCACCATTTTCTCTCTTCTTTCTTCTTTTTCAGGCGCACAAAGAGTCTTGGGATATGTGAGGCCACGAAGGATAGTAGCGGTGTATCCTCCAAAAAGAGGGAAAAGAGGAGCCTTCGATTTGGGACAGCCTTTGCGTGGCGTTGTGATGTAAGGATGCAGCACCTGAAGTGAGACTCAGTATTTGTCTTGTGACAGAGGTGCAGGAGGCTGGACGGGAAAAGCCAGAATGAGTCAGAGGTGTTTCGCCATGAAGACCACGGCGATGATTGGAAACAGTCTGGCAGCGAGTGGAGAAAAGACGAGAAGAGTATTTTACCTGGCGCTGATGATAAGATGTGCTGCAGGTGTGTGAGAGGCAGGAGCTGCAGCCATCCAAGGAATCCACATCCAGCCTCTGCAAAAACACCTCTGAGCTCCCAGAAACCAAGACACAAAGCACAGAAAGAAAACACGACACAAAGTCCATAATCATCACACATACGGCTTCGAGATGTCCATTCACAAAGGCGAGGCTGCGTAATAATCCACGCCGAAGAAAAATAACAAGCAAAGAAAATATCACAACATTGAGTGCGACCGAGTGATCAGCACAGTGGGCCCACACTGCGGACAATAAGAAGGGGGAGAAACTTAAAAGAAAGACGTTCTGACTTACGGCTGCTCAGGCAGAGAGCAGCACAAACCACCTTCTCCCACAGTCTGGGAGTCATGTTGTGTTAGCGCGCTCGCCCTGTAAACACAAGAGTAAACGCTTCGCAGCCTCCAGCCGAAACAGGAAGATCTCCTTTTGGAAAGCATCTAATTTTCTTTTAAAGCGGAGTTCAGCCGCAGTGGCGGGAACCGCTTCGCAATTCGCAAACAAAATCACAGCGTTTTCTGTTTACTGGCGCCGTGTTGATTATTTATTTCATTAAGCTGCATCATCAAACGGCACACAGCTAGGCTTTGTGTTCGGGAGGAACATTCAAGAAATGCGCGTATCATCACATTCTATTCTGGAGTGCTGTTTGTTTGTCTGTTAATTATACTGTAAGAGGCTTAGACCGAATGTTTCCGCGTGTATTTTTACTGAAATTACATGCCATCAGGGATGTAGAGCAGCCTCCCCTCACCCTGCGCGCCCTTTATGTGTGTGTGCGCCTGCAAAAACATTGCGTGGGGCATTTTTAAAGTACAAATCTATAGACGATAATCAATAACATCCATCCTCTCCTGTGTGTATCTTTTGAGCATTGTCTCTTTGTCTTGGATGATGCATTCAAGCAAATTAGACTTTCAACAAACTCATCAATTAACGTCCGTCTATTGATTTGTGCTTTACAATACAAACACACACACACACACACACACACACACACACACACACACACACACACACACTGCGGTGCATTTGCAGACACACACACACACAAACTTTGTACATCAGGAGTTACGGGGAAAAATAAAATTGTGAGCAGCAGGAAATTTAGCTGGGAGCAAACAGAATAACCACATTTTCTTTTGTAATTGCGGCGCACCTTGGCGGACTAATACACACCGAACACTGAATATGAAGACGGATTGAGTTGTGGATCCGATGAACTGGCAGCAGTTATTAAATATTCCGCTACAGGCTGTTGTGTTAACATTTCAACAGAGAAAACACGTGGACATCTAGAGGAATTCACGCGGGTGCCGTTGAGGCGAGGAGGCTGTTTCTGAGATGGCGAGGTTTCATACGGAGGGTCAAGTGGTTAAATGGTCACCCGTCAGCCATGTTGTTAACTGTGCGAGGCCGCAAACGTGTTTCTGTGAAGGTCAGCGTGTTTCGCATCACGCGACGCTTTGACACGTCATCGTTTTCACTCCTATTAACTCACGTCTCTGCAAACCCCAAAAAGTTAGACATCAGTCTGTTAGTTCGGGCGTGATTAAATACAAACTCGCTGTTTTCATAATCGACACCATCACCGCTCGTTCCTTAATATTCAGTTCTCGTAAGTCCTCGGGGGAGAGCATTAGTAGCAGCAGATGTCCTGTGATTGTAATATCCAAGAATCTTTCAGAGATATCACTGATCTTTGCCTCGCTGCCACGCTGAAGGAATCCCAAGTGCCTCCAATCTACAAAATGATTCCTCTGACAATTGCGGTTCTTTGCAGAGCAGCAGTAAGTGGTAACTTTTAATTTACTCAAATGATCTCTTCCCCGTTTGGTTCACCCGGAGTCACAAAAACATAGTATTTTCTCACTTCCCACTATGGGGACATATCAAGTCATACATATAGAGTGAATCCTCGACAGGGCCGCCGATAGCCTCGCTCATAGCCCCGGATCTCCACAAGCCCCTCCAGCACATTATTCTAAGGGTTACAGGTCCCTTCAAATCCAGAAATAACTTCACATTTTTGTACATCTGGTTCCCACATCTCAAAGTTCTGTTTCTTGTTGTTGTTGCTGTTGTTGGATGCCTGAAATAAGGTCAGTGGTTAACACAAACTTTTCACAATTTGTTCCACGTAATATACCACATCGGTACATACCCCACATGAATGATAAAACAATGACAAATCTTTAAAAAGAGGCTACATGAGACTGAAAACAGTGGAGCACTGGGACTCATCTACTCACCAGTCCGTCTTTACTGGCTGACTTTAGTTGCAAAACTATTCTAACTTTCCAACTTGAAGATTTATCAGTTTATAGTAAGCAGTATAGTTTTAGTACACTCAAAGTCTTTTAGCTTACAGCCTTTTTGGCAACACCCCATGGCAGTTAAATTGGGCTAACAAGACCAGACCGCAGTCTAAATGAAGGGAGAGAGAGCTAGAGCTTAATTTTCAGTGTTTACCGGAACATAAAAACTGCACACACAGAATCACTGATGAAAACTGCTCAAGGAGTTCAGTGATTTTGCCTCGAGTTAAAGGTAGGAAAGTCGATTCTAGAGAAAGTTATTTAATCGTTGAGTCTCATTCGTGAGTCGTTATACAGTCGGGTTGGGATTTCGGGCCAAAGACAGACAGGAAACATCCATAATTGACGACCTGGGAACGACAATAAACAATCAAGCATCTTTCTTCAGAACCGCCTTCCCCATCAACTTGTTTTACGACTCACACCAGAACGTCATGATGAGACGCCGTCGGCTCGTTACATCTTCCTCGTCTGTTAGAAGTACAGCTGCAAACTCGTCACATCGGGTGAAACTGTCATGAGTCACAGCTCACGTTCTGCTGAAATGTTTCCTGGTTCGCCTGTGAGAAAGCAAGAGGCCGAACGTGTGTCATACAAACTCCATCTAGGGACTTTTATATTCAAATGCCTCGGGTGGTTTGTCCCCTCGCTCACTACGTCTCTGTTCTGGAGGCGTAGCGTATCAATATAAACACAAATATCAATTTCCGAGACGTTTGCTTAAAGCCCAACAAAATGGAGATAAATGGAACTTTATTTCTGGCTCTTAAAATATTGAAGTGACTCAACAGCAAGACGAGTTCCCAGAGACAATATCTTGGTCTGTGTTAACAGCTTTCACTGGGATTTCTTTCTACCAGAGAAAATGAATTTTTTAGATGCAATATTTTTTTGAAGAGCGCAAACAAAAAAATCCATTCCCCTCCATTTGGTTGGTGGCAGAAGAAGAAATCTCCAAAACCAGAGCAAATAAAACTGAAACGATCAGCCTCAACACTATTGCCTGACAGAAAACTGATATTCTGATAATCTCAGTTCTGTAAAACCAACAAACACTCAACTCGGCATTTCCCTTCAGCTCTGTAGTGAGAGAGAGTTTTGAACAAATCAGAGTCAGCTTTTAGTTTGTTCTTTAGGAGTTTTTTTCAAGTTCAAGGAATTTACCTTGGTATTTTGGTGTTTAACAGTAAGAGAAGATGGGCAGAATACTGCAAGGGGGGAAACACAAGGTGAAGAATCAAAGGTAAATAAAAATATAAGAAAAATACATTTTCTGATATGAAAAGAGATATGATATGATTCAATCTGATACAGTTCTTAACATTTGTTTAACGTAGACATTCATTGTCCATTATGAATTAAAATAAGCAAGCCGAGTTGTGGCTGGAAAGAGTCTTTAATAGCCATGATGTCGGTGTCTTGCGTGTTCTTGCTAGTGCTAGCTGTAATGTTACTAACGTTAGCATCCACAGGCTCCTCCTCGCCAGCGTAGTTTTCTCCATGCCACCTCACCAGGTGAGTTTTCAGATTTGTCGTGCTAAAGCTGTACTCAGTAGCTGTTATACAGACCTGACATATGGCCAGACTTTTGTCCAAGTGTCCCTCCTTCTTGTAAAATCCAAATTACAACATTAAAAAACAGATACTGATTTGTATCGGTGAACCTTTACACCCCTAATGAGTGTGTGAACTTTTTACCTCAAATATGGTACATTTCTCAAGTATAAGTTCCTCAAGTTTATTCAGTACACATCCCAAGAGTTCATTATGCATATCAAGATGATTCTCTCATTTACTGCTTTTTCTCTGACTAAAACTAAACCACATCCGCACAAACATTTAGCAGTCCATCATAAAGCGGGGCACTGGCATCGACCACTGTGCTGCAGAATCATCTACCATCAGCGACACTGTGAGGGCTGCGAAGCTGGTTTGAATAAATTGGGGCTTTAAATCTGTTTTGCATGTTTATTATGTGGCGGTGTGCAGCTCGTGTATTGTGCCATAATGGTTTGACATTAGCAGCAGTTCAAATAGGCTTCATATATTGCAGGAACATGTCATTACCTGTAGTCATCACCGGTCGTATGGTAATTTAATTTTCCAGTATAGCACACTAAAGTTCTTTTTCCCCCGGCTCCGCTGCACACTGCGCTGAGTCTCTCTGCACGTCTAGTTACTGTAGCCCGGCCTGAAAGACCTCCAACAGTCTCATTCCTATTCAATTTTCCTATACTGACTGGGACTTCCTTTGACACATTTGACACTCAAAAGCACCACATTTGCATATCTGCTCATGAGGCAGCGCTCACATCTCTCTCTGTGCATGACAATTTACACAAATTCAAGGTTTTATTAGATTCGTATCCCGCTACTCAGCCTCACATGTGGTACCGCGCACGCTCCAGTTCACAAACTGCAGCGACGGCTGCTCTGAGGGTGGGCAGCAGCCACCGTGGCTAGTCTGTGGGCAAATAAAACCAAAATAGCGTGTGAGGAAAGAGCTTTGAATTTGACTAAAAGTAAGCGAAACCCATGGAACATCTAACAGTCGTCATCTCCTGTACCTTCCAGGTGACTGCCATCAAAGAAAACCGATATTAAAAGCCAGTTTTCGATGCATCGACTGCTGCAAATTGTTGAATTTCCAGTCTGATCTGATTCGTAAGACGGATAACTGCCAAGGCTATAACAACAGACATTTAGGAGGTCATGAAAGATAATAAGATAATACCAACAATAACTCCATGTGGAAGTCATGAATATATTAACTTCGCCAAGAATAAGCTTTTTTTTTTTTTTTAAACACCACAGACAGGATTTAATCTTCTTCCTCACAGCCTGCTGCTGACCAGAGATACAGCTTGTTTTTATTATCTAAATGCGATCCTGTGCATGTACTGTATGCGAATATGGGGACAGAGAATAACAGGGGGAAGCATATACGTGTACACGGTATACAACAGTGCAACAGCTCGTGCTATAAATGTCGAGCGGGAGGTGGAGGATATATGGACTAGTCTGCCGGGAGGAGGGGCTGATGGAGGAAGAGATGCACAGGATGGAGCATCTCATCTGGGATGAAAAACTGCTCGCTCTGGGACTTGTGAACCCACAGCGTAGCTCACCTTCCACTCTTCTGAACAAGGATTGCACCGTGTGTGTGTGTGTGGAGGGGGAATTAAAAACTGCTGTGTGTGAGTGTGTGTGTGTGTGTGTGTGTGTGTGAGTTTGTTTCCTCACAGGCTACAGTTCAGCCTGCTCTACACAGGCATGAGTAGTGTAATAATTAAGAGAGGCCCAGGCCTGAAGCCCCGGTCAGTGGGTCTATTATTGGTTCAAGCTGTGAGTTATGTCTGTGCCCAGTGGACTAGAATAAGCACTGATTTGATCGGCTGGAAGACAATTAATCATTTCTCTCCTTTTTTTTTTTTTTATTGTAATTTGCTAATTTATACTGACGTTTCAAAATTAGATTTTAAGTCTTCGGGAGTCGCACACCGTCAGGTGTTCACGTTCTTCATCCTATTTGTGTTAGCTTCAGCATGCTTATAGTGAACAGTTTTTAAATTAACCATTTTCTTTTAAATTCCTGTACCTCTCTATTCAAGGATGTAATGAGAATGACAATCATCCGCCTCGTGATCTCTTTCCATTAATAATCTTTTTGATATTTTGCTTCGGCTGCAAACCGCCTTGCTTCTAGTTTTTGCCAGCGCTGTGTTCTTTCTCTTTTCTGTGTTTTTAAAACCAGCGTGGCACCTTTGAAGTGCCGCTGTAATGTTCGTTCGTGACACTTTTATGTATCACAGCATTCAGAAGTTTAATTTTTTATTCTACTGGTGCCAGACTTCAAACACACCATTTGCAATAATTACCCCAGTTTGTTTAGCCCTTATTAAATTGGCTCCACATCCCACTCCACAGAATAAATGTTCACGTGTTTCTGCAAACCGCAGACATGTTGTATATGTATGTATGTTTATGTGTATTTTTTGATTCACTTTTTAACGTGACTTCATTCTGCTGTGAATCTGTCGGGTGTAGAGTCAGCATGACAAGAGACATGAACCTCGAGCCTTCTGACTTTACGTTTCTTTATGTCGCAAATTTGAGTTTCTCTGGGTTCGGTTTTGTGTTCTATCTTGTGACAGTGCTGTTGCTTGCATTACGTCCTGAAACCTTAAAACAGACCTCACACTGAGTTTGCAACTCATGGGACAAAAATCCAAAAGGTGATGGGATCTTTGTTGAAATTCTTTTTGAGACACCTGTTGATTCAAGTCAGTATTCTTTATATTCTGTGTAAGTATATAACTTTAATGAACATCCGTGTCTTGGAAGAAAGATGTCTGTCTTCCTTTCATCTTTCCAGCTCCATTTGTGTTGCTCCAGACACGGATGAAGCCTTTTATCTATGGTGTTCCAGGCTTGAATGTGGAGTTAGCGTGGCGTGATTTCATGTTCCTCCATCGTGCATGTGCCTGTAAACATGCAATACCTGTTGTGAGCTCTAAAAGTTCTCAGTGTATGTCTCACTTTATGTTTGAGTGGACTTTAAGATCGGATATTTTTTTTAAAACTTATATTTTTGGTCAACGATGAAAGGTGTTGCTGTGTTTTATCCAACTTAAAGGAACTATGTGAGAAAGAACTGGGCTCTATTTCTGTGCTTATTATCTTTAGTCAAACTACGGTCACAAAGAGTTTCTGCAAACTACAATTAATTCTGAAGGCTTTTAAGGCTCTTTCACATCCTGTCCATTAAATGCATGAACTGGTTCTGTTTACATTTTTAACGGCTCCGTACACCCACGCAGGTGTTTTCATTTACTTGGACTAATTACATCCCTGTTTAAAAGTTAGCCGGAAATCCATTTACTCTTTCAGGCCGTGTTATATGATAAACATTAAGTTTTCTAATTGAGCAGTAAATTCATATTTTGAATGACCATTTTGCGTCATTACTGACTCTTTTGTTTATATGTGGATATATTTTATGTGCTTTACACTCACTGTAGCCAAGCAGCAGCTCGTCCTCTCTGCTGCACGTATTGTTTTGCTGTGCAGTTGTTTAAAAAATGTGAATAATAATAATTACAATCAATATTTCCTAAATGAAAGAGCCCAAGACCTCCCAAACTAGACGGGTTCGGAGAGCCTCGCAATTTAGCGTGTTAAAGTTAAATCAGATTTAACTCTGCGGGAATACAGAGAGGCAGATCAATTTGTTACAGGAGACAGGTGAGGTGTTTCAACCCGCTGCACATAGAAACGAATGGAAAGTGGAATGCAATCTCATCTGTGTTATTAGACGACACAGTAATCAGCCATTAAAGTGTAATCATCGGTGTGGGATTACCATGGCTGTGCAGGTAAATTGTGTTTATTGCCTCTTTCACTTGTTTTGTCTCTGATATTCTTCCCTTTTCCTGTGATTGTAACCTGCTGTCTTTAAATTCTTCTACCTGTATAAATGAGTTTTTTACCACTTTTATTAATCAGTCACCTTAAAAACCTCCTTTTCAGTGCAACACAAACAAAGCTAATGGTGATATTATTAATCTTTCAGTTGTGCAGCTGATTCTGACACAACCTCTGCCAACTATTAGTCTATTTTCTCATCTGTTCAGTTCTCATATCACCAGCTCTCCTGTCACTGCTGCGATCATGTCATTATTCCTCAGCTGGTTTTCTCCGCCCATCACCTCCCCTGCAGTTCATTCCCTCATTAGTCCCCCAGTATGCAGATATATATACAGGTCCAGGTTCATTTGCTCCCCGCCAGACTACTTTAGTTCTCCCTGCCTGTCCTTCCTCAGATTTGTTTGTCTGATGTCCTGGTTTTGAGCCTTGCTTGCTCGACGTAAGTAAACTGAATTATTTGCTAGACTGTCTGCTCCTGTGTTGTGCTTTTGGGTTCTTCACAGTCACCCAGAGACGCCACAGACTGGGATGTACACTAGATTCACAGGAATGCCAGTTTGAAACCAGTTTGATGAATCAACACATCCTCATAATTACTAATACAACTGCTAATTGCAAGCAACTCCTATCACAACAACGTTCCCAACATCTCAGTTACCAGCACGTACCAAATCTTCATCGTACACCTGTAGTTTGGTTGGGTTTTGTTTAAAGAACTACTTCAAAAGTTGAGAAAAAAAAAACATTTTGATTCGAGTCAAAATAACTATGATGATCCTGTAACTCTGGTTATGAAGTTGCGTATGTTAGGCCCTTAACTTAAAGTAGCAGTTGGTAAGATATGGCCAGAATTTTAGGGTAAAACATTTTTAAAAAAAGTAATTAACTAACATGATCATCAGAGTGACAACAGTGCTGAAGTCATGTCGATGACATCTATGTACTGTGTTGCACAGAAGTTAGCATGCTAACCCACCAGCCCAGTGTCGTCATACCATTTTGTCTGCAAGTTCCCTGTAGTATTAACTGGGAGATATAGTCCAGCTGTTGGAGCAATAAATTAATAAAATAAACTCTGATTTCACTCTCTGTCTGCCGTGTGTTGTTGTCCCCAAAGTCATAGTCTTCATTATAGCCTCTGTAAATCACCTCCATACTGTGCTGCCCCCTTTGTTTTTGAAGCTACCTTTGAATTCTGGCAATATTCAAATACATTAGTAAGTTAAAAAGACTCACTTTTGACTCACATTGGACACACATTGTCTCCTGGCTGCAAGTCCTGTGCTTGTGCAACCAAACCATCCACCCCGACCTCGTCCCCATGTCTTGCTTTTGGGCCACTTCACCTGACTTCCTCCTTTGCTGTGCCACCTAACAACAACTGCCAGAAATGGTTGTTATAAGGTCCTGTCACCGTCGAAGCTACGAACATGGTCATTTTTTCTGATGATCCGGCTGGATTAACTGGTTAGCAGCTGTTCATTCATAAATCTGTACCAGGAAACTTACAAACATATATTACCAAGCCCCATATTCATAAAAGAGAACTAGCATGTGCAAAAGTTACGGCTATCGACTTGTGCGACCCACATCATTCTGTTCCTGGTCGACATTTATATCTAAACCCTCTTTCACTTCCTAATATTAAAATCATTCATCAAACTCAACAGAGAGGCGACACTAAGTCCTAAATTAAATGCATAATATTCAAATGCTGAATCATCCTTGGTTTGGAAAATACATCTGTAGTTGGTTCAGGAAAGACAAATGGTTTCTTTGCTCTCAATTTACTCATCCGCTGAGCACCATATTGATTGGCCCTGAATTAATGGAAAAAAACCTCTGGAGACATGTGAAAATATTCACTAACGCTTGTTTTTCCATTTAAAATTCATATCAATTCCTGCTACATTGTTCCCAGCAGCAGCAGACAAAATATATTACATTTATTGAGAGGGAAATAAAAACTTCTGAAGCCATAGCAAAACTCAAATTAAACTCAGAAAAACATTCTGAATTACTGAAATTGGAAAAATGTGACAGTGAGGAGACAAATAAGACAAGCTGTGACACACACACACACAAACACACACACACACACATTTGTCAGGCCAAGATAATTTCCCCTTTACACAGTTTATGAGATGACACATTTTGCACTTTCTATCGCATTACATTTCTGACAGTAGCTTTAATGAGCAAAAGGTTTGAATTTCAGCTCTATTTTTCCTCTCCAATGTGTGTGTGTGTGTATGTGTGTGTGTGTGTGTGTGTGTCTGTATGTGCGTACCCATGTGTGTTGTTTGCGCTGGGTGACATAAAACACAATCTCATTTCCTGCTCGTCTCACGGCTGCATGTCAAGGCCAAGATGTGCTGGATGTCACTTTACAACTCACAATCAATCCGTCTTGTGAGCGCGTGCAATAAGCTCTTTACGTGCATGATATCACATGTGCACACCGGTAATTTTAAAAAGCACAGGATGCACAAACACGCTCACTTTAAGTGTGTGCGTGCGTGTTTGTGTCTGCTATTGTCAATTTACAAAATGAGAATAGCCTCAAACTCTCACATGGTCCCGTCTCATTATTTCTCATTTTCTTTTCTCTCCTTTTTTTTTCTCACTTCATTCCTCCGTCGTCCCTTTTCTTTCCCTTCAAGGCTAAACTCAAGCTACCTCAGAATCCTCCTTCAACACAAGGCTGTATGAGATTAACTGTGTGTGTGTGTGTGTGTGTGTGTGAGACAGGGAGAGAGATTTACCATAAATTCTATCCACTCCAGTCGCTCTCTTTGTTTTCATCACACACACAGATAGATAGATAGATGATCTTATTTGTATGTACTCCATACTGACAAAAATGGATTTTATCTGAACTGTGGTGGAAATGATAAAACCTGTGTGTGGGGGGGAAAGACATAACCTGAATGATTCATTTTTGTCTCCTCTATTTGTTTTTATGTTTTTTTGTTTTTTCTCCTGGCAGGGTTTCTAGTTCCAGTGTTTTCAGCTGCCACTATAAAACCTTGCTGTCGCATTTCTACAGGTGAATTATGGGAACACAGAGCATCAGAGGCATGACACAAAGAGAAAAACATGCTTGCTATTTATTCATTTATTCATTTATTGCTTGAAGTTCTGTGTGACGGCTTTTTCAAGGTAATTTTAATTCTTTCTTTCTGCTTTTAAATGTCCTTCAGGATGTAGTGAAGCATCAAGCTTTGACCATACTTCAGTAGAGACACTGTGAACATCAGACCCTGCAGAGCCGCCTCTGATCTACAGTGTGCATGATATTCTGGAGCACCGGACAGGTTATGCAGAACCAGCCCAGGTTATATTGAGCTGGGAAGATCTGGAGGAGACAGTCAGGTGCAAAGCCGGACCTTCTGGAGGAATAAACACCTGGGGCCAGTTGCACCAATTGCTCTTTACTAAGCCTGGTCTTTACTGATAAGTTGGCCTCAGTTCAGACCAGTTTTAAGAAGGGATCTTGTGTCACTTGCACCAATTAAACCTTGGTCTAGTCTTAACGACAGTACGCATGCCCACTGCATGCACGACTGGGTTATGCTTTGCACCCGAGCCCTTTACCGATGCGAAGAGAGCTCAGAGAAACTTTTTGGGATTAAAGAGAGTGTTTATCTTTACTCCAGTTTGTCAAACTAACTGCAGCAGTGATCCCTGGAGGTGACCCTCCGTGGGCTGACTGTTGACCGGGGCTAAATGTACTCTATATCATGAATGATTACAATGAGGAGAAGGGGAAGAAGAAGTGAGAGAACCAGAGTCTCACTCTGGGTGAGTGCTGAGTTCAGCGACTGGCCAGAGCGAAAGACTACACAGGAAATCGAAATGAACACAAATATTCCCACGATCAAATTCACTGCCCTTGTGGTGAACGCACCATTAAATAACCACTATTACTGATGAAAATATATCTGTTTAGTTTAGTTGCATTTGCAGATTTCCCTCCTCGCTCTCATCCGGGAGCTATAGCAACTGGCTACTGAATGAAACCCACCATTTCCTTGACTGAATTCTCTGGTCAAAAGTCCACACCCTAAAATATATAACACACTTCTCATTGTTTTTTTCAGCTATTTTAGTAAAGAAAACATGTCCACATATCACGGATATAAAAAAATAAGAGTCTGGTGAGAAAGTCCAGGTGGGGTGAATGTCATCTTCACAAGCAGCTGAATCTTTGAAAAAGAGCAAAAATAGACGCAAATGGATGAATGGAAGAGATCCATACAGCTTGTTGATTTACTGACATACCAACTCTGAATCTATATTTCTTTAGTCCAAATGACAAGTGTGAGCGTCCTGCTGACGCTACATATCACAAACTCCATCATTCATAAGGTGAATGTGAGAATGAAACACAAATACTTCAGCAGTTAAAGACAGCATGTCAATACTTTTTCTTTTTCATCATTTATCCAACAAGTTGTTGATGAATTCCTACGTCAGGATCATCCACGATGGGGCCTTCACACACCATGCAGCAGAAATGTGATTCAGGATTTCACTGAGAAGCTGGTTGAGCATTGACTGATACAGGCAGGCAGACTGGAGTTCAAAGTGAAAAGGGAACAGGAGGATCATAATATATAAATGCTAAAAGAGAGGTTTGATAACACACAGTGAGATAAAGCAAAGGCAAGGTTGAGTGAAAGAGGCAGAGGAGGTGAATAAAGGATGGCAAAAACAGACTACAAAGCAATAAGTAATAAGACCTGAGAATTTTCTAAATCAATACGTATCACACAGTGTTTGACAAATTCACCAGGATGCTGTGATGTAGTTATCGCGCACATAATTATTTAATTCTCATCTCGGTGCCTCTGCGATGATAAGCAGTCATTGCTTTTTCACAGATTTTTAACAGCGTGGCGATAACTGCAAGCTTTTAGATGAAAAAGTTTGAGTTTTTTTATTTAAGTCTTCGTTTCCTTCAGTTCCCTGCAGACTTTCCAGCTGAGGAAGCTGATTTCACCTGGAATCACCGTCACCATGCGGTCCTGGTTGCTAACACGTTTCAGGTACAGCATGCTGATATTTCATGGGGCCGGAACAATGGCAGTGAGAAACAACTGAACTGAAAAAAGGCAACGCTGGCATTGAAAGTTGAGTTCGAGTTTTTTCCATTAAAATGCAGATTTTACTTCCCACTTTTAAATTTACTTCAAGGCAAAATATTAGTTTCAGTGTCAGTGGTCCATATTCACAGAGGCGGCCATGTTCCTCAAATTTGGAGGCTGCTGTGTTCATGGTTGCACGTCGTACAAACAAACACTGTTGTCATCTCACCATTTCCAGATTGATAAGCAACTGTATAGACAATGTGGCCATATTTCAAACTACAGCAGAATATTCGATAACCTCTTTAGCTTTTGTAAGAAAACATTAGGTTTCAGCCACCTCTTTGGTACAAGATGGAAGTAAAACACTCTGGATGTAAATAAACGGTAATGTTAGCGAGTAAGTGAGTTGGATGCTAATGTTAGCTAATGGATTATCAAATGTGTTGTTTTTGCCTTGAATGATGACCCAGTGTCCCTCCAGATTTTCATTATCCATCATCTTTACAGTTGCTGAAGCGCTGAAATGAGGACAATTTGTCAGACGTCCAATGTTAATACAACTGGAACACAGTAGCGTAATATTATCCCAGCATTGGGACGTGCATGACGTCAGAGAAAAATGGCCGCCCTGTGAATGTGTGTTATATAAATGTTTCTAACACAAATGTTTCGATGCCAATGTGTTCCCTTTCAGTTTCAATGTCAAATTAGATTTCCAGTGTCACTGTTGCAGCCTCGTAACATTTGCCAGTTAGCGCTTCAGTACAAGTCAACGCACATCTGGAGCATAAAAATACTTCGGACTTCATCAAGTCGCGTTCCAATCCATCAGATCGATGTTGAGCAGCCCAGTCGCCTGGATAATTATGTCAGAAGTTAATGTTTCAGCAAACCACTGATGTGTTCGAAGTTGACGTGTGTACCAGACGTAGCATACCATGTTCACATTATATGCTTATTAGCATTAGACTGTCACAGCAGGATATGGAAGGGGAAGGAGGTGGTGTTATTACGAGCTACAAGGATAAACAGACAACCGTAGTTTGAGTCTGTGGTGACATTCAGCCAATTCACAGGAAGTCCGACCATCTGCAGGTGTTTCAGGTCCAACCATGAGGTTTCCGAACCCTTACCAAACAGTTTTCAAGCCTAGTCTGAGGCAGAGCATAAGAGAAACATCAATTTAACCTAAACAAATCACTAATTTTGGTTACTGTAGAATCGAACTCAGCTGGTGATTGGTAGTTTGAGATATTTCACATGGCAAGTGTCAACACTGACCTGCTCATGGCATTAAGATTCATCCCCTTGTGGATATTCATACCAAATGTCTCAGACATACTTCAGTCTTTAGCGACCAACTGGCACTAGCATCACCAAAAACAGAAGCAGCAGCTGACAGACTGACTGTGTGACCGGCTAAACGATGAAGTGACTGACATGAAAGTGACTGACTCACAGACTGACTGACATCAGACTGAATGGCCAACTAATGCACTGCGTGGGAGGGCACTTACTTGTCTGTGCATCCATATAGCCACCTCTGCAACAGCTGGTTCTTTATAAATAATGCACAGTGTTTTCATGTTGGTGTCACTCTCATGTTTTGCTCGCGCACCGGCTGAAGATAATTGAGCCACACCGCGTACACAAGCATACACACACACACACACACGCTCACGTCTCTGCACTCATGAGCGCCGGTACTCACAGCTCATTAAACGACGGCTCAAACGCACAACTTCTGTCTTCATTAAAGTGCATTCTCTCTCCCTTTGTCACACACAAACACAAACCCACCCACCTTGATTAGTCGATTGCCGTCCTCCCCCACAATGTGACTGTATAATGGACAAAGCGACGATGTTCAAACGGAGAGCAGCATTCTGACATTAATCCAATTAAAACAATACTCCCATTACGGATCTGATCATGTTAACAGCAGTATCTAATTAGCTTGACTCAAATAAGGTCAAAGCTCAGAATAAAAGATGTCAATCTTATTACTGAAGGGCACTTTTTGCGCGTGTATGCGCCCCGATCAAACTATGACTCACAGAGCTTTCTTGGCGTTTTACGTCACATACAGCAATCCAGCTGCTTGGTGATGCATATGCTATCGCTGTGCGTGAATCAAATCTTATATATAGCCACGGAAAAGGACAGAGCCAAGTTAAATTTGCACAAAGCAGCGTCAGGACAGAAAAGTCTGTCGCCGTCCTTGTAAATACAGTCAGTCGCTCCGAGTTTCCAACGGCCTATTCGACATCCCAGATGGTGGGATTTGTCCGAGCTTACGTGTAGTGGACTTGGAGCCAGATTTCAGATTGTGAATGGATGATGGAGTTTATTAGGCTATAACTGCAGGAAAAAGTTAGCCACTATTTAACTAAATACACCATTTATTGGACACATTCAACAACCACCTTTAAAAAAAAAAACAATCCTGCTTTTATGAATCAGTTTTTCTAATTCTAATCAGCATGTAAACGTCACACCGGCAGATGTTGGACATGGGAAAGGTTCCAGCGTTTACAATTTGCAAGCATTCTATCCATAGATAGCTGGGGATGGCTGTGTGATTACAGAATTAGTCATATGAGAGCTGGAGATAATATCTACATCTACACTGTTGCACGATATCAGTGGAATTTGAGTTTTAGTTGCCTTAAACAACGGACCAAATCAGATGTATCATAGTTTTAGAGTATTCTTCCCAGTTGGATGTCGATGTTAACACTACGAACTGAACCAGTAATTATATTTACTCCTTTAAGACATGAACACAAAATAAACGCTGATTATTCCCACGCAAGGTCGTTAAGTTTCATTAAACTCGCCGCGATCAACAAACCTGTTGACGGGAATCTTCCAAATCCTTCACGCTAAGCTCAGCTTCCGGTTGACTTTTATTGAATAACATTGTGTAATTGACCGACGACAGCGTTGACCTTTGAGGGAACACAGAGCCGGTTCAAACAGAGAACGCCATCAGAACATATTAGCTACGTTGCAGTCGAAGGGAGCGGCGCACAACTCCAACCACAGGCTGAGATTGTTATTCTAAGTGTCTGACAACATTACGGACACAGTTCTTACGGAGACGGACCTTTAAATTAAATAATAAGGTCTGTCTTCTGTCACCAGTAAAGTCTCGCTCGAAAATCTTGCAAGGTGAGTTACTGTTGTTGCCTCATCTAGATTGTCAAGTCAGTTCAATTGTCGGCCATGACTTTTATAGTAAATTCCAGCAGGTGAACTCTGCAGCTCTGACTCAAGTTTCCACTGTTGTCTTTGTGCAACAACTCACCTTTCACCAGACTGCAGGGCGAGAATTCTCCATGTGTGGTTTAGAAATGGATCGTACTCACTACACAAAACGATTAATCTGAGCGGGTAACTGTTTCTTTAATGTTGTCTGACACTTAAAAATACAACCTCAGCCCGTCAGTGCCAAAAGCAACACTTTGGCAGTCAGAGTTGCCCCCAAAGGAATCACAGTGCGGCCGCTGATGCCAGCTGAGACGATCCACTGGAGCTGTCTGCAAACCTTTTGGTAAATATGAATCATTCACAGAAACATGTTAATACACGGCCCAGCTTTGAAAATACAACAATTTCATTTTTTTCAATGCTTTATCAGAAAAAATGTTTCAACTATGTTCATTTTTTAAGGCTGCAGTTTGTGAACAGGATTGTGAAACCAATTTAAAAAATGTTGAGACACTGTTTATTCTAAATCATCAAAATAAAAAGTGTCAATTTTGCACCTCCCCAGTTTTTTTGGTTTCCCCTCATCCCAGCTTGTTTGAAATGTGCTGCTAGCATCAAATCCAGAGGAAAAACTTTCATTAAATTGTCTTTGTGCTGTATTCAATTGAGTCCATGTCAAAGAGGATTAAGAAATTATCATTTTCTGTGCTATTTATGTTTATACACCACAAGTTTTGGGGGAAATCTGGGTTGTGCCTTATTTTGAAAGGTGTTTGTCATTTCTTTCTATAGGAGTCAGTGTTTTCTATCCTCCCTCAGTGATAGTAGTGAATGTGTGTCTTCTCAGTCAAACTGAATGCATTTATAAATAAGATAACAAAACATTTCTGAAAGTGGACATTTTAGGTTTAGACACACATGGATTGCTGGTAGTGATCTGAATAAGAACTGGTTCACCAAAAAGATTCAGTTAACTGAACTTAGAATAAAAATTGCAGTCAGACAGGATTCTTTTTAAATGTAACAGTTTTTCTCAAAACGCTGTGTGTGGGATGAAATATTGATTAATTCATCAGGTCTATCCAGTCAGAACGAGCGAGAAATCTGGACCCAGCAGTGCCTGAAAGCCATTTTTCAGTTAAATGAAGTGGCAACTGCAATTTTTGATTTTTTTTTTTTTTTTTCTTTCACCTCTGAGGGAATATTTTAAAACAGCGCTCCGTTTATACTTTGAATCTTTGGCGTCAGAGTCAGATCCAGGCTGTGTAACAGTCATAAACAAACACGTCGTTTTAAAACACACACACACACTTTTGAAAACCACTGAACTGACTTATTAGAAAATAACACTGTGTCCCCCTGAGTGCTGGAGATGCTCACCATGCCTGGATGTTGAAAAAAAATGTTCATCAGGCTGTCGGCCGTGACGATTTCATGTGTGACGTTAAAGGAGTGGCTCGTAGAGATGAGCTGTCTCAGAATTATCAATCACAAACTTTCAGCTCAACTTTTCTTGATTTTTTTATTTCTGGTAAAGTTCTGGCAGCTTCTCTGTTCTGATGAACTTCCACTGCTCTAATCAGCTGAGTTTCCAGCCACAGCAGGAAGCTGTTTTCAGCAAATAAAGGCTTTCATAAACCAATTGTACAAAGTTAGCAACCAGCTGGTGAACATAATGAGGCCTTTAGCAGCTAAAGAGCCGGAGATTTCTCTGAGGAGTTGGTGGAGACTAAAGACAAGAGCGAAAGGATTTAATTCAGCAGGTGGTGAGAAACAATAATGAACGTTAGTGTGTCCGCTCGACGTGTCAACAGGCAACTGTTACCGACATGTTCAGCAAAACAATCTTCAGAAGGTGATCGTGCAGTGCGTCCATGTTGTGTTTCCAGCTCGATCTTCTGCCCTCTAGTGGCAAAAATATGAATTGTTGCAGTGCGGCTTTAAAGGTGCATTATGTAGTTTTTATTGAGTAAGTTTTAACCAGAAGATAACGATCTTCAGTGACTCAGTCTTCGTTTTGATGGCTGACTAAACAGACTGACCTTAAAGGACACACTTTCATACTGTTTTAATTTGTTTATATTTGGCGGACCCTGCCACCTTTCTAGCTTCAAACAGTGTTCTGGACCTAATTTTCTTTAAGAACAGCCTATGGGAACAATAATTTAAAAATGTATATTTGTATTTTGTCTCATTAATGATTCATGTATTAAAAGTCTGAGTTTGGATTTGTTCTCCAAAACTACGAAGTGCCCCTTTAAGCTCCCTGGTTGGTTGATTACATGTTATTCTGCATAACAAGCATTTCCATAAGATTCTCCATCACCTTGTAAACTACATATACTTAAGTAAGAATACTTGAGGTTTTATTTATACATTACATTTCAGAACAGGTTCCAAAGGGCTTAACAAAAGGTTCCAAACATGCAAATCAAGAGATAAGTGCAACACAAACATTACAATCACAGCAATTAACACAGTTAAAACCATAAAGCGGTTAAAAGCGTCATAAACCAGAATGGTTCCCAAGACCGAAATATAACAGCACAGGCCCTCACAGCCTCGTCCTCGGTGAGGATCGTGCAGATTTCATACATGTGAAAGACAGAAAGACTGAAACAGAGGAAGCCGAGCAGACGAGCTGGATGCTTCATCACTCGGCTGAATGATGAAAGCGACTGTAACAACAGAGCTGCTGAAAGGTGAATAGGCTCAGTTTGATCTATCTATCTATCTATCTATCTATCTATCTATCTATCTATCTATCTATCTATCTATCTATCTATCTATCTATCTATCTATCTATCCATCCATCCATGACACAGCTGCAGATGTGTACAATGGGGATAACACGGCTAGTCTTCTCACAGAACTGTATGGTAACTGCCTCCTATCTTGCAGAGTCAGAGGGCTGGGAAATTGGAAGTGATTCATAAAATTACTGTGGCAGTGAGTGCCATCGCAGGCTGAGATTATCATCATCCAGTGTTCAGCTCTGTGTGTGTGTGTGTGTGTGTGGGTTCAATAAGAAGTTATAGTCAATAACATCTCCTTGCTGATGACTGTGTTGCATATGTAACACAACAAGAACAACTGCTAACACCTACATGCAAATCCAGGGCCAACATATTTGGCAGATTATTCACCAGAGAGGGAACAATCCTGTTACTCATCACAGCAACACAACTTCAGTGCAAAAATATTAGCGAGCATGTTTGGCTCCTAAAAGACAGTTTTTGAGGCCTGGTGCACTTCTGTTTGAGGCGACTGTATATCCATATGTAGTTTCCTAATGTGCGTGTTTTGGGTTGACGCAGCACGTCCTTGTACGTGACTGTTTCCAACATGTGTTTTCGTACTGATGATGTTTCCTACATTGTCTTAAAGGTCCCATATTATGCTTATTTTTCAGCTGCGTACATTTATTTTGTGTGGCTACTGGAAGATGTTTATGTGCTTTATTTTTCAAATAACACATTGTTTCTGCCATGCCGTCCGTTACTGCAGCACCTCTACTCCCCTTCTCTCTGAACGCTCTGTTATAGCTCCTGTCTCTTTAAGTCCCCCCCCTTCCTGAAAAGCCTAGTGTGCTCTGATTGGTCAGCTTTCACAGGCCTGAGCAGGCACCGTCCTCTGTATATCCTTGTCAGCTCTGTTGGTGCTTTTTTCAACGACATCTTGCTCAGGGGCACGGCTGACTCTACATTTGTGACATCACAACCTTATGAAAAGTCCTGGCAGCTTGTTCTCTGAGTACAGACGGTGTGCATTACGCTGTGGATTGAGTATTTTGATACTTTAACAGTATTTATGTAGAACCAAGCCCTGCTCAATAATCAGAGAAGTCGGAAAACCTCACTTTCTGTAATAAGAGATGTTTAGGCTGCAGCACCACGCTCTTGAGACTGAAGTCGCATCGCCAAAAATCAGAGATTTAACTAAAATGTTTGATTCAGTTCCAGAGTTTCATTACAACGACGATGTGAGGGAAGTCTGGACACTTTCTAATATCGTAGTAAGAGATAAAATAATAAACTTTACTTTGCTTTTAACCAATAACACCTGTGCCTTCTCTGTTGCTGCTTCCCTCTCCCCCCCTGAAGTGAGCTGGTTTGTAACCTTACTTGCAGTTACAGTTGATTTCTCGACTCTCTGGTGGGCTCCCTGCTCTGCCTCTGTACTCACAGCTCAGTCTCTGCTATCCTCGCGTGTGTGTGTGTGTGTGTGTGTGAGCTGCTGAACGCGCCTGCGTCAGAGTGGCCAAGACAAATTTGGACTGTGACGCTCCACATATGTGTTTGGTTTGAGATCTCAATCACATCCACGGCAAACAATGGGGAACCCGGAGAGGCTGGAGACGCTGAAGAGACTTTTTTTTTTTTCTTTCTTTCTTTTTTTTCAGAGTTTGCAGCACTTCTCTATTCATGTGTGATAAATCTGGAGCCACAGATGAGGCCGTTTCTGCGCACCGGTGGTGGAGAACGGTTTGTGCGAATTCTACTGCGTCTCACCTCCGAGAGCGAGACTTCCTCCTTCTTGTCTCGGCAGCTGAGAGTCGCTGCAGCTCTCCCTTTCATCCGAGTCAAGTTCTCCTCAGACAAAGAACCAGACCAGCCAAAGCCCCCTCTCCCTAAATTGCCATCAATTTGTTCTTTGTTCTTACTTATCTGTTACACTTCCACAACTCTGACAAAAAAAAACTTTCATCTCTTTTCACGGCCACATCTCTGTTCCTCTGCCTTCCCCCACCCTGCAATTACAGAGCGATAAACCACACTTATTCATTCCTCTATTTGGCCTGAAAGCAAAATCAGTTTCTATTCACTCGAGGACCAGTCGAAACGGAGTGTGTGTGTGTGTGTGTGTGTGTGTGTGTGTGTGTGTGTGTGCCTTGAAAGGGGGGTGGGACGTGTCGGCAGCAGGTTTTTTTTTTTTTTTTTTGCTTGTGTGGTGCCACCTAATCTCACGCATGATTAGGAGAGCAATAACACGACTGTCTGAGCAGGTTACAAAAATGTGAGCTACCCTCACTCTGTGTGTGTGTGTGTTTGTGTGTGTGTGTGTGTACATGTGAGACAGCCTAGAAAATGTTTATTGAACCACTAACTGTCACATTACAAGCAGACGGCTTTCTTTCTTTTTCCTCCACCTGTGCTCCTTCAGTCTTGAGTGTCCTTTTTTTTTGTTCCACCTGCTGCAGAAGAGAATCTCAGACGCCTCGTCCCCTCTGACCTCCATCCAACCTTCCCGACAGCTTTTTTTTCTTTTCTTTTTTTTTTCCTGCAGACATATTTCCCCTCTACACCACCTCCATACCTTCCTTTACGCTGTAATGGGCTGATTGCGGCGACGTTAAATGTTTTTGATCAGCAGACAAACGACATAACAGACGCTCTCTGTTTGACAGGTGCTAATGGTTTCACCCCTCAGGCTCCCTTTTCCTCAAATTTCCAAAACCACTTTTCCGCTGCACCCCTAAGGCCTCCCCCTCTCTCTCTCTCTCTCTCTCCCTCTCTTTCTCTGTGACTGTACTTCAGTCTTTCATTCACTTCCTGACTCTGCCCACTCTGTGACTCGCCTATTGTGCTCCCTTTTGACTGAAAAGGCTATGATGTACTGGGATGAAAAAGAAAAAGGGAAAAAAAAAATGGGGGAGAGCAGAGAGCTTTTATAGTGAGCTCAAGCATCTACAGGCAGGTATGTGTGTGTGTGTGTGTGTGTGTGTGTGTGTGTGTGTGTGTGTGTGTGTGTGTGTGAGAGAGAGAGAGAGAGAGAGAGAGGGAGAGAGAGGGGAGGGATGGTCTGAAAAAAACAAGGTGAAAGCTCAAATCATGGAGTATAGCGCCCCCATGTGGTGGCTGTGTAGTCTGACTCAGGGTCAAAGTGAGGATCATTTAAAACTTAAAAGGACACTTTCTTAAGTTTTACGACTTTTTTTTATTTCTTTCTTTCTGAAGCAGTGGTGGAGGAAGTGTTCAGATCCTTTTTTTATATAAGTTAAAGTAATAATACCACACTGTGAAAAGTATAAATACTTCACCACATGTGAACGTCCTGCATTCAAAACCATTCAGAAGTGTTAAGTGGTCACATCCTCCTCCTCATCCAGGCACTCTGATCGTTTTGTTAGCAGGCTCTTGCGCTTATTCATTGATTGTGTCTGTTGCTAAGTGTCAAAATGTATCATCAGCTAAATCATACAGAAAACGAGCCAGTGTAGGTTGTATTTTACCGCTGCTGATGTTAGAGCTCCTGTCTGTAAGAAAAGGAGATCTTTCTCACTCCCAGCTCATCAAAAAAATGGCGCTTTGGGATTGTAGGAGGAGTCGCTGGTCATCCCAAGGCAGCAGTTTGTGAAGAGTTGGAAGTGAGACTAAATTTTTTCTTACAAATAATTCAGCATCTGAATTATAAATATTCAGATGCTTTGGTGCATGAAGACGCTCATCTTATCCAATCCATTCATTCAGCAGTCATGTAACCAGTTAAGATGGAATCTCACGTTAGGATGATTTCAGTAAGACTGAAGAAATATCGGCCATGTAGCGACAGCTCATGTGAGCGTGTTGATGGGAGGATTTAGCCCAAATCTGTGTCTAAGCGCAGCCTGACGGAGCTGCCAGCAGTGCAGCCTCTTCTTCTGCTCCTCCGTCATTCAGACGTCTAGCACTCGGAGGATCGAGCCCAAAGCCTCAAAATGACCTCTCAGTGACTTCTAACGGTGCCTTCAAAACTTCACAACAAAAGTGTTTTAACACAGTCTGTTTTTCACATAAAGCCCAATATCACAAACCACAAATGAACATGAAGGTCTTTACAATCTGTGCAGCAGACCCATTAAACTGACGGCCTGTGGGCCACATGCAGCTCTTACACAACCTCATCGCTGCCCTGTGATCAGTATGTTAGTCGGCTAACCAGCTTATTCGTTGTTTATGTCTGTTGTCTGTTGCTAAGCACAAAAACAAAGTTATTTCAATAAAACGTTTGAACCGAAACTGAAGGAATTCATGAGACAAACAAACTGACAACCTACGTCTCAAATAAGAAGGTGAGTTTTCCTCTACATTTAATGTTTATTTTCCAATTATTAAATCTAGTAAAGTTGAGAACAAAACAAAATAGTTTTGTTCCAACACATTAAGTTTTTTACAGGTCAGGCGCTTCTAAAAAAAAAAAAAAAAAAAAGTAGTTGAATAAGCCTCCTGTACAGTGTGCGATGCCCTCTATTCTTAGACCGTTTAATCAGATAAGATTCAGATTCAGATAAACTTCTAATGGGGAAAAAAAAAAAAATGAACAAACTTTAGGAAAGAGCAACAGAGGACGGATCTCTGCAGTGTGAAGGAGGACGAACACATGCAGCCTGTCAGAACAGAGAGACAGGAGGCGTCATCGCACATCAAATAGGTGTCACATTATCTTTCAGTGGAAAAATGCTTATTTTCTTCTCTGTCCTTTTGTTTTACACAGAGGTGAACATGTGTGCTAGTGTATATATATTTATATATATAGCTCCAGTACATAACTTCAAAGGTGTCCGACCCCTGGGGCATCTGTATGACTCGTTTCTTTCTCCTTTTTTTAAATAACATTTTTTAAACTAAATTTGATGAAGGAAACGACAAAATGGACACGTGACAATATGATAACATGCAGCAGCCTCACAAAAGTCCATGAAGACATGATAGATTATAGCTGTTGCATGTGATCTCCAGCACTGTGTTGTGTCTTGAGAACGTCCTGTGTCACTGAAACGATGACCTTTACATGTGAATATATCGAAGCAGATGTGAAAAGCGAGCGCGGGAATTTACAAAATTTCACTGAAGGTACATATGAGCATTCAAAAAATGTGATTTCAGAACAAATAAAAACACACCAAATGTCTATTTTTTTTTCAACAATTTTCTCAATATTACCCAATTTTCAGCTCAACAAAGAGCAAAAACAGATGATTTCCTGAGAGTGGATGTCTCATCTCTGACTCACTCACTGGAAGAGTTCACTGATGTGTGATGGTGAAAGGAGTGCGGGGGAACCTTTTAGGGATAATATTTCACCGAAATGATTCAGGTCTGGTCCAGCTACTCTACATTTCCGTCCTCAGGTGTGTAACCGACCTTAAAAACCACATTATGACTGATCATCTCTTGGAGCTGCACAGAGTGAACCCAATGTGGCTGCAGAGTTTTTTCCGGCAACACGTCACAAATTTCCCCCAGTCTGTCACAGAGTGTGTGTGTGTGTGTGTGTGTGTGTGTGTGTGTGTGTGTGTGTGTGTGTGTGTGTGTGTGTGTGTGTGTGTGTGTGTGTGTGTGAGAGAGAGTGGGAGAGGTGACCGTAGCAGCAGTAAATCTGAAATGACACCTTAAAGGTCATTCAAAAATAAAGGCATCCCATAGATCAATTGTGATTCAAGTGCCCTCTGTTAAAGTTCAGCACACACACACACACACACACACACACACACACACACACACACGACCACGTGCTCCCTCCCACTCTCACTTCCACTCATCAACCACATTTAATTAATCTGTTTAATTTGCCTTATCATTTAACACTTATGTAAGTATTTGTCACCATGTCGTGCTCCTCTGAGATCTGTTTTTCTCCACGTCACTTGCGTCTCTGCTTGACGTCCCATTGTTTGTTTTCCTCCCTCCTTTTTTTTTTCCTCTTTTGTTTGCGAGTTTTCTTTGTAAAAGATGTATTTTCATCTCAGCTGCTGATTTTTGTTAATTATTTTTCTCCTCCGCTTGTGTTCCTCCTAAAAATAAATGATGATAATTATAAGGCGGCGTGATTGTAAGTCAGCTGGATTTGACTCACAGGAAGATAATGCAGATTTCTGTTGTGTGTTTAAAAGCCTTAAATCTGAAGGCGAGACAAGACTTTGCATTACATATTGTCAAAAAATGATGTGATTCTACGGTTTTTACACCCCTGGAGAGAACATTAGACATAAAAGCTGAAGCCTTTTTCCGGCTTCGCTTCATTAAAGAAAAATAAAAACCTGTCCGTGCTTTTTGAAATGTCATTTTTTGCATTTCAGTGCCTCTGCTTACACAGGTGAGACATGTTTTTTTGTGAAAAAGACTTTTATATCCATCTCAGACTACAAGCTGAAGATGATAATTACAGGAACTGCTCTGTGTCTCGGTGGCAGGCTGACTTCTGAGGGCTCAAACAGGAACTTAAACACATAAATGTAGCAGATTTAAACATGATCCGCAGAAAAGAGCCGCAAATCCTGCTCAAAGGCGAGGGGGATTTTTTTGTGAATGCTCCCAAGCTACGTTATATTGTGACGGATTTGTGTCCAGCACCCGTTTCCTTGTATCCTTCATGCCTTCATCTTTTGCGTTTGATGGCTGTGGGCCCTTCTGACCTTGAAGAACGTGGAACACGTAAATCAATGAATGTGTGTTATTTTGTGCACAAAGCATAAAGGTGAGTGTGTTGGGTATCTTGAATTAAACCGATTTTAAATTAAACCCTGACACCAAAATTCAATCTCGCTGAATGAGGTCATGACCATAACAACCGGCTAGATAGATAGATATATAGATAGATAGATAGATAGATAGATAGATAGATAGATAGATAGATAGATAGATAGATAGATAGATAGATAGATAGATAGATTTCATGATGGCGTTCTACAGAAGGGTGACAAATTAAAGGAAAACACAACAACTTTGGATTAAAACCCTCCCACAGTTTCATAAAAAACAAATCCTGTGTCCTTGAAATAAACATAACACTGTGATCCCGAAACTCTCACTGAAGAGACATGGTGCAGAAACAAGTGATAGCGACAGTATTCACCCTATCAATGAGATTTAACATTAAAAAATATGTTACTGGTGCTATTTAGACTACTTATATGTTTGGAGATGGGAGGTTATAATAAACAATACATTGGGGATGTTTTAAAATAATAGAAAACATATAACATTCAGCTTTACAAGATGATTATATGAGTTATTATTATCATTATTATTATTATTACTATTATCATTGTTGCTGTTGTTATCATTAGTATTAGTAGTAGTAGTATTATCATTGTCATTATTATTATTATCATTATTATTATTATTATTATCATCATTACTAGTAGTAACGTCAGTAGTAGTATTATCATTGTCATTATTATTGTTACTGTTGTTGTTATTATTATTATTGTTACTGTTATTATTATTATTATTATTATTATTATTATTATTATTATTATTATTATTATTATTATTTAATCTTCTCTGTACTGCACTCTTAGATCCCCCTGTCGTGTGTTTGTGGTTGCAGACTCAGGTGATAAACAAAAGACTGCCGTTTACCTGCTGTTTTGCCGCCTGTTTAAATAAAGTTGATACAAAAAAACCCTTAAAGGAAGAAAAAAAAACGCCAGTTGACGTATGCTAGCTCATAGCTAACGTTAGCTGTCAGCCGGGTTCAGTCATTGTGCAGGGATGGAGGTGACACGCCGAAGTAAGTAGCCAGCCAGATTTTTCCCCCTGGATTTTCAGCCCACTGTACTCACCATGCCGGTACACAACGCAGTGTTGACCTGGGATGTTTTGTTCAAGACTCCTCCGTTTTCCGCGGCGTTTGTGCCGCTAGCTGGCTTTCTGTTCTCGCTAGCTAGCTAACGTTAGCTTGGTTTAGCTAGTGTGCGGCTGCAGGTTTAGCTCTTGTGTTCCTCTTCTGGTAAGCACGCCGTCCTCACGTCAATGTACTTTAACTTTTCTGCAGATTTTAAGGACAGTTTGAACGCGGTGTACAGTGCGATAGAGGAGGCTGACTTTCTCGCCATCGATGGAGAATTTTCAGGTAACAGTGACAGAGTTTAGGTGGAAAATGAGATTGGATTAGCGAACGCTGTGTTTGTAAATCGTGGTGTGTTTTTATTTATTTAATTTTTTTTTGTCTAAGGGATAAGCGACGGTCCTAATGTCAGTGCACTAACCAACGGGCTGGACACACCAGAGGAGCGATACACGAAGCTTAAAAAGGTTTGAAGGATCTTGTGCACACACCTGAGACACACCTGGTTCCTCCTCCATTGTATGTTTGAACACGTCCCGTTGACTGTTTCTCTCTCTGCCCACCAGCACTCCATGGACTTTCTGTTGTTCCAGTTTGGAATATGCACATTCACATACGACCAGACAAAGTCAAAGTGAGTGATGTCTGCTGGATGGATGCATTACTGTTGGATTTTATATTGATTAATTGGTGGACAATTTAGAAAAGCACCATCTCCCACTGCTCTCACCTGCTCATATTGAAATGCTTTCTTATTTACATCCATGAATGTTCAGACCATGTCAACTTGTGACTTGTCCTCTGTGAGACCGTGTTTATCCGTTTACAGAAATTAAATGTGTGTGTGTGTGTGTGTGTCCTGCATCATCTCTTGACTTAAACAAGGTCGGGTCATTAACTGGGCAACAGTCCTGGGACCCACAATACTATTGTGGCCCTGTTTTGAGGAGGGCCCCTCTACACAGGCTCTTCTGATGCATATTCTTGAATGATGTGTTTAAGTAAAATGACTACACAACCAATTACGTCCAAGTAGTATTTTAACAAAGACAAACTGTGGGGTCAACAGAGGCTCAGCCACTCATTTTTACCTTTAAGTGCTCCAGCAGGTGAACCCAGCCGCCTTAAGTCTTGATGTTTCATACATGACAACGCATTTAATCATCTATTTTAATTTCAATTTATAATTGTCCAAACAAGCAGTAGTTTATATGGATAATCTCAGATGCCACTGTTCAATTTGATTAGAAAAATGTGTCCAATTGAAGTAAATCCATCTGTTTAACATGCACACAGCAACTGGAATTATTCCACTAATTTGTTTTTTGCATTCCCTTCTCTGCAGGTATATTATAAAACCTTTTAATTTTTATATTTTCCCGAAACCGTTCAACAGGACGTCCCCTGACATAAAGTTCATTTGTCAAGTAAGTCAGTGTTACTGCTCGGGGTCGTTGGTCATTGACTATTGATAGTGACAATATTTTTAGATTGTTAAGCAGCAACTGTGATGCCTGTGAGTTGGTTGTTTTGTTTTTGTTTTCAGGAAGTGAAAATGGAACACTGTCTTTGTCGTTTCAGAGTTCCAGTATTGATTTCCTGGCCAGTCAAGGGTTCGATTTCAACAAGGTGTTCTGTAATGGTGAGTAAACCACAGAGTGACAGTGAAATACTCTTTTGTCTCACGGTGTGTAGTGCTTTGATTTCACTACTACAAAATCAAGGCTGGTTGAAGGAACAAGGTGTCTGTGCAAAAAAAATTCAGGTCAAAAACATTCATAATGATACTAGTTTTTAAAAAGGTTTTAACGTCCAGCCTCAGTGTAGGTTAGAAAAGCTGTAATAAATACAATAGCTCCTCAGTCCTCTTTCATGACTGTGTAGAGCAATCTAAACCTTCAGGT
Source organism: Acanthopagrus latus (assembly GCF_904848185.1). Classification (NCBI taxonomy): domain Eukaryota; kingdom Metazoa; phylum Chordata; class Actinopteri; order Spariformes; family Sparidae; genus Acanthopagrus; species Acanthopagrus latus. Next base: position 5,865,825 of record NC_051039.1, on the reverse strand, counting down.
CACAACACAGAAGTAAAACTCTGATTTCTCTTTATTAAAGGAATCCCATACTTAAATCAAGAAGAAGAAGCCCAGCTGAGGGAGCAGACGGAGGAAAGGAGAAATCAACATGCTAACGGTGTAGGCACGCCGTCCTACATCTCTCCATCCTCCTCCAAAGGCCCAGCACACGTACCCGAGGAGCACAAAGACTTCATCAACAGGGTTATGTAAGTGTTACACTACATATGGAGTACTTCCTCTTTTTGACCGATACAAGGTATATCTGAACATGCATTAAAGTAACCCAGTGGTTTGTCACACACACAGCATGTTATCAGAACATCACACCCCTACCCCAACCGCTCCCAGCTTGAAGGAGGAACTCTCTTTGTACCTTGTTTTTTTAAAATGCAAAATGGCAAGCTGGAAGACTGGCGCAACATGTTTTGCCTTCAACGTGCAGTGTAAACGGGCAGTAAGAGTTGGAATCCTCTGTGTAAATGTCATGTTATCCAGAACACAACTTTTACACGACTTATCTGCTCCTTTTTTATGTGGTGATGGTTTTTACTCACAGAGAGAAGGTTGAGGCACTCTTCACTAACTCTGAGAAGACTTTGGACTTGGAGCCATGCACTGGGTAATCTAACTCATCTCTGAAACTAAATTTGTATCGAGCATGTACAGCCTGTGTTTTCCGAATCTCTACTTACGTATATAATTCTGTCTCAGCTTTCAGAGGAAGCTGATATACCAGACGCTGAACTGGAAGTGAGTATCATTTATCTGTTTTGCGGCTGTTGTGGTTGTTGTTGTTGTTGTTGTTGTTGTGTTGGTTTGTGGAGGTTTAAGATTTGTCTTTCTTTGACAGGTTTCCCAAAGGGCTTCACGTGGAAACCATCGAAACAGAAAAGGTTAGGACATGTTTTATTTCAACCTATGTTGCTCTTTGTTAAATGTGGAATAATACAAAATATTGATGCAAGTTCTGTATGTCTGCAGAAGGAGCGATTCATCCAGGTCAGCAAAGTGGATGATGAGGAGAGGAAGAGGAGGGAACAGCAGAAACTGGAGAAAGAGCAGGTAAGTTTGAGTTCAGGATGGATCTCAGTTTTAAAATGTCTTATTGTGAGCTTAAGGATGCTCTGCTTTGATTCTAATAGTTTTACTTCTCCGTCACCAACAGGAGGAGCTAAATGATGCTGTTGGCTTCTCCAGGGTCGTCCACGCCATCTCAAAATCTGTGAGTTGACCTCAGTGTTTTTCAACCCCAACTTTTATTTCCAAGGTCAACTGTAAATCAGGTTATACATCTAGAGGGTCACTCTTTAAATTTGTATTTTAAACTCTTTAATCTGCAGTTGAAAGCTGTCACTTGTGTTGTTGCATTAGAATGGTATTTTTCTGTTGCCAATAATTCAGGATGTTTTAAAATGTTTTTGCTTTGCAGGGTAAACTTGTGGTCGGCCACAACATGCTGCTGGATGTGATGCACACCATTCACCAGTTCTACTGCCCTCTGCCAGAGGTACACACTTAGAATTGCTATTTTCAATATGGACCTTGGCATTGAATGTGAATTTATTTATGCCAATGCTCTTCTCTCCAGGATCTTCAAGACTTTAAAGAGGTCACAATGTGTGTTTTCCCAAGGTAATGTTTCCTTCTTGTGCACATTTTTTTTTCTTTTGTCTTGACATCGGTTTCTTTGCATTGCTTTTCTTTGCTTTGTTTCACTCATTACATTATTTTTTATCTATCCACTTGTAGACTTCTGGACACAAAGTTAATGGCTTCCACACAGCCTTTTAAGGTAAGTGGTCCCCTTCAGTGCTAGAATACCAGGGGTGATAGAGACAAATCAGTGTCCAGCTAAACTGATTGGACATTGTTATAGTTAACTCACAGTCCGCACAACTGTTGGATAACACCAAAAGCATGGGTGATGTTGATTTTTGTTTTACATTTGGGTTTCAGGAAATGATCACCAACACCTCACTGGCAGAGTTGGAGAAACAGCTGAAGGAGGGCCCCTTCAAGTCACCACAAGTTGGTGAGTAAATATCTAAACATTCCCCTGAAAGGCTCTCGAGCCACAAAATCCTGCTGACACTTTTCTTCCGTCCCTGACAGAAACGGCTGAGGGGTTCCCCAGTTACGACACAGCCCAGGAACAGCTCCACGAGGCTGGCTACGACGCTTACATCACTGGCCTCTGTTTCGTCTCAATGGCCAACTACCTGGGTAACGCACGCAACCACCGTGATCCTCTGGGCAGATAAGAAAAATGTCTGCATACATGTTGGTTAACTAACGCAACACTTTACTCTTTACAGGCTCTTTCTTAACTCCACCCAAAGCATACATCTCTGCTCGCTCCAAGCTAATTGAGCCTTTCTTCAACAAGTAAGAGATTCACTTCAAGTTCATGTGTCCACTGCTCTCCTTCTAGAAGTGCCACAGTCTTTTTAAAGAATATATTTTGACTACTTCTTTGTCTATTTCAGGCTTTTCCTGATGAGGATAATCGATATTCCCTACCTCAACATCACAGGACCAGATTGTGAGTACGATAATGCAGCACAGCAGCGATACATCAGGATTGTTGCACCGACCACATGCTTGGAAAAGTGTCCACTCTTGTGTAGTTTTGAGTACGAGCAGCATAATCCAGTTTCAGGATTCATTCAGAATGTGGATGTAAACTGTACACTTCAAAAGTAAAATCAAATATTCTGAGGTAGGAAGTTGATTCACAAGAGACACAAAATGATTTTGCACTTGGATTATTTATAAGACAAATCTGCAGGCATCTTTTTAAAGCCATAGTTGATGAGTTTGGACCAGTGGGGGGCAGAAAAACACTGAAACAAACTATCAGCAATAACTAAGTTTTTATTTAAATATCTCAAACAGCCATTTGTCAACTTAATCTTTGGATTTACTTTTTAATCATAGTAGATTTAATTTGAAGCTTTATTGAGGGACATTTCATATCAACTGTCGCCACTTCTCCACCTCACCTGTTGCTCTTTTTCCTGTCAATCTCTTCCGTTTCTACAGTGCAACCTAAAAGAGACCACGTCCTGTATGTCACCTTCCCAAAAGAGTGGAAGACGAGTGACCTCTACCAGCTGTTCAGTGCCTTTGGTAAGCTATGATTTTTTTTTTTCCTGATAATTCTGCTTGAAGAAGAGTAATTATGCATTCATTATATAAGATGCAAGGCCATCAATGAAAACGGTCACACTGCACACTTAACTGCGTGTCCCAGATACTGACTTTGTACTTCTCTTGTCCGCTCAGGGAACATCCAGGTTTCATGGATAGACGACACGTCAGCATTTGTGTCCCTAAGTCAGACGGACCAGGTACAGATAGGTGAGTTTGACGGCTGATTCCACACACCAGACTGGACTCTTGAATCTGCATTTAAAAAAAAATGTTGATGTGATTTTAATTTCGACATCTTCAGCTATGAACACCAGCCGCTACGCAGAGAGCTACAGGATCCAGACGTATGCAGAGTACATCCAGGCTAAGCAGGAGAAGGAGAAGTCTGGCCAGACGCCCAAAACTTGGGGCGAGGACGGCTGGGTGAAGTCTCACTACTCCTCCACTACGTCTGCTGGTTTTGGTTATCCCAGGTGCACTTCTGCTGCTTTACACTGCATATTTCAACATAATGCTCAAACAGTTTCTGTTAAAGTATGTATGGCCTGTTTTTTTATTAATTTATTTTTTGTTCCAGGGGTTTGAGGAAACGCAGCATCAGTCCCGTTCAGGGCGAGCAGGCGGCCGGCGACGCTGTAATTACAGATGGCTGGAGTCACTACTCGTACCCGGATAGCGCAGGCGGCAAGAAGATGAAAACTGATGGTGTGTGAACGTAGTACTTTGCTGCTGCAGTGTGGTTACAAGCCGCAGGTTTTCTTCAGGGAAAGTACTCGATAGTGATTCAGTGAGGGAGAGACAGCAGGTGGTATTGAGAGCAATTATCACAACTGATGGGATAAAGTGATTACCCATCATACTTTGTGTTACACCTGAGATTTTATGTCGTTAATGGCCACCTGCTGCAGAATGGACAGATCACATGCAGCCCTAATGGATTTCATTCTCTTTATTTTTTAATCGAGGACAGACATTTCAATTATTTATCAATCTTTTTTCCTTATTTTTTTGGCAGGAATTTTGCAACATTAAATAATGTTAAGAAAATATATCAAAGGACATTTACAATGTTTTGTCTCTATTTTGTTACATCCCCCAAAATGGCCACCGAATGAGAGCAAATACAAACTGAATTTTTTAAATGGGGATAAAAGAGGGGAATAAATGTTGGAACATAGCAAATATATTGATTTAAAAAAAGTTAATCTATTCCTGAAGGACCATGACAGAAAACAAGCCTACTTTGTCATGTTTAAGGAGCCATTTATCTCTGCATGTCTTGCTTTTGAAGTTTCTTAGCCAGTTCAGAGTTTGTGATGCTTAACTGTATCCCTCCTGACGAAGTGTTGTCATTGTGTTTCCTAGACATAAGTGGACAGGCAAATACAGAAGCCGTCGAGAGCAAGACCTCAGAGGGATGGTTAAAGACGGCGTAAGTAAACAGGATGATTTATTCTGCCACAGTTGTCCCAGTTGCTGTGATTTAAGTATCGTAATGGTTGCTGTCCCCTGCAGAGATTCATCAGAATCAGCGGGGTTGAGTCCAATTCCCGATGAGGAGGAGGAGGAGGAGGAGGAGGGAAGTCCTGAAGGCATTGATCCAGCCAATAATAGTGAGGGCACAGTCACCTGGCAACAAGCCACAACAAGGAAAGGTCAAAAGAACAAGAAAAAGAAAACTGAAGGTGAGTTTGTCAGTGAGGGCTTCCTAACCCTTTGAATCTGCCTGACAGTTCAAACGGTTAATCAGAGTATAGATGTCTAAGAAGAAGCTGTTTTAATGCCATACTATTTATTTTCTTTAGTATCGTAAGTAATTAATTATTATCTGTGTTTAGACATTGTCAACATGAACTGCTTGGAGTTAATGCTGCATGACTGGCTATTATGAAAAAACTTATCAACAAGAAAAAGGCCAAGCTAGCAGCTATTTCACTTCTTACTTCTATATATGTAAATATAATACTGTTGGCTAACACGTTGACCATCAACTTCAAAAAACAACTTGTTTCTGCGACTCTAACATGAAAAGATGAAAAATTAATGTTTGAACAGCTTGCACACGAGAAAAAAGTCATCATGTAGACACATACCAAAAATTCAATAAATGCCGAGGAGCTCAACAGATAACATGTAGTAGATGTGCCAAAACTTGTAAACTGAGAAAAAGGCGGGCAAGTGGTTAAAAGCCTTTTCCCTCATCAGCTCCAGACAAATGTGTGTCTGAGGATTGAGCCATCTTGTGTCCTTCTCATGTCTGAGAGTTGCACATTTATGAACTGAAATGGAACGTTAACGTTGAACACTGTTAAATGTACTAAAGGGCAATGTTGGACTTGTCTGTCTCTGTCTCGTACAGGTGCTAAATCTACAACGTCACTGTTTGAGGTCCCAGAAGTTTGGTAGCGAGAGGTGAGGAGTGGAGAGGCCACTGTCCCACACCGAGCTCCGGCTCCGGGTCTCTTCAGAAGCACTTGGGCTGCTCTCCTCTGAGGTCGTACATCACTGGGACTGGTGCACGCCCTAAATTCATTCGTTCACTCAACAGCTGTGGATACCGTGTCCAGAGCTACCAGCCAGCCTAGCTACTTGACTGGACTATTGAAAGAGAGAACACAAGCCATAACGACAGCTGCCATATTTTGATCTCGTACCAGAGGAGCAGGCAACTCCTCTGTGTAAACACGCACACACCACTAGAATCTAAAAAGCTAAACTCCACAAATGTTCATTTATTCTGTGTTCAGACTGGAATCTGCCACCACAGCCACGCCATCACTTTGAAATCATCCATTTTAATGATCGTCGCCTCCGTCAGTCTTATATTTTGTGAGTGTGGGTTGTGTGCGAGTTCGTGCATGTGAGGGAGATGTACATTTTATCCAGTCTTTGTATCCCTGTGAATCTGTTTCATAAATCTTCAGAGATGAAATACCTTTACTTTTCTTTACCTTTTTTGTGTTTAATGTTTTGTAACCGTGTCAACCTGCAACAATGTTAAGGTATGTTCAAAAGGTGTAAACGTTAAGATGACGTATACATTTTTGTATAAGAAAGTTTTATTTCCTTGAAAAGGGGAAAAAATTAAAGAATGTTTCTTAATATCTGTTTTTTGTGTCTTTTGTTGCTGAACTCACCCTCGACAGCATTCTTCACACTATGTCATTGCAACTGGGCTTATTTCATATTTGGAAACTGTTGCTTTCATTTTTTTTTTTTTTATTTACAGGTCCTGATGTTTTATTCTGTACTCAGGTCTCACTTGCAAATGAGATCTCAAAAATGATGTGGAGATTTTCATCTTTTATAATGGTAAATTAAAAGTCTTTGGCAAAAGAAGCAATTTGAAGGTGTCACTTTTAGCCCGGTAAAACTGTGACAAAATGTTTTTCGTTGTCATTTTATAGATCAAATCAGATCATTGAGGTTGTGAGTTGCAGCCCTAGTTATGGGTCATCCTTATTATATTATACATGAATTATTTCATTGTTGAGTTCAGGGATGGGATGACATTTTGTCTGGGTTCACAATAAAGAAACACTTCAGTTAATGATGAATCTTTGCTACCCAAGAAAATCCTGAATATTGTCAGGACTGATTTAAAAAAAGCTCTGTAGCTCACTGATGTGCAGTCCTATATTGGTTTTTATTAATTTAGAGTTCCCTGTGCCTGTCACCATGGCTCACAGTATTTCCCCCACAAAAATGAGAAATCATATTTGTGTAAATGCTACACAACGTAAGATGAGGTTACTATACGTGTGATTACTATGTAAGATTCTTCTTTTTATTAGTATTTTGATGATTACTGATAAACTGTTGTGAATCGCACGCTGGACAGCAACATAATTACACGAAATTGAAAACAGACACATTTTCTTAATATTAAAATATGTATAATTTCATTGTGCTCAAAATAAGGCAACACAACAGGCATTCATCAAAACATTAAAAAAATAAATAAATACATTGTTCATTTGGATTTACACTTTGTCATGATCACAGAGGACATTTTGACATGTCACAGTAGAAAAACACCTGCCTAAAAAAATAAAACATATGAATTACCGTAGTTTATATTAAAAATGCTGTATTTGACTTAAATTTGCCTTTATATACATTTGACAGAAGAGTGTAAACAGTCTGAGATAATGAAAGCCACTCATTTATTTTTATATCTTCATTGATTTCACTTCAAGTGACACAGGAGATCAACCCCTGCTGGTCTGGATTCTCCCCGACCAGCTTTTTTCCACTGTTGTCCATTCTTGACCTCCATAAGGCACAAACCAGGACTGTGTCCATGAGCGCTGGGAAAGAGCAGAGAAGGTTTACAAATATTCAACTTGGTAGACGGAGATTTTGTCAGACCCGGATGAAGTCCTCACCTGGTGTGTCCGGGCAGAATGACCACTGACAGGGTGCCGTCTGGCAGAGATCTGAAGAGCTTCCACAGCCGGCGGTCCAACTTCCTGATTGCGGGAGCCATTTCCTGGTCCTGCACAGATTACACATTGGAGTCCTCAAAACATGTGCCCTGAAAACTCTGAATGCCTTGATAATTAGTTTCACCGAGTCAGCCTGAATCTTTAAAAAGCCAAATTTTCACTGTGAGGTTGCAGTGTAGAAAATATCCGGTGAGAATCAACCGAGCCCGCCAGCTGAGAGGCAGAACATTAACTGAATTTATGATGTTAAAGCATCTCCCAAAACAGCTGTCATCTTGGGCTCACACACAGCCACACAAAGAACAAGGCTAAAAGGATACAGGACTGTCGTTACACTAGAAGCCCTGTGTGGCTCGCTACAAAAACCAGCATCTGGAAGGATTATAAATTGAAAGAAAATTATTTTTTGGCTCTGAAGAAGAAGCCACGATGTCAATGCTATGAATCTGACTCAGTTCTATTAGACTCAGCTCTACATTCAGTCAGAGTTTGCTCACGGTCCATCAGAGTCAGCTGTACTTTAAACATTAAGGATAAGAAGACACGGACTAAAAATGACTGAAACACTCTGAGGTTTTGTTGTCCGAAACATTTCTGAAACTTCACAGCAAAACCACATTGCAGCATTCTCACCAGCTGGTGTCAACGCTTCCTCGTCTTTACCTCAGAACTGGTGACCGTGTGCGTCCTCTCCTCGTCTTCTGCTGCGTCCTCGTCAGGATCCACAGTGGTGATTGCAGTTGTCAAGGCAACCCAAGAAGGTAAGTGGGGCGGAGTTAGGGATGGACAGAGGAGGTAGTTTTCCCTCCAGAGGTCCTTGGTGGAGCTGAGGGCAGCATATTTTTCCTCTGAACTCTTGAACTCTTGTCATTCAGAGACAAACAGAAAACTCTGCATGAGCTCTCACTCGCACAGCACAACACGACATGGATAAAAAATAAAACCTTCTTAACTCACTTATGAGTGCATGCCTTGCATGTTTTCCAGGTTTGGGGTGCAAGGCAACTTGATCCACTGTGCCAAAGGGGGAAAATGTCTCTCGGACCATCTCCTCAGACAGTTTAAACTTCCCGGTGGTGTGCTGGGTGCCGTTGACTTTGGCAGGAGGAAACCCGTCGACAGCTGTACTTCCAGAGCCGAAAGCGTGTCCATTGATGTTTGCAGGAAAGTGCACCCGCTGAGCCACACGGGGGTTTAATTTAACAGTGTAGAGGTTACTGCTGTTCAGACTGTCACACATCAAAGCATCAAGAGTCAGATCCACATCCAGCATTGACTCATCAACGGGCCGCTGGACCTTCAAAATGCACACAAAGGCAAACATGTTGAATATATAGACTGCAAATATTTTGGACATCAGAAAAGTGAAGAGAGTCACCTTGATGAGCTGTCCCTGCACAGAAAGTCCATTCAGAGTAGTTAAAGCCAGCACAGCTCCCTCCAGCAGCTCAAACTCAACCTTTGCATGAACCTGGAGACCAAACGTTGTCAGAAACTATCCTCGTGTCTTCAGTTTATGATGTGTTCATCAGACGTACCCTGACTGTTGCGTTCATCATTTTGATTTTCCGAACCGGTCCGCAGCAACAGAACAGCCGTCTCACTTCCCCCTCAGAGAAACCCGCGGGAAACGGCCCGGCAAACACGACGCACAAATCTCGGAGGTTTGCACACACCTGAGGGTTGAACACGCCGGTTATAGCACGTTAAAATAACAGTATGACACTTTGAGGTGAACAAACGCCTCACCCTCTCGTACTGCAGCTGCTGGTGAAGAGTGCACCTCTTCAGACAGTCTGAGAAGGAAGAAAACGGGAGCACTGAGAGGAACGGACAGCTGGCCTGACTCCTGAAAGTGGCCAACACCTGGAGATGTTACAGAGGTGGAGAAAGAGAGGAAAGGCATCATAATGAGCAGGAAAAAATTCAAAGACAAAAGACGCAAATGCAGCGGCAAGTGACCTCTAATCTGAATTAAAAATACAGCAAACTGATGAATAATTCATCATCCATTTCTCCTCTGTCACTTTACTGTTCAGTCAGATTAGGCCAAAAGCCACTAATGTATTCAAATCATCAAATCAGACCGCTGATGATGTTAACAGCTGAGTAGGTGCAAGCATCCCAACAGCTAACAAACAGGTAAACCAGCAAACCCTTCACGAGGACTTCCTGTCAGATCAGTTGATATTCTTGGTAGGAGACCAAGTGAATCTAAACTGTTTGATCAGGTGAAGGTCAGGAGGCAGTGTACACTCCTCGTGTCTCACCTCTTTGTCAGTGTTGTGCCACTGCTGATTGCACAGATTCAGTGCGATGTCAGAGCGCTTCCCTATATAGGATACTTTCCGGCCGTGTGTGTGCAATACGTCAGCAAACCTGCACAACACATAAAAGCAAAGGAGCTTTTGCACAAGTTCCACCAAAATATGACAGCTGAGTTTTTGAATTTATGCCTCATAGAGATAAAAAAAAACAAGCTGGCTTAGATTGGAGTCCAAAAACTCAGAAGAAATCTGTGGTTTACCAGACTTAGTGTGGACACAGTCTGAGGAACTGCAGTGAGCTGTGCTGAATGCAAAGAGGTTTGCAGGTTATATTGTACCTGTGACTCGGTGCAGGTTCAGGTTCAGGTTCAGGTTCAGGTTCACAGTCAGTCGGCTCCTCCTGAATTGTGTATCCCCACAGTTCCTCTAGGTGAAGTTCTACAACCTGACAGTGAGCATACACACAAAGTACTATTACAACTGTGTGCATATACAGGTGTATGTGTGAGCATGTGTTAGAAATGGGTTACCTGGCGAGGTCCTGTTTTAATGAAGTACTGAGCGAGCTCCAGGGCTGCCACAGCATCCTCAGTGGGATTATGACCCATCCTCTCTTCAGTTTGTATCTCCCTCCTGGGACATGAGTGGAAAATTAGATTAGTAGCGGAGGTGGGTGGGTGAGAGACAGAGAGGGAGAGAGGGAGAGAGGGAGAACTCACCTGAGCACCGTCTCAGCCAGGACCTTCAGTTTAAACCTCTGTCCAAACTCTCTCCTGTACAGCAGCGAGGTGTCGATGACATGAGGGTGGATCAGCTGCAGCGGGGACAAAAACACAATCTGGTCAAAGCTTCAACTTTTTCCGGAAAAAAAAGGATGTTTGTTGAAGAGCTCCTCCAGAATGAAACATCGATCTACGATATGTCTGAAATAAAATGCGACTTCTTCAAAATGAGGGCTGGCATGAAGGAAATTGAATGACTTCTGGTAACTGCTGTAGTCATTTTGAGATCTTAAAACATTTCTGACAGCATAATTGTCTGCCACTTTTGAAATAATGACATGAACTAATGATACATTACTGATATTTTGCTCCTGATATCTTTTTTTTCTGCTCTGTCTATTTTTATTTTGTGGTGAAGGCGAGCAAAAAATGGGCCACATTGTGAACAATGAAGTTTGACATGAAACATCCAAAAGCAGTGAATACCTGATAACTGTGAAACAGATATATTCATGTTTGATATCTGGCCAGACATTTATTAGACTATGTATAGATGATTTTAGACTGAGCTCGCAGCTGTACCAGTGAGGCTGTTTATTCAAGGCTGTGATGAAGCCTACTGAAGCGCTTCTCCATTTTCAGCCTTGCATCTCCGGCCAGATGGTTATAATGTTAAGTGGTGATTGAGGGGGTGATCAGTGTCACTCGCTGTTGTGAGCGCTCAAAGTGAGCCGGCTCTGTCCTTCATGCTAGAGTGAGGCAGATGGTTTTGCAGGCAGTGTTTTTGTGTAGTGAGTAGGTTTGTTTTTATTGGGAGATGGTGAACATGGTGGAGAAGCAGGGAAAGCAGTACAGCAGGATGGGTTGAATCATGCTTTTGTAAAAGCAAGCAACAAGCACGACTATTTACAAGGTTAGTCTGAGCTGAGTTTGGAGCAGCAGCTGAGAAAAGCTTAGCATTCAGATAATTAGAGCCCTCATGTCCAGAGTTAAAAAAAAATGTACATCAGAGCCTCCACTGGTATCATAAAAAATACCACAGTGGCAGGCGGTGATGCAGACTGCTGTGTACAGTGGCTTTACTTTGAAAAATAATTCTTCTCCTCATGTTTTGGCCTCTGGTTTACAAGCAAACAACCTTTTAGCTCACCAAAACAGAGAGTTAGTAAAAACTCATGCACATGTACAGAATACATGTCAATTCACTTTTAATTAGCACTGCTACAATTTATTACAATTTCATAACTTGTGGCGTTCATTTTAAACGGAATAAGCTCACTGTGCATGCTTCAACTCTGTGACCTGTTGTTGGCGTAGACTTGCCACCTATTGGCACGACAATAATTATGATAATTATATTGTTTCAAGCGGAAATCAAAAGAGGAAACAGCAACTCACTTTCAGAGCCAGGAGGTCGCTGTTAACTGAATGGCCCACCAGAACTGCATCGCTTGGCAACAAATCCCTGAGCTTCACCTGAACGTCCCGCAAGGTGGTCTTTACTGGTTTCAACATCGCTGCAGTTATACCAGAAAACCTGTCAGAGGGCAACAACAATGTGTTGTAAGATTTAAAACAACAGTGGCTGATGTTGGTCAACAAAAATACACCTGTTTTTGTCTGTGTGTGTATTTGTGCATGTATACCTGGTGAGGTAGTTGATGATTTGGTTTGGAGGCTTCACCAGCTCGTCCATCACACAATTCCCATCGTTATCCACCAGAGAAACTCGAGCCAACTCATTTCCCTTCTCTGTTAGACACTGAAGCACAACATCAGCACTGTGATTACTGTTGGAGCAGGAACAGAAACTTTGGAACGTCTACGGACATCAAAGTCTAACAACATCTTGCCCACGAAAGTGAGAATATCACGATTACAGGATGCTGACACATGCTGAATAAGTTGAGACAGCAGTAGAGAGGAAGGGCTGCATGATAGATCACATATCAAATATGATAAAATGGTGTTTGATCCATGCTGTATTTGTTTATTCATATATATTGTATATTCATAGTAATCATGATATAGTTTTGTACATTTACACCTGACAAGGAGTTCACAATAAATGTATAAAAACTCAAAATAGGTCTTTAAATATTGATGATTAGCATTTGTTTGAATCCATTATATTTACTGAAATATCATATCTGTAATTACAAATATATCTTGATGACTGCACCCCTCTAATTGTTTATGGCCCTGACCCAGCAGTATTGATTGATCGGCACTGCATAATTAGCTGAGAGAATCTCACCATTTCACAGTCCAGTCCAAACATAGGGCTGCAGTCAGTCACGCAGTCAGCACTGTTTGTGCACATGAATTCTTCAAAGCCTGGCATTCCTGTGTTATAAAGAAAAAGAAAAAAAAGAAGTGAGAATGTAGAGATGGAGACTGAGACATCAACAAAGCACTGTATTTATCTGGCTTCCTATCGGTGTCATTCGAGAGACAGACTCACCTTTGACAGGGTAGTTTTTCTTGATCATCTCCTCCTGAGAGAGAACATACGCTGTCAGTCCTCGCCTTTGTGTCCCAAACTTTGCGATTACTGGGTGATGCTTCAGCGCTGCAGCAGTGCAGAATAACACACAAATGAGAACAAGAGCAAAAACACAAAACTACTGCAGAGAGGTGTAAATACATAATGATACTTTTAGGATTAGTGCATTCAGATGACGATTAAACACAACTACTTTAGATATGAGACATTCTTTGTTCATTTCATCATCTGCAACAGTTGAATAACTGCATCAGCTTCTACAATCAATATATAACAGTAAGACAGTATCAGATATACACACACCAAGTACAAAATCCTCACCTTTGTGCAATTGACTGCTTTCTTTGTGTCTTGGGGACAGTGTGGCTGATTTAGGAACTTCACTGCTGAAGATTCTGGAGGCCACATCAGGATATGGCATAAAGGTGACCCTCTAATCCATCCGGATAAAAGAAAAAAAACAGTGTTAACCCAAAATACCTCACAGTGAGGATCATTTTTCCCATCGAACCAGGTACAAGGAACTTTCTTATGCTGTTGATTCTGGCGACCCCTATGGACAAGATGGTACGAGCATCAACACTACCTGTTGTAAAGATTCTGCTCTTGCATTTGTTTTAGAAGAGAGTGAAAAAAGGATGCAACATATTTTCTGTTTTGTTTTATGTTGTTAAATAGAGTTGGGTCATTCTATGTCAACACAAGCAGAATTAAGAGCTTTCCGTGGTTCATGTCATGAATCTCAAAGATAAAAATAAAGTAAAAACCTCTATCAAAAGGTGCAATACATCAACAATGACTATACAGAGGTCAGGCTGATCTTAAGATCCTGGCACAATGACGTCACCTCTGGTTACTTACAGTGGTGTAGTTGCTCCTGAGGTGTAGCAGGGCGAGGTAGTGTTTGTAAAAGTGACTCTGTGTCATGCCCTCCACGATCACCACATTCAAAGCTGCAATCCTCTTCTGATGGAGGAGACGACACCAACTATAAAGAGACAGATGGGGAAGCGTAAGTGGTGTGGTCTGCGGCACAAAAGACTTAAAATAGATCATTTAGATTATTGTTAGAGCACAGAGACGCAGTGGAAGTACATCAGAGAGTTATTTAATGAGGGCTTGTAAGATCTTACGACCGCACTCATTACCTGGGCTGTTTAACGCCACCTGCTTTCCCCAGAGCAGCATAATGAAGCAGCTCCGTCAGATCGTTCATTGTAATGGGTTCCTGAAGGCGGTCGAGCAGCACAGAGATCCTCGGTGAGCGGTGTGGACGTTCACACTCCAGCGTCCCATTGCCTTCCTGCACAGTTAGTAATCGTTTGCCGTTCTTGTGAGCTGTGGGGGCGACGTATTTTCTTTTGAGGGACGTTGTGGGATCCATGTTCAAGCTGAAGTGTCTACTGGGAGATTTAAAACAAAACAAAAAAAAAAGATATTTGAAATGACATTGTCTCATTTGTCAAGTGCCAAATTATATAATTTGAGCAGAAGTTTAAGTATGTTTAATTATTTAACATGTTCATAGTTTAAACGTGTTGGAACAAGGGAGCACTCAATACTTTTTGAGCAATATGTCAGTAAACTTGAATTTTATGACATTTTTCTGTTTATTGAAATTAAATCATCATATTTTACTTCATTTTGGATGGAGGTCGCTTTGTGATTAGGCAAAATAAAAGAGACATGGATAAAGAAAATGAGCTTTCCAGGTGGAGGTTCCCTTGCACTCATTCATAATAAAAAATAAAATCACTATTTCAGGAAATAACTTTAAGCTAATTGTAATTTTAATGTATTTACGTTTATAGCAGGTAGACTACAACATAGACCTCTGAGACCAAAAAAGAGAGAGAAATTGTTTGTACTACTACATGCTTACTGTGTAATACTCAGTGTAAGGGACCAAAACAAGATATGTTTCAGCATGATGCTGGAAGGTTTTGCACTATTTGGACTAATATTCTGCAATTTCATCCTTTACCAGATGGGTAAGAAGAGACATGAAGTGGCTGTTCAACATGTTATAAACCCCCAAAATAAGTTGGAATAAGTTGAGAATGTGTTTCTAGTACATAAAGATAAAGATCTAGATAAAATAAAGTATAAACGAATTGTTTTAGTGGTTAAACTTCTCTCTGGGGGAGTTTCACAGGTTAGCTTGGTGACTCAGTTACACCACAACACACACAGTTAGCTAGCAAAGCTAACATTTATGTAGGGAGTATTTATACGTTTGGTAAAGGCGGGAAAACAATAACGAAGACAGGGAAGTGTAAATACCTGATGTTATTTGTCCTGCAGGTCTCAAATTCAGTTTTTTTCCCACGCCAAGGCTAAAACACATGGTTGAAGTACAGGCACCGGTGCACGTTACTACAGTACATACACATGACAACACGTTCTTCTTCTTCTCCTGCTCCTGCTGCTGCTTCTTCTTCTTCTTCTCTAGTTTAATGGCGGCTCGCAAACCAACTAGTAATGTCGCCACCTAGTGTACCGGAGTGTGTGGCCTCAGGTACTTCAGGTCACATTATGCAAGAAGATGGTTGATGATGATAGCAACACCCCACCTCGTAACAAATAAGTGAACCAAAACAAACAGAAACAAATACAGAAAAATACATTTAAATGTAAATACTGTGTCTGTGTAACAAACATGCTGACTTGTTTTTGTTTGTGTCTGTGTAACCAACATGCTGACTTGTCTACTTAATTTGCTGATTGTGTACTTCATGTGCCTTCAGATGCCTTCCGGGGACAAATACAGTTGTTGTTTTTTATTAGTTTTTATTGAATTTTGGCCTGACAACCCAAAATTATATAAAGGCAATCTGCTACAATATAGCTGGGAAGATAATGACACAATTCTAATTTTTGGGTGAAGTTATCCTTTAATGGGAGAAGTGCTGCACAGCTTGAAGAGTTTATCTTGTTAATTTAAACACATTCCTTGAAAAGAGAGAAGTTCAGAAGGAAAAAGTCTCACATTATACAAAAATACATTTTTAATTCTAATTTTAACACCACATGAATCTGTATGCTGTAAAACAACATCTGCATATTTCACTGGGAATTGTAATGACGTTGTCATTATACCATTGGAAAAAGCTGTAAACATTTCATGAGCAGGGTCAGAATAGGGTCCTAGCACATAGTGCAAAGCATCAAACCTCCGCTGGCTTATCCGGATGGCTATTGTAATGTGAACACAACTCACCACTCTCCTGCAACAGCAGGCTCGTTGTGGGGACCCTGACGAGTTGATTACCAAGTGCAGTAGAATTCCACGGCTCAAGGATGAAAATGTATGATTATTACTCCATGGAAATGCAGTCAGAGTTCATATGTGTCTCGCCTACCAGTTTATAACAGTTATTATGGAAAGTGGACAGGGAAAAGAATGGAACTGAGCATTTGCACCCGGTAATCGACTCGCAGGGGCTGACCCACAATGAGCCAGCTGCTATCTGCAAAGCTAGCAGATGTTTGATGCCTCGAATTATGTGCTGGGACCCTATTTGTACTGTTGCTGAAGTTTGGTGCTGTTCTGAGCATTATTTGTGGCTTTATGATGGTGGTTTCTTGTTGTAGGCATAGACTGCAGTGCATTGTACTTGTGCAGACTTTTCTGAGGTTGCTAAAACTACGTAAGTGGTCTGCAAACTTGATCTCTCGATTGGGGGGGTCTTACTCAGTGTCACGGTGTGTTAGACCACAGATTAAATTTACAACGGAATATCCCTTTAATAGTTAATTCACTATCAACAGTGAAATGTGTCTATAAGGAATTTACTAAGCAATTGTTTATTGTAACATTGAAACCGATGTTTATACAACTTTGTAAATGATTAATAAACACTGTGGAGCTCGTCTGTAAACACTATTTGGATGGCCAACATACATTTACAATTGTTTAGTAAATGGTTTATAAAGTATTTCATTGTTTGTTTAATTGAAATAAACTTTAACTTTTGTAATTTAATATGAAACTTTGCTGTACAACTACAATGACTAATGTCTTAATTCATTATAATTTATCCATTCCTAATGATGGTTGCTATAAAATTAGGATTATAAAACTTTGTGGTGTAAAATAAAAGATGAAAAATGATCCATAGCAACGGTGAAATGAGAGAAAGATGGTGTTTACATTCAAACTGTTGCTGGTAGAACACGTTGCTTTGACCTGAGCTTCAGGGAATCTCTGATCCTTTCATCATGGAACATTCTAAATGTTTGGCTACGTAAGTGCTGCTAATAAAATTGATCTCATAACACATCCTGCAAGTTATCCAGAGAGGTGAACCGTCTTCAACCACTGTGATACAGGTGAGTCACTCCTTCTATTCTGTTTCAGGAGTCAGAAAGTACAGATGAAATAATAATATTAAAAATTGTTTAGTCATTTGCAGGCAATCGGTAATTTCTCCTTTTTTCTTATTTTCACCTGTCTTGTTTCAGCAGTCTAAGACAGAAATGGAAGCTACTAAACTGAGAGAAAGTCGTCCCTCCGAACTCCCCAGCGAATATAAATTCCTGAAAGTTCTGGGAGAGGGCGTCTTTGGAAAGGTGGTGAAATGTGTGAACAAGGAGACCCGAGAGATTGTGGCGATCAAGATGCCTAAAAGCTTGGATAACAGTACCGAGAATGAGGTGGGAAACTTATATATTTTACAGTCAAAGTTGCAGATGTTAGTCGTTAACTAACTGCAAAAAACTAATCAAGCCAAACTTGCCTGTGTCTCCAGATCCCCGTGCTGAGAAAGATCAAGCGCCACAACCTTGACAAATACAACATTGTCAAGTACATCGACTGTTTTAAGACCTGTTTTGGAAAGGCGCTTGTGTTTGAGCCACTGGATATAAGCCTATATCACTACATCAAGAAGACAAATTCTACCCCCATGCTTCTGCACGACATCAGAACCATCATCCGACAGGTCTGATCAGCACCGTCAGATGGAAAGCAAAGCAATCAACACTCAGTTTTAGGTTTCTGTACATTCTAACCCACCTTGTACTTTCAGATGGCCACAGCACTTAATGTGCTGAAGGGGATCGAGGTGATCCACACCGATCTCAAACTGGACAACATAATGCTGGTGGATCACCAACGACGACCCTTTAAAGTAAAGCTGATAGACTTCGGTCTGGCCATTTCCAGATCAGAGGTCAGGAGGGGCAGCATTCTGCAGCCACGAGCTTTTAGGTAAGAAAGATTATTTGTTTTATTATACTGGAGTGAATTTGTGGTTTACTATCTTCACCATGAAGAAGCAGCGATGTGCTTCCTTCCTGTAACATGTTCTTTCCATGTGCTCACTGTCAAAAATATAGCAGTGTAAACATCCTGTAATGTTTCTCTTCCTCATTCAGGTCTCCGGAAATTATTCTGGGCTGTCACTTTTCTGAGGCCATTGATATGTGGACCCTGGGCTGTGCGATGTTCGAGATGATCTGCGGCCATCACCCGTTCGCAGGAGACAATCAAAATGAAATAGTAAGTCATCCACTGTAGTCAGACAATCTGTCAATCACTTGTACTTGTGTGTCTTTGCTTGTGCTCGTGTTCTCTCTCTAGTTAGAGCTCCTTGTACATCCCACAGGTATGATGAGTGTATGAAGAAGGAATCATAAGATATTTAAGAAACTAGGGAATGAAAAACAGTCGTTGTACCTACGATTGGAGGTCTTAGCATTAGCATAATGTCACAAAAACAGGAGCTTTCCAGGATGAACTGCGATGCTCGGCCTCTGATTGTCTTACCCTTATATTCCAAACAGGCCATTAAGAGACAGGAGGGGTCATTCCTTTGCCCTCCTGGGAACAATATTCTGCTTCCTCTTGCTTATTTTGATGTAATTTTCTGTTTCATCTCCAGTTGCTGAGCATTGTTCAACTGCTGGGTCAGCCAGCCAACCGTGTTCTTGAAAATGGTCGACGGACGAAGAGTTTCTTCTACATCAATGATGACAAAGTGTGGGCGATCAAGGTACCACAATGAACCTTCTCTGACCTCTACAGAAGTTATTTCATCTTTTATCAGTACATTTGATATTTTGATGACATAACATGTTAACATTTGACAACATTCAACAGTTGATCATTAATACAAACACTCTGATCCATCTTTCAGACTGGTATTGAAGCCAAAAAGTGCCACGAGTTCAAATCTCTGGATGATCTGAAAGGAGTAAGTGTGAAGTAACTTTCATTGTCACTACGATCGATTGTCTTTTCATGATCACAAGGATGACTTGACTGATGTTGAATTTGACTGATGTTTCCTCAACTAGATGCGTCTGGAGAAGAATAACAAAACTGAGGCAGTGGAGAGAGAGCAGTGTGTCGAGCTCCTGAAGGCAATGCTGAAAGTTAACGCAGATGAGAGGATCACTCCCCGTGAAGTCCTCACTCATCCATTTATCACCAAAAATTACCCCAGGTAAATGTGCGTGTGTGTGTGCAGGATGTGAGTTCTATCGGCGGTGCTTTGTTAGTTAGTAATGATTTATCATTTGATCAGTGTCCTGTCATGTTTCCAGGAAATCAATTTAACAGTGAGTGTGTCTTTTATAAGCAATAGCGTTTTGGCACCAGCATCCCGTCCATCCAGTCCAACCGGTACATCTGGTCCATCTGGTCCATCTGGTCCATCCAGTCCATCCGGTCCATCCAGTCCATCCAGTTCATCCAGTCCATCCAGTCCACCCGGTCCATCCAGTCCATCACCTGAGAAACCCAGAGCCGAGAACACAACACTGCTGGACGATCAGGAGGGTACAGTTAGTGAGCCTCCTGCTGCTCCTCTGAAGGATGGAGACAGCAGTAACCTCCAACTGGACAACTGCACTCCTGCTGCTGAAAATCTGCCACCAGGTGTGATCCTGGTTCCACTTGCGACAGCCGAGAACACAACACTGCTGGACGATCAGGAGGGTACAGTCAGTGAGACTGCTGCTGCTCCTCTGAAGGATGAAGACAGCAGTAACATCCAACGAGATGACTGCACTGCATCTGCTAGAAATCTGCTATCAGGTGTGATCCTGGTTCGACGTGCGACAGCCGAGACCACATCACTGCTGGACGATCAGGAGAGTACAGTTAGTGAGCCTCCTGCTGCTCCTCTGAAGGATGAAGACAGCAGTAACATCCAACGAGATGACTGCACTGCATCTGCTAGAAATCTGCTATCAGGTGTGATCCTGGTTCGACGTGCGACAGCCGAGAACACGACACTGCTGGACGATCAGGAGAGTACAGTTAGTGAGCCTCCTGCTGCTGCTCCTCTGAAGGATGAAGACTGCAGTAACATCCAATCGGACAACTGCTCTCCTGCTGAAAATCTGCCATCAGGTGTGATCCTGGTTCGACCTGCGACAGCCGAGAACACGACGTTGCTGGAAGATCAGGAGAGTACAGTTAGGTAAGATGCTGAAAAACAGTATCACAACCTGTTGCCTTTCTCTTTCACTCACTTCTAAATCAAATCCACATGATAGCTAGATTACAGGAGGAAGTTAATGATCACACCGATTTGGTCCTCAAAAGCCACCAGAATCAACAAAAATTAAAAGTTCCTTGTTGCAGCTTCGAAATGCGAAGACATTCACACAAATAACACTCTAACCTTTTCTTGTGTGTGTTTAGTTTTCAGTCTGGACTGAACAAGACAGAGTCAGAGTCCACAGTGAGAAACACCAACAGTAACACGAAGACGTCTGAGGACTCAGCCACATGTG
Organism: Acanthopagrus latus; assembly: GCF_904848185.1. Lineage (NCBI taxonomy): Eukaryota > Metazoa > Chordata > Actinopteri > Spariformes > Sparidae > Acanthopagrus > Acanthopagrus latus. The sequence goes on along the minus strand of NC_051039.1, from coordinate 5,844,980 downwards.
GTAAGTAACATTCACCTCCACCTGCGCCTGAATTGTTGTGCATTCTGAAGTACGGCTGAAGTTTTAAATGTCGTTTGATTTTCAGAAGACACCGAGCCAAAGAAGAAGGGGAAGAAGAAGAAAAGAGGCATTTTCTCTTGGTTGAGGAAGATTTTCAGCTGCTGTGTTTCTCTCCATTCATTAGGGATGTGTGAAGACAGTTCTGTGTAGGGTTTTCATGGCATAGATTTTCAGGGCTTTTGGGGAGTTTTGCAATCAAAATTGTCATCTTTTGTTCATTCTCCCCATTTGTGGTTTTCTCCGGGCGCTCCGGGTTTTTCCAACAAACATAAAGTATGTTTTAAAAAATATATATATGCAGGGACAGATCTGACGAAAAAAGCCCTCATATTGCCTGAATGCCCCATAAGAAAAAAGCAGCACATTCACTCCCATCAGGTGAGATTAATTCCTCCCATCCCGACGATCATTTCTCTGATGAGAAAATGGTTTACTTTAGCAGGAAGAACATCAGATCTGTGAGTGTGTTTGACTGTGTGTTAAGTTTACATGATTCTTTAAGATGTCAAGATAACTTTCATGTTTAGTGTCCAGACTGACATGGCCGACATGAATGACATGAATGTGAGCCTCCTGCCGCTCCTCTGGAGGATGAAGGCAGCATTAACACCCAACAAGACGACTGCACTGCATCTCCCACAATTCTACCATCGGATGTGATCACGTCAATTTGTTCCACAGGAGCCACCGGAATCAACAAGAATGGAAAGTTCCTTGTTGCAGCTTTAAGATGCGATGACAATAACAGAAATGACACTCCTGTTACTGTCATCGCATCTTGTGTTTGTTTATTTTCCAGTCAGGTCTGAACAAGACGTCAGAGTCTTCAGTGAGCAACACAGTAACACAAAGTCATCAGGCTCAACCACATGTGGTACGTACCAGTCACCTCCACTTGCGTCTGAATTGTGGTGAAGTACGGCTGAGATTTTCTTTTGATTTTCAGAAGACACCAGCGTATAGAAGAAGAGGAAGAAGAGGAAGAAGACCCTTCAGACCTGTCTTCTCTTGGTTGAGGAAGACTTCAGGCTGCTGTGTTTCCTGTGCTGATGAGGATCAGGGACGTGTGAAGTGAAGTTCTGTGTCGGGTTTCTTTAGCATGTTTTTCTGGGATTCATTATCCGGTTTCCTCCCACACTCAATTAGACAATAAACAATTAGATTGGATTTTAAGAAACTGTCCCATGACTTTCATTAGGCTAAGTACTACTGCTAGTATTTAGTATTTCCTCAGTGTTGATGGCAGAATATGCATACAAAACACTACTCTTTGCAGCTCTCTGTCCACCCCAGAGACCAAATATCTAAAACATGGTGTAAATTCTTCTATATCTGTTTACACACAAGACAGGAAATGTAAATATGCATATTTTTCATTCAATTTATTAAACTGCACACATGTCTGTTCCTGTCTCTTTTTTAATTCAACTTGCTATGAAAAACGACTATTTTGTCCTTTATTTAAATATACAATATTTATTAATGGTATAATTTCTTCAAAACAGCTTTTTTCAATCCTCAATAAAAGTTTACTTTCTATAGAGTTAACATCACAACATATGGATTTCTATAATAATAAATACTGATGAATACTTTATTAACTTCAGATTCCTTGTTTCCACTGTACAGCCCCATAAATATACATGTTTTTTATTCGTATTTTCTATATCGTGCTTTTGTTTTGACGACAAACGGACCAAACCGGAAGTGTAAGTTCGTCCATTTCCGGTAAAATCCGCTTTTCATTTTTCATGATCGACAAATCTATCTGCAGTTGATTTAATCCACTCGCAGCCCCGAACAATCGAGCAAAGACTGATGGATGAATACATTTTTTTAAAAAAAACAGCGCGATTTTTGCTGCGATTTCTACAAGCGAGGCCACTTCATAGTTTCATATGTTTTGTCAAGCTAGTTGTCCGAATTTAAGTTACGTCTAACATTATGACTACAAAGAAACTGGCCAGGTATGTAGCTGATAAATCATGAGCCTTTAGCGTTAGCAGATAGCTAACGCTAAAGGCTCCGTTTGAGTTGACGCCGTTGATAGTTTAAATTACTAACGTTGGCTACTTTATTTGTGTTATGTTGAGTTATTGAATACTTATCTAAAATGTTAACTATGCTTTAAAGTGGTGAGCAATATTTAGCCCCAGTTTGTGCCACTCGTGTGTCCTGTTGCCAAGATTAGGCAAATAAAACACCAAAGCCAAGATCGGATTTAACGTTATTGCACCTTTCTCGCCTCCATAGAGAATTAGGATTATTGAGGCAGCGGAGTCAGTCCTCTAATGGGTCCAAGAAATCACTGGTATCCAGTAAGTACGATTGTTCAATCTTATGTGTTCATAAAGAGCTCATGATTCGACCTGATCCTGTTGTCTGTGCATGCTCACACTGCTGTATAATACTGTCCATTTCTCTCAGATCAAATATTTTCATACCTGATTGTGATTGACTTTGAGTCCACTTGCTGGAGAGAGAAGAACAACTACGGCCAGGAAATCAGTAAGAAGCCCTTTCTGTTTTTATTTCATATGGACCGTTTCAATTTTTACACATGCTGATAACATCCTCCACGTTTTCCTCCTTCCTTTACTTTGCAGTTGAGTTTCCTGCTGTTCTCCTGAACACATCCACAGGTGAGGTCGAGTCAGAGTTTCACACTTATGTTCAACCTCAAGAGCACCCCATTCTGTCAGACTTCTGCACTGAGCTGACTGGGATTACACAGGTGATGGGCATCAACACGCATACCAGTGGACTTTCTGGTGCTTTTTACATTATATCTGACAGTTTAATTTCTCTGTCTCACAGATGCAAGTTGAAGCAGGGATCCCCCTGCAGATCTGTCTTTCCCGGTTCAGCCGCTGGCTGCAAAACCTGCAGCTCAATATGGGCGTGGTCTTTTCCAATATACAACAGAGAACTTCTGCAACTACAGCTTCTCAAAAACTGTGTACTTTCCTCACATGGTCAGGTAAAAGTTAAATTCCATCAGTCCAGAATTCTTATGTTACCCTTTATTTATCATATAGACCCACCATGAAGGTCTCTGCCATTCCTGTATGGAGAGCACATTAAATATAAACTAGAATAATATTTTGATCTTCAGACATCACAAATCATGAACAGAAATACTGAGGCTTGGTCACTGCAAAAACATGTTTTATTCACAAGTGGAAAATTCAAGTGAAATCATGTCATTCATTTTTAATGTGCCTGCTTCTGCCTTGTGTATCAGACTGGGATCTTGGAGTTTGTTTGCAGTACGAGTGCAAACGCAAGCAGCTCCATAAACCTGATGTGCTCAACAGCTGGATAGACCTGAGAAGCACCTACAGGGTAAGTGGAAGCTAATTTGATTTCCTACAGTCACTAGGACTAGACCTAATAATGTCAGCATTACACATCTTGTGATAACCCGATTCCTTGTATTTCTCAGTTGTTTTACGACAGGAAACCCAAAGGCCTGAACGGGGCTCTGCAAGATCTAGGAATACAGTTTTCGGGGCGAGAACATTCTGGTATAGGAAAAAAAATCTCTTTTGTCAAAACAAATCTTATCCTAAAATTAAAACATGTCATCTTATCCCATGTGTTTTGTTTTTCTCCTCTTTTCCTCAGGTTTGGATGATGCCCGAAATACAGCTCACCTGGCAGCGAGGATGATGAGGGATGGGTGCGTCATGAAGATCACTAGGAGCCTGGTGAGGGTGAGTGGCCGTCGTCCAGCGCTGAATCCAAGCTCCTAAAGCCCCGTCCCTCTTCTGTCTCCTCAAGCACAACCTTTTATGGAGGATATGGAAGTCTTCATGGAAGCTTGTTTGGGAAACACTACATGAAGAGTTTTTTTTTTTTTATTTTATTGTGAAGCTTTCTCATATAAATAAACTAATATATAACTTTTGCAATATCTTAAACACTTATTTTTTTTAATACCCTTTACTTGCATATAAAATATGACGTACAGCTTTCTGGACCTGGAATAGAGGCAGTAAACATGCAATTTAATGGGATTTTACAACTACTGACTCAGTTTACTTCAGAATCCAGTTTCAAGGAAAAATCAGGAATGGGTGATATTTCATGAGTTACTGATTTTATCTCATCTTGTCTTCTTCTTATAGACCCCATTAATGGCCAAACCAATGCATGGAAACACAACTGCAGACAACAAAGAAAAATCCACCACCAATAAAGAGGAAAACACATTGACCACAAACAACCCTTCAGTGTCCAACATTCCTCCCAAATCATGTCAGATGAAATTGGGGTCAGGGGTAATCAGAGGGGGTTCTGATCCAAAGGACAACATGAGTCCAGTTCAGGAATCTGTTCAAATCTGTCAAAGCCTGATCTCTCCAAAGACATTGCTGAATGGTTCAACTACGCCACTATGGGGGAGGTCAGCCACAGCAAAGGCTGCGACGAATATCCCCTCTTTGGTGATGAGAAATTGTCCTTCATCACATGATGATAATAGCAACAACAGCCTTGTTCTGTGTTTCACTACAGTGGGCTGCCTTTCAAATCAGCCTCAGACAAAACAGCCCTCAAAAATAGGAGAAAAAGTTGGACTTGTGGAGGAAGAGGAATGTGCAGAGCTCTTAGTGGAAACAGAGGACAGGTGTGGTTCATACGATGATGTGGTGTTGGAGGGGGACGATGGTGTCATAAGTGAAACGGAGAGAGAATCTGATATCGACTATGTGTCAGATTTTGACAGCGGATGTCACGTGTGGGAAGAGTCTGATAATAGACATTCAACAGGCGGTCAGGTCACAATAAGGGATGACACGAGAGAAACAGTGAGGGCTGACAACAACTTTAAAACTCAAAACATGACCTCATCAACAACTTCTCTCTCTACAAAAAAGATGAAATTCAGTGTTAATATGTTTAGTCACTTGGATGAGATCAGGCAGCATTCAACAATCTCGGAGACCAAATCTTGTTTTGCTGTGCCTAAAACTCCAAAATCCAAATTGAACCAGCGCAAAACAGGACTTAAAACCTCTGTAGGAGTTCAAGGAAAGCTCAGTGAGCCTCGTGATAATACTGAAACAAACACACCCTTTCCATTCAGGCACCATCCCTTCATGCCAGAGAAGACCTCCACTCCCAATTCCTCATTTGCCAGGCCCAAAGCAGTCATCACACCACACACAAGTAACAAAAAGACTCCACAATCTTCCTTTACCATCTACACTTCCCCAGGAAACTCCTCCCGTACCTCCTCATCTGTCCCCTTTAACGCCTCCAAGACTGTCCTCTCCTCGTTGTCAACCAACACACTCTCCTCACGCACCATCCAGTCCTCCTTTTCTGTACCAATGAAAGGAGGACAGAGGGTAACATCCCCGCTGTGTGGATGTGGGCGCCGCGCAAAGCGTCAGGTCGTGTCAAACGGTGGTCCGAACCAGGGGCGAGGGTTTTATTGCTGTCCTGTTCGCCGGTCGGGCAGTGGAGGCACGATCCAGAAGGGATGCGAGTTCTTTAAGTGGGAGTCCGCTCTGGTGAAGAGCAGCTCAGTGGCCTCTCCTGCTGTCAGGTCATCGGTGTCACTCTGTCAGATCAACTCAACTCTGAGCTGTCGTCCACCCCAGAGGTCAACAATAAGAAAGAGCTATTAACTTGTTGAAGAAAAGAAGGCTGCTTCAGTCGCATAGAAGAGTCCTTGATCATTGAATTTTGTTTTTTAACTTATCATTTTCTACACTGTGTGAAAGTAAAATCAGACATTTCTTTCTGTTGTTGCTATACCCACAAGCACAGGGGAGGTCTCTCCTTGTAAACTACATACAGGAGAAAAAAGTCAAAGCTGTTATTTGTATTGATGTAATGAATGCTTAATTTATTGATTCTGTTGTGGACAATACATTTGCTTTTATCAATTTAAAATGCCACCTAAAATCTAATTGCTTTTTAACATCCTTATAAATCCAATATTTTGAAAAGTTTACGCATGATGTTAAATGTTGCTTGGTAAGTGACCGGTTGTACACTACTTATCACGATGCATTGTGGGATAGTCTGAGTGCACTATATAGAGTATAATATTTCCCACTAGACATTCGGACAGCGCTACAAATGGGCGTAGTCACTATGTAGTGCACTATATAGGGAGTAGTGAGTGATTTCGGACACAGCCCACCTGTTTACACTTTTTAGGACATAAGGGGCGAATGAGCTTGAATGAATAATGACAAGTAATGAAATGAATGACTGTGATGCTCATGAAATGGATTTTATTGATAAATATCATTGATGAACACTGATAAGAAACTTCTTTTTCAATGTGTTGTCTAGTAAATGTACCATTTTTAAAATGTTAAATAATAAAGTGCCTGTTTTACTGATCATGTTCAAGACTTTGTTTCATTTTCTAACTTTTTAAATTTGCTTAATGTTTTAATAGACATTTGTAAAGAGTGGTGGTAAAAACTACTCACATATTTTACTTTAATAGAATGACCAATACTATTATAGTACTACTATACTACTATACGTTTTGAGGTATATGTACTTTAATTGAGTATTTCCATTTTCTGATATTTTGTACTTACACTCCACTATATTTAAATATTGTACTTCACTTCATTTATTAAATAACTTTTAGTTAATAATTACTTAATAGGTTCTTTAGCAGCACATTTTTAAATTGATTTTTTTTTTTTATTACTAAATAAATAAACAAACAAACACTGCTGCTGGGTATCAGGAAAAAAGCTGAATATCTAATCTGGTAATAGACTGAAGGTATCACGTACCGGTAGGTATCCCTCCGGATTTCAAAGTAAAGGACGACATGAGGAAAAAAAAAAAACAATTTTGCCATAAGTTGTTCAAGATCAAGATTCATAACTGCTTGAACTTCTTAGACTACTTACATGAATAATGAAGTACTTTTGCTGTGTACTGTTTTAGTAATACTTGAGTAATGTCAAAATCCATAAATAAAGATACTGAAAACGTAATTTAGTTTGTTTTACCTTAATAAATGTATGTTATGAATGTGTGTGTGTTTGCTTAATTAAAGAAAATACCTCCTGCTCGTACTAAAAACAGCAAATTGCCAAAATGTTACATTGTGAGAAACAGGAGATTCTGAGATTCTGCATTGATGTGGAGTGGGAACGACAGCGAGTGAAGCAAACTGGTACTGTTTGTTCTCCTCCAGACAACAAGTTTGGAATTTAACACGGGAGCTTCTGATGGTCGGTGGCGCTCTTGTGTTTGAAGTCTATACATTCGAGAGTGTGAGTCTGCGGCCTTCCTGGGCTGAGCACCAACCAGACAACATGTCAGTCCACAAAACGGGATTACAGGATTAGAGGAAATCAGGGTTCAGTTCAGGAAACCGTCGACCAACTCGTCCTCAGCAGCCGGTTCCTCTGCACACACTTTCAGCTCCTGGCTGCTCTCGTTCTGGAGAAGCGAGCAGTGACCACCAGCACTCTGCAGATATATCAGCCATCAGTACAGCTGACAGATACTCACACTTTCCCTTCAGGTTCCTGTGGCAGCTCGTCTTCATTGGTCGGCTCGTCTTGTTCGTCTTGGTGATTCGTCCTTTCAACCGTCCATCACCTGCGAGATGAGAAAGAACAGCAGTGGTAGTTTCACGTCTCTTTGTGCAGGTTTTGTGGGGATTTTGTGCAAGTTTTTTGTGAATATTTGAAGTTTTGTGGAGATCTGGTGTGTATTCGTGTTTAATTTGTATGTCATTTTGAAGATTTTTAGTCTTTTTGGGGGAGATTTTAAGTGTATTTGTGGAAGTTTTGTGGAAGTTTTGTGTTTATTTGTGGAAGTTTTGAGTGTTTTTGTGGAAGTTTTGTGTTTATTTGTGGAAGTTTTGAGTGTTTTTCTGGAAGTTTTGAGTGTTTTTCTGGAAGTTTTGTGTTTATTTGTGGAAGTTTTGAGTGTTTTTCTGGAAGTTTTGAGTGTTTTTGTGGAAGTTTTGTGTTTATTTGTGTAGGTTTTGAGTGTATTTGTGGAAGTTTTGTATGTTTTTGTGGAAGTTTTGTGTTTATTTGTGTAGGTTTTGAGTGTTTTGTGGAACTTTTGAGTGATTTTGTGGAACCTTTGTGTTTATTTGTGTGGGTTTTGAGTGTAAAAAGCATTTAACATGTGTATACACTGAGAGCTGCAACATTAGAACCAGTGACAGGTGAAATGAATAACATGGATCATAATGTTCCAATGCCATGTTCGGCTGTGAAGCCATGACTCCTAGCATTCATGTGGACGTCTCTTTGACAGACACCAGTCACCCAAACACAGCTGCAGACCAAGTACACCCCCTCATGGCAGCAGCACTCCTTGATGGCAGTGCCCCCCCTGCTCAGGAACGACCTGAGGAACGTGGGAAAGAGCTCAAGGTGTCAACCTGGACTCCAGACTCCCCAGATCTCAATCCACCTGAGCGTCCACTGGATGCAGTCAGAGCCAAGAACGATCCATGGGGGCCCCAACATGGATAGCAGTTGGTTCTGGCGTCATCCAACAGATGCTCAACTGGATTGGGATCTGGAGAATGAGGAGGCCAGTTTGACACTTTGGGTTCTTTGCCACGAGGGGGTGTAGTTGGTCTGAACGGTGTTTGGGTGGCTGGTGTTTGTCAAAGAGGCTCCACAGAAATGACAGAAGTCAAAGTTTCCCAGCAGAACATTTGATTGTAACAAGATGATCAATGTTCACTTCACTTGTCAGTTGTTGTGATGTTGTGGCTGAACAGTGAAGATATACATGTTAAATACTTCTCATATTTTGCATCGATCATTATTGAAGTTTACTTAAGTTCAGTTTTGAGCTACTGACTGTCCCTGAGTATTTACATTTACTGCAACTTCAAACTGATTAAACTATACTAAATCCTATAATTCATACTTTTACTGTACTTTGTCTAACAGCTTTAGTCACTCGTTACTTTGCAGATTCATATAATCAATATCAAATTTTCACTGATCAAACATGATGTATTATTATACATTAAGCTACCCAGCATTAAAAGCAGAAAGTTGAGACAATAGAGAGGAAATGTGAGACAAGGCAGTGTCCTGCATTATGGAGGACAATTATTAATCAATTGATTAATTGCGTGATATCGGCACAATCATAAATCAATTCTGTAGAAAGACAGCTGATTGTTGAGTCTCATTCTCAGGTCATCAAATAACACACTTTGTGGGCTATTAACAGGACTCATAGAGTCAAGTTGTTAACAGTGAGAAGACTTGTATTTTTATATACATGTTATTTAAATATATATTTTTATATATATATATATATTTTTGTGCTTATCCAGCAGCTGTAAAAACACTCCTTGAATCCTGTGGGTTTTGAGGTGGGGCCTAAGCCTGCGCTGGTTGGTCATTTCACACAAACCTGAAAACCAACAACTGGATTGCTGTTCCTGAACTTCTGTGCCTGGAACTCTACAGTGGTGAACTGATCATCGTAGCTTACTGCACTCAACACTGTTTAGCTAACACTGTTGGCCTGAAAAGCTTTATACCACGATGTTTCTCCAGCAAAAGAACAACTTCCAAGGCTTCATAAAGCTTATCAAGCACTCTCTGAACACACATTTGCACACTCGAGCGGAGACGTACCTGAACTGAAAACAAACCCTCAATACAATCAGAAGGACGCAGACAAACTAACAACTGCTCAGGCTGTTTGTAGCTATCAGTTCACAAGGCAACAACTTCAAAGGCTTCATGAAGCTAATCAAGCACTCTCTGGATGCACATTTGAGTGCTGGAGTGGAGATGAACCTGAACTGAAAACAAACCTTCAATACACTCAGAAGGAGGCAGACAAGCTAACAACCGCTCTAGCTGTTTGTAGCTACCAGTTTGCTGCAATTCCACCATGAACATAACCACAACAACTGCTTCCAAACAAAAAACATCACCACAACACAATCGGATCATTATTAGTGGCCTGCTGGGCGTTGAGGCCGAGGGCCCTGTAACAGCTTTGTAATGATCTCTGCTTGGTGTTATCAAGCAGGATGCTGTTACACAAAGTTGCAAGAAATTGAATTCCTGCATTTTTTTTTTTTATTATCATTTTGTTTTATCACAGAGTTCAACATTATCTTCAAGCAAAGGCATCGCGCCCATACACACTGAACTCGCGAGGGGAATCGTCATGGACAGATGAGGGCAGAGATCCAAGCCGCTTTAGTGGCGTCAGGCTAGCTTCTACCGTGGCCCTGAGCATGTCCCTAGCCAGGCCGAGGCCCAAGCTAAACACGCACACTTTGTGCACGCTTCTACCATACCATAGGTGTCTGAACATGAGGGACCTGTAAGTTGGCGGGATCGCACAAGGGCTCGTAAGATACGCTATTACCAATACCAGCGGCTGATCAAAGGCCTGACTACTGCCATTCATGGAAACCACTGCTTACAGCTCCGATGGACAGCACTCGGGCATTTGCCATTGAAGATAGTTGAAGTCCGGTCAAGTTAACCTATAAATTACAATAACACCAGGTTTGCCAGGCAGACCACTAACAACTGTATTACTGCCACTGAACTTTTGTCCCTAAACAGCTCTATACCACGAGTCCTCCAAAACAACACGTCTCCGCTCAGTTCTGCTGGTGTTGTAGCTCTCACTTCACTGCACTTCTACCACGAATAAGAACGCCAATGTTAACACCAGGCTCTGCTCTCATCATAGTTTATACACTCAGAAGGACACAGACAAACTTACAACTGCTCAAGCAAAACCTTACACAGTCTGACAGAAATGAACATGTCTCCGGTCATTCTGCTGGTGTTTGAAGCTCAGTTTGCTGCACCTCTACCATGAATGAGACCACAAGAACCGCGTCTAAACCAAAAACTTCACTAGCACACTGTTGCACGTCAGAAACTGAATACGATCCTTATTAGTGACCTGCTGGTCGAACAAGCCGAGGCTTATGTTAATGTTGAATCTACATAAATGAAGCTGTCCATTTAAGTCTTAGCTCAAAACCCACAGGGTTCAAAGGAAGTAGAAACAGGTTTTGTTTTACTGAGAGGAAATACAAACAAGTCTGGTTACAGTGCCTAAATGCATTTATTTGATGTAATTCATAAAGTATTTAACATGTGTATACACTGAGAGCCACAACATTAGAACCAGTGACAGGTGAAATGAATAACATGGATCATTGTGTTCCAATGCCATGTTCGGCTGTGAAGCCATGACTCCTAGCATTCATGTGGACGTCTCTTTGACAGACACCAGTCACCCAAACACAGCTGCAGACCAAGTACACCCCCTCATGGCAGCAGCACTCCTTGATGGCAGTGCCCCCCCTGCTCAGGAACGACCCGAGGAACATGGGAAAGAGCTCAAGGTGTCAACCTGGACTCCAGACTCCCCAGATCTCAATCCACCTGAGCTTCCACTGGATGCAGTCAGAGCCAAGAACGATCCATGGGGGCCCCAACATGGATAGGAGTTGGTTCTGGCGTCATCCAACAGATGCTCAACTGGATTGGGATCTGGAGAATGAGGAGGCCAGTTTGACACTTTGGGTTCTTTGCCATGAGGGGGTGTAGTTGGTCTGAACGGTGTTTGGGTGGCTGGTGTTTGTCAAAGAGGCTCCACAGAAATGACAGAAGTCAAAGTTTCCCAGCAGAACATTTGATTGTAACAAGATGATCAATGTTCACTTCACTTGTCAGTTGTTTTAATGCTGTGGCTGAACAGTGTAGATATACATATTAAACAAAATATAATTATACAATTTATATCATATATATATGAGATCAAATATATGCAGGCAAACTGGTAAACTGTTAAACTGAAACAAGGCCAATTGCCAGCAATATAGCACTTAGTAAAACCTACTTTTACTTCCTTCGTTTATTTGTCATTGAAGTGACTTGTACATTGCTTGTTTGCAAATTTGTTTGCCTTTTTAGTTATTCTTTTTTAAAAGACAAACAGAAAAAGAAGGAGAGAGACTAGTGTCCCAACAGTGACACAGCAGTGGCTTCTGCCAACCCAAACTGTTGGTATTCAACGACCTGTGAATGAGACTCGACTAGCCTCTAGAATCATTTACTGATCCTAGAGTATTAATGAACAGCAACTGATAAATCTCACACTTTCTGCCTTTAACTTTTGCACCTACACTGCACTGACCTTGTTGGACCAGGTGTCTCTCCTCTCCAGTGCTGATCACCATACAGGTCAGAGCTGTTCCACCTGAAGCTGAAGACAAGTCCCACTGTTCACCTGGAGAGAGGAGGAAGAACTTTAGTATAACATGATGACTACGTGCATGTGTGTGTGTGTTTGAGTATATATATTCTGATTATAGCAGTAAAAAAGAAGATGTAATCAGATTACAGACACATCCGGCAAAAACGGGATTTCTTACAACATTATCATTTCATAATAAAGAATGGTATAGCAGTGTGTAACCATGTGCATGACATCATATCAGGAGTCTCACATCACTCTGCACAATAAAATCTGCTATAATCTGATTTAATAAATGTGTTTTCTTAAAGGTAAACCAAAAGTAAACCAAATGTATTAAATCCTGAAAACATATAGTGCTTTATAGATGAGCGATATGATTTTAAAGACTATCTTTTGACAGACAAAAAATGCATTAAATGAATGTACTTATTTGAAAGCCACAGTGAACAGTTATGAATTAAATGAGCGGACAGTTTTACTTAAATTACATTACTGACTACTTTAAATAAGGAACTGTATCAGAACAAACATTTTAAATAACTCTCCCGATCCCAGTACAAGTAAACCAAATGTGTTCAGTCCTGAGAACATTTAGTGCTTTACAGACCAGTGATATGATTTTAAAGTGCAGACAACAATGAGGCTGCAGAATGATCATATAAACTACTGTAGCCACTCAAAATGACCATTTATCTGTCTGCTTGGTGATATCACAGGCAGCACTTCAGGTATATTTCATATCAGCTGCTGGTAAAACGTTATAAACCTCTCACTGAGCTGCTGTTAGCTTCTTTCATGTGATAAGAGATGGAGAGAGGCTAACTTACTCAGACATTAGTAACAACACATGGTTTCTAAATCAGTCATTCCCAGAACAGGAATAGATAATGAAGGTAATGGAAGCCCTGCTCTCCATTACAGAAAGAAAATGTATATATCAAATATAGTTAAAGCTTTGAAAATGCAGCTGAGAGGAGACGTTGGTCTCCATCAAAGACTCAACACGTGCTTTAAAAATCTATAAAAAACTCAATAGAGTGTAATTCAAAAAAAGGTTTTATTATGTAAATAACCAGCAAAGACAACAGGGCTCACTGTCTGAGTGAGTCAACAAACTGCAGCACCTGAAGGAGTTTCATCAGGAGACGGATACTCAGTTTTCCTGCTTCAGGTCCAGTGGAGGCTCGTCCATCACCTGCAGGAAGAGAAAGAAGAGCAGTGGTAGTTTGATGTCTCTTTGTGGAGGTTTTGTGTTGTTTTATGTTTGTTTTTAGAGGTTTTTGTGTTATTTTTAGAGGTTTTGTGTGTTTGTTTTTAGAGGTTTTTGTGTTGTTTTTAGGGTTTTTTGTTGGAAGTGGTTTTGTGTTTGTTTTTAGAGGTTTTTGTTTTTAAGGGTATTGTGTGTTTGTTTTTAGAGGTTTTGTGTTTTATGTTTGTTTTTAGAGGTTTTTGTGTTGTTTTTAGAGGTTTTTGTTTTTTTAGGGGTATTGTGTGTTTGTTTTTAGGGATTTTGTGTGTTTGTTTTTAGGGGGTTTGTGTGTTTGTTTTTAGAGGTTTTTGTGTTGTTTTTAGAGGTTTTTGTTTTTTTAGGGGTATTGTGTGTTTGTTTTTAGGGGTTTTGTGTTGTTTTTAGGGGTTTTGTGTTGTTTTTAGGGATTTTGTGTGTTTGTTTTTAGGGGGTTTGTGTGTTTGTTTTTAGAGGTTTTTGTGTTGTTTTTAGAGGTTTTGTGTTTTATGTTTGTTTTTAGTTGTTTTTAGAGGTTTTTGTTTTTTTAGGGGTATTGTGTGTTTGTTTTTAGGGGTTTTGTGTTGTTTTTAGGGGTTTTGTGTTGTTTTTAGGGGTTTTGTGTGTTTGTTTTTAGAGGTTTTTGTTTGTTTTAGGGGTTTTGTGTGTTGGTTTTTAGAGGTTTTGTGTGTCTGTGCAGGTTTTTATTGTTTTTAGAGGTTTAGTTTGTGTGTCGAGGTTTTGTTTTTATGGTAGTTGTTTGTCCTCCACAAAGAGACCTGGGTCTATTTTTGATGAGTTTTGAGTTTCTCCCTGTGGAGGTTTGAGTCTCTAACTCAGTTGTATTTAACCTGAAATCACTTTTCATAATTTATTCACATGGAGTTTTAATTTAATTTAATTCGGAAGTAAATTTGGTTACAGGTTTGGTTACAGTGCCTATATGCATTTATATGAACTAATTCATGAAGTATTTAACATGTGTATACACTGAGAGTCACAACATTAGAACCAGTGACAGGTGAAATGAATAACATGGATCATAATGTTCCAATGCCATGTTCGGCTGTGAAGCCATGACTCCTAGCATTCATGTGGATGTCTCTTTGACAGACACCAGTCACCCAAACACAGCTGCAGACCAAGTACACCCCCTCATGGCAGCAGCACTCCTTGATGGCAGTGCCCCCCCTGCTCAGGAACGACCCGAGGAACGTGGGAAAGAGCTCAAGGTGTCAACCTGGACTCCAGACTCCCCAGATCTCAATCCACCTGAGCGTCCACTGGATGCAGTCAGAGCCAAGAACGATCCATGGGGGCCCCAACATGGATAGCAGTTGGTTCTGGCGCATCCAACAGATGCTCAACTGGATTGGGATCTGGAGAATGAGGAGGCCAGTTTGACACTTTGGGTTCTTTGCCATGAGGGGGTGTAGTTGGTCTGAACGGTGTTTGGGTGGCTGGTGTTTGTCAAAGAGGCTCCACAGAAATGACAGAAGTCAAAGTTTCCCAGCAGAACATTTGATTGTAACAAGATGATCAATGTTCACTTCACTTGTCAGTTGTTGTGATGGTGTGGCTGAACAGTGAAGATATACATGTTAAATACTTCTCATATTTTGCATCGATCATTATTGAAGTTTACTTAAGTTCAGTTTTGAGCTACTGACTGTCCCTGAGTATTTACATTTACTGCAACTTCAAACTGATTAAACTATACTAAATCCTATAATTCATACTTTTACTGTACTTTGTCTAACAGCTTTAGTCACTCGTTACTTTGCAGATTCATATAATCAAAATTAAATATTCGCTGATCAAACATGATGTATTATTATACATTAAGCTACCCAGCATTAAAAGCAGAAAGTTGAGACAATAGAGAGGAAATGTGAGACAAGGCAGTGTCCTGCATTATGGAGGACAATTATTAATCAATTGATTAATTGCGTGATATCAGCACAATCATAAAGCAATTCTGTAGAAAGACAGCTGATTTTAAAGTCTCATTCTCAGGTCATCAAATAACACACTTTGTGGGCTATTAACAGGACTCATAGAGTCAAGTTGTTAACAGTGAGAAGACTTGTATTTTTATATACATGTTATTTAAATATATATTTTTTATATATATATATATTTTTGTGCTTATCCAGTAGCTGTAAAAACACTCCTTGAATCCTGTGGGTTTTGAAGTGGGGCCTAAACCTGCGCTGATTGGTCATTTCACACAAACCTGAAAACCAACAACTGGATTGCTGTTCCTGAACTTCTGTGCCTGGAACTCTACAGTGGTGAACTGATCATCGTAGCTTACTGCACTCAACACTGTTTAGCTAACACTGTTGGCCTGAAAAGCTTTATACCACGATGTTTCTCCAGCAAAACAACAACTTCCAAGGCTTCATAAAGCTTATCAAGCACTCTCTGAACACACATTTGCACACTCGAGCGGAGACGTACCTGAACTGAAAACAAACCCTCAATACAATCAGAAGGACGCAGACAAACTAACAACTGCTCAGGCTGTTTGTAGCTATCAGTTCACAAGGCAACAACTTCAAAGGCTTCATGAAGCTAATCAAGCACTCTCTGGATGCACATTTGAGTGCTGGAGTGGAGATGAACCTGAACTGAAAACAAACCTTCAATACACTCAGAAGGAGGCAGACAAGCTAACAACCGCTCAAGCTGTTTGTAGCTACCAGTTTGCTGCAATTCCACCATGAACATAACCACAACAACTGCTTCCAAACAAAAAACGTCACCACAACACAATCGGATCATTATTAGTGGCCTGCTGGGCGTTGAGGCCGAGGGCCCTGTAACAGCTTTGTAATGATCTCTGCTTGGTGTTATCAAGCAGGATGCTGTTACACAAAGTTGCAAGAAATTGAATTCCTGCATTTTTTTTTTTTTTTTTAGCATTTTGTTTTATCACAGAGTTCAACATTATCTTCAAGCAAAGGCATCGCGCCCATACACACTGAACTCGCGAGGGGAATCGTCATGGACAGATGAGGGCAGAGATCCAAGTCGCTTTAGTGGCGTCAGGCTAGCTTCTACCGTGGCCCTGAGCATGTCCCTAGCCAGGCCGAGGCCCAAGCTAAACACGCACACTTTGTGCACGCTTCTACCATACCATAGGTGTCTGAACATGAGGGACCTGTAAGTTGGCGGGATCGCACAAGGGCTCGTAAGATACGCTATTACCAATACCAGCGGCTGATCAAAGGCCTGACTACTGCCATTCATGGAAACCACTGCTTACAGCTCCGATGGACAGCACTCGGGCATTTGCCATTGAAGATAGTTGAAGTCTGGTCAAGTTAACCTATAAATTACAATAACACCAGGTTTGCCAGGCAGACCACTAACAACTGTATTACTGCCACTGAACTTTTGTCCCTAAACAGCTCTATACCACGAGTCCTCCAAAACAACACGTCTCCGTTCAGTTCTGCTGGTGTTGTAGCTCTCACTTCACTGCACTTCTACCAAGAATAAGAACGCCAATGTTAACACCAGGCTCTGCTCATCATAGTTTATACACTCAGAAGGACACAGACAAACTTACAACTGCTCAAGCAAAACCTTACACAGTCTGACAGAAATTAACATGTCTCCGGTCATTCTGCTGGTGTTTGAAGCTCAGTTTGCTGCACCTCTACCATGAATGAGACCACAAGAACCGCTTCTAAACCAAAAACTTCACTAGCACACTGTTGCACGTCAGAAACTGAATACGATCCTTATTAGTGGCCTGCTGGTCGAACAAGCCGAGTCTTATATTAATGTTGAATCTACATAAATGAAGCTGTCCATTTAAGTCTTAGCTCAAAACCCACAGGGTTCAAAGGAAGTAGAAGTTTTTCAAACAGGTTTTGTTTTACTGAGAGGAAATACAAACAAGTCTGGTTACAGAGCCTAAATGCATTTATTTGATGTAATTCATAAAGTATTTAACATGTGTATACACTGAGAGCCACATCATTAGAACCAGTGACAGGTGAAATGAATAACATGGATCATAATGTTCCAATGCCATGTTCGGCTGTGAAGCCATGACTCCTAGCATTCATGTGGACGTCTCTTTGACAGACACCAGTCACCCAAACACAGCTGCAGACCAAGTACACCCCCTCATGGCAGCAGCACTCCTTGATGGCAGTGCCCCCCCTGCTCAGGAACGACCCGAGGAACGTGGGAAAGAGCTCAAGGTGTCAACCTGGACTCCAGACTCCCCAGATCTCAATCCACCTGAGCGTCCACTGGATGCAGTCAGAGCCAAGAACGATCCATGGGGGCCCCAACATGGATAGCAGTTGGTTCTGGCGTCATCCAACAGATGCTCAACTGGATTGGGATCTGGAGAATGAGGAGGCCAGTTTGACACTTTGGGTTCTTTGCCATGAGGGGGTGTAGTTGGTCTGAACGGTGTTTGGGTGGCTGGTGTTTGTCAAAGAGGCTCCACAGAAATGACAGAAGTCAAAGTTTCCCAGCAGAACATTTGATTGTAACAAGATGATCAATGTTCACTTCACTTGTCAGCTGTTTTAGTGCTGTGGCTGAACAGTGTAGATATACATGTTAAACAAAATATAATTATACAATTTATATCATATATATATATGAGATCAAATATATGCAGGCAAACTGGTAAACTGTTAAACTGAAACAAGGCCAATTGCCAGCAATATAGCACTTAGTAAAACCTACTTTTACTTCCTTCGTTTATTTGTCATTGAAGTGACTTGTACATTGCTTGTTTGCAAATTTGTTTGCCTTTTTAGTTATTCTTTTTTAAAAGACAAACAGAAAAAGAAGGAGAGAGACTAGTGTCCCAACAGTGACACAGCAGTGGCTTCTGCCAACCCAAACTGTTGGTATTCAACGACCTGTGAATGAGATTCGACTACCCTCTAGAATCATTTACTGATCCTAGAGTATTAATGAACAGCAACTGATAAATCTCACACTTTCTGCCTTTAACTTTTGCACCTACACTGCACTGACCTTGTTGGACCAGGTGTCTCTCCTCTCCAGTGCTGATCACCATACAGGTCAGAGCTGTTCCACCTGAAGCTGAAGACAAGTCCCACTGTTCACCTGGAGAGAGGAGGAAGAACTTTAGTATAACATGATGACTACATGCATGTGTGTATAAATACACACACACACACACACATATACATATATATATATATATATATATATATATATATATATATATATATATATATATATATATATATATATATATATACACATATAAATATATATATATATATACACACACACTGACCTGCTCCTTATACTGTCAGTACCCGGTTCATTAACCCCTTAATAAAGGCAGCTGAGCCGCTGCTAACCTGTTTCCCAAACCGTGCAGTGCAGTTAAAGTTAAAGTCAGTTAGCTAACATAACATAACCACTCACTTAAACTGACCACTACCATTAATTTAGCTAACCATATTTCATAGTGTTCTAAAGCATACATACATACATACATACATACATACATACATACATACATGCATACATACATACATACATACATACATACATACATACATACCAATTTTACCTTAACTAAGGACATGTTTTGAGATAGTGAGCTATATTCAATTAACTGTGCATTATTCATGTAATAAACACAGCAGAGATAAAACGATCAAAATCACAACGGAGGTTTGGTGCATCAAATAAAACATAGCGTTCATCATGGATTTATTCCACTGGATTAAGAGGATTATGTTTATAAATATATTCATATGTTATGCCGAATTTACCAAAACTATTGACTTGTTTAGAGAAAGTGACCTACATTTGAATTACTGAGCATTAGTTATCTAATAAACCAGGCAGAGTAAAACAACCAAAATCACAATGGAGGTCTGGTGCACCTAGCAAAATATAATGTCCATGGCGCATTTAATTGTATGTTGTTAGAGGATTATGTTCCAGCCGAATTTACCTTAACTCTTAACAGTTAAATGAGACGTCTTCAGCTTCCTGTTCAGAGTTATTTCAGAAACATTTGAGGCAAAAACAACTCTCAGAGGCTCTGAGATTACCTGCCCTAAATACACCTGTGCTGAGCATGTAAATGGACACATAAAGCAGAATGTACAGAAGAGTTTACTGACCGTGTTTGTATCCTCAGAGAAGAGCTGCTCCGATCAGAATGCAGATCCATTAGTGGATTAAATAGGCATCTATAGTTTTGGAGGGAAATGCTCTTACTTCACGCGGGAAAACGAGAGAGACCGCCCCTTTTGGCGCGCACCACCTGGATTCGTCAGAGAGTCTGTGGGTGGGACTTTTTTTGCGTGGTTTACGGCGGAACAAAGGCAAGTGCATCGACCACAACGTCCAATAGGTGGCGCCTGCTTGACACAGTCCCCCGAGGTTTGACACCTCCCATCTCCCATTGTCTGAGAGCGCACCTGAATGCATCCTCAGTTCCCCAATGAGAGGATCAACTCAGAAAATAAGAGCAGATCAGTATTTCTCGAAAAGTACACAGCAAAAGTATTTCATATTATTCATGCAAGTAGTCTAGGAAGTACTAAGTTCAGCAGTATATGAATCTTCAACTACTTATGGAAACAATGTTTTTTTTTCTCATGTCGTAATTTACTTTGAAATCCGGAAAGATACCCACATAATACCTTCAGTTTATTTGCAGATTCGTTATTAAGCTTTTTTTCCCCCTGATAACCAGAAACAGCGTTTGTTTATGTATTTATTTATTTATCTATCACAACAAAAACAAATCAATTTAAAAATTTGCTGCTTAAGAACCTAAGAAGTAATTAATAAGTAAAAGTTATTAAATAAATTAAGTGAAGTACAATATTTAAATATAGTGGAGTGTAAGTTCAAAATATGTATGTGAATCTTGGACTACTTATGGATATATTTTTTTTTTTCACAAGTCGTACTTTGAAATCTGGTATTATACATGCATGTAAGTAATGTATTACTTACTCAGCTATATAATTACTTTTATTTATTTCAGATACTTATACTACTATAGTAAGTGATATTTTAACACGATATATGTGCTTTTACAAGTATGACTTTCGGGTACTTTTCACGACACTGAGTACTTGAGTAAATGTACTTAGTTACATTTAACACGTCTTTTCCATTTAATGCAGCGTTACTGTTTATAGATATGGGCATGAAGGCGCACGACGTTTCGCGAGAGCGCCGGCCGGACACGTTTGTCCCTCCTCGCTCGCCGTACAGCACAACTGAAAAACGTGCCGTGTTGTGACTGAATGAGAGCTCGTCCGTGAACACAGCCGCCGCAGTTTCTACACGAACACATGTGTACACGGACAGGCTGTGTTATCCTGTAAACTTCACCCGGCTTTCACTTTGTGGTCGCGGCAGCTTTAAAAACATCTCGGAGAGCTAGTAACTTGTTAGCTTCGAGTGCTAAGCTAGCTGTAAAGCCGAAGAGAGAGGGAGGGGGGAGGAACCAAAACAAGAAGGTAGCACCGCCGCTGTGTAGCTCCGGGACAACGTTTTTGACCTGTAACCAGAACCTCCCTGCTGACAATGTCGGCCGTGGCCAACGACTCGAGGAAACGGAGCAAGAAGCGGTACGGAGCCGGCCACAACAAGCGGTGGAAGGGCTCCCGGGAGCTGGAGGTGGGCATGCAGGGGATCCTCATCACATGCAACATGAACGAGAGGAAGTGCACAGCGGAGGCCTTCAACCTGCTCAATGAGTACGCAGACCAGCTCTTCGGGCCTGAGAAGGTGAGTTCAGGAGCACTTTATAGTCTCTCACATGCACATCAGAGCTCTTATGCTTCACTGTGGTCCAGTCTCTGTGCTGCTGTGCAAGTTGACCTCCATCTTGTCACAGCTGAGAGAAAAACAGAATATTTAAATACACTTTGTTACTTTATCTAATGCCATTTTTTTTAATCGCATGGTAGTTCTGTGTGTTGCATTCAGGTAGACAGAGTCGAATCCTCTCATTGTGCACATGCCGAAGACAGGATACTTGAATTAAAGGAGAAATTCGCCCAAAAAATGAAATTTCAGTCAATACCTGCTCACCCCGCTGCTGCTGGAAAGTTGAATGAATTTTCTTAGTCAGCCAAACATTTCTGGAGTTTTACAGCAAGACGGTGTTGCATTGTTCTGCTGGACAATTGAAGCAGATGGGGATTTGTTTTAAAACGACCCAGAAAAACACAAAATGGCTCCATAAAACACAAAACACATCATCAAAGTCTCCTGGAAGCCCCAAGATCCAGGATAGATTTGAAAAGACATCATTGGCACCTGTTTCAAAGGGTTTCACTGTGGCTGCTGAGCTAAAACCGTTGACATACACCCCATTTGAAGTGGGAGCACATGCTTGATTGAATGTCGAGGGTATAAATAAAGTCTTTTCAAATCAATTTGTGACATCAGGGCTTCTGTAGACTCGCTTTATGCCGGACAAGCTGTATGGAGCCATTTAAGTCATTTATGTTAATTTTCGGGTTTGTGGGTTTTTTGACATTTTAAAAAAAAGTCCCCATCTACGTCAGTTGTTTCAGAGATTTTCTATGAAGCCTCAGAAATGTTTTGTGCACTACAAAACTTAACCTGACTTTCCATCTGCATGAGGGTGAGTGGATACGTACTGATTTCTTTTATGTTTCGGCGAACTCATCCTTAAACATGAGGCTGGTCCCTTTGTCAGTTCCCACTATTTGTCTCTTAGTAATTAGCCACTAAGTGTGAATTCGGAATAGCTATATCTATTAATCAGTTAGAAAATCAATCACAAAGGAGAGATCAGGATGAAAACTGTCATATTTTGCTGCGTCCATCTTATCAAATTTGAGGGATTGCTTTTTTTTATGTCATGTCTTTTTTATTTTGTTGTCACTTTAGCATTTTTGTTGGCATTTTTAAATACTTCATCGACAGGATACATCGACACTGTAATAATAAAGTGCATCTCTCATGATCACAGCTCCAAGATAATAATGGGAGCAGCAGCGAAGAAGAGGAGGCTGAGGAGGAGGATGTTGATGTAGCGCTGAAGAAGGAGGTGGCACAGCTGCAAGCATCTGGAGCTAAACGGGAGCAGCGCTTCCAGGCTTTGGAAAGTGGAGCAA
Source organism: Acanthopagrus latus (assembly GCF_904848185.1). Lineage (NCBI taxonomy): Eukaryota > Metazoa > Chordata > Actinopteri > Spariformes > Sparidae > Acanthopagrus > Acanthopagrus latus. The sequence goes on along the minus strand of NC_051039.1, from coordinate 5,822,336 downwards.
ACAATGTCATCTTCATCAAGACTCACAATCTGGGTAAGTCCTGTCATAAAATGAGTCAGTGATGTGATTTATTCTTGGCTTTTATTTTTAATGCGACCACGTTTTTTTTTTTTTTCCCCTCCACTTTTAGAATCTGACAAGCTGGTTCATCACATCCTGTCTGATCTCCACACCACCAAGAAGAAAAAGTCACGTGTGATCCTTCGAATGCTGCCAGTGAGAAGCTAAAAACAAAATATAAGTTCTCAAATGACCAAAGTTTAATAAGCTTGTGTCCTTATTATTACAGTGGTCTGAGACAGTGGGTTTGAAATTATTTGACATTTAATAGATAACACTTGTAATTAGTGTTTAACAATCAAACTTATGTTAAAATGTATATCAAGACTAAACTGATCTGAGATTCATGTTCTCATCTGCAGTGTCTCATCCTTGTTTTTTGTATCTCCCAGGTAACTGGAACATGCAAGGCCTTCCAGGAAGACATGGTGAAGTACCTGACCACTTTCCTGGAGCCTTGGTTCAAAACCCCAAACTGCGGTACCTACCAGATCGCCTTCAAGGCCCGAAACAGCAGCCACAACAAGAGAGACGAAATCATCAAATCAATCGCAGGTAGTGTTGGACTGTTGTTAATACGTTGTGATCATTTGATCAGGACTGAACAAATCTGACCCGTGTGTTTTGATTCTGACCGTCGCAGGCTTAGTGGGGAAGCTGAACCCGAAGAACAAGGTGGATCTGACCAACCCAGAACTGACGATCATTGTGGAGGTCATCAAGGCCGTGTGCTGCCTCAGCGTGGTTAAAGACTATACGCTGTATAGAAAGTACAATGTCCAGGAAGTAGTGAAAGAGGACACACCGAAGCCTGACGTGACCACCGTAAAAAAATCAGACGCAATCGCAGCTGAGCAGAAGGAAGAGCGTGACGCGGACGAGACAAACAAGGACGAGAAGAAAGGCGACGGAGACAAAGATGTGCCGCTGGACAGCGAGCAGGTCGATAAGGGTGAAGGTGACGGAGAGTAACTGCTCACATTGAGAGTCAATTATTGTCAGTTGGTGATTTAGATTCAACATTTCTTTTTAAACAAACATCTCAAGTTGCTTTATAATGTAGTGCTTTTATTTTGTAATAAGGATTCATAAGGAAGATTTTTTTTTTTCATAGCTGATAACCGAATAATAATGTGTCAAAGAGTCGAACAGAATCCAGGTAAATGTTTTTTATGTTTCATCCATATCTGTGACACACTGGTTCAGACTGAGTCAATGTCCATTTTTAAATAACAATGACTTTAAATTAACTGTACATGTCACCATCTCACATCATAGCTCCTCCACCAACTGACTTTTTTTAATGCTGACTTTGATTTTTTTTTTAAATTTCAGTGTCGTCTTATTTCCGAGATTTTTACTCCAAAGAAAAGAGAGTTTTGTTCAGGTGGACTGGTGTGATTTTTTTTTTTGTAACTGGTATTTCCTAAAACAGTCCCTGAATTAAAGCGACCTGTGTGTTTGACCTTTCTTGGCAAATATCATTTTACTCATGTTATGGGACATTGTACTTGATTGATACAACTGGTGCAGAACAAATACAAAACAACATGGATCCAACACAGAGTAGATGAAAAGAAAGAGGGGAAACTACATGAATATACCATATTTACAGAAATCTGCTAAATCACACCTGCAGGGTGTTGGTGGTTAATCACTTCACATCATGTTGTGAAATGTCCTGTCTGACAGTTGCTGTGTCTCAGTTCAGGGTCTGCATCTTTCGGAGGAGCATTTGAAGGCCAATTACGTCACAGTGCCACGCAAAGGCTGTCCCAATCCGCAGCTACTATCCTTTGTGGCCTCACTTATCCCAAGAATCTTTGCGTGCCTGAAAAAGACTAAAGAGAGAAAATGGTGACATCGCGTGGCGTAGATCTTCACTTTCGTGGGCCTGGGTGGCAGAAATCACGACGTAAGGGTAAAACATCTGGTGACACAACCAGGAAATGCTCCAAAGACTAGACCGTCCCAGTTAACACCAGCTGACACAGTTAACAAGGTCTCTCTGAAGGACTCACCTTCGAAGACCGCAAAGGCCGAGTCCTTCTAAAGATCCAGACCCTGAATTGAGACACAGTTATGTGCAACACCACCACAATTCAACTTGCAGTTCTTCTCTGCACCACAAGATGGAGTTAATCCCTCATTGTGTAGAGATACGGAGGTCTGTGTGACAGGTGCATGTGGTTATTACTAATGGATGAATCATTTATCAAAATCCACTTACTTTATTTGCCACCATCTGGTACAAACAGCTGTTTTAAATAATTTTCTGAATAATTTTCTAAATCTCTTGCAGCTGTTTGTAATTGTGAACGGTATTTACTTTTATATCAGGTTAAAATGATCACACACCTTGTGATTTGATAGATGGTGTTTCATACGTGTTCAAGCAGCTGAACTGTGATTTACAACTATAACTATAACCAACGAGTTTCTGGAGTGAAAATATGTCTTGTGAACTCAGCAGAAGAAATCCAAAATCAATGAAGTAACAAGACTGTAGATGAAGAGTCGTGTTCACCAGGTTCACCATTTTACTTACCGCTAAACACAAGAGCAATGGATACTGACAGAGCAGTGATGGAGGGGAAGTAAAAATAAATACTGACCTGCTTGAGTACAACAATGAGTATTTTGATTTTCTGCTAATTTATTCTTCTTTTTCGCTACATTTTGTACTTTTAACTTAAGTAACTCGTTACTCTGCAGTTTGCACGCTGCAGCCAAGCCAAAAAGGTGAATTTTAAAAGTAATTTATCCACAAGCAGATATTAAAAAATGATTCAGATTATCAGAAAAATGCTGAATATCGGATCTGATAACTGACCAGGTCGATAATCCCTTGGCTCATAGCGTACAGTGCAGACAAACATGTACAAAATATATACAAATTACTATTACTTGTACTTTATTTGTTCTATTGCCAGAAATGTACTTTTGATCAGACACCTTAAGATTCGTACTGGTTACACTTTTGAAACAATATCTTTACTTCAAGTATTAATTTTTTTTTTTCTTTTTACAAAACTGGATGGGAGTCTGTGCTGTTGTTTGCCGACTGGATCATAATACAAAGTATTATTGTAAAAATCAGAGGAAGATTTATTCTTTGGAGACCACAATAACCTACAAAATAAAACTGGATGTCTATCCATCCAGAAGTTGTCGAGATATTTCACCCTAAAACACAAATGTCAACCTCGTGAGCCAAAGTTGACAGGAATCATCCTCTGGGGTCCACAAATAGCAATCTGTCCTGCAGTTGTTGAGATATTTCTGTCTGAATAACTAACACATCCTGAGAGCAACGTGACTAAATATGAGAGACACCCTCTGTGTTTTTTTGTCTGTCTTGTTTTGTCCGTGACTCTTGATTTTAAGTTTAAGCCCAAACATTGTGCTCATGTTTCTGTAGAGGTGTCTGGGGTCTCTGCTCTGCGTCCTCGGAGCCTTTTCTGCAAAGGTCACTGCGGGTTTTCATGCTTTTGTCTTTTGAAGATGTCACCAGGAGAACTTTGCATTGTTTGCATCAGAACTCATCAGAACTGAATATCAGGGGGAAATTCTGTGAAAATTAAAAAATGGTGCAGTGTAATCGCAGCGGTTCAGTGAAAGGCGTTGTTCTCAGTGAGGACTCCCACAGCTCTCCGTCACGTACACATAACACACACACACACAAGCATTAACACAATTGTGAATTCCTCTCTGCTCATTACACTCGGGCTGAACTGCTGTTGTGACCCGCCAGTCGTTATCTCCACTACATTCAGCTAAAAACTCACAAATTGCATTGCCGCTGACGCTCAGGTGCCCCAATCAGTGTGACCTGCTGACAGGCAACACAAGGGGAGAGGACTGGATGTTTTCTGCCTGCCTGTGTGTTATTAGTACAATGCCAATTAGTGTGTGGCGAGCCTACATAATGGCGAATGTACAGTGATGCCTCTTAATGATATCACAGTGGTGGCATCTTAATGATATGTCTGCCTGCAAGCTGAAATCCAATATGTCTTAAAAAATAAAAAGAACATAATAAAAGTGTCATTTCCTCCTAATGCAGATGTAATTATTATATTATCGTGGAATGTTGAGATATATTTGTTTTCCCATTTATTTAAAAAAATGTTTTTAAATGTTTTGAGGAACAGCATAATTAGAATTAAGAGAATATTTTACAGCGCTAACCGCTTGGTGCGAGTCGACAGGAGAAAACAGCCTCTGATGTTTTAATTGCCCCCATGGCCTCGTCCGACGCTCGCCGCCGTCCAGCCAGACAGGCACACAAGCACGTACACACTGTTCTGCCTCACAGGACCGAAGCGCTTATTCAGGTTTAAATGTCACAGGCCTGTGAAACAATTGCATCCACAGGCGCATGTGCACACGGTCCCTGGGGTCAGGATTAGCATCAATTGGTGTGGCTCCATATCTGACCTTTATGAGTGGCTAAGTAGTGCTCTCCAGGGCCTCATTTGTCTCACTTTACCCCAACAATGGCCTCAACCCCCTCACGACTGTCGCCCTCTCGCTCTTACAGTGCAGGATAAACACATCCAGGCTCGAATTGTTGAGTTGTTTTCGAGGACTCCGGGTCTTACATTCACGCTAACAGTCCCCTCAAAACTGCATGACAGAGCTGAAGCATTTCATCGTAACTGCACATGTTTATGATTAAATAAACAACCATCAGAGTTGAAGTTTGGGGGGAAAAAAGCAACTTTTGTGATGAATTATTGGGAGTTTATCACTCAGCTAATCTTCATGAGAACTGCGTGGGTGTGGTTTTATCATATATGATTGACAGAGACCAGACAACACGCTGAATAACCCAACATCACACTTTGATTCAGATGTTTCTTAACTGTGATTGGTGCATGGAGGTGCAGCGTCATGCCCTCCTCTAACAGAGACCCAACCAATGACACATACAAATTCAGTAATCAGTCACGTAAAATAACCCTAACCCTCTTATTCTGGCAGAGAAAATCCCTTTAAAAGTCTGTCCGAGCTTTATGTTGCTGTTTTATACACTGATAAAAAGGAATTTGCCCACTTGTCACAGAGCTGTAGATACAAGAGTAAAATCTGTGTGCATTTCTCCACACAAATGTTCTACGAGTACTTTGGGTTTTCACAACAAATTTCCAACTAATGATGAAGATTGTGTCCTACAGTCAAACTGTCCACATTAAGAAATTATGTAGCATCATGAAACTCTGTTTTATAAACCATCAAGAGCTTTTTCAGCTGATGATTCCTACAAAATGAAGCAGCGTCTTCTTGCTTTCTCAATTTCAATTGTTAGTGATGTAAAACCATGTAAAACAAAGATTAGAGAGCAAAGTCGAAGCAAAACATTTTATTCTCTTTTGTCCCATTAATCATTTTGCAGATTTATCTTGTGGCACTTTGTTGAAACACTATGGCTCAAGAACAATAGACACAATTAGTCTATGAATATTTCCACTTTTAGTTCATGTGTTGTTACAACAGCACACACCTTATAAAGGTCTGTCCTTACCTTACAAAGAAAAACCCAATCACTTCAGCACTCACCCTTTTCAAGGACTTTTTCAAGGAAAACGTTGTTGGAAAAACACAAAGTGTAAAGAATTAAATCGATGATGGCTGAAGTCCATTTAGCTGTTTCACTTTAAGGGTCCTGCTATTGTTCATGTCGCACGCTGTCGTGGCTTACAGGGACACTTGTAGGACAAAGCCATTGTTAATATTATTAGAAACACAACTTATTTGTGTCATGATCAAACCGAATGACACAATCATCGAACAAATCAGAGATGAGAGGGAAAGTTTCTGTCCTGTATCAGTTTATTCCAGGAGTTTGCAGTTTAGCACAGTGGAGGGTGTGAGGGACAAAAATGTACCTTTTAAAACAGCTCTGTCTAACAATCTGTAGAAATTTACATGTGCTAATCACTTTTTTAATTGGCCATGTGTGGGCAACATGATGAGACGTAAAACTGAGACCTTCCCCGTCTCTCTCGGTCGCCTCTACAAGCTTGTGGGCGACGTGTTGAAGTTGTTTAACGTCACCGGATTGTGGATTTCTTTTTGCGCCAATTTGGCGAAGTCTCAAAAATCATGGAAACACACACCGAACACACGCTGCATTCACTTGCAGCAGCTCGCAAAGTTCAGCATCGACTGCTTACTGGATGTTGGTATTTATTTGAAGACAAATTATGGCCCCTAAAATGGCCGCTGAGTTGAGCCCCGAGCGTCTGACAGCGATGACAATTTGTATTTCGCTGCTGAGCTGTTAGTATAATGAGGCTTTGCTGTTGTTTTGTCCATCCGTAGGTGTCAGTTTGTAGCTTTCCAGATGCTTTTTCCCTTTTGTTGCACACACTCGCAGTCAACAGATGCACACGCCAATGATTTCTTTTATTTATTTATATCTATTGTTACCGTGATTGGAATAGGGTTTTTGGAGGACATCTATTTCTCTGGGAGATTCTGTGTGTGTGTGTGTGTGTGTGAGGCAGCCAGTTGTGTGAATGGGGTTCAGTAATGAGAAATGCTTATCAACCCTCTACAGCCTGTCAGCTCGGTGCTATTAGCCGTTACCCCAACAATCCTACAGGTAGACCGAGAGTGTTCGTATTGATTCCAAACATTTCCTATTTGTCCCTCCCGGCCTGGAGGGAGCAATCAGCAGACGGGCTCAGATGATTAGGATTATGGGAAGTAATTTGCGCAAGGAAAATAAGTGGGCTTTTTTTTTTAAGGGGCTCTATTAATGGTGGTGAAATTAGTTTTTTTTTCTTAATACCTGGGATGAAGTTGCTTGTTTGAATGTAAATGGCTGTTTATGTGACGAGAGCTGAGGAACATTTGGTGCAGCTGAGGAGAAGGAATCACAACATGGAGAGAGGGAGAGAGCGCGAGCGAACGGCAAATTCAGGAGCAGTTGTTTTTTTTTTTTCCCCTCTTCCAGTCCACACACACTCGCTCATTCTCTCACGAGTGGTATAATCCTTTTGCCGAGGGTGTTTTCCATATCACTGGGTGGCTTTTGCTGCAGAGAGACGCATTTTAGCATAATGCTAACAAGAACCTTGACAATTAGTTAGACAGGAGAGGGGACGAGGGGGCAGAGCGGCGGCAGGGCGGCGTGCAGAGAGTAAAGACGTGAATTTGAAAAAAAAAAAAAAATACTTGGAGAACAGGAGGGCTGTGGAGAGCAGGTGGAACTGGGACATCAGCTGCGTGACTGTAAAAGGCTTTAATTACTTTTCTTTCTTTTTAGCGCTAAGAGGAGCCGGATCAGAGCTCTGTTTCACTAATGAGACTTTTATGAATTTGTCCCCTCAGTCGACCACAGACGCGCGAACGCACAGAAAAGACTCAGCGTACAACTGAACATCGCTGAGACTCTTTCTGCGTAATTGGATTCAATACAGTTGGCTAGAAATTTCCAGAGGCAATGTGCAGTCAGTGGCCACTTTAACCAGGCGGACATGTGCAATCTAATGCAATCCAAAAACAAAAAGCCCCGCCATCCACTCAATGATCCTTACAGCAGGGTTGAACTTGACTATATTATTTTGAGAGAAATCGCTAATATTACTCCTTTTCTTCCCATTTACATGCATGAAGAGGGAATTAAAACGTGTCAGTATAATTCAGTCCAGCACCAACACCACCACTAACTGCAATCAACATATTCTCCTACGTATTTTTGTGTTCATGACCTCTGACAGGCAACGTTTGAGTTTACTTACACAGCACAACACTGCTTTAATTCAGCTACATTGCAGCATTACTGGTTTGTGTTGGGTTTAGCTTGTTAGCTTCAGTTAAATTAGCTTAGTGGTCGTTAGGAGAATACAGTATGACAACCTGTGAAACGTGTGATGCTGCAATGCAGTTAGAAAAATAGCGTTAATAAAAAAAAGTACATAGTGTTTGACCGTAAACACATTTCACTCAGAATATAGTTGTTTTCTCGTAAATGTAGGCTGCTATACTGCACCACAAAGACAAAACACCAAGGTAAACTGCATCTTTCTTTACTTGTTCATATTTGTTTTGTTTTTTTAAAAAAAATAGCCGACAATCTTTGAAATTTTTTGCTTTCTCTGAAAATGTACAGTAATTTCAGAGGGAGTTAGCTCAGACAACACAGCTTATGTCAAGTGAAATCTCTCTAGGTAGATAGCTAGCATGCCGTTAGCCTGAGCTAAATCTAAATTAATTTTTCCAGATGCTTTGCAGTTGAAAATGAATTTGGTTAATTGACTTCTTTGTAATTCAGCTTTTTATCTCACATGACTACATGAAACTAGTGTAGCACTGGCTAAATCTAGTCACGATAAAGACAAAACGCTAAGCTAGTGTGGCTTAACCATGACTAGCCTAGCTTAGCAGCTGCTACCATATTGGGTAAGTTGGTGTTGTCTTATTTTGGAGAAAGAAAAATGTGTTGTCATGAGCAAAGAAAGACAAATAACTTTGTTTTATCCCGTTTGAATTGTGCCATGAATCACATGAATGATGACTGACAATTTAAAAGATATTTTTTCCAAGTCAAGAAAGTCGCAGTTTGTCGTAATTAAAGTAAAACATCATCTAGTTTTGTGTTTAACCTCTCAGTGAACTACATCGTCTCACTCAACATAAGTCATCAACGATGAAATGGCAGAAAAGGATCAAAAGAAGATGAAAATCCCAGTAAATCTGTCCATAATCTCAACTGCACTTGATGTTCGTTCCCTCCAGCAACTGTTGAATGTGTAGTCTTTATAATTACGTATTTTTACAGTCTTATATTCATTAAATTTATGACAATCTGTGCCTTTCTGTGACTTGGAAAATTGTGTTTTCAATTCACAAATATCATATGTGTCATGGCACAATTCAGACATGAGGGAAAACTAGAGGGGGGGTTGACTTTGGCTCTTTATATTCAGCCATAAATGTCAAGAAATTGTTTTATTACTATCTGTGTTTTATTTGAGAGGGGCAGATAGAACATACATACATAGATGAACTGAAACAACCATCCGCAGGTACTGTTGTATTCATAGCAAGATGCTAATGTGGAACAACCATCCTTAAAGGGTTTTAATGAAGAAAGGAACCTACAAGAATTTATTTTTAAAGACAACAAACAGAGTACTGCCAGATACAATAAAACACACATTTAAAGTCATTACAAAACTAGACATGTGTTAACAATGACACATTACAACCTTTCTGTCACAGTTTCTCTGCCAGCCTGAAAACCTTAAACCTCTTTTCTTCTTCACAGCAGTTATTACTCTGCAAGAATATTGTTTGTTACTGTTATTTAAATTAAACGTATGCTAAATTCTCATCGTGATTAAGAGTTTGATTCCCTTTATTCTGTTTTTTTTTTACTGGTACACCAATGTTGGTCAAATGCGACTCATTCTGTTGCTAATTATGTGTGTTTTTCGGAGGAAAAGATCTCATTGGATTGGATAACAGCTGCCGCGGAGGATTGAGAGTGTGACAGTGGAACATGTATATGTGATTTTCAGGCAGATGACAGACAGACAGAAGGGGCTCCTCCACAGGACATACAACTTTAACAGGATTGGAAATGGTACCCAGCAGCTGTAAGAGGTAAGAGAGAAAGAGCAGGGGATGAGAGTCAAAGTGGGAGGAAGGAGGGGTGGCGAGCGACGCGAGGAGGGACTGTTGCCGGATCAGTTTTTGAGAAGGAATTAACTGTCATTCGCCTTCAAAGTTGACTAAAGGACACGTTCGTGTTTTGTGGCAACAGCTTGGAGAGATGGATAAGGAGGATGGGAAAAAAAAAAATGGTGGAGAAAAGGGAACAAGCTTTGGGATGAATGAATCCGTTAAACACATCATCAAACGCTGCCGGCACAGCAGGGGGCCTCGGGATACACCCGTCTGAGAGTTGGGTGGTGTGGGTGTGTGCGTGTGTGTGTGTGTGTGTGTGTGTGTGTGTGTGCAGCCTATAGTTTTGTATCGGCCTAATAAACCATCCATCTGCAGGGAGAGGAGAACAGTGGATGCGGGGAGCGAGGGGGGGGTTACAGCACTCTTTATGCTCCATATTTACACTCCTTTCAAATGCACAGACCCGACAGATACACGGTCCTGCCCGGTGGTTTCTTTGATGCCTGTCGATACCGCTGCGTGATGATGTCATACGGCAGAGAGCAAGGGAGGGGAGGCATGATCAAAGGAAAGAGGGAGGGATGAAGACGCAGGAGAGGATATCCAAGACAAACAACGGGACAAAGATGGCGACCGCTTCTGCTATGGGACGTCCACTGGCGTCCAGACCTCCGGATCACCAGGAGGAACCCTGGATGCGCGGCGAGTGCATTCGCCTCCCTCATTCTAACAGGATGACCACCAGCATGACATACTGGAACCACCAAGCCAACCTCAGCCACCAGCACCACCACTACCGCCGGGCTAGCACGGTAAGCTCTCCGTCTACCTTAGCCTTTCCCTTCCGCTGCCGTTAAACCATCAAACCCTCAACGCCCCGATGTCTGGTTACCATCACTCCATCTCGAGTATTCATCATGAGTTGCCATTCTTCCTGATAAGACATTTTCTACCCATTTTCTTTCTTTTTTCTCGGCCCTTTCATCATGGGGTCTTTTGCCTGTTAATATAGGCCTCTCTTTGCCATCAAAGGCAGCACATCAATTGCCTTGACTCCCAAGTGTATGTGAGGGTGAAAGAGAGAAAGGGAGAGAGGAGAAAAAAAGACGAACACCATGTATCAAAGATCAAGGCACGCTTTCATGCCTGATTTTGGCCCTGGTTGGGTTTTTGCTTTCCATCATCTTTCCATCCTCCTCTTTCTCCCCGTTCCAGGGGCTTCAGACGCTCTCCGAAGCCATCAACGTTTTCCCCCTCCGACCCTCTGCGGTCCAAATTTGCTGAAAAAGTGAAATCGGACGCTTTTTCTTTTTTTTTTTTTTTTGTCGGGGAAATGGAAGCAAAGACATTTTTTTCCGTCTTTTTTCTTTGAGAATATTCTGTAGCTCGCAGGCTACCGGGGCCCGAGCTCTGCCCCAATGATGACAATACGTGAAACAATATTTGAATAAGCAGCAGGAGGGCAGCCAGCTAATCCACTGTGGCTAATCCAGTATTGGTGCAGGCCATATTGGTAGCTGGAGTATTCAGCCCCATCACAATACACATCAGCAGGACGCCATGGCAGATATACTGACACTCTTACTACAGGCATGGCTGGGAAAGGCCAGCAGATGGATGGATGGATGGATGGATGGATGGATGGATGGATGGCTAGGTGGGTGGACGGATGGATGGATGGACGGATGATATGGAGATACACAAATAGAGACAGCTGCATGGACGGATTGATGGAAACCCCTTGATGTTGATACTGTGGTTTCTTTATTTCAGGTATTGTGTCGTCCTCTTGTGTAACTTCATTAGTGTATTTCAAGAAAGAAAAAAAACACTGATTAAGACAGAAATAGAGCCGATGGACATGAATTCTGTGACACTGTCTCACTTAATCTCAACAAACAGACCTGATATATCGATATCCTCGCGCTCGCTCTGTGTCACTGTACAAGACTCTCCTTTTTCCTTTGTTTCTGGCACTTTCAGTGGCGGCCAAACACAGTACTTGTCTCCAATTAATTTTCTTAAAGAGCAGAGGTCCGCTTCTCTTTCAAGAGGTATATAATGAAGATTTCACTCTCTGTGAGCATCTAAATGGGCCTTTGTGCCGGGAGGCCCCCAAGAGATAAGCCTGTTTCTGACAGGCCTCCGTACAGACGCCCAAATCTGCTGTGGCAGCTGGAACAAAGGGACCCCTGAGCTGGACCGCCACGCCGACAAAAAGCTCCGTTTCAGTTGTCTACGGAGGCTGCCTCAATTTAAGAATTAATAATCCACTTTTTTACCTCCACTGGTTGTTGAGAGAGTAATTCATGGGGCTCTTTGTCGTTTTATTGAGTCTGTGCAAACAGTTCAAACAAGCTAGCGAGGATCATTAGGTGATGTGTAGAGGTCGTTCATGCGTCACTGACATTGTAATTAATTACCAGTTGGATTGTCGCTAATGCTTTTCTCATAACTATCTGTTACACCTTCTTATTAGTCACAGCAGTCCGTCTGCTAGAGTGTGTCGCAAGGTAAAAAAAACAAAAATAAATAGGTGTAGACTGAGTATCCATCTGGCTGATTCTCAGGGCCGATATTCAGCATTTCTCCAGATTATTGGTACCTGTGTGTTTGTTTTTTGTCTGATTAATAATAAGATTATTAATTTAACAGTGTGCTACTTTGGCTGTGACGCAGCATCCTTTCTCTGCCTGAACAGTCACACATCACACCCACAACATTATCTGATCTAAAAGTGTATTTTTCCTCCACAATTGCACATTTAAATAAATTCAACCTGATGTTCTGTCAACCACGTCTGCACACTTTTTAGCTGTTGTTCAATTTTTTTTGGAATAAGTACGATTTTTCTGCTTTTTTTTTTTTGCATCCATAAAAATCCTTCAGATGGTTGACTGACTGTTCAGAACCACCAGTGTGTGGATTCACAGACTGATCGCAGGTCAGTTATCACTATGATCTGGACTGAATATGTCCAGGTGAATGATGGTGTGTGTGTTCATGTGTCGTTGCAGTAAAGCTAGCAGCCCTAGAGTTCATTTACACTGTTGACACTGAGGATTTGGCCCCTTCCACTTTATTAAAGGACCAGTGTTGTCCTCAGCACTTCTAAGCCTAATTAGTTGAAATATGCTTAAAAATATGCTTAAAAAAACAACTTTCACGTAAGTGATTTTGATGCACTGTTATGCGTTATTTTCCTGCTCTAATTGTTCACTCTGACCTTTAACAATCCCCACGTTACATTATCTAAAGTCACATATGTTGACGACCATTTAAAAGAAATCAGATTAAATTCTTATGTCCCAATCCACCACCTTTCAACACAAAGTGATGGCCTTGCTAGCAACATAATAAACTGGAACACTGATGTCCTGAAGTACACCTGGAAGCTATCAGGATATCTCTCCAGCTCCTTTATCAGCACACATCTTAAAAAATGCAAATGATGGTGTGCAAAAAAGCCCTGAAGACTTTGTTTATCAGGTACCAAATCCAAATTTTATCTCCGTGGCGTCCCTGAAATAAATCATAAATAAATCCGTCGATCCAGAACAGAAAGTAAAAAGAAATACTAAGCATCAAATCTCCTGCTACAGGTTAAGTGATTATTATACGGCAGGATCAATATTGTTGTGATATTTTAAATATTCTGGAAGTTAAGGTAAGAAAGTGTTTATAGAAGAAAATGACCAGACAGATGTTTTTGTTTAATCCAGTAAATGGAATTCTGAACACAGAACTGTTAAATTAAAGGAAATCAGTTTCATACATGATGTAAAAAAATAAGTTTTAAGTGCAATTTTGGCACAAAGTGACAAAATGTCCACTGTGAAAACGGTCTATGACCAGTACAACCATTAAATAAATCAAATACTGTATAATATCACTGGCTTTTCAATTCTAAATAGTGCTGCATACAGTCTAAATCTATATCATAATTAATTTAAAGGTCCAGTACGTGGGATTTAGGGGGCTCTATTTGTAGAAATGGAAAGTGTAATATAATATTCGTAATTATGGTTTCATTCGTGTATAATCACCTCAAACTAAGAATCGCTGTGTTTACCTGCATGTTTGGAAGGCGAGGGTGATTCGACAGGTAACCAGATGGTTGTAGCGACCAAATATATGTGTGTTTTTAATGCGACTGCTGTCAGAAAATCATCAGGTGTGTCATTTTCTCACATCAGATTTTGTACGCGTTAAATGCAGATATTTTAATCTGTCGACTGATTCTTTGTTACCGGTGTTTAGACCGAGTCGTTCTGCTTCCCTGTTATCAAGTCTTTATGCCAAGCTGGCATATATAGATGGATGGATGAATATATGGAGGGAAAGAGGGGGGAGCATGCGGCCAGGTGTATCAGTCGCCCCCCCTGTGTGATGACCTTTCTTCAACTCACAGCTCAGACCTCTACACTCACACACAGACACACACACACACACACACACACACACAGAGATTGTCGAGATTCATTACAGATTCATAAGTACCAACATGCCTCCAACCCCTCCTCACCAAGACATCATAAAGGTCAAGTTCATCTTCCTCAGTATTCTCTCTTTGTCTCCCTTCTCTCTCTCCTCATTGTCTCAGCGGGCACTGCAGCAGCCTTAACAACACCAGCCTGTTGCAGCAGGAACCTGTGTGTGTGTGTGTGTGTGTGTGTGTGTGTGTGTGTGTGTGTGTGTGTGTGTGTGTGTGTGTGTGTGTGTTGACTGTTGAGGATATAAGCCAAAGTGATATGAATACATTTCCATAATGAAGCGCGTTTAGCTCGGCTCTCAGGTCTGCCAGTCTGATGAACTGCGAAACATTTCATCAACAAACAACCGGGCCGGTCTTCTTTACAGCACATGTCACACAGGTCGTCTGCTCTGGGATTATATTACACATAAGGATGTGAAATACTGACCAGATCAAACGTGTCTAAATGCTATAAATCCTCGACAGAACTACTATTCATACGCAGCGTCCTGACTTGATGTTTTTTTTTTTCAATCAAGTTGATTCAAATTTGTCCGTAAATATGCAAATCTTGAGCCTGAATTAGCCTGCAACACGGATTTTAAAGGGTAAGTTCATCATAAAATGAATATTCAGTCATCCCCACGCTGAAGGAAGGTCGAGGTGAAGTTTCGTAGTCCACAAAACATTTCTGGAGCTTTACAGCAAAACAGCGTTGCAGCGTTTTCAACGAGCAGTCAAGACTTTTACCTTTTATCTTAGCAGCTACAGTTTGGATTCTGGATTGTAAAAGGTTTTAAATGATATCTTTTCTAATCTATTTTGGATCTTAGGGGTGATTTCTGTTTCTTTCTTTTTTTTTTTTTTTTGCTGCAACATTTTTTTGTTGTGAAGCTCCAGAAATGTTTTGTTGACTATGAAACTTCACCTCGACTTTCCATCAGCATGAGGCTGAGATCATAATGGCTGGATTTTTATTTTTGTGTGAACTTATCTTTAAAGTTATATAATATTATTCAAAAACTACCAAAATCCCAGAATGTCGACTCTTATTTCACCTTATTAATATCACATCTGTATTGTTCTTCTATACATGTACAGTATTAGAATAAGTTTGAATGTTGCAGGAAGGGATAACACTTTATAATACCGGTAACTATCATTTATAAATGGTACATTTGCTGAAATGCTTCATAAAACATTTATTAAGCGTTTGTAAAGGTTTGTAATGCATCAGTTGCAACTTTATAATAAACAAATGATGCTTGTAAATCAACTTTATCATAAGCATCATAAAAATCAGTTGCATCTATCAACAAATTGCTCAATAAATGGTTCATAAAGCATTTCATTGTTTGTTAACAGTGAAATAACTTTTAAATAAAGTTTCATTAGCTGTGAATGTGTCATTAATTGATAATGATACTAAAACACGTCCCCATGATACATTATAAAAGGTTGATAAGCATCAGAGCTGCAGCGGGATGAAAAGATGTTCAGTGCTCAGTGTTTTGATTTCTTTTGCTTCCCAGGTTCAGATAACAATGGAACAAATGTCGATGGAGGAGTGGACCGACCTGAGGACAGGTGTCTGGACCTCACCTGAGCCACCCGACCCAGCCGGCCCGCAGGAGGCATGGTACACTGCCCTGTTAGCCCTGTGAGTCAGGCTTTGATCTGGAGATTCATTTACATTTAAAAGAGAGAAAGTCCACTCCGAAATGTGTTCCTGTAGTTTTAATTATTCTACAGCTCAGTGACAATGTGTGAAAATGAAGAAGTTGATTATTAAACTGAACAGCAGAGAGACAAATGTGGTAATGATGTCAGCTGATCGATCAATAGAGTGGTGGAGTTTGTAGTCCTAAAACCCCGAAATCAATTTGAATTTTTGCGCATCCAGTTCCGTTTAGTCTAAAAATCTATGAGGTCTTTGAATTGGTTTTCCATAATTTCCATAAAACCAGCTTACATGTTTTAAAATAAGTGTCTAAATGAGACTACGGAGGGTGTCACCATCACACCGAACACAGAGACTCTTGGTCTGACTTTACAGGCCGACTTAAGTTACAAACTATTCCAACTTTAACTTCACAACATGTACATTGATCAGTTTACAGAAAATGTAGATAGTGATTGTGTGATGAGACACTCAGTGGTGGTGACGTGTAAGTTGTGCGACCACCGTGTCGTCTGTCTAGAGTCTGACAAATGCTTCTGGCTTATTAACTTTCTGCTCTAAGTACCATAAACTTCGATTTCAGCGATATTTCAAATTTCAGTTCAACAATATTACAAGATTTTTGTCGAGGGAACCTGGGGGATGATAACTTCTGGGTTAGCCTAGAAAAATAAGTCACCGAAGTCATGAATTAAATTGTGGCGCTCAGTTTCATCTGCATTTGTAAAGTGATTTATCTTCTGGAATATAATGTACATCAGCCTGGGTTTGACCTTTAACCTGAGTTAAATTCATTTATTGTTAAAAATAAATGAATTTGTCAGAACACTTTTATCAGCTGGGGATCAAAGTTCATTCTTTTCATTCTTGACTTTGGAAGCAGAAAACAGAAATCAAGAATATTTGTTTTTCTGGCACTTCACATGTGTGTTTGGGGGGATATTTAGTCTAAAGGTGATATTTAAAGAAATGGATGTGGTCTGATCTCTCTCTCTCTCTCTCTCTCGCTCTCTCTCTCTCTCACACACACACACACACACACACACACACACACACACACACACACACACACCTCGCAGCGGTGGCAGCTCGGTGCTCCTGACTGACTGACAGCCCGGCGGAGGAGGCGTCTGACGCGCAGGATGCTCAGGTGGCGGCGGCGCGTCTCTCTCTCTGTCCCGTCAGTCACTCTCCTCAGTGGAGGTGAGCTCCGTCAGCTGAACACCTGAACTCCAGAGGTAAGAATTTTCTTTTCTGTATCTTTTTTTTTCCCTCCTTGTTTCTCACCGACATGTGAATGTTTGAGTCAGATTTGTCTCGCCTGAAGCTCCACCTGCTCTGTGTCAATGCATTTCTGCCGTCTGACTCATATTTATGCCAGCGTGTAATTATATACTTAAATCATGCAATAAGTACTAATTACTGTATTTTTGTGAGGCTAGCGGTTGCATTGCAATTCACTTTACATCCGTATATTGTGTGATGACGTGTTGCGGCCGCAGGGGGCGCTGTTTGTCACCCCGACGTAGAACTGCGACAGATAGAAGCGAAACGATCTATAGTGAAAAGAAGGTAATCTGCTTTATATTATAAATGTATAGTCAATATACTAATTAGAAGTTTATCTTGTATTTCTACTCTGCTAGACATTGTTATTATTGCTCCACTAGATTTATCAGTATCAGTATCAGTTTTCATTTATTGTCCCACAAACGGCGAGATTTGATTAATACAGCAGCCAAAGGACAGAACATTACAAAAAAGACTATAACAATAGAGGAAAAAATAAGAAATAGAATAGAATCGTATATACATATAAACCTGATATTGTACAGGAAGATTAACATGTCATTATATACAGTGTGGCAGTGAATTTTTATTTATAAATACAAATAATAAATATGGGTATAAAATTACTGACCAGAAATGAGTTTGTCAGGTACTTCAGGTACTAAATTTACAAATCAATCTTATAAAACTTATATTTTATTATAAAATGTGATTGTTTATTTTAATTAATACATAGATTTGAATACACAGAATTATACTGTATGAAGTAATTCTGCTTCATCACTCCAACAAACATACTACATACATGTTAATGCACCGGTAATAATCATTATATGTCATTTGTCATTTAACACACATAAACTATATAATCAGACACTGACAGGGTCCTGGCTAATGGGCACTATAGTGATATATTATTTCCAGAGTATAATGTGGTATTAAAATCAATGATTAAAATACTGTTCTACTGTATTCTACTGGTGTTATTAAAAAGGACATCATAGTTGATGAAATTATAACAATGCGTTTGTTCAACCAAAAAACACTTAATCGGGTCATTGTGATTGATAATAATACTACTTGTAATTGTGTAATATCATAAGCTTTGATACTGTGAAACCATGAGATTTATATATAATCGCAACATAAAGTGTTCATTTCATGTTTACCGACGCGACGCTACTCACATGTTTACCTCTGTAACTAAATTGAAATGCTAACCTTGCATTATTAACATGGAAATAACATCCATTTTACTACACTGCAAATATTCAACAACAGATTCTTAAAACTTACAAGGGACATTTGAAGTAGAATGATTTGTTATACATTACATTAAACCACACGACAGTGATTTAATTAGTTTAGACTGACTCTGATGTAAGCAGGTAAAACATTAAAGTGCTTTTTTGTTGTTGTTTTGTTGTTGTTGTACATTAATGCGGTTCTATGTTTGCCGCTTCTATTCGTCGCAGATCTATAAACGTACTACACACGGCGTCGGCGTGCACGCACGTATTCTCTCGCTCTGTATTATTGCTCTGAAACCAGCCACCATGGGGAGTTGAGGGGGTAGTCGACGGGTTATTTTCGTTAATATTTAATACCAGAAAGCTATCCATATGCTGCGTTTTGGAGCACACAGTTCGCGCCAGTATCCCCAATGCAGCGGATTACGGGGATCGGGCTTTCAGAGACGGTAGGACGGACGCTTTTGTGGGAAAACACGGGACGTTAACGTACCTAGCTAAGCTAGCCAGCTAACAGGCTAACCAAAACTAGCTAACACACCAAGCTAGCTGGCGTTGCAGCCAGTAGAGTGGAAAACGTGCCCTCGCTTTCTTGTTTTGTTTGATGTCGGATCGGCTGATTTGTTGGGGTTATACAGTAGTAAAGTTGGCGTTACTTCTGTGCGAGTTTGCTCGGCACGAATAAATGTACGAAGTGCGCTTGTGTGGAAGTGTTTTTGCATGCAGGCCCGTCTTGTGTGGTTGTAGAGTTTGTTTCTGTACCCATCCCCCACCGTCTTTGCAGGCCAAGATGAATGAGATTCTCACTTCAAAGCACTGGCATTGGTGGTGGCATTGCTACAAGGCTAGCTAGCAGTCTTAGCTTGTTAAACGTTAGTCGATTATTTGGAAAGGGGAGTCTAGCTGCACGAAGTGTGTGCTTTGTTTTGACAACTGTTAGCGCTAGCTTTTAAGCTAGCTGTTAAACTACCGACAAAAACTTAATGGTGAACTTCAGATCTAAGCTCATAGCATTCATTTGTTTTGGGTCAGACAGGAATCTCAGTTTGCAGCTGCAAGTAGCTGCCAGTATTATTAACGCGTGATTTTAAACACGAATTTCAAACTTACACGCCAAGTTAGCACTCTAACAATGTGTTTTTTTGTGATAAGATCTCAACCACACTTGTCTACATCCTGCTCTGTTCTAGTTTGTGTGTGTGTTCTGCTCATCATCCCATTTTGGTGCTTCTGTAAATTGCTGTTTACCATATTCAAATAGTACTATGACACAGTGAAATGAGTCAGTCATCTTTATTGTCATGGTGATAATGTTTATTACCTTTTGTGATAACTCATACTCTTAACAACTGATGGCTCTTCTTCTTTCTCTCGTAGGGTGAATTGTTTGCCAGCAAAATCATTGCTAGAGGGCAAGATCTGATCTCTGCCTTGTGCAATCAGAGACATGAGTGTTGTCAGAGAATTACATGGGATTGGGTACAGGGGCGGTGGTGGGGTTGTGGCCTCTCTGAGCGGCCCTACCCACTTTACCGAGGATGCTCCGCGACCCCCAGTTCCTGGTGAGGAGGGATCTGATGTGGACCCCCCAGGCCAATCAGTCGGCACCCGTCCAAACACCCTTTTCCAGACCCTCAGCTATCTCCCGTCATCCTCATCGAAAATGGGGGATCCATCAAGCTACACACCCTCCTCGTCGTCTGCGACCCCGCGTCGCCCTGATCTGGACTTAGGATATGAACCTGAGGGCTCTGCTTCACCAACGCCACCTTACCTGAAGTGGGCAGAGTCGCTTCACTCCCTCCTAGACGACCAGGAAGGCATCCAGCTGTTCCGAAACTTCCTGCTCCAGGAAGGGTGTGCAGACCTCCTCGACTTCTGGCTTGCTTGCTCGGGGTTCAGGAAGACCAGCCAGGAGAAGAGGGCTAAGCTGGCCAAGGCCATCTACAGGAAGTACATTGTAGACGGAAGTGGGATTGTCTCCAGGCAGATCAAAGCAGCCACCAAGAGCTTCATCAGAGACTGTGTGGGAAAGCCGCATCCAGACCCTGCCATGTTTGAACAGGTAATGAAAATGCAGATTTAATGTTTCCAATAAGAGCACTGGGTGTTGGACTACACAGGCCAGTGGAAGAAGTGATGGATTTCTCATTGGTTGTAATTTGTCCAGCTTTGAATGTGTTAGGTCAGCCAAGCTATGGCACAGAAACATACGGCTGTGAAGGTGTCAGGTAATGCGAAACAGCATTCCTGCAAAGCTGGCAGTGACTGAAACTGAATTTTGGCTATTTAAAAGACAATGTATGACACCCAAAGGTACCACAGTTTGTTTCAATGATAGGGCCGTCCGCAGACGGGTGCCGAGAGCTGTTAGTCACAGCTTTGATCACCTCTCCTCAGTATGCAGCTGAGGTTGGAGGGCAAGTGTTTTTTGGCCTGTACTTATAAAGCCATCATATTTCAGTTGTATATCAGTGTTTATTCTAGATTTGAGGAACGTGGCAGCCATGTCTGCATCCATCATGAATGGTGTAGTCGGCCGTTGAACAGGACAGAGGTTGCAGTTTGCGTATGTGTTCACTTTCTGTGGATGATTAATCTGTAGATTGGAATATTAATCATTTTCTGTTAGAATAAAAACTGCACATCGGTTATTGTAGCCTTAAAACGTATGATGGACCTGTAAGCAGCGTTCACTAGTGCTTCAGTGAGGATTGTTCTTTGTAGTTAAGAGCTTGAATCAGTCCTGCAGTCGAAATCAAAACCAAAGCTGCTGAAAAGGTTCCTGAAAATGTTCTTGTGGCCACATGAGGCTGTTACACCCCTGTAGTACAAAGTAAATGGCATTTTTGGAAAATGTTACAAAGAAAAGATGCAAATTCAGTTCCAAACAAGTCACATATGAAACAAGGTGGAGGGAAAAATTCTCTCTTGAAAGTTTCTGTCTCACTGCAGAAAAGTCAATAATCTGAATTTTGAAGCCCAGTTGTTGACAATATGACCGTCTATAAACATTGTGTAAGACCACGCTGTTCATTGAAACATAATGGATTTTATTATGTGATATGATAGTAAATTCAAGTAATTCAACAAAATATGACTAAATGCTTGTAAGAAAGACCAAAAATAATAGCTAAAGATATGTTTTAAGATACACCTGTGCAGTGTGGGGAGGGCCAACACTAGGCTGCGTCTTGAGTTTTGGTGCGGATGGCAGAGTGTGAGCAAAGATAATGGAAGCAGATCAGTTTGTATATTTTGATAATGAATCATTACAAATACACTGTCTTCTAAAGGCAAGTGGTCACAAAGTAAGAAAGAATAAACTGTGTGGAAATCAAATGTTTTGATGAATGAAGATGTATTTGTAATAATTTTATAATCGCAATCATAGCCCCTGAGATTAAGTCGTGAAGTGCTTGAAGATTTCCACCTCTACTGTAAAAGCACAGATTCATGTTTTCTCGTGTTGCAAGTAAACCACAACAAAGAACCAAACCGGGTCGAGTTTCAGTTCAGTTTTCGCTCGTGTGAAACTGTGTCCTATTTTGCCCTTGAACTCGTTTACTCTTCCTGTCTTGATTGCTCTTTTTGTGGGTCTGCCGAATGAGTGTTCAGACCGCACACATGTGAGACTGCCATCGCCGGTCTCGTCAACAGAGACAGGATGTGATGACATAATAATCATAATGAACTAAATAAAGCTTGTTTCAGTTTTGGATTTCTCTGCAGTCCACCTTTTCTGTAGCTGTAGTCTGCTTTAAAAACACCTTTCTGTTTCAGTCTCATCAAGCGTTTGACTAGCTTGGCAGTCAGTTACATAAATGAAACTTTTGCGTTGCTGTAGAGCCCTGAAGTCATTGTCAAAATCTGTGTTCACATTTATATTCAAAAGGCTAAGCGGTGCTGAAAATGCATTTATCCTCAATCGAGGGACGAGTTGAGAGCCAAGAGCCGGGTCGAGACCCTTCAGACCGGTAGTGTTTGCTTCAGTCTGAAATGTGTCAGTGCTGAGTGGGTGGACTTAATTAGTGATTAGAATTTGTGTGAAATGAAGCAAACATCTTCAGGCGTCATTAAGTTTTGTACCCACTCACTGTTTGTGTGTCTGTTCCAGGCCCAGATAGAGATCCAGAGCATGATGGAGGAGAACACCTACCCTTTGTTTCTGAAGTCGGATCTGTACCTGGAGTACACGCGGACCGGAGGGGAGAGCCCCAAGCCGAACCCCAGTGATCAGAGCCCTTCATCGGGTCCAGCCAAGCCTGTGCCTGGGTACTTACCCACACTCGCTGAGGATGAGGAGTGGAGGTAAGATGATGCATCAGTAATGTTATTTGTGTCTCTCATCTGGAATAATTAAACCGAGAAATCCCACTAACTTCTCTGAGCAACACAACTTGAAAACATTCTCACAACTTGTGCCATAATTAATGTTTCATATGTTTGACAAAATATATATTTTAATCTGGTTGTAGGTGTGGAGGAGGAGGAGGTGGAGGAGGTGTGATGCCAGTGGAGGAAGAGAAAGATGAGGAGGAGTGTGGAGACACACCAGCTGGTAGGCTGACTCATAGCCTGCTGATGCAGACGGCACCGCAGAGAGCCTCGACCAACAGGAGGAGGCAGGACAGCAGGGAGTACAGGTGTGTGTGTGTGTGTGTGTGTGTGTGTGTGTGTGTGTGTGTTAGAATGCCTGAGAGGACTGTGATGTCTTTGAGTTTACATTATTACCTTAAAATATTTTAAAAATGGACACGTAGACAACATTGATAATGATGCCAATATTTTTCCTTTCATTATTAAGACTGACGATTATTAAGACAGAGGCAGGATATTAGCTATTATTACAGTTTAGTGAGCCGAAACGTTAAACTTCACTGGAAATGTAATAATTGTAAATATCCTCAGGCATCATTCTCCTTCTAGAAGTCATCAGCGCATGTCTAACAACAACAGTATACCAATACCAGTACATTAGCCAAGCTTTAATCTGTGGCTTTTCAAGTCAATCATATTTTTACCAGGCCTAAAATCTATGAAATGATAATAAATTGCATATCACCATAGGAAACTGTTGATTCTTTCATTTAACCCCTGAGCTTTAATGTGTTTTCTGCATAAATATTTCTTTAGAAATAGTGTGAAAATGCCAAATATTATCTGCATACAGAAAATAATAAACAACAGTCTTATTAGTTAGTTTAAACAAGCAAGAAACCAAACCTGCAGAGCTGCCAACAACTAAA
The DNA here is from genome assembly GCF_904848185.1 of Acanthopagrus latus. Classification (NCBI taxonomy): domain Eukaryota; kingdom Metazoa; phylum Chordata; class Actinopteri; order Spariformes; family Sparidae; genus Acanthopagrus; species Acanthopagrus latus. The sequence goes on along the minus strand of NC_051039.1, from coordinate 5,798,690 downwards.
CATGACATCCTGAGACTGAAGTCCTCGTCATGGAAATGTGTGTTAAATGTGATGTAAAAATTCATGGATTACGACGAGCGTGTGTATTAACATTTTCACATGAGCTCTCTACATAAAATCTCTCCACTGTTCTTTTCAGGCCGTGGCGAGAGCCGGTAAACCCGTACTACGCCAACATGGGCTATGCTCGCGCTCCAGCAACCAGCGCCAATGACAGTGAGCAGCAGAGCATGTCGAGCGACGCTGACACACTGTCACTGACCGACAGCAGTGTGTAAGTACACACAGATGAACCCAGAATCACTGCGTGTGGTTATTAATTCAGCAACTGGATTTAAACGTGATTAATGACAACAGTGAGTGTTTTAGATCTGTGTTTGATGGTTGTCGTTCTGTGTGTGCAGAGATGGTATTCCTCCATACAGATATCGGAAGCAGCATCGAAAAGAGATGCATGAAAGTGCCAAAGCCAATGGACGTGTGCCCCTACCTCATATACCTGTGAGTCATGCACACACAACTCATTTGGCCTCCTATCAGCATTCACAGCTGCATGTGGCATTAATGGTAACTTGATCCCCGGTGACCTAATTCAGATATCAGCGGGGATTTGTTTATCAACATGCTGTCGCTGCTTGAATTATTAATGCGGCAGAAAACAAGGAATAGCTCAGGGCGGGTCACGCTGTCACACAATCTTGTATTATGTTAATGTTGGCACCCTGAGACAAACAATCATGAGCTTTCACAGTCAGTCTCTTAATTGAAATTAGAGAATCTGTCTCATGTCTTTCGTTTCACAGTGCCCAACCCCCCTTTTGTGCAATTTAAGGGTTATTAGTTTTTTTGTCCTGCCTAAATTTGTTAATAATTATTGTGTTAATTGACTTAATCTGTATTTGATTTTTAGAGCGGATGTTTATAGGAATTTTTGGCATTTAATTTTTGACTCTTGTGTCTGTATCCAGCGCACGTACCGCATGCCAAAGGACATCCACGTAGAGCCTGAGAGGTTTGCAGCGGAGCTCATCAGCAGGCTGGAGACGGTTCTCAGAGAGAGAGAGGCTCAGGAAAGACTCGAAGAGAGGCTGAAGAGAGTACGACTGGTGAGTCTATCACTGTTTGTATGCAATGTCATTCTTACACTGTGGGTTGAGCTGTAATTCATTCCGGTTATTCGCACACGGTGGAGGCTGGCTCAGAAATACTTGCTCTCTTCAGTTGATCTCAAATCAGCTCCGAGTGAGTTCAGCGGCCACACAGGAGGAACAAAGATGGTGTGCTTGGAGTTTATACAGAACTATCACTGGACACACACTTTCACATGAATAGAAAGTGTGCGTGCAGCGATAGTTCTGGTATAAAGAGATGATGATGAAAGACTGGTTTATTGAAAATGTCACTCTTTCATACAAAATTCCAAAATGGACTCAGAGTTCATATTATAAATATGTTTAGATTACGTTTTGCTTTATTCATGTTCGGCTGCCCACGTGATGTTTATCAGCCACGTAGCAAAGCAAAACCTTCATGTATATATTTCAAAGAAAATATGAAGTCGTTTGTTTTTACTGGATCTGTTAATTTTCCCCCTCAAACACTCGCTTCATAACAGTACAAAACCTAATTTTTTTGGTTGTATTTCAGGTAACACAGTACGCAAGATAACAAAAAGCAAACACAACAGCATCATCACTAGCATTCTCCCTTGCTCGACCACACACACTCCCTGCGCTCCACTGCTTTCTCTTTCTTGCCCGACCAGACATTTTCTACAAACCGCACACTCGTGTGGTTGTTTATTTAAACACAGAAACAAGCTTTGCTTGACAAAAGGCACAATCCAGGCAGTGAGACAGAAGACAGCTGATTAAAAATGTGAGTTTTGGAAATCCTACTTCAGAACACAGGATGAGCCAGATGAACTCTGGTTGTTCCAACAGACCAATCAATTGTCTGCGGAGTTTAAACTCCACCTTGTAGAATTGGCTCAGTGTGCTACATACCTCAGCAGAAGGGTGACAAAAAACAAGAGGGCACAGAATGCTTCTTTTGGTTCCATCCACAACTTGACGATTGAATCACAAAATGAACCATTCTGATGTGTCGTTGAACTGAACTGAACCGCCCTGCTCTGTGGAAATGGGGCTGATGACGACCCACCAATAATAAATGTGAGAAAGCTAACCCACATTTCACTTAATTTCGTCACAGAATCTTTCAGTGCGGCCAGCATTAACTTGTAAGAGGCTCTGGCCGTCATGTGTTCAGTCCGGCCCGTATAACAATGTGTGCTTGTATTTTCTCAGTTGCATAGTGCTAACACAAACTACTGTGGCCTTTGTGTTCATAATTTTTTAAACAAACTTGGACTACAGTTTCATCTTTCATCAACTCACACATGCATCCTTGTTTCACTTTACAGTGCACATACAGTTTGTGAAAATCCTAAATTTTTACACTGCACATAAAACATTTGTCTTCTTGTCCTCCCAACAGGAAGAAGAGGGTGACGATGCTGACATCTCCGTGACAACCTCCATGTCTTCTCATAGCATACCACTCCCCATCCCATCGTTTCCACCTCTCTACGGCGCCCGCTACTCAGAGACCACTGCTAACACGGCAACAGTTGCCACTTACGGCGGCCTGGTTGCCATGGAGGATTCCCAGGATGACGACCCGGAATCTATTTTGGATGAGCATGTGCAACGCGTGATGAAGACGCCGGGCTGCCAGTCGCCAGGGGCAACCAACAGCACCTTAGGAGGAGGCGGTCGGCACACTCCTCCCAAATCGTCGCGCTCACCTGACGGGGGGACGGGCCCGCCTCACTACCCCCCACACCGAGGGGGAGGTCACAGTCTGCCTGCTGCTGGGGTCAAAGGTAAGACCTCAGTTACATTGACTTTGGAAACAAAATTCATTGTCGAGCTTTGAAAAACAAACGCCTTGTCAATGGTGGATTTCCTTCAAAGTTGATTTTATTGAAAAAATTACAGAATATAACATCCTGTTACTCTAAAGTAGCATAAAGACCTTGATAATTCACAGTCCTGGCTTTATAAAGATTACATTAAAAACCCTTCTTGGTACCACTACCAATCTCACTGCGATGTCTGTCTCAGGTGTTCATCACCACAAGCAGCTGTACCACCACCGAGGAAGAGAAGGCCAGGAGGAGGCGGGCTCTCGGTCTCAGGCTAACTTCATGTGGAACGGAGACCCGGCCAACCAGTACGCAGGGAGAAGTCGTAACTACGCCGACGGTGCAGGAGCCAGCACGATCGAGGGCATGGGTTACAGGTAGGCCAATGTGGTCGTATGAGCTTGCATTTGATTGGTGCACAACAAACTGCATGTGGTTTGTTTCATTCATTCAGATGACCTCAACTTGTTTGTGTGTGTGTGTTCGATCTGCAGTAGTAAAGGCAGTACGCTGTCGAGGCGAGGTTGTAAGAAGGCAGCAGAGACATCAGGCAAAGGTGATGAGAGTGGGCGGGGCATGGAGACCCAGGTACCAATGGAGGATCTGGAGAGAAACCAGAAGATCCTGCAGTGGATGATGGAAGGAGACAGACAAAGGAAGACCTCACATGGGTGAGTAATTTAGTGTGTAGTACTGATATAAAAGTTTAATTTCTCAGGATTTGATTTAATACATTTGCATCAGTGTCTGTAGGGGCAAAACAGTCTGTGTTTTTCCTGAGTCAAATCGTTGGTCATTCATCCCTCCATCCCACCTTGTTATCCCAGTGGAAGCACCAGTAGCTCCAGACGGACGGGAGCCAGCAGTGAGTCACCACGTCCAACTTCAGTGGAGCGGCCCGGTGCTGTGCACCCCTGGGTCTCCGCCCAGCTGCGTAACAACCCCTCCTCAGTGTCCACCGCCATCCCCGGCTCATCGTCCACCCAGGTCCAGCCCTCGCACCCTTTCATCCAGGACCCAGCTATGCCCCCCAACCCGGCTCCCAACCCCCTCACCCAGCTGGAGGAGGCTAGGAGGAGGCTGGAGGAGGAGAGGAGGAGGAACGCACTACAGCAGGCCAAGCAGAGGTAGGTGTCAAGTGTATATACCGCCCCAAAAATCACATGTCTTTGCCTCAGAGGGCTTTGACTTGTGTCTGTGATTTAATTTCTTCTTCTTTGTTTGACCATGGATCTTGCTCTTTTTAAGGCATAAGTCTGGTAAGCGCCAAGTGTGTGAGAACATGACCGTCGCCTACTACTTCTGTGGAGAGCCAATCCCATACCGAACATCAGTCAAAGGCCGGGTGGTGACTTTGGGCCAGTTCAAGGAGCTTCTTACCAAAAAGGGCCATTACAGGTGAGAACATCTGATGCTTGTGTTTTTGAAACATACAGTGGTCGAGAATGTTCATTTTTCACATTATTTGGCTTTGAAATAATCAAATACCCCTGTGTGTTGTGTGTACAGGTTCTACTTCAAGAAAGTGAGCGACGAGTTTGACTGCGGGGTCGTGTTCGAGGAGGTGCGTGACGATGACGCCATCTTGCCGATCTTCGAGGAGAAGATCATTGGGAAGGTGGAGAAGGTCGACTGAAATTTTTGGAAAACGGGAAGATGACACAGAATTGCAAAAAGATGATTTGGAAAAAATAAGGAGATGGGGAAGAGAACATTGGGTCCGAAGAGAATTTCACCTGCGAGAAAATGAAAGAAAGTAGAAAGATGGAAGGAGCAACGTGTGGACAGAAGGAAGATCGTGCTGCATGGTAGAAGCTTGAGTTTTAAGGAGGTGGTTAGTTTTACGGAATATCTGGATATCTGCGTCACGCCTGGATCAAACCCACAATACAGCGAAAGGAGCTTGGCCAGATGAAACCTGAGCGGAGAAAAGGAACATAAATTATTTCACCTGTCTTGTCTCCACTGTGGATATCCGAGGAGCGCTGTCAAAATCTGATGTCTGACCAGTCTTCCACTGCTATGGATGGAGGAAGGGTGCGTGTGTTTGGGGGGGGGGGGGGGTAACTGCTGGAAGGAGGAGAGGATAAAGTAGTCTTCCACTTCTGCTCTGGAGGAGTCTGTCCTCCGCAGACCATTACGATGCTGCTACATTACCACAGAAACTCTTCAATCGGTGCTCAGGACAGTAAACGAAGCAGTTTTGTTTCCACTCGGGAGTCTCGCTGCCTTTTGCTGTCTCTGTTCCTCATCAGCTGGTGACGGGGGGGAGAGGACAGAGGATTTTGGGGGAGTGGAATTTTGGCCTGCTTCTCCTCTCGTTGACTTCATAGCCTCAAAACAGAAACTTTCTCACACTCGATTCCTAGATGTCATGTAGTGATCTCTCACGTCAACATGTTCAGACAACAGTTCTCCACACAACTTGTTTACCAAAGCTACATATTTTTGATAAGACAAGTATCCTAGCTACTTGTTTCATTTTATTGAATTGTGTATGTACAAGGCAGGTACTATTACTTATTAATGCAGCCTAATTTCGTTATATCTCAACTTAATGTCGTATTATTGTGTATGTTTTGAAGCTAGATCATTAGTCATTTCAGGGCAGCCATTTTGTTTGTTTTTTTCCCCCGCTATAACACATCTCTGCACCTCAGTTCTGTTTACCATTTTGGAGTGTGCAGTCCTGCTCTGCTGCACGATGGAGTTTAATCATAGGATTGCCTTTTTTTTTTGTTCCACCTCTCAAAGGTTATCATGAAACACAAGAGCGCACACTACAAATGTGCCATCTATGACCACAGTATCTTTTTTTGTTTGTTTGTTTGTTTGTAACAAATCACACTGTCACCTCATTTATGTCATTCTTCTGCTACACTGAGAGCCTGTGTACGTAACTCCGGACTCAGTCTAGGTGCCTGCCTGCCCGGCCAGTGCCATTACTATCTAGAATGCTTATTCTGATGCGTGTTGAGTGTGAAAGCCTGTGTCATGTATGCCTGAACTCAGCCAAAGAGCATATCGCGCGCCCCATATGCCTACACGCGTGTCTGACCAGTCCAAGTCCAAGAGTATCTGTTGTATTTTTATCTTTTTTTTTTTTCATAATCAGCAGAAGGGATCAGCAGAATCTTCTTCCTCTTTGCAGATTCCTAAACTTCAAACGTCGTAGCGCAACACTGAGTTTAAAATCTGCGGAACTGTTTGAGATTTTGGGAAATGATCTTATTTGCTATCTCGCTTAGAGCTACTTGAGAAAGTTGTGAAAATATGACACTTGATTTACTGTATGGCAAATATAAAGCTATAGCCAGCAGTTAGCCTAGAAATAAAGACTGAGAAAGGATCTGAAAACAAGCCACAAGGACGAGCTCCAGGCCTCGACATCAGTCTTACGCGGTGGACAAATTGAGCATTTATAACATCAAGGGAAAAAAGACTTTAATTAAAGCCTTGTACAGGTAAAACAAACTGGGGCTGCAACTACTGATTTGTATGCCATCCATGTTCTTATTTGGTATATATATAATTGTTTTGTTTGAATAGTTGAGACTTATTTTCTCTCACATTTGACAAAAAAGCAGCAAAATGAAGAAACTAACCTGAGAATATCTGCTTCACAAATTATTTTGATTGTTCACCAAAACAACCACTTTTTTAAGTCACATGTCAAATTAATTAAGTTTAAGGTCTAAAACAAATTTTACCCTGTTTTGAGTCTTTATGCTAAGCTAAGCTAACTGGCTGCTTGTGTATATTTTATGCACAGATCTCAGAAATCTTTTCAGTCTAACTACTAGCATGAAAGCAAATAATCATATTTTCCCAGATGTCAGACAGTTCCTTCACACCTCTCTCATCAGTACAGTACTGCAGTAAGGCCTTGAGGCCAGAATATCGTATAAAGCACCGTGCAGACAATGCACTGATCACACACCAGCTGTGTAAGCTGAATGTAATTTGACTTTTTAAAACTTGTTCTCAAAGGAAATCCCTTCAGTGGTCACGTCATCATGTCTGTCCTCAGTCTTGATGTCAAACTGTTGGCCCGATTAAGTGTTTCGTGTTATCTATGCTGGTAGTTAATTGAATGTGTCCATCAAACAAAGAGGTCCTACTGTTCGTCAAGCAGGAATGTCAAATACAATTTGTCCTGGGTTTCTGCCCAGTAAGGGAAAACGTAGGATTTGGAAAACATATTTGTCCTAACTTCAGCCCATTATGCCTTCAATATGAAATTTAAAATTTAGATATGTATTTGTTTATAAAAAAAATGTAATTTTAATAATCACCAAGCATGTTCTTTATAAGGAATGTTTTCCTGATGAGTTGAATTATCTATTTTGTTTTAATGTTTATGTGCGAACTGCTATGGCCCTCTGATATATTTTATCTGTTTTGTTAGAAAGAACGCCCAGGGACAGTTGAATGATACCATTTGTTAAGAGTTGATTCTTGTGATTTATGATTCGATGGACAAAACAAACAACTGCGTCTTTTGTGTTGTCAATTTGTGTGAAACACAGTGCCTTTATCATGTTTATCTTTCAAAATATCTTTATTGAACCAATCCTTGCTTTTAATGTAAGTTTTTATCTTTCGGTCAGTCCCGTTGTATTTTTAGCTGCAGTCATGCTTGCTCACTTCTGTTCTGATAGATCCTCTGCTGTAAATATGTACATTATCATTTCATATGTGTCTTCAGACCTGCACCACATGTCCATGGTGTTTCTGTTTTTCAAAGGTAAACGCCAAGATGTCACTGTGCTGGTTCCACTTGTACATTTCTTTTAAAAAGGTACTTCATAATAAAGATGTTGAATAAACACTTATATTGTTCAGGCATCATTCTGTGTTCACATACTTCACTTTAACTCTCTCTTTTTGCCATAAATTAAGGTGATGCATGCTGACAGTTCTAACACCGTAGCTCTTACCCACAGCAGACATTTGACTTAATGTTAGCACAGGTGTTCATGATTACTTTAGCAATGGCTCTGTTCTAGTCAAGTGTCCTATGAAGCCATGACAGTGAGGAAGAGAAAGGTGGAAGTATTTTCCACAAAATCACAAGTGCTTGTTGATGTGAGAGCTGGAGTACCTTCACTCAGGCACTGTTATTGTATTATTTCTGCATTAAAGTGTCTGAAACATCTATATTTTTAAGTAATAGTGTTACTTCATTCATCCCAAGTGTTTCATCAATGTTCAAACTATGTGAACATTTTTGCTTGGCTCAAGTCAGATAGATTTGCACTGGTAATGATGGCTCTAACAATTGAATAAATAACTCCCGTGCTACTTACAGCTTTTGTTTTGTTCTAATTGAGCGACCCCTGGTTGCAGAAATTACATATTTTGCATTGAAAGTCTAATTATCTTGGCCCTTTCACTGAAGTATTTCTATTTTCTCTCTAGGTTACTTCTCAGCGGTCGAGAGATGAATGCTGATAAATAGTGCATTATTTAATCTCCAATAATATAATAAAACAGATTTTATTTTGCAACAGGAATACAGCAATATAATCAACATAAACATGGTTGCATTGTTGTTAATGAAACCACTGGGTCATATAGTTCAAATTGGCTAAACACATTTTAATGCTGTTAGTAAATTTTGCTATTAATACAAAAGTACTTGATAGATGTTTTTGCTCCTGACTAATCAAGCTTTAGGTAAATATATCACCTTTTAATTTTAAAATCTGTTATTTATATCTAGTAAATTATAAAAGGCATATAAGAAAAAAGTAATCAGGAAAAACCCTGTATTTGATTTATTCTAAGACAGTTATTTAACCCAAAGTGCAGGGTGAGGAGGATGCTCCAGAAAGGCACTAGTAGTACTGATATTTTCAGCAGGAATTGTACAGCAACGTAATTTGTTTTAAAAATCTAATTAAAATGAATCATAATGTGTAGGAATACCTGTGTGACAAATCTGTAGCTTCTGTGCCTGTTCGAAATAATAAAATAATGTACGTAAATACATCCATGAAGATAAATCAGAAAAACTGCGCTTGGACGCCATCTTGTGGATTTTGTTAGTTGTGAAGAGACGGACGACGTGAGGTCAAAGTTGAAACGTGACGTAAGCACGTAAACCGAGAAACACCAGTTGTAAGAACGTAATCGGTTAAAGCGATTTGTAAACAAGTATTTATTTATTTTTTTTATCTTACGCTGTTATCCGAGCCTGCAGTAACATCAGTACGCAAAAAAACATGTAATTAAGAATCCGGTAAATTTATGAGACCGGATGTACCACGAAAGCTGCTAGCTGGTTGGTTGTTGTTAGTTGAGTTAGCAGAGCTAGCATGTTAGCTCGCCGACAGCGTTAGCCTTGTCAGTGGCATGCCATGGATCCGTTGAGTATTGTTGCGGATGAAGTGGCTTTGGAGGGGCTGGACGGAATAACTATTCCCTCCCTGTGGATACGACTCGAAGGCAGACAGCCCAAGTTTCCACTTAAGCTCGACGACTCCACCAAGGAGCTCATCTGGAAGTCACTCATCAACAACACCGACCTGAAGTTCTACCAGCTCCCACACGAGAGGGAGGATGTTGAGCTGTTTGACAGGTGAGTTCAGACCTGCGTCATGACAAGACACATTAAATTATGTTCCCACACTTAACCCCGAAACATATCCTGGTTATTTAAGCTATTCCACAGAAACACATTCAGTTGCCAGTTCATGAGGTCCACTTAAAGGACAATTCCACCATTAGTTCTACACATTAAAGTTTGTTGCTTGCAGAGCACCACTGCATATGTGAAACAAGCAGTATAAAGCCTTTTGTGGCTCCAAAAGAAGCTGCACATGATCTGATAATGTGCCTCCAGTGATGGATTGTGGGTAATGTAGGCAGTCTGTTGGTCTATTGTTGCACTCCTGAGACAATGTTGCATTCATCATGGACGGTTAAAAATCAAATGATCAAAGGATAATACAGCAGAACCAAAGATATCGACTTTTTTTTATTCCACTCACTCGTCTTCCTTTTTAAAACCAGGTGCCTCCATTACCCACAATGCAACTTAGACACTGAGTGACATTACTGGGGGCATGTGTCAATTACGTCGAGTTACCCTTTACTTAAAGTATCTGTAAGCATTGTCATAGTTTTACCTAACTTCCTGTGTGTTAGTGATCCCCTCACTCTTCTCTACATCACCACACAAATTGAAAGGGATGCCAGAAAATGTTCTCGCTTATTCTCTTTTATGGCATGGATGTGGGGAGTGGAGACAAGGCTTACTGACCAACTCAGTGATTACTGTTGGAATATAGTTTCCCTTCCATATATAAACATGTTGCTTACAGCAGCTTTAATTCATCGCACATTGTAGAATATTTTGTGTTCTTAGTGCCACTTTGAGCTAGAATCTGGCCCTGACTTTGATTTTTGCATTTGCATGTGTTTTCAGGTTTAAACACATCGACCCAGAAACAGGCATTGAAACAAGACAGAAGTTTTCAGACACACGGAAAGATGTCTACCCGGTCTCAATGGTTCAAAACGAGGAGGGGATACAGGGCTCATGTGCGCTCTTCAAACAGAGGACAGATGTCACAAAAAATGTCCGCTCAGAGTCCCTCACCCCATTAGTCAACTTGCAGGAAGCTTTTGAAAGGTTTGTAGACTTTCACTGATTACAAGTGCATTCAACAGTCTGTTTTTTCATGACGGTTCCTGAAGCAGTCTGTGTATGTGATGCAATGATTTAATACTGTAAACAGAATTTTTATTGAACTGAATCATTTGAACAATGAACACAAGTTCCTCTCCAGTAAATCTGAGATATTAGTAATCAATTTCCATGTTAGGAAAGTTAAAAACATTGTATCAACAATGTGTTATATCTCATCACAACTTCTGAGGGTTGATTAAGCTAGCAATGAATCATTAATCAGTCATCCACATCAAAATCATTGCAATATATTTGTTTTTTACGATTTTATGCAGCCTGCGTCCACAAACTTTATTCGGTCAATACATTGTAGAAAACCCAAAGAAAGCTCAGAAATGTTTTAGTCATTTTTTTTTACAAGTGCACCTGTACATGTGTCTTACGTTTCACATTTCCCCCTTCCTTTCTCACATGTACCTCCTTAGATATGGCCGAAAGCTTGTTGTCGTGGCATCTCAGATGCTACGATTCAGGGCGTTGATCGGTAGCGAGAGCGATCCTGATTTGAAACTCAACGACGACTCTTACTGTGTGTTGGAAAGAGTGGGCCGAGCTCGATGGCAAGGAGAGCTACAGAGAGATCTGCATGGATGCTCTTTCAAGTAGGAGACTCATACAGTCGTGTAGCGTGGTGTTGTTGCTGCTCACTGTTCACTTTGTAACTGTATTGTGTTTGAACAGGATCGATGCTCGAAAGTTGCACTACATGAGGAAGGCTCTCGTCAGACATGGACTCGTCGGCATGCAGTCTCACTGCACACGAGTGGGTTCAGGACAGCAGCAGCACTCCATTCTTCTGATGCTCAAACGCTTCTATGTAAACAGGTGCGTTCATGGTCTGGGTTCTCACTCCCTCACTTTTTGTCCCGCTTGGAGAAATTTTTCTCAACATTTTCTGCTCTTTCAGGAGGAGCAAGTATGACATCCTAATGGAGAAAGTGTCCAACTGTCTCCAGCAGTGCCCCGGCCAGTTGACCAGTTTCATGGTACTCAGAGAATATCTTGTGAGTATCTCTCTGTCATTGTGTTTCTCTAAGTGTGTTTGTCTTTCCATACATGGTAAAAAGTATGAATATGTGATTTTTTTTTTTTGTTTGTTTTGCAGAATGTGAATGAGCGTTCTTTCAAACGTGTCCTTCAATACATGCGAGCTGCCAAGTTGGTTGAATTTATCCAGTGCCCACTGGAGGAATTGGATCCCAGTGCCGGGCCTTGCACCAACAAAAAAGGTAATCTACCACTGAAGCACCAGTACATGTGCACATGTGTACATGTGCTAATCTCACCAATCTAAATGATACGCTCAAATAACAGTACTTTATCATCATTGTCTACATACAAAAATACATTTGTTTGTTAATTTTCTTATTATCTCTTAGTGATAGATAAAGCTACCAAATTTTAAAACTACAATATATTGAAAATATAAACATGTTTAGATAAGAGGGTTAGAGGGTTAAAGTCTGCTGCTGACATGTCTGTTTTCTTGATTAGTAGTTTATAAAATGACAGAAAATTAAGTCTAAGATGACACCTTAAAATTGGTTGTTTCGTCCCAAAACAATCCATAAATATTTTTGAAACAAAGAAAAGCATCTTATCTTCATATTTGCGAAACTGAAACAGTTGGATTTTGTCCATGTTTGCTTAAAAGATCATTTAAAAGACTGATCGTTTGTCAAAAAATGTTACAGATCTCCTTTCTGCAGTTTGAGGCCCAACAGCCATGCATTATATTACATTAAAGTGAGAGAAAAATCCTAATTTAAATATTTTAAGATTGCATAGTAATTTTATACATAAAAATGCATCAGTTCATCCTTCAAAATAGCAGTTTGACAAAAAATATATTTCAAGTTCCACTGACCAGATTTCTCCAGAGCATTTAAATGTGTCTTACAGTCTAGAAAGGCGAGTAAAGACAGATTTAAAAGATGCTAACATCACCATTACTACTTAAACTGATGTGATGTACCACTTTGTGGTGACTGTATTCAGCTTTGTGTTTGCACTGCATTATTTCACTCTGTTTTCCAGGAGATAAAGTGCTCGTCCGATGTGTAAAATTGTTAAAGCCTTACTTTGGGAAGAGTGTATCCGATGATGAGGACGACGAGGAAGATTATGATAATGAGGCGAGAAGAAGCACTGTCCCTTCAGAGGGGAGAATCATGGAGATTGATGTCATGTCGCAGGCCTATCACATTGGTAGGTCTGGTCACTTTCACTGTGTGTCGGGCAAAGACGATGATACAGTTTTCAAGACTTCATGTTTTTGCTTGTATGTCAGTTTCGGGCTCTGTGCTGCATATTTGAACCCATTGGCTCTGCTCTCAACTTCAACGTCTCAACTCCAGTTCATCTACAAGTCATTTGCATCTGTTTTGTTGTACTGCAGTATTATCCTGCGGCACAAGGGGAATCCCTAAGACTGCTATCGGGTTGAGGATGAACATCGGGAAGCTGGAGTCTCGTATGCTCTGCCGGCGGATGGAGAAGGATGGTATAATTAAGGTAAGACCCAGGCTCTAAATAAAAAGTTTCCAAGGTACAGACGTTATTTTCTTGTCGAAATAGATTAGTTTCCTTCCAAAAACACTTACGCGCAGTCAGAGAGATTGGAAAACGTCTCACAACAAGGGATGGTAGGACGTGGATGCAATCATGTGTGCGGCACACCCTAAATTGTTGGATATGCTTATGCATCCCGCCCACGTGACCTCTACCAGAGGTCAGCCACCACAAAGAAAACGCTTCCTCTTTAAGATGCTGTGATGTTGGCCAGATCTGACGGCGATCTGAAACAAATGGTCAAAGACTGTTTATTTGGCTTCAGATGGGCGGCTCACAGATCTGTTTGTTTGAGTTGAAAATGGTGTCTGCATTTGTAATTTCCTTTTTGTTGGTTTTGTCTGAAGGCAATAAACTTATAACAGCTCCATTTTTAATCTTCGATAAAGCTGCTAATGTTAAAATGCCTCGAGTGAGAACCCAGACGTTCTGTCCTTTAATGAATACTGACTTCATTTCACAGTTTTGGTGACTGGTAATGTCAGCCAGTCAGTTGAATCGATCTGTTAGATGGATCTGAATGAAAGTAATTACATTTATCATCGTCCAGAGGACGAATCCCACTGACTTGTATACCACTTTAACACCAAAACTAACATGTATGCAGGTTTCTAAATGCAGGTGAACTCACTAAGAATCAGTAGCTGAGTCCCTTCCAATTGTCAGGAGACAAGTTCCCCTCTCGTTTTTCTTTTTCCTTGTGTGTCACATTCATTCATTCACATTTTTCTCCGAAAAGAAAATCAGACTTTTCAAAATGCACATCAGAGTATGTCTGTTGAAACGTGGCTCCTGTAAACGTCTTCTGATTACTAATTTTTATGCGTGTGTTGTCTTTCATCCTGCAGGGATTCATGGAGGATGTTGGTCGACAGAGGACCACAAAATACATCAGCCATAAGTGTGTATCTAATGTAGATTTCCAAATTCTTTCTACTTTAACACCATGTCCTGTCAAATCCTTGCATACCAAATACTCTTCAACTCACTGCTGCTTACAGGTGTGTGGGTGTGAGCGATCAACTCCAACTCTTTGCTAAGGAACAAGAACGGAAGGAGCGTCTGTACTCCTCTGCACCACAGACTTCAGACTCTGCGCCTGTCGCCCCTAAAACTCCGTCAACCTCAAAGAAAACGGCAAAGAAATCTCCTGCAGCGAAGACGACTCAGAAAGCAGGCAGAAGAGGAAGCAAAGATGCGGAGGAATCTGGGCAGACGTGTGGCGATGGAGATGTGGATCCGGCAGATGAAGGCTTGGAAGGAGACAAAGGTAAAGGAAGACGGTCAGGAGCCAAAAGAAACACAGCAGGGAGAAAAAGTAGATCCAAACAGACCCAACCGGAGACTCCCATTGTTCAGCCTACACCAGATGAGTGTGAGTACTCTTTAAACCTTTGCAGTTATAACTTGAAAATGACTCTTTAAGAACCAAATTCACATCCAGTTCTTGGTTTAATGACCTTTATGTGGTTCGTCTTTTTTTTTTTTTTTTTTTCCTGCCGTCACTCAGGTGAAACACCAGCCTGCAGCCAAGACACAACACCTGATTCAGAGTCAGAATCCAAAGCAGGTATTTTCTTCATTGAATCATTTATTAAGTTATAATTGTGCCCTTGATTTCAGCACACTTAAAACAGGATCAATAAATGCAAAAATGATTAACGAGAAAATAAACAACGGAACGAGTTTAAAAATGGTCACATTTGAGAGCAGAGTAGTTTGTAATCACGGCCTTATAACTAAAAAGAAAGCAACACCTGCAGCATCACATCTCTCTGCTGCCCACTCACACTTTCCATATGAGATGCAATGATGAGTAGAATAACTGTTAGCAGCGATGAATCCTCTGAAGGCATAAAGAACTATGCTGTAGTTTACTTTCAGCAGCAGTCTGACTTTTTATTTTGTCTTCTGTCTTGCTGTCTGTTAGCAAATTTTAAACCTGTGATTCCTGTTTTTTTTTAAGCTTTTCTGCTAAGTATGGCTACCTGCTGTGGCCACAAAACAGCTCTGAGCAGGGCGGGGATACTGTAGAAGAACAGTAAATTTGTGAGCTGTGAAACCAAAATTGTAAACTGAAAGACACTCAAACGATCCATAGAGGTTGGAGGAAATGCAGAGTCGGCTGACTATTACATCTGGGTTTGTCAATTCAAGTGACAAATGAAAGTGACTCAGTATGAGATTGCAATGAGATTGTTTTTTTAAATGTTGTTCAGCTGTTAAAACACCAACTCATTATATTAAGTACAAGCATTGATGATCTGCAGTATTATTAGCAGCAGCAGTATCGATAACGGATATTTATATGTATTGAGTCTGTTTTCTTTGTTTTGTGCAGTCATATTTAAATAAAAATGTCTCTTCTATCAGAACAAGCTCTCGTTGAGGAGAAGAGAGAAGTCACCTCATCTCCTGCCAGCCCTTTGCCTCAGAGAGAGGCGGAGAATGAAGACGATAACGTGGCCGAAAACAACGTGGTGGAAGTTAGGGACGATGGTCAGCTGGTCAGTCTGATGGGAGGATTTCACTGTTTTGTTTTGTTTTTTGTTATTAGCTGTTTTGTTCCAGCTGTGTCTGAGATGAGCAGATGAGTGCTGAAAGTAACCGTTGAATCATCCTCCTTCAGACCCCCAGATGTAAGAAGTCTTTGGAGCGGTCTCATGAGACGTACCGCCTGCTGAGGAGGAAGAACCTGATCGTCGAGGCTGTCCGCAACTTCAAAATCATCGAGGGACTCTTTCCGTCAGTTTGTTTTTGAAGTTATCAGCTAGTTTCAAAGCATTCTATCGTACAGTAAGAGAGAAAACAAATATGACAACATGACGTCTTTCTTCAGGCTGCAGAAGATGATCAATGACGAAGAGAAGCAGGATGGATTCAACTCCAAGTGTTGCAAGAAGACTATTTTACGTCTCGTCCACTGTCTGTCTAGAGAAGGCTTGCTTAAGCTTTACAATACCACTATCATACAAGATGGGATCACCAAGAAGGTAAATGCTCAAGTCACACTATGATGGTTTGTGTTTTCATCCACTGCCTGAGGTTGAACTTCCCTTGGGGACCATCTTCTTCTTCTTCTCTTATATTAATTCTTCTTCTTCTGCTGCTCCTTGTTCTTCTTCATCTCCTTCGCCTTCCTCTTCTGCTCCATCCTCTTCCTCCTTCCCCAGGTTGAGATGGTCGTTCATCCGTCCATTCAGCCCAACGATGAAGTCGTGTCTCGAGTTATTGAACAGGTCCGCTTCAAGATCTCCAGCTCGTACACCGCTGTACGGTGAGCACAAACCAAATACTTGAAAATAAGCCTGTGAGAGAGGTTGGAGTTGTACTTGTTTGCTCAGTGGTCATCCCAATATTGTGGTAAATGTTATAGTCCAATTCTCTTTTCTCTCCTACTGCCTGGCTCCTTTAATTTTACTTGATTTAGTCCTGATTTACACGATGAAGCCTCTGTTCAGCTGTTTTTCTAATCGTCTCCTTCTTCCTTCAGTCTGCAGCAAGAGCAAGATGAGAAGATGAAGAAGGACAACAAAAAGAAATCAAAGGACGACGAGTTCAAGCCCGAAACAGGTTTCTATTGACGGTCTTTCAGATCCTGCAAGTTAGAGTTTGCCCTCTATTAGGGGGCGTCTTTGTCCCCTTTTCACTGTTTTGTTATTTTTCTCGTCTCTCTCTCTCTGTTTTCATAGTTCGTGGACTGGGGAGGTCACTTGGCTTCCAGCCTAAGATGCCTCGTCTGCGTCTTATTCACAACTTCCTCTGGTACCTGATATACGGACACCCGCACGGACAGAACTCCACCGACTCCAGCTCGACCAGTCAAACAGCAGCAGCAGCAGCAGCTAACCCCGGCAGCTCTGATCCTGATAACAGCCCCGTGGACCCACAAACAGCAGATTCTACATTGCCTAACTTGGATGTGGCATCATCTGGTGATGAAGAGGAGGAGCTGAAGGATGAATCAATACCTCGTCCCCCTGTGTCTAATTTGAAAGGTTGGAGAACATCGTGAGCTAATCATTGCCAGTGGATCAGTTCTACACCAAACCGATTGTTTTACCAACTAATCACTGTTTCTGTAATCTCCTCGCTGCCTCTGATAGTGTTTGCTGATGAAGACTCGTGGAAGAGATTCGTGCCTCCCGTCCGAGTACACAAGGAGTTTGGCAGCGGCTGGGCGATGATTGGCGACCTGCTGCTCTGCCTGCCTCTCTCCGTCTTCGTTCAGATCACACAGATCAATTATAAGGTGAGCAAACACTGTGTCATGCAGGAAGTCACGCAGTCCCTCCCACTATCTCTTAGTGTGGTGTGATCCTCAGGTATCATCTCTGACAGCAGCGTGTGTTTGACAGGTACAGGTGTTTGTAATAAATAATCACCTGAGTGTAGATTCCACATGTATGAGATTCTGTTGATGGCCCGCTTCACGTTCAGTTTGTAAAAGCACGACTCGTGTGCACAGGTGGATGGACTGGAGGAATATCTCAACGACCCCGTGAAGCAACACTATCTTGTCCGAGCGCTGCCGGCCAAGATGAAGAGGCAGCTGCTGTACAGACGGTGACTTGCTTTTCTTCTCCCTTAATTTCTCTTACAACTCATCGTGACTGTGATTCTAAATTGAGCATTCATGCGTTCTTGAAATCAGGAAATACATCTTCACATTTCACGAGAACCTGCAGAAGTTGGTCTACATGGGTCTGCTGCAGTTTGGTCCTGTGGAGAAGTTCAAGGATAAAGACCAGGTACAACGTCACAGCGTCAAGCCTGCTACAGAAAACACCACACAGCTGCTCTGATCCCATTATTTCGTTTGTCTGTCATCAATCATTTGTATTGAAATACACAAATATCTGCATGATGTTTGAAAGGAGGACAAACATGCCTGATGACAAATGTTATCGTTGATTTTTTCTCTTGATATTTGGTGTTGAAGTAGCTACAAAACATGCAAAATTTAATATGTCTAAATTTACAGTAGAGCTGTGCAATTAATCAAGTTGTTACCAAAATCACTGTCTAGGCTGTTTTGATTGTCATTTTGCAGGAGGCGCAATATTTGTTAAAGGCGTGATATGTGTCAAAATATCATTTTAAATATGATTTCAAATATCATGGTGCTGTAGATCCCTGCTAAAATCACAACTTAATACTTTTAATGTGTCTTTTTAAATTAAAATGAGGATAACTATGTAAAAATGACCAAAATATCAGACTGACTGACTCATGACTTCAAATATCAGTCAAAATAATTTCAATTTGATGATGTTTTTTGAAAATCTTTAATACCTAATTTACAGCATGTGTTGTCTTATTCCCCTTATTATAAAACAGAAACAGAGCAACTGTTAAAACATAGAAGTAACAGGAAGTTCAGCAGGGAAAGATTGTCAAGGAAAAGAAAAACAAATCTGTGATGAAGCAGAAACAGTCCAATATTTTCTTGTTTTGTTTTCAGGCGATGTAACAGAACTGCATATTTGGTAGATTCTTTGTTGTTTTTTCCTCTGTAGAAACACTTTCACTTTCAGAACAAAGAAAAAAAAAATAATCCAAATGACCGATGCAAAATAAAAATGAATAATGGGCTTAAAGAATAGGAGGAGTTGAAAAAACACCACAACTCAGGTTCTTGATCCTTGATAAGAATGAATTTAATTATCTTTCCATCTTTTTTTTCTCCACATCTACATTGTTCCAGGTGTTTTTGTACTTGAAGCGCAACTCCACCATTGTTGACACCACCCAGGCCGAGCCGCACTACTGGCTGGTCACAGAGTCGCCTGACAAACCGTTTGAGAGGCGCCAGTACACATTCAACACTGCCGAAGATGTGGAAAACTACTGGTTTGACCTGATGTGTGTCTGCCTCAATACACCACTGGGTACATGCAGACACACACACACACATACACACATAAAAGCAGAGTCACCAGCACCAAACTGGCAAACTGGAAAATTTCCTCTCTTTGTTTGTGTTTTCTCCAGGGGTCATCCGCAGCAAGAGAAGCGTCACAGAGGAGGAAGCTGATCCTTCCTTCGTTCATGAACGCAACGTGTTCATAGGATTGGCGTACCTGCTGAAGTAGGTGGAGTGATATTTCTCTGTAAGGTGAAGCAGAGAAGAACTAGAAGTGAAACAGGGAAACATAGTTACAGAAAGACACACAGAAATAGAGTTTTTAAAAGAGTAAAAAAAAATCAAAATCAAAGATTAAAAAAAGCTGAAAAGACAAATGAAGCAGTGGAGAGTTGGAGCAGATTCGATGTTTTTCTGGGAGTTTGTTCCAGATGTGTGGTGAATAAAACCTGAACACTGCTCCTCCGTGTTCAGTTTTGACTCCGAGGACAGAAACAGACCTGATCTCGATCATCTGGGAGGTCGGGACAGTTCAGAAATAAACCATTGAGGGCTTTTATAAACCAGCTGTGTTATTTTAACTCAAATCTTGGACAAATATACAACAAAAAGGAAGCCAGAGTGCTGGAGTTCATGTGGCGTCTCCTCAGTCCAGAGTTTAAAATCACAGGAATCAAAGGAATAAACAGGTCAAAACAGGTTAAAAAAAAACAAAATACAGTATCACTGATGTGTGTGTGTGTGTGTGCATCTGTTCACACCCTCAGAGGCAGCCGTGAAGTGTCTGACGACGGGTCGATACCCGGAGACGGTAAAGGAGCGGGAGGCCTGGACTCTGAATTCTTTGGTCATCTTAAACGCAACTGGTTTTGGACCAATCACCTGCTGTCTTGCAAAAGAGTACGTACACAAAACACAAGTTGAACTT
Organism: Acanthopagrus latus; assembly: GCF_904848185.1. Lineage (NCBI taxonomy): Eukaryota > Metazoa > Chordata > Actinopteri > Spariformes > Sparidae > Acanthopagrus > Acanthopagrus latus. Next base: position 5,778,700 of record NC_051039.1, on the reverse strand, counting down.
GGTGTATATGGTGCATAGACGACATATAATGTGGCCTAATATAAATACTTGTTTTCTTGTTTATATTTTTTATTTATTTTTTTTAGCTTCCAACTGGTTTAGAGGCGAAGGAGAATAAAATCCGACTGAAGAGCCTGCTGAGTAAAAATGCTCTGAGGATGGCACTGACAGCTGGTGAGAAGCTTTTAAAGCCAAGCTGATTTCTCTGCCTAATTCAGCCTCAATGTGAAGATGAAAAGAAACAAGTTGAAGATATAAATCTGAGTGCTGTTGATGCCGTCATTGTGCTGCTTTTACTGTCTGGGTTTTTTCTTTCTTATGAGTTACTTGAGTGCTTTCAGGACCGCAAGTCTTCTGATTTTCTGCAAAGTTAACCTTTAAACTTCAGTTTTATCTTGCAAGCTGTCACTGTGTTCCTGCTTCTCTGCTTTTAAACTTGTTATGTCTGTGTGACAGCAGGATCTGCTACACGTCGCTATCTGACTACCAAGCGGCCGTTTAAAGAAAATGTGGAGGTACAACAATTTTATTTTACCACGTTTAGTTAACAGTTTTTTAGAAAAACGTAACAAAAGCTCCCGAAATAAATCCTTTTTTATGAGGTCATGATGTTTAAACAGGTCTTGTTTCAACTGTTTGATCATAACAGGATGTAGTGTGTGTTAAACTGTGTTGCGTTATGTATTGCATTGGACAAATTACCTAATGAATTGGCAATGAGTGTGTTTTAGATTTTAAGTCTTACATTTTTTTAAAGGTACAATGATTATTATTATTTTTGGTTTCATATTTTTATTTTAGGTGTTTCCCAGAGGACTTTTACATGCTTTAAAGTTGAAAAATGATCTGAAGACATCAAACATTGTTTCCTGTTCTTGTGTGTTGGTAACCAGGTGGATGTCGAGCCTGCGACCAGAAACCAGCAGGTGGTCGGAGGAAAGGGACAGAAGAGGAAGAGAAGCAAAAAGGAGGTTGTCAAGGCCCCTCGCAAGAAGAGAAAAGGTACACTGCGAGCATTAATATTCATCCGTGCGTGTCTTGGACTACCGCTGATGGATTGTGTGCATGTTTTATTTTTTATTTGTGCGCTTGTTATTTGTCTTGAAGAGCTGAAGAAGCGCACTCCTGCCCATGACGAGGCGGACCACAAAGCTCTGAAGATGATGACCAGACAGAGAGTCTACTGGTCAATTCAGGAGGACTCACTGATGATGCTCTGCAGCGTGGCCTCACACCTGCTCAACAACAAGGTACACACACACACACACGCAGTAATGTTGTGTTTCTCAACAGTTTAAAATGATAACAATGATGATAATAACTCTTTTATGTTAACAATTCTTTGTTGTGTTCAATGTGTTGCAGTTAAAAAGGCCCTTCATACCTTACTGTGGGGTGAGAGACCTGCTCCATGCAGAGTTTGATATGTCGGTGGATAAAACATCCGTCGCTGTCGGTCGTCGTACCCGATACATCCTCAAAAACCCTCAGACGCTCCTGAACTACAGGTAGGAACAGCCCGCACGGTACAAACACACAATTCTACACACAAGTCTGCAGTTTTATTCATCATGTATCTGCTTCAGGATCTGTCTGGCCGAGGTGCACCAGGACAAACCTCTGATGAGAGTGTTGGAGGAGAAGAAACCCAAAGATCCAGACAATCCAGAGGTGTGTTGTGGGTTTTGTTGACATTGACTGTTGCTCTTTTTGTTTGTTTCTGAAAGGTTGAAGTTGACAGCTCCACATTTTGTTTTTAGGATTGTGCGAAGGTGTTCTCTGAGTACGTCCAGCTGCTCAGACAGAAGTTCAGCACCGCTCTGAGCCCCGGGGATTTGACAGTGCCCGACACAAAACAGCAGCTCTTCTCACGGTAAGATGACGAGGTTTGATGTGATGACTTAAGACGAGCACCGATGGCACTGAATTGTAAGTGTGATGCATTTATGTATGTGTGTGTGTTTTACAGGTTTAGAGTTGCAGCGATAGACTGTAACATTCAGATGCCTTACAGAGATACTCTCAACTGGTGAGGATTGAGTTCGATTTCTTTGATTTTTTTCCCTTCTGATTAAATTTTTACGGAAGCAGTTAATTGTCTGGTTGTTTGTCTCGATTGCAGCACGGAAGACATTCACGCTTTAGTGTTAGAAAACTTGATCCAGAGCACTCTGGTCATGACCAACAGCCAGATGAAGTCCTCCAGATCCTTTCAGGTACGGCCTTCTTTGATTTTTTTTTTCTCCTTTTACAAAGTTTACCTCCAAAGCACGATGTCACAATAAAACTGAGGCAACAGACACAGTAATCTAGACTAAAGAATGATGCTAAGGCAAGTAAATATGTGTTTGCATTGACATTTGCAGATACAAAACACACACAGACCTCTGATTATCAATTCTGTGTTCTCTCAGACCTTCCAGTTGTACAGTAAGTACAACCAGGAGCTGCTGTGCAAAGTGTTCATACAGTGCAGGAAGAGAGGTCTGGTCAACCGGCGCCGAGTCCATCAGCCGCTTGGGCCGAAGAAGAACCGAGCGCTCCCCATCCTGCCAATGTCCTACCAGCTATCCCAGTCCTACTACAGGTACACCTGAGAGGGGCTACTGTGATACTGTGAACACTCAGATTACTTTTATTTATGTACGTTATCCCCTCGTTTCTGAGTTAAGCGCCTGGAAATATTTGGTGAAAAAGCCACTAGTCTTCTGTTTTCTAGCAGGAGTATTTGAGATCTTACTTTCTGAACACGCCTCTCACACTTCAACCGTCCTCGCAGGTGTTTTTCGACACGTTTTCCTCACCTACTGTGCACCGACTCCTTCCGCTTCTTGAGGAGTCTCGTCAGCAACAGGACCGCAGACGACAAACCTGTCACCATGTTCCACCAAGAAACGGAGTACAGGTTGGAGAACAGGGAGGAAGTGACGGAGAGACGGACGAGTTCAGAAAGGAAAAGAAAACAAGGTGAAGGGAAGGAAGGCGGCAGATCAGTGAGAGAATCAGAGGTTCAGCCAGAGAAGGCAAACGGTGACTCCACAAATGGAGGCGCAAATGACCAAATGAATGTGAACGGAGAGCAGACAGCAGAGCAAAGAAACTCAGAGGATTGTTCTATAGTTGAGTCTGTTGAACGTCCATCCAGCAGCAGGCAGACAGACGATCACCCCTCCAAAACTGGTGGTGCAGCACAGCGAGCTTCAGCAGAACCCCCCGACGTGTCGGACATGCTCGGGTTCTCTCTGGACTCTCCGGGTGGAGCCTGTGTGGTCTCTCTCAGCCTGATGACTCTGGGCCTGCTGAGTGTCTACATATCCATTCCTAAACAGATTGTTGTCGTGGACAGCAGCATGGTGAAAAATGATGTCGTCAAGAAGTGAGTTATAATCGTCATGTTGTTGTATTACTTTTAAAGACCTCACTACATTCTTAAACTGTTGGTGCAAACCCTTGATTAATTTGAAGCAAGTTTATTTAATACTAAAGTAGCTAAACTGTGGCTTTTCAGTATGGCAGCGCTGGAAGAAGAGGATGACGACGATGATGATGGTGAGGAGTTCGAGGGGAAGAAAGGACTGGAAGTGAAGGCACATCAGGCGTCGCACACCAACTACCTGATGATGCGGGGATACTGCTCTCCTGGCATAGGTGGAGTTTACTTACTTATCAGATCGACAAATGTTTTCTACTCATGTAAATTTGCCATTTTTTTACCCGGTGGATGTCAGAAAGTACATTTTGGTGGTCAGCAACATGATGCATGTTTGTTACACGAGGGAATCATTTTTGTATTGAACGCAAGTAATTTATTACGGCTACTCAAATCACTGTAATTAAGTCTTTAGATTACATTTTTGGGTTATTTCTACAAGCATTTTTTTCAAGTCTGCAATTTTACTCATAGCCAAGCATTCATCCAGATTTTCGGTGCTCTTCCACCACAGTTTAAACCCCCAAAAATGTTGTGCATACATTGAAAAGAAGTGTTTTCCTATATAATTGTTAGTTGCCACCATATTTATATTTGTAAAACATTTGCCTTGTTTCTAGTCAAGCGACGTAACCTCAACACCCTCGATAACATCGTGGTGGAGTCGTGTATCATGAGGCTGCAACTGCGCAACAAACCTGCTCACCACCTGTTTACATCGGAGGGTAAGTTTCAACGCTTGTAAGACCTTTACAGACATACTTTTCATCTGCAAAATGTAATTCTTACCTTTTTACTTCCTTAGTAGACTCTCCACCACTGGACTTGACTAAGTGTGGTCCATCCCTGCTGCCCTCCAGCCTCACCAAAACCACTCCCCCGCCCTGCCCTTCTCCATCCAGCGTGAAGCAGTGTGACTGGCGTTTGATTCAGCAAAGAGGATACACTCCTCAGGACATTAAAGCATGTGCGCAGCTCAGGAGGAGCTTGGATGCAGCGGGTGAGAACGGCTTGGCCATACAAGACCTACACGAGACTCACGCACACCTGAAGGAGCCTCAGTCCGGACGCAGCAGGAGCCTGCAGGAGTATATGAAGGTATCGTGTTTTACCGTGTAAATCATCGTTATACAGCAGAAATATATATTTCGGCATGAACACTGTGTGTAGGCCCACAAATTACTGCGCTCTGCCAGAGAGAGACAGTCAACTACTCAGCTACAACAAGAGAAAGCTAGGAGTCTTTCCCAAGCTCCTGTGTAATTAACCAACATTAAATTTGATAAAGAGACATTTTGTTAAAACCGTGTGTTAATCTCACAAAAGAGGGACAGCATTTTGGCAAATAAGATTCCTGATAACATTTCTAAATGTGATTGTCGACCTTAATGTGACTGTATAACATCTTTTTTTTACAGAATAAAAAGTCATATTTTTCAACTGAATTACAAAATTAACTACAAAATAAGGCTAAAAACACGAAAGGTATGTCAAGTGAAAGCTAGCTAGGGTGATAGCCACCATTAGCCTTAGCCTAAGCCAAACAGAATTTTTCCCGAAGTCAGTTATGTCATACCAGAAATAAAGCAGCAGTTAAATCTAGTCATGATGAATGACTAGCTGAGTTAGTAGTATCTTAACTGTTGGCTCCAGTGGAATAATAATGATCAGAACAACTTCTCGGCCTGTTATAGTTTATGTGAATCACAGCTGTATGCATGAGGCTCCACTGACAGGAAGTTGACATTGATGATGACTCATGTCTGGAGCTTTTTCAGCTCTCAGAACAACAGTGCTGTTTGTGATGTGGGTACGAGGACTCTGAGGTTCTGTGGCAACACCACAAAACCTGTTGACATCTGAGATTTCACATGGATTTTACTGTTTGTTTGATCAGAAAGGCCATCACTGCTAACGACTGTACAGTTGCTGATCGGAGAGGTCTAGTGAACTATCACTCTTCTAGTTTCCTCTTCCTTTGTGTTTCTGCCTGATCTGATTTTCACCCTTTTGCCCCGCAGGACTTAAAAGAAGAAGGCCAGGTGTTACAAGTCGGGAGTTTGGGACCCCGTTGGGTGCTCGTGCAGCACGCCGAACCGTGGCTGCTGACGGTGACGTCCAAGCCATGGTCACAGTCTTGTGTCCCATCAGACAAACTCAAGGGTCACATCTTCTCCATCCGCAAGAGAAGCAGACGAGAAGTCCCGCAAGAGACAGAGGAACCGCCAGCGAAGAAATCAGCTGCGGAGAAACGAGAAGGAGAGGAGAAAGAGAGGGTGACGGGTGGGAAACCAAGAAAGAAACTGGATAAAGAACCGCAGAAAAAGCACCAAGAGAGGACGGATGAGGGGAGTAAAGACAAGCTGGTGAATGTAGAAGAGGAGGAGGAGGGAAAGCAGATGCAGTCTGAAGAGGGAGGAGAGAAGAAGGAGGGTCAGGAGAAGGTGGAGGTGGAGAAAAAGGGACGGGGAAAGGAGAAAGAGCTTGGAGCCCAAGAGGACGTCGGTGAAGAAAGAGATGAAGCATCCTCTCCACCAGCAGAACCGGCTGGCGACGATGAGTAAGTCCAAACTGTGACTAATTATCATGTTGTAGTTAACTGCTCATTCCTCTTTCCCGTGTCTCATCCCTTTGTTCTCTCTGTCTCCATCACTAACTTCCAATCCACTCAGTGAAAGTGTGAGTTTCATTGGCCGACCGTGGCGCATGGTCGACGGGAGTGTGAACCGGCCGGTGTGTAAGGGCATGCTGGAGGCCGTCCTTTACAACATCATGTCCCGACCCGGGCTCACGCAGCAGACACTGCTGGAAACTTACAAAGACGTGTTGCAGCCAATGGCCCTGCTGGACCTGGTGCAGGTAAACACAAATCCTTTCAACGGGAATAACGCCTTTCTGCAGCAAAGGAGCTCATGTCTTATATTTTACGCTCCCGATCTCCTCCGCAGGCGCTCATCGACATGGGCTGTGTGACGAGGAAAACTGGGGTCAGAGTACCGAAAGCCTCGCTGTTCAGCCGCCCTGTGCCTCAGGCGAGAAGTGAGACAGCGGTGAGGCTGGAGGAACCGGACAGGGTGTATTACGAGCCCACCATCAGCTGCTGCCTGCGGCTCAGTCAGGTGCTGCCCAACGAACGCCACTGGAACTATCATCTACCTTAAAACAAGTCGTGGATTATTGTCGCCTCATTTAGGCTTCTGCAAATGTTATTTTACAATGTTTCATGTCAGGTTCTTTGACAGATTCACTTCTGGTTTTACAGAACAGGATTTCTTTGTACATTTGTTTCTTTTTTTTTTTGTCTTGAAAAGTCAATTCCGTCTGGTGTTCCTGTTTTTGTTTTATGTGATATAATAAAAATAATTACATTCTTCATTTGTGACTTTTCTTGGTCTTGCAGATTAGATGGTGTGTTTAGTAGGAACATGTTTACGACGTCCTCATCAGGATGTCTTACTGCTCCGTCTAGAAAACAAATGCCAGCAAAGCGTCTTCGGCGTATGTATGGTGTTTGTGAGTGATTCGTGCCAAAAATGAGAGCTGCAAAAACAAAAAATGGGTGTCGTTTACAAGTCAGCAAAGTTAACTTTACAACAGCTTCTCACCACAACGTGTTTTTAGGTGCTTATTGTACCGTCAACTTTTTTCTAATGCATTAATATTAACGTAAAAACTGCTAACGATTACATGACTTAAGTGATTTTTTTCCCCCCATGTTTTGAAACTATTACTACCATCCATGTTTGGTAACTGGAAGTCTTGTTTTTTCTTGCTGTTCCTGGTAAATTCCTGTGTTTCTTGGCCCGTTACCAACATCCACTGTGAATCGGTGGACTAGCATGACGACCTGTTTCTCACAGCGTCTCTCTACAGTGTTCAAAACCTCCTCAGGGCTCCTGTACGATGTTGGACGAGACTGTAAGAGTGGATTGGTGCACCGTTGTTTCAGACGGATTTCATTTTCTCTCCTGTTAGTTCTTCCATTCTTTGCCTACAGATATAAGGTTAGAATAAAAATAAAGCAGTTGGTCCTGTTGAGGTTTTGCTGTAGAGTGATTTAGTCGAACATGTTTTGCATGTAATGGAGGGAGGACTCTCAGGAAACTGAGCGATTAGGATCCACGGGAAGTTCAGGAACAATTGCTTTCCACTCTGTGCTCGGACGTGTTCCAACACAAATAATGAGCACAAATCTCTCTCTACAAAACACTCAGTTTTGTTTCTCACTTGCGGACCTTCTATAGATTGAATGTGCGTTGTCACTAGTTCAGTGGGTGAGGTAAGGTTTGTCCAGAGCTTATTACCCAGCGTGGCAAGTGAGGAAGCGTGGGGCGAGTTCTTCCTGTTTACACCTCCAAGTTTTTCATCTGTGCTGTGATTAAAGGAACAGTTCGTCCAAAGAATGTAAAATTCAGCCTCATGATGGAAAGGCGGGTGAAGTTTCATAGTCCTCCAAACATTTCTGGAGCTTCACAGCAAAACAGTGTTGCCACGTTCCCATTATTCCCCTGAACGTCTCAAGTAGCGTCTTAAAACACCAACTAGAATGAAATCATCCAGGTGTTTGCGTCAAATTGTTCCCAGTTATCATTATGAGCCAGCTAAATAAAGTGAGATAAAAAAAAAGTAAAAAATCCTGGATCTGTCTCTTTATTTGGATCTGCACCAAAAGTGAATGGGAGAAAATCCATTCAGTAGATTTTGTGTAATCCTGCTGACAAACCAACCAACCAACAGAGGTGAAGAAGAAGAAAACTTAATGTTATTGATTTGAAAAGACGTTTCCACACACTTTCTTTAAGACAAAATCTTCACTGTAGCTGTAGCAGCCGCGTGTTGAGGTTTTAAATAATGCTTTTTTTTTTCTAAATCAATTTAGGGATCTTGCATTACACTGGACAAGCTGTATGGAGCCATTTTGTAGGTTTTTGGGGGGTTTTTTGCAATAGTTTTTTAAAACAAAGTCTCACTGCAACTCTGTTTTGCTGTGAAGCTCCGGAAATGTTTTGCTGGTCACAAACATTTCACCTGACTTTCTATCAGCATGAGGGTGAAGAGTTAATGACTGAATTTTCATTTTTCCTTTAATGGAATGGGTATTTGTTAACCCACCTACAGATACACTATCTAGATGGATGTGTTACGCAAATTAAAAGGTATTTAGAAAGAACGTATCTCGCTTTATTTGACCTCAGCTGTTCTGTGAGGAGTGGCAGTATAAACACGGTGTACCTGTGGAGACGAGGCCGACCGGCACCTTGATGAAACAACGGCACACTTTCACTTTCACAAGTTTCCACATCTGTAGACACAACTGCACAAACAGAAGGAGGATGCGTGTCGTGAGAACAGGCTGCACCGCCAACACCCTTCCTCCACAATAGAGGATCATAACACGGCGTGGGCTCATTCGGACTTGTGAGCACCTTTGGGTCTGACGATTCGTGTTGTTTCTGTCCCACAAAAAGAAAACTGGGGATAATGTTTGTCCGTTTCATCCCTCTGGTTGTGTGTTTGGTGAGTTTCCTGCGCAGCTTCCATGTGTCCGGTTGTGGTAAGTGGCGAAGGATTTTCTAGTGTTTTATTATGTTTTTTGTTTTGTTTGTTTGTTTTTTACAATTTTTCCATCCTGTGCCTTTATTTTCAAGTCACATTTGAAATATACTTGTGTGATTCTTTCAGGCAATCATGCGTCTGTAATTAGGTATTTCATTCGTTAAAGTATTCAGGTACTTTTGTTCTTGTGAAGTGCTCAGCAAGTCAGTTCAAATCAATAACTAGCAGACAAGTAGATATCTTGAATAAATGAAAACGTCAATTTACAACAATTTGAGTTTGAATTCATTTGTGTGGATGTTGTTAATTTACAGTGCACAGGACACAAGTGTGTCCCCACTGTGCATGCAAAATAATTAGGCAGCATTAAATATACACACACTGAAGCAGGACGATTGCTTATTTTTTTATCAGTGTGTCAAATTGTGGCTGTATTTCCCCATTGTTTAAAGAACACTGAATTAATAAAGTACACCTTCTTCCTCTTCTTACACTGAAGCAAAGCTACAGGCAGCTGCAGCTCTGACTGTCACTGTGTGGGAGGACAGATTGAAGTGTTTAAACATTCATCTGATTGCTAACTTCACACAGAGCTGTTTAAAAGTCAATATTGTATCTGTGTTACAGACCATTTAAGGCTGCCTGACAACATACGCTCCAGTAATGAAGCGATTAAACTATTTTTCCCTTTTTTTAGTGTCTGAAAAGATTCTATGTAGGAAAAAAAAAACATTGCATTAAAAAAAATGTGTTTTGGTTTCTTGAATGTTACAGTTTTAGATGTTTTTGCTCGTTTTACTTAAAGCTGCTTGAAATCACAACCTTTAACTTCTGTGTTACAGATCACAGCTGTGCAGATAAACCTGTGTTCACTCCATCCAGACTGGTGGTGAAGTATGGTGACCCAACCAGTGCGAATTGCTCTGTATGTCAGCACTGCCAGAGCAGCTTTGGTTTGGAAATACCTGTGGGAGACAAAGAAATAAATGGACATCTGATTTCATGGAAGGTTGACCATTTGACAGAATGGAGCCTTTCTCCTATGTGCTATTATAATACTGCAGCAGGTCACCAGTGTTGTAGCAGCCTGAATATAACTGTATACAGTAAGTGAACTTGTTGCTCATGATGATTTTATCATTATTTTCAGAATGAGTGCTGAAGGAGTGGAGTCACAGTACTATACTTTAAATTACATTTCTTGATTTGTTCTTTCACATATACAGTGATTTATATTAACTGTGTCTCGATCTCTCTACACTTCTCTGTGTCCTCTTCCCTGTCTCCTCAGATCCTCCAGACAATGTGGTCTTAAACATTACAGGTAACTCTTGGGTTTGGTCTGAGGGCCAGAACATCACTCTGGAGTGTTCGGTCCAAAATGTTGCTCCTGTTGAAAACCTCACTGTGACCTTCTACAGAGGACAGAGGCAACTAGGTCAGAAACAGTCTAACAAGAAATGGGATAAACCAGTTTCTGAGACGTTTCACCTGGACTTCACTTCCACTAAAGAAGATAATGGAGGAGAGTTCTGGTGTGAAGCTGAGCTACTTCTGGGACCTGACGGACCGCAGCCCCCTCCAGTGGTGAAGTCACGAAACTTCTCTGCAACTGTCTTCTGTGAGTCTGACAGCAACAACAACAACAAAAAACACCTCTATTATGCATTAAGACAAGTACTGAAACCTTGTAGTTATACAAAAATAGCCAAACAGAGAGTGTGTATTATAAATATGAAGCTACAGGTCAGAGCTGGTTCACTTTAGCACAAACACTGGAAACAAGCGCAGTCTTGGTAGCATTGTTCTGTCTTAAGGTCAAAAATCGCCCCGCTGGCTCCCAGCATGTAATATAACAAACACACACACACACACACAAAACTTCACTAACAAAAGATACTGTTCCCTTCCCTTCAAGTGTTTTTAACAGGTTTCCAGTTAAATGGCTGTGGTTACAACAAGTTTAAGATGTTTGGCATGTTTTGTTCTACGACATCAAATAGAACCAGCAGTAAACGTCCCACAATTTAATTATAAAACATTTTAAAAAATGGCAGTTGCTAAACAAGTGGCTAAACGAACACCGACAATAGATATGATTTACATCATACATCCATATTTAGTGGACAATAAACTATTTATCAAAAACAATGTTTACTTAGACCGTAGAAACACAACATAAACATGTTAATGTGACTGTGAATAGTAACTGACTTATGAATGAAGCTGTTTCTGTGTTATGTGTTAAGCTTATCTCTGTTATTCTGGATATTTACTGTTTGCTCATCTTTTCTTCACTGCAGCTTTTTGCATTCACCACTAGGTGGCACAATAGAACAAGTACATCATTTTCACTAGTCAAACATGTAATGTGCAGACATAAAAGTTATATAAATCTCATGGATTTCTCGAGAAGAAAGAAAAAAATATATATGTGTGTTTTTTATTATTAATAAGGCAACCTACTGTTTTAATATGTGTATACATGTTTAGATCAATGACATGATAAATTTGGCTCTCCTCCCTTTCCTCCTCCATCACGACACAGATAAGCCTCGGCTGAACGGGTCATCAAGTCCAGATCCAATCACCATCAGACAAGGAGACCCTCTCCACCTGGACTGCTCAGCTGTGGGAAACCCCGAACCCACATACGTGTGGGTGAACCACCAGTCATCTAATAGTAGTTCCTCTGAGGGAAGTGTCTTCATGATCACATCTGTAACTCCTGCTGATGAAGGGCTGTACGAGTGTATAGTCCGTAACGATGTGGGGGATACCGCTGTGGTGTTTAATGTCACTGTCATAGGTGAGTTCACACTTTAACTGTTCTCTTCATCTGTGTTTACTTTAACCTCTAAAAACACACTGACAGCAGGAGTTGTCTTGGTAACCACCTTCATCATCATCATCATCAACAACAACCACTAATGACAAATACCGTGTGACCCCGCCATCTTAAGAGAAACGTTTTAAACTTGGCAAAGTCGCAAGCCAACAGTCGCACAAGTGAAGTCATCTAGTTGAACGGTCGCCAAAACCTGTAACTGACAGACTCTCCTTTTATATGTCTGCAGCTGCTAGATATGACTAAGACATGATCATTTTGGTACCTATCTGATTCCCAAAGATAGTCTTACGTGTGTGAATGTGTAAATGAGAGGCATTAACTGAAGGCACTTTGTAAAAGAGTGCTTTATAAAGTTCACTCCATTGAGTTGGATTAGTTCACGGGGAAGAGCTGCCACATCCAAGATGGCGGCGACATCGACATATAGCAGCAACGGGCGCCAACCTGCTCAGTGAAGGCGTTTGACACAAAACTAGATCACGTTTTACATTGTTTAATACGAACAGCAACTTTTGGATTTGAACAATTACATTTAAAATTCACAACAGGATTCCATTTTTTTCTCTCTCTCCCTACTGACTGCTGCATAAATGTTTTACCAAATAACGTCCACCGGAAGGGGCGTGGCTTCGGCACTCCATAACTAATTTTTTTAATGTTTTGGTTTGTCCAGGGCAAGATGTGTAGGATACAAAGATGATTAACTGTTTGAAGAAAATTTAACAGTTGAAAAATAAAATTAGTTATTTAATGATGAATAGAAGATAGAGGTATAAATAATTGTTAGTTTTTGGGGGCCCATGCAATGTCATCAACAACATAAACATATATATGATATATAATGTGAAGAGGTGTCATCACTGTCCTTCAGTTGAACTTTCACAGCATAATGAGTCAGCTGACGATGTGTCCGTAGGTCTGGAGTTTTACACAACCACAGTGGAGAACCCGACCACAGTGACGAACCCGACCACAGCGGAGAACCCGACCACAGTGACGAAGCCAACCACAGTGACGAACCCGACCACAGCGGAGAACCCGACCATGACACCAACAACAACAGAGCGGAGCAGAAGTTCCAGCAGCGTACTGATTCACAGGTTCATCTGGTGTTTTACGCTTTTGGTTTCTGTTCTGGTTTGAGTGAATTCACAGAGAACGCAAAAGGAGGTTTGTTGCTCAAACAACAGCTTGTATTGTTTATGAGTGTAATCGAGAATCAAAAAGGCATTTTATTGTATACAATCAGCTCCCTGAATACATCATGAAGGCAGCCTGTTGTGTGATCATGCGATGACCTGAGATCTAAACACTAAAGAACATCAACTTGTACGTGAGTAGTTTATACATTACTTTTGTTTTTCTGCATACACATATGCTACAAAATGCTGAAATAACTGTTAAGTTAGAGTGGCTATACTTTATAGTTAGTTAAAATAAAAGTGGATCTGTAGTGCTTTGAGCTAAAGGCTAACACCAGCATGCTAATATGTTCACAATGACAATGCTGATGGTACCCCATTAGCACAAACACTGTAAATTGTGAATTGTTCAAAGTGCAGATATGAAGCAGAGCTGAGATGTTAATGTGGCAGTGCTCTCTGTACTTATGTTGAAATAACAAGGTGTAACATTTCTCCTAAAACACTCTAAAAACATCTTGACCTCCGTTGTTTATTTGTGGCGTTCCATAATTACATTATTCTAAATGTTCAAACCCAGAGGAACCAGTAATGTAACAGAAGGTGCGTTTCATTCTGTCACCTGTCACATTAACTACCGGGGGGAAATTCACAACATGAGGATGGAAGTCTGTGAATAGCACACCGCATCTGTGAACGTTTCTGGTTGAGTCATATAGTCATGTATCATAGTTGTACCTATAAACATGTTTCAAACTTTTGTCCCGAATGCTTTACTTGAAATGTGTAAACTCATTTATTTCCATTGGCACTTAGGATGTATTGAAGTGTGATACCCAGTCTGTTATTCAGATTGTTTATTACACAATTGTATCACAAAGGCATTGAAATATCATTTATAGCTGTCAAAACACACTGAACACACTGCAGTGAATGACACTGTAAGTTACAATACATGAGACTATATTTTGATATAAGTTAAAAAAAAAAAAAAAACAAATAAGGGAGAAAAAACATTTTAATTAACATTCTATTAGATCAGAGCCACATTTGTTTTCCCTGCCATTTAAAATAATAACACTTTTTTATGTTGAATATCATGTTTTCGTTCCCTGGGTTCATGTGCAACAAACGTTAATGGGAATGAAAGTCAGATGAATCTCTTCTCAAGATTACAATCAAAGCATTAATAGACTACATAACTCTCCAAGCCCATTTCCTGTCATTGAAAAGCTCCACAACTCCTGACTCTCCCTGAAAATAAACAGGAATTGGCTTTTGTGCCACACTTTTAAGGCGTTACCTCACAAATTGTATTACAGTCTCCAGTGCTTCCACTCTTCAGAAGTTTTTCTCATCAGGCAAAAATTGTGTCATTTTTGGCACAGTGTTATTATCCACCGCTGGGAGGCACCATAGTAGAAATATCCTTCAGAAAATGACCTGATCATGACATTATATGTTTGACCACAACCACACCTAAAGTTATCAACAGGGATGTTTTCTCAGATGTTTTTTGTAAGGAAAGGAAGGAAGGATGTGTTATATTGTGATAATGAAAGCTCAAACTCACATAAAAGCATTGAGAACTCTGTGACTTGTGTTTGAACGTCAGGGCATTGATGTATCACGCGTACATGATGAATCCAGTGGAAATCGCAGTATGGGCAGGTTGGGACTCGTACGAAACCTCACCCCTCTAGCCAGTCCGGTTCTAAAGGATAGCGTTAGTCTGCCAGCCACGCATGAAAATTTAAACTTGCTGTGATTAATTGTTGCACACACAAGCAGCACATGAAGTCAAGTGTTGAGAGAGGACACAACCTAAAAACAGAAGCACGTGGAGATAGATGATTAGATGTCCTGAAAACCAGTAATGAGTCATCCATTGTGTATCTCTTCATGAAAAGGCGCTGTCAGAATAGAAATTTTGAAACTGATTTACATTTTTCGAGCTGGGGGAACTGAACAGTTTTAGATTCAGTGTCTTTATAAGAACATATGAGGATGTGAGAGGAAGGGAGGTCCTAACAGAGAAAAGTTAGACAGGCTGACAGGTAAATGGAGTCGAGAGTGAGTGTTGCTGGAACTCTTACACAGGATCCGAATGAGGGGATTTAAATGGAATCTGTGGATGTTTTTTCAATGTCTGAAATTTGGAACGTGTTCAACAATTTCCCATACAAGGCCCGTGTAATAAAATATAAGCCATTAACAGCAGCACCTGAAGGAGCAGGCTGAAACCTGAGCTGTGAGACACTAAAGAAAACATCCACATATTCCCTTTGAGTCCCCTCGTTCTGAGTTTAAGCAACACTTACAACTGACATACATCACCTCGGGCAATATGATGCGACAGGGCTCACACTGATGTCATCTCTGACGTTCATGACTACGAACTAGGTTTATTCGGAGATCTTGCAATTTTCCCGTTTAAGGAAAAAATGGGAAGTTTTGTAACCTTTCTTATGAATCCCATCCCCCACCACTTAAAGGACGTCATTTATTTTAAGACCAACTTCCTCTCACTATTAACTTTAGCTTTACTTCTGCGTTTCACTTCTCTTATTTTGCAGCTCTGATGGAAAACGTGTTCATTTAATGTCATTCATGTCATTTTCCAAGATTTACATGGACAGTTAATTTGCCTAGAGGCCTACACTGACATTGAGGTTGTTGATTTCAGTTTTTATAAAAAGATGAAACAGATAGGCATCTGGTTTCTGCCCCTGTGTAGAGTACGTGAAGATATAACTTGGCTCTCCCAGCTCATATTTGGCTTATCAAGCTGGTTCACGTGAATCTGGGGGAGACAGTGGAGGTGAGTGTAAACAGACATGTCCTGTTTCAAGCTGCCTCTGTTTATGTTATCTGTTATGTAACTGTTGAAGCTCACCTTGTCCTGCTCAAACTGTATCAGAACCGTTTTACTGGATCTGACTGCCCAACCTGTTACAAAGGGCAAGTTTTTCAAGATCATACAGAGGCAAGCTTGATGTAAAATGTCTGAGTTGTTTTCTGTTGTTGGCTATTAAATTAAATATTAAAATGGTTATATTTCCCAGTTTCATTTGCACTAATATTGCTTTGTTTTTAATGTTAATGTTCAATTCGTTGTTAGCCTGTGAGTTATAAGCTTTGTCTGACTTAACGTAAAGTCGTAAATAAATGCTTTCAATGAACAGTTTGAAATGTTGGGAAATATTACTTCCTGGGAGTTTGGTGAAAAGAGTATTACTCTCATGTATGCTATGCTAAATGTGGAGCTAATGTTACTGCTAGCAGCCAGTTAGCTTAGCACCCGTGCTACAGGAAGAAACATCCAGCCTGGCTTTGGCTAGCCTTGCTCTGTTCCAACCAGTAAGCTCACTAATAAACACATTGATTGTTTTAAAAATAGAAATGCCAAACTGTAAAAACAATGTTGAAAAAGAAGCTAAACCCAGCAGCTGCTTAGCATAGCTTAGCATGAAGGCTGGAATCAGGGGAAATAGGTAGTTTTTCTCAATCCAAACCAGCAACGACACCGATTTGGCTAACGCACCATGATTGTTTACAAAATACAAACACCTCGGTGTGAAAACAAATGCAGGAAATTAAGCTTAAACCAGCAGCTGCTTTGCTTAGCCTAGCTTAGCATAAAGACTGGAGTCATGGCGAATTGGCTGGCCTTTCTCTGTCCAAACCAGGTACTGTTTGTTTAATACATTTGAATACCAAAATGCAGTCTAAAAACAAAAGCTAGCTTATCTTAGCTAGCTTATCTTAGCAGAAGGACTGGAATCAGGGGTAAACAGCTAGCCTCACCATTTAACACCTTTGTTTAATGTGCAAATACTGAAGTGTAAAAACTGAACTAGAAATGAAGCTGTTCTGATAGTTAGCTTAGCGACACTCATCTACGCAGAAACATGGAAAAAAGACACACTACAGCTAAACACTTTATGGTATGGACTAAACAAGTGAGATGTCACATGTTAATTGGTCAGCTGTGAGGGTGCTTCTTGTTTTTTGTTAGCTATGCAAGGCTATTTACCCCGGATTTCACTCTTTATGCTAAGCTAACTGCTGTCTGTTAGCGGTAGCTTCACTTTTAACAGGCATATACATGAAGGGGAATCGTCTTAACTCAGCATTAAAGCGAATAAGACATATTTAAAATGTAAAGCTATTCCTTTAAAATG
The DNA here is from genome assembly GCF_904848185.1 of Acanthopagrus latus. NCBI lineage: Eukaryota > Metazoa > Chordata > Actinopteri > Spariformes > Sparidae > Acanthopagrus > Acanthopagrus latus. The sequence goes on along the minus strand of NC_051039.1, from coordinate 5,761,537 downwards.
TAATTTTGTGTTTGCTTGATCTTAAATAGACTAAATAAATAAAAATCATTGTCATGTTACCCATTACATGACATCATTAACCACCTGTTAACCACAGGGTGGACGATTAGAGTGGTCCTGGTTTTGGTTCGGTTCAGATCGTATTCAGTCACTGTATAGTTAACCTTTATCCCAGTACTGTGGCTCTGCTGCTCTTTTTTCCAAACACCACATGCCATTAAAATATCTTGGCTCCTGATATGGAGTCCTGAAAGCTGAAGTGAGGGGGAGGGGAGCAGAGTAGTGGTTAAAAAAAGATACTTAAAATATGCAGCAGAGGGGAGGGGAAATCATGAACAATCCAGAATATCTAGAGTTTGAAGGGAGGGAGGGATTGACTTCCTGTAAGGACTCAACTGAGGGGACACTGACCTGAGGATGTTCAAATCTCAGGACTTGAAAGTCGGTTCATGTGCCTGACTTTTTCCACACTGAAGGGAGGAAGTGCTCTCAGGAAAGAGATAAGGGAAGTGAGTCTCCTGATGACTGAAGTCCCCCCTCCTTAAAAAATAGGCCTATCTCTGATTTAAAATGTGCTGAGGCTGATACAAGACTGCACTGTCTATCTGCATGTGTCCTGTGTGTGAAACCTTCAGTTCAGTGGGGCGGTGAAGAGGTGAGTCAGGGTCATGAGCTATCACTCATCCTCTGCGGAATGTACCGGAGTTTCCCCCACAGAAACTTCGGTGCTTCCTCTACCAGTTTCGATTTCATTTTTGACGAGTAATGACATCATGACAAACCCCTCATTAGCTGAAGACTGGCTGCTCTGCTCACACAGCTCCGTCTGTCCGTCTTTCATAGAAAACAAAGAGGGTGTTGACTTTTTTCAACGAGAGATTTTTTTTTAACTTTCCTTTTCAGTCGCTCTCCGTCCGACCTCGAGCTCACACGCTTCTTTCATCCCCGGGCTGCTTGTTTTCTTTTCAAGACCAGCTGGCAATAATGTTGATCTCCTACATATTTCTGGGTGTTTCTTTGCTGAACTCTCTGAACAACTTCCATGTGTCCAGTTGTGGTAAGTGTTCCTCATTTGCTGCGGTCTGAAAAAGGCTGTTTTATGATCCGCCATTGATAGTGTTGTGTCTTTCATGTAGAGATAACATCTAGCACAGCTGTGTGGGAGTTTTGTCTGCTTTCTGTCTGTTTTAATGTTTTTTCAGGAGTTTGTATTTGATCAGCTGTAGTGAAAAGTGGCGGTTATTGCTCGATTAACATGGTCCAGATTCAGTAATTAAAGGAGCACTATGTAGTTTAAGGGAATCAATTTTAATCAGAAGAGAAAAATCTTCATTGAGCTCAAATAAACTCTCTTTATTTTCATGACTGAATAACCAAACTGACCTTTAAAGAACAACACAGTTTCATACTGTTTTACTTTGTTTATATGTGGCGGACCCTGCCACCTCTCTAGCTTCACACAGTGTTTGTATTATTTCCTCATTAATATTGGAAATATTGAAATTCAGAGTTTGAATTTTTGCCTCAGAACTACATAGAGCCCCTTTCAGTTATATCCCCTGTTTCCATAGGCTATACATTCTTTGCTTTGAATTGTTTGTTGGCCATATATAGTTTTTCTCTGTTATTGCTTACAATGTACTGTAGTATTTTTATTTTGATATGATTTATATCTTCTGTTAAAGTGTTATTAGTGTAGTAATAAACACAGTATTTTAAATTTTACTGTATTTTCTCACGTTTTGAATGTGACTTAACATATTAAACCCTGTAAAAAAAATAAATGCTGTGGCAGCGCTGCACATAATTATGGCCGTGCCAGTAAAGCCACTTAAAATTCATAGCTGCTTATGTTCGGAGGAAACAAACATTGCATTAACAAACATAAAAAGCTGTTGTGATAATGGTATTTGGTGCTAATGTGACTTTTGGTTTCTTGAATGTTACAGTTTTAGATGCTTTTCCTCATTTTACATTAAGCTGCTTAAAATCACAACCTTTAACTTCTGTGTTACAGATCTCAACTGTACAGAAAAACCTGTGTTCACTCCATCCAGACTGGTGGTGAAGTATGGTGACCCAACCAGTGCGAATTGCTCTGTATGTCAGCACTGCCAGAACAACTTTGGTTTGGAAATACCTGTGGGAGACAAAAAAGAAAATGGAACTCTGATTTCATGGACGGTTGACCATTTGACAGAATGGGGCCTTTCTCCTACGTGCTATTATACTGTGCTGAATACAAATCACCAGTGTTGCAGCATCCTGAACATAACTCTCTACCGTAAGTGAACTTGTTGCTCATGATGATTTTATCATTATTTTCACAATGAGTGCTAAAGGAGTGGAGTCACAGTACTATACTTTAAATTACATTTCTTGACTTGTTCTCTCACATAATTATACTCATTTATATTAATTGTGTCTCGATCTCTCTACACTTCTCTGTGTCCTCTTCCCTGTCTCCTCAGATCCTCCAGACAATGTGGTCTTAAACATTAAAGGTAACTCTTGGGTTTGGTCTGAGGGCCAGGACATCACTCTGGAGTGTTCGGTCCAAAATGTTGCTCCTGTTGAAAACCTCCGTGTGACCTTCTACAGAGGACAGAGGCAACTAGGTCAGAAACAGTCTAACAAGACAGGGGATAAACCAGTTTCTGAGACGTTTCACCTGGACTTCACTTCCACTAAAGAAGATGATGGAGGAGAGTTCTGGTGTGAAGCTGAGCTACTTCTGGGACCTGACGGGCCGCAGCCCCCTCCAGTGGTGAAGTCACGAAACTTCTCTGCAACTGTCTTCTGTGAGTCTGACAGCAAAATCAACACAACACCTTTTGTTATCATTTTGACCTCGTTTGCAGAGATAGAAGAAATGTTTGATCAGTTATTTAAAGCTGCTCTAACCAACATTTGTGTATAAGCAAAGGATCACATGACTACCGGCTAGTGAAAGTGGTGATAAACCACTTTGATGATCATCCCCTGACTCTGCAGACCTTTATATTGTTTCCCTCTCTTATATTGTTCACCCTCGGGGGTTTACAAGACACCAGAAATACAGTTGCAGCGGTCAAACAGTTCTTTACATTTCAATACAAAATCGGTCTCAAGCCGAGCATCTATACAAAAACGGTCCCTTCCTGGGGCACAGCACAGGTTTTTCATGATCATCCAGCCAGAAGAAATCAGGATGAATGTAGAAGATTGTAGTAAAGAAGTTAAAAGAAGACTTTTTTTTAATCCAAGTGAATGTTAATGTTGCTCCGTCTCTGTTGGATGTGTAGTTTTACATGAACACATTGGCCATATCCACTTACAGGATGATGCTAATATGTTCCTGCTGCTCCCAAGTAGCCAACAAGTCACATAATGCAGGTTTAAATGTAGCCATATATATATTTTCATTGCTGTCAGTTGCTGCTTCCGTTGGCTGCTGACGGTTGAGCTGATAATGTGTTATTTTAGGCTTGAGTCTCACAAACCTCACAATGACACATCACATGGCCTTGCTGATTTATTTGCCAACAGTACAATGGAGTAACTTTGGTGAGCGATTACAAAGTTCCTTAAAGCGCCGCCATGAGATCCAGGCATGTTTTAATATGCATATAAAACACTGTCTGTGTTTGGCTTACAAGCTGTTTGTGATGTCACAAATCATGCTAGTAAAACCAGATTTTCAGTGAAATCAGAAAAGAAATTACAAAGCAGCTGTTCAATGCGAATTAGCAAATGATAGCATAGCAACTAACCCTGTCACTGTGATCATGTTCATATACTGACATGAGCATTAGGCTTAAAGCCCCACTGCGGCTAAACGAAGCCTCAGTGACTCATAAATAACATACCAGTAACTCTTAACATGTCACTGTCATTTTGTTACTGTGTCTAATACGGTGAAAAATGTACAGCAGCAGAAACTGAAAGTGAAGTACATCGGCCTGTTAGGGACGGTGCTGTGGCTTTAGGTACTTTCCATCCTCTGCTGTTTTACAATGTTTTGTCCATCTGGATCTATAATCTGATCAAATTCAAAATTGTTCTCTTTTTGCTGTAATAACGTGCTGTATTTCTTCCTCACTCAATCAACACACAGATGAGCCTTATCTCACGGGGGTGTCGCGTCCGACTGTTCTCACAGAGGGAAACCCTCTACAACTGGATTGCTCTGCTGTGGGAAACCCCAGGCCCACATACACTTGGGCGGTCCCATCAGGTGTGTCCCCCACCAAGAGCAGCGTTCTCATTATCAACTCTACAACTACCGAGGATAAAGGGCAGTACACCTGCTTTGTCAGCAACAACCAGGGGAACGTCACTATGAAGTTTGACGTGGACGTTAAACGTAAGTTTTGTCATGCCCAGTCTGTGACCATTACTGGAAAGAGAGCCATTTAACCACAATATTGCTTTCAGTTGTACTTTCTCGCATCAGTAGATAATTTATTCTAACACACAGGAAGGAAGTTCATTGGGACTGTTTTAGTGTTTGGTATCGGTCAGATCTAAAATATTCTCTGTTCCTCTTTTTCTTTCTGCAGGTGACTACACCAAATACTTCATAGCTGCAGCAATAGTAGGTGCTGCTGTGATTATCTTCCTGGTGGTAATTATATACTTCAAATACTACAAAAACACACGAATGGGACAGTACAACCTGAAGGACGTTTTGCGTTTGCGCAGACAGCACTCCGCTGTGCCCACTGCATTGTGAGTCTGCTGGAAGGCGTGAAATGTGTATGAAGACTTTTGAGCTGTTGCTTCGTCTCAAGGTGCAGCTAAGGGTCGCGCCCTGTGGGTCAGGGGCTAAGACGTCAACCACAAACCACAACATCCTCGGTTTGTTTCTCACTTGTGCTTCTCGCTCCCTCATCTCTCTACTGATGCTTTCTGTTTACACGAAACAGCCAAAACACTTTATGTATTAAAATAGTTACTCACATGCAGTAAGAACTCTTAACACCTAAATACTGTTAGTGAAAAATGTTTAGTTTAGCGCAGCTGTATTAAGACTAACTCCGGCTGCTGTAGAGATCACCAGGAGTCTCTGAATTAAAAGACATTCCTGCATATCATGTGGCTAAACTACGGCTTGAGGCATGGGGTCTTCAGGCTGTCTGAGGGTCTGGAGCCCTGCCTGCTTTGCCTGGTTGGTGATCTAACGTTAAGTAGGATCAGCTTGTTGTTCGGATGTATCTTTCATTTGAGCTGAAAGAGAAAGAACACGTGACTATGAAATAGTCAACATTTCCATCGGCATTCTGGAGCTGATGGACAACCTTGTGTTTGGTAAATACAAACAGGGTCTCTTGTTTTTATTTTTCTGTTTTTTGTTGCTATTATTGTCATATCTTCATCTATGTCACTTCCCCTGTTTGCATTTCTTGAGCTGTCACCTCACTGGTTTCAGAACATGTTGTCAGAGGACTGCAGTTGAAAAATAGCTTGTAAATACACACAATGTGATTAGAAAATGTATAATGTTCCAGCTGCAGGATTATGATGACAGACAACATTTTAAGTTCTACAAGTACATCTGAAACTGTGAATATCCTTTGATAATAGATATTCATGTGTATTACACCAGCACAGAAATGTAAAAGGAGGATTATAAATTAAAATGTCTATGGATATTTAACTACTTTCTGACTTTATATGTAGAGAAATGTTTTGTATATATATGTATGTATGAAGCTTATATGATAGAGTGAAAATTCTCCCACTGAACAGCTGTATGTCAAACCACTGAAAGCTTGAACCCGAAGTCATTCTGACCCACAGTTACAATGAAAAAGAGGAATTCATACCAGCACAAACTGTATGATAAAGAACTAGATAAAAGCTCTGACTGTGTTTTTTTAAATTCTTTATTTGAATAAATGTTAACTTTGAACACACAGTAAAATGCATCTCTTTCATTCGCATTCTGTTGTATTTTAAAGTATTTCCACGTAAATGGAACAAGGTACTTTACAAGCTTTTTATTCTGAATTATCTCGACTAAGACTCCAGTTTTTCAACATAAGAATCTGACCTTGACTCACAGTGTAAGATTTTCCAATTTGTGCCTGACCGTGCGACAAGATGGCAAGAACAATAAGCCCCAAAAGTACCACCTGATCTAGATGATGTAATTGTAGATTTCCTGTTTATGAGATTTTTTTTTTTTTGCTTGCTTGATGGGAAACTCCATGGCAGAGTTCTAGTTGAGGAGTGTGTCATTCCATCCCAGAAATGTTTCACTCCTTCTCCCTCCCCTCCCTTACCGCTCCTCTCGTACCAGGAAGGAATGAAAGCAGGACAACTGAGGACAAGATTAACTGTTATCCTAAGCTAATGTTCATGTAGGTCACATGGTATGTTTTATATATAGGCTGGTTTTGTTGTTGTAGGGACTAAAAGCATGTCCTCCCCTACAGTCATGCTGGTAAAATCACGCGGTTCAACGAAAAAGGAACAACAGCTTACATGTTTCTGCAGGATATGAGTGAAGATTGGTGGTGTGTTTTCAGCGTGATCACCAGCACAAAAAGTGAAAACACTTCCAGAGGAAACACCTGTGCTTCCTCAACCTCCTACCCAGGGCCTTAATGTTTATGATGGCACAAGTTCCTGCTTACACTTGTTGAATGTTGTTAAATAGCCCTCTCAAATGACCTTCTTTCAAAGTTGGCATTAATGTATTTCTCTTACTGCGTGAAAATGTATGTGTTTATTTGCATACAGGGCGGGAAAGTAAGATCCACAGACACATAAATGTTTTAATTCATCAATTGATGGTTTTAATAATGCCACATTTTAGCACCCCTACTGCCTGTACAAAACACCTATTTCCCTCCAAGTATGAAATAGCAGAAAATGGAATACTCAAGTAAAGTATTTTGTACCTTCACATTGTACGCCTGACATGCTTTCAGCACATGAAAAATGAAGGATAACTGCAAACAAACAGCGGTCGAGAAAGGACAATGGAAACTGAAAACCACAAAGTACAATTGTTTTTATAAATGTATGTTTTATACTATCTTACATTATTATGCTGGACATACATGTGCACGTATGGGTGTAGATGCTTGCTTGTGTTGTACTGTGTGATTCTGTAAGCTAAAAAAGAAAGGAAATAAAGTTTCAATAGACTGTAAGTGAGTTACTTGAGTAAATGTACTTAGTTACATTCATCCACATGTAGGCCACAAATTTAAGCGTGCAGTTTGAAACAAGTTTTTCAAACAGCCTGTCCGCTTGGGTCCTAAAATGATAAGTAATACTGAAATACTGGCGAGTCAGTTCATAAAATAAAATAAAATGTGTTGTTTGAGCTATTTCCAAACATAAACCAACAAATAAATACATGATCAATGTATCATCTCCACCTGTGCTGTCTATACACTTTAGGCACTTTTGAAAGTGAACCCATCTTATCTAATAAAAACTGGCTCGTGCTTAATAAGAATAAAATAAAAACGACGCGAACCGCGCTTCATGATGACGTGTATTGATTAGATGCCGTAGGTCGCGCGGCGCGAAGCAGCCGTTGGTAAGTGGGTTTGTGTCAACGGTTTGTGGCAGCGTCCCTCTGTAAGAGGACTGGGAAACTACTAGTTTCTGACTTGTTTGCTGTCGCTTTGTAGGCGTTAGAGTGTCTCAGCTCAACAGCCCAGACGTTTCCAGTGGCTGTTACTGGCTGAAAACAGGAGGAGAGAGGACAGACAGAGCAGGAAGATGAGCACCGGAGCCGGAGCGGACATCGACTACAGCGGCTGGGATCACATCTATGTGTCAGACGATGAAGATGTAACCTGTCAGTACGTCGACACGCCGAGCCTGTTCAAAATGAGACACCGGGTCAGCAGTGAGACTTGTGGTAGCCGTGAAATGTGGAGTCTTAAATCCGGTTAGTTTTACTAGTTGAAGTGATTTAGTAACAGACTGACATCCGGAGGGGGGGTCGTTACACAAACATCTGTGACCCGGCAGATTCTCTGCCGCTCAAAGAGCTAGCAGCTTAGACTAGCAAGCTAACTCTACTGGCATAGCACTGTAAGGTAAATGGTGCTTTATAAGAAGAAGAAAAGGAAAGAAAGGGAAATACAAGCGACAGAGAACACATTTTATGAAACCAGTCAGAATTATGCGTGCAAGTGACAACCCGAAAAGGTTAAAAATAAGATAAAGTCAAAATAGTAAGTGAAAGTTTGTCAGTTGACTGTAGCTAGAAGGGGAAAGATACATGACAAGCAAGCTGTTGTAGGTTGAAATCAAGACAAACACGTTGTTAATTAATTCATTATCACGAGAAAACAATCTTTGTTATATGGAGATAAAGAAATAAATTAATTCGCTATCACAAGAAAACAACATTTGTTATATCGAGAAAACTAAATAAATTAATTTGTTATCATGAGAAAACAACTTTTGTTATATGGAGATAACGAGATAATAAGTCATTATTACGAGATAACAGTGTTTTAAAAAACTCCATGGCCGTTCTCGGGTTCCATACTGTCTCGATACGCATACATTGCAATGTTTTTGACCAAATAGGCTCTTTGATGCAACAATATTTTAGGGATGAATATTGACCCTTTCACACAGTGAAATAGTTGATAAATTATCGTCAATAATGTGGATATATAGTGGTTAAAGACAAGTATAAGAGCAAGTTGTAAGTTCAGAATATTACATCACTTTACTGTTATGCAGCCTTTAAAACCAGGAAAAACACAATTTATTACCTTTATGCCAAATCTAAGACGATACGTAGTCCCATATCTTGACAACGATATAATATCCCAGCCCTAATATTAAGTTTAGGACCATTCACCAGCTTCTTTCAGAATCCAGATCAAGTTTTCCGATCGCTAGCTTATGTAGTTTAAGCAACCTCAGAAATGGCCGCACAATAACAATACACTGCAGTCTATGCCTCTAAAAAGAAACCACCATCAAAATGCCACTCATAGTCACAAATAATGCTGAGAAAAGAGCCAAACTTCAGCAACAGTATAAATAGCGTCCCAGCACATAGTTCAAGGCATCGAATTAACTTACGCCGGAAGGTCCCTTTAATGTTGGATTTGGCCCAGACACTTGCGGTGGACCCAAGAGGCTGCTTCAGACATTTCTTCTCACTGATCAAGGTGTGTAGCTAGCACTGCATGCTCAGGTGTTCCTTTTATCTGAGTAGTCACCTGCCATGGGGAATGTAACTTTTGTTGGTGTGTTTTGGGGAGTTTTAACTGTATCTATGACCTTGTCAGACTGCAGACAAACCGTACCTCGACATGTTGCTGAAGTTTGAGTTGCTGAAGGAACCACAGCTGTGCTCAGATTCGTATGGAGAGCACTATGAAGGAACTCAAAGAAGAAGAGACTGGGCCCTGGTGGTTTGGACCCTGTAGAGGCCTATGAATCTCTGCCAAAGGTAAATCATTCACACACACATGCAAGAGTATTGCAGTTGGAGGTTTGCCACAATGGTCAGCAGATGTTGTCTGATAAAATTGAATTATTGAAAAGTAGGTAACGAGAGCAAACAGATGAAGGATGAAAGTAGCAGCATGAAGTAACTTCAGTGGAGTGCAACAAACTGGTAGTGAACAAGAGTACTGTCAAACAGTAGTTTTGAAGATGGTAAAAAGTACGGGTGACACGATTTCGATTTTAAATCTAAATCGGCTGAAATTAAGTCACAATCTCGAACTTCGCATTAAAAAAGTGGGATCGTCGATGCTGTCACACACCCATGTCACGTCCAGTCAGCTTGCTAAGCAGAAAAAAACACACGTGCTGCGAATCAACCTCCTCTAACTTAGCTACAGCCAGCCAAGCATGGCGTTATACCATTCCTGTTCGGCTCCCGGACCGTGGTCGGGAAGCACAGGGGAGATTTTGTTTAGGTTTCCAATTGACTGAAGATATAAGTATTGCTACATTATGTTGTTAATGAATGTTTTAAATTTGACAATGTAGTGTGGTACATTGCGAAGAAAGGTCAGATATTATATTGCTTAAAAGTCTAGTCTAAAAATGGCATAGCAACCTGTGCTTGAAAAAAATGACAGTGAAAATCGAGATTCGAATCGAACCGTGATCTTAGAATCGAAAATTGAATCAATTTGAGCATTTGGAGAATCGTGAGGCCCCTAGTAAAAAGGGTATCAGTGAATGTTGTTCTGAGGTTCATGGGAAGTTGTTCCCTGTGTTCTTGGAGAGCTTGGGCTAGATACCGGTTCCTGATCTGGGTCTTATTTACATATTTGTAAATGATCCATTAAAATGTCCACCAGTTAAACGTCTTCACACCATCCACACCAAAAGGGTCACCATCAGCGGGGCAAGAGGGTCACCATCCATGGAGAGAGAGATTACAAAGTGACCCGAGACCCGCTCAACCGACAACACAAAGGCTCCTTTAAGAGCCACCTCACTCTAACCTAGGGAGCTTTTTCCTCTGTGGTTCATGTGGAATCATTCAAACTAACTAGTTTACCAATTTCCAGCTGACTGCACCATACCTATAGGCAACTGTAAATTCTATCAAACCACGGTGACACTGACCTGTGGCTCGGATGCAATTGCTGGGTCTGGTATGGTTGGGTCTGATCCTTTTACAAGGGTCAGCCAGTACGTTTACATGCACAGCTTTGTCAGATTACAGCCATAGTTCCAGCCATAGCCATTGCCATAGAAAATCGAATTACTGGCTGAAGCGTGTCATACCCCGGTACGATAGGTGGCGCTGTACCCATTTCAACTAGTGGTAATAGAGCCACGTCCGGCTGACCTCTTTACGTCACCATTAACAATAAACTCTGCCTCGGCGTTTGAGAGAGATGGCGTACGGAGAGCAAGACGAAGCTACATCTTTGTACATTTAGTATATGGTGTACATGATGATTACACAAACTAGATGCACAATGGCTTGTGTTTATATGTGTACTCTTGCTTGCGGTTATTTCGGAGGACAGACGCCACTGCCGTCCATCTATTTCCGGCTCAGGGCCCCAGGAAAAAAATCTCCGATCTGATGGAACATATACATGCAGGAGTAATGCGACTATCAATCGTATAATCTAGGTGTATTAATCCAACTATGAGAAATCCGATCTGGTCCAATTTTAGTCAGACTAAGGTGTACACATACATCTTGAAAATCTGATCATAGTCGGACTAACCCAGTAATTTGGTTTTCTCAAGTTGTAATGTAAACGCACTGTGTCGAGGCAAAGCCAACTTTGTGCTGACCCTCATTACTGAAGCAGTCCAATGTGAAGTGGTTAGCACGCACATACAAGCTAACTCGAACCGCAGCCAGAACGTTTTCATAATATGGGACATTTAATGATTTTCAAAATGAGTGCCGTTGAATTTCTCTGTCACATCGAAGTCATCAATCATTGCAATTTAAAGTTAGTTTGTTAATTCAGACATGAAAACAAAGAGAGTTTGTTTGTTTAGTTTCTTTATTCATAAAAATTAATTCAAAATGTTGAATATATACTTATACATATGTGTACAAATGGCTAGCAAGGTTTCGTTAAATGAAACAAACATTGTTGTTGTTGCTATGGCAACAGAAAGAATGACATCAAAGCATGAGAATCCTTTGATTCAAAGCCCCGGTGATGTCATAGAATTTAGAATGTTGGAAAAAGGTTTCAGTAGGTTGTCTGACCTTATATCTGCCAGTTCTGCTAAGACCATCGCAATGGATCGTACACAGAGTGAGAAAATGAGCAAGGAGGGAGAATACTTCGAGGATGATAACAAAAGAAAACGGAGAAGCGGAAGGACTCGGGGTCGGGTAAAAAAGAGACTTTTGAACAGCCTAGACAGGAGAGATCTGGAAATGTCCGGTGAACCTGAGGTGATGCCTGAGGTGCAGACTTTTCACAGCGAGATCCTTCAAGACACATCGCAGGAGAAGAATGGTCTGAATGGTCACAGTGAGGAAAACTGGCAGATCACATTGCAGCTGAACAGCGTAAATGAATGTCTGCAGGCTGAGCGCTACTACTGGCACAATGAGAAATACTGCCTGTTGAGGGAGATAGAAGAATCTGGAGCACTCTATGAGGTTCAGCTGAATGAACAGAAATGCGAGAACAAAACCCTCGCGGCCACTTTGATGAATGTTGAGCAGCAGTTTGAGAGTTGTCAGGTGGAGTGGCAGGAGGAAAATGCATCCCTCATTCAGGCTATGAGACAGGAAGCAAATGAGGTCGTGGAAAGATCTCAGGCTTTCCATCAAGTCCAGCTTGAGGAGCACAGAGAGGAAACCAGGGAGATCGCAGCTGCCCTTAAAACAGCAGAAGAACTCCTGGAGACTCAGCACCTCAGCTGGCAGCAGGAAACAGCCACCACGCTGAATGGTCACAGTGAGGAAAACTGGCAGATCACATCGCAGCTGAACAGCGTAAATGAATGTCTGCAGGCTGAGCGCTACTACTGGCACAATGAGAAATACTGCCTGTTGAGGGAGATAGAAGAATCTGGAGCACTCTATGAGGTTCAGCTGAATGAACAGAAATGCGAGAACAAAACCCTCGCGGCCACTTTGATGAATGTTGAGCAGCAGTTTGAGAGTTGTCAGGTGGAGTGGCAGGAGGAAAATGCATCCCTCATTCAGGCTATGAGACAGGAAGCAAAGGAGGCCGTGGAAAGATCTCAGGCTTTCCATCAAGTCCAGCTTGAGGAGCACAGAGAGGAAACCAGGGAGATCACAGCTGCTTTGAAAAAGGCTGGGGATTTCCTGGAGACTGAGCACCTCAGCAGGCCGCTGGACAACCACGCTCTGCTGGAGATAGAAGAATCTAGAGCTCTATATGAGGTTCAGCTGAACGAACAGATATGCAAGAACAAAACCCTCGCGGCCGCTTTGATGAATGTTGAGCAGCAGTTTGAGAGATGTCAGTTAGAGTGGCAGGAGGAAAAGACATCCCTCATTCACGCTATGAGACAGGAAGCAAAGGAGGCCGTGGAAAGATCTCAGGCTTTCCATCTTGCCCAGCTTGAGGAGCAAAGAGAGGAAACCAGGAAGATCGCAGCTGCCCTGAAGACGGCAGAAGAACTCCTGGAGACTCAGCGCCTCAGCTGGCAGCAGGAAACAGCCACCATGCTGAATGGTCACAGTGAGGAAATCTGGCAGATCACATCGCAGCTGAACAGCGTAAATGAATGTCTGCAGGCTGAACGCTACTACTGGCACAATGAGAAATACTGCCTGTTGAGGGAGATAGAAGAATCTAGAGCACTCTATGAGGTTCAGCTGGATGAACAGATATGCGAGAACAAAACCCTCGCGGCCGCTTTGATGAATGTTGAGCAGCAGTTTGAGAGTTGTCAGGTGGAGTGGCAGGAGGAAAATGCATCCCTCATTCAGGCTATGAGACAGGAAGCAAATGAGGTCGTGGAAAGATCTCAGGCTTTCCATCAAGTCCAGCTTGAGGAGCACAGAGAGGAAACCAGGGAGATCGCAGCTGCCCTTAAAACAGCAGAAGAACTCCTGGAGACTCAGCACCTCAGCTGGCAGCAGGAAACAGCCACCATGCTGAATGGTCACAGTGAGGAAATCTGGCAGATCACATCGCAGCTGAACAGCGTAAATGAATGTCTGCAGGCTGAGCGCTACTACTGGCACAATGAGAAATACTGCCTGTTGAGGGAGATAGAAGAATCTAGAGCACTCTATGAGGTTCAGCTGGATGAACAGAAATGCGAGAACAAAACCCTCGCGGCCGCTTTGATGAATGTTGAGCAGCAGTTTGAGAGTTGTCAGGTGGAGTGGCAGGAGGAAAATGCATCCCTCATTCAGGCTATGAGACAGGAAGCAAAGGAGGCCGTGGAAAGATCTCAGGCTTTCCATCAAGTCCAGCTTGACTGGCAGAAGGAGAAAAACTCCCTGCTGAACGAGATAGAGGAATCTAGAGCTCTCTATGAGGTTCAGCTGGATGAACAGAAATGCGAGAACAAAACCCTCGCGGCTGCTCTGATAAATGTTGAGCAGAAGCTGCAGAGTCATCTAGTGAAGTGGCAGGAGGAAAAGACATCCCTCATTCAGACAACAGAGGGTCTCGAGAAGATGCTGCAGGAAAAGGCACAAGAGTGGGAGGAGGTAGAAAGCTCCATGAAGTCCCAGCTGGAAGATCTCAGGAGCAAGAAGAAGAGGAAATGGTACAGAAGGTTATTCTGTCTCGCCTGAGCCACGCTCAGGAGCTGACAGAAGGCTGACTTAAACATACGCATTTGTTCTCCCTGAGCAACAATTGGTTTTCCCCGGGTGCTCCGGTTAGCCTACCTTAATTGAAGAAGAAATTCTTTAATTAAAAGAAAAAAAGTTCAGTTGGTTCAGGTGTGTGAAACTGTCACAAATCTACGAGAACAAATGCGCAGAGACCCAGCCGTCCAAGGAGAGGGGATCTCTCTCTGAATTGCCTTTCCTGAGGTTTCTTCTCAAGTCCTTTCAAGGTTCTGAGGTCGTCAGGTGCAGTGGAAGGAGGAAAAGTCATCCCTCATTCAGGCCACAGAGGGTCTCAAGAAGACGCTACAGGAAAAGGAGCAGCAGTGGGAGGAGAAAAAAAGTTCTATGAAGACCCAGCAGGAAGATCTCATGAGCAAAGAGAGGACACGAGGAAGAAATAGTTCAGAAGGTTCTTCTAGTGGCCTGATCCACGCTCAGGAGCTGACAGAAGGCTGACTTAAACACACGCATTTGTTCTCCCTGAGCAACAATTGGTTTTCCCCGGGTGCTCCGGTTAGCCTACCTTAATTGAAGAAGAAATTCTTTAATTAAAAGAAAAAAAGTTCAGTTGGTTCAGGTGTGTGAAACTGTCGTTGTGTGTCACAAATCTACGAGAACAAATGCGCAGAGACCCAGCCGTCCAAGGAGAGGGGATCTCTCTCTGAATTGCCTTGCCTGAGGTTTCTTCTCAAGTCCTTTCAAGGTTGTTCCGAGGTCGTCAGGTGCAGTGGAAGGAGGAAAGGTCATCCCTCATTCAGGCCACAGAGGGTCTCAAGAAGACGCTGCAGGAGAAGGAGCAGCAGTGGGAAGACGCATAAGTCACACCTCTTTCTATTGTGTTTTAGTACTTCCTTTATTTTATCTGAATGCATTAATGATAATCGTTTTCTCAATAGGCTCCATGTCATCTGGCCCAGTGATTCCAAACCAGCATCAAACCGTGTTCCTAAGTGTGACAAATAAAAGACACCACTTTTTTTGTATTTTATTGCTTCCTCTAATTTATATGAATATTACCATGCACTTGGACAACACAACACATTAGATACAAAATGGAATGAAAATAATGAAATGACTGTAAATTTGAGAAATTGTATATAGAAATTGAGATATTTTACTTTAAGAGCACATGTGCGCGTTGGGAAAAATGCCAGCGAAGAGCCCTGTCTGAGACTGCTGTCAAATTTGAGACCATGTTCAAGAAAAGATACGCTGACACAGAGGGAAGGCAAATTAATGAAAGACTGGAAGAAGAGTACACATTTGTGCTTAATGGAGACAAGCAGGAGAATGAAGGAAGCGAGATTTTGCCAATCTACTTCCACGCTATTGTTTTCTTAATTTGCTTCAATTTTTTTTCTGCTTCAGTTTTTTTCCCATTATTTATTTATTTATTTTTTTCCTTTATTTGATTTCACATCTTCACATCCCAAAGGTGATTCTTTCCATTACGAAAAAATCATAAATAATGTCGTAGCAGTTCTCTGTAGATGGGTCGTCTGGCTGAAGCCATTTCCACGTAATTGCTGTTCTAGCAGCAGAACTTAGGATACCAAATAAGTGTTTTGTTTTAATGTTTGTAGACGTTGAACGTAAAGGGCTAAAGAGGAGTTCATCCCACTTCAATTAAGTTTTTGACCCAAATATCGTAACGAATTCTGACTAAATCTTGGGCTAAAAGGCATTTACTTTTTGACAGACCCAATACAAGCAATAGTGGTTGGCTTCCTGGGAGTCACAATCCCTCCAGCAGCTGGAACTGCCTGAGTGATGAACTTTCAACATCTCTCGGATAATGTAGTTGAAATCCAAAGGGGCATTTTTTTTACTCAAATCTAGAGTAGAGCATTTTTTTTAACTTTAACTGTCCATGCAACTACAGTTTTCAATCTCCTCCAATCAGAGTGATACAGTTGAGCTGACTGGTTGCACTCCTGTGCTGCACACTTATTGCATTTGCAGAGATCTCCTCCTTGACCTCTGGATCATCTTCATCAATAGTGGACTCTGCCTTGCAGTGCATTCATGTTTCCTTCGCATTCCACAAGAATTCTGGACCTGATAACCATGTCTAGTTGTTCAGAAGCTTGTGGACTCTTAGTCCTGTCAGCAAATTCCTTTTTCTGACAAGAAGTCGATTTTTTACGATCTTTGTTTTTGGGAAATTGTTGACATTCATCCAATAGAGTGACATCGTAGACATTGGTACACATTCCCTTTGACATGCATTCCGCTTTCAGTGGCTTGAATATATATATATGTATATCTGACAAGAGCTTGACTTGAAGCCTGTTGAGAACCTTTTCCATGTATGCTGCTGTGATCTTTGTTTCATTGCCAAAATATTCTTGTAGGAGGGTTTTAGCCTTTTCAGAGCCTGTCTGTTGTTGTGCAGTGCAAAGTTGTAAACAACTTTGTACAATGCCTCGTGGACGCCCTCTGGTGTATTTTTCCAGAAAATACAAGCCCCTTTAGTTGCACTCCTCCACAAAGCTTTTAAAGGCTTGCATGAAAGCTTTGATAGTAAAGGGTCACCTTCTAAAACATGTATATATCTTGGTTAACTCAAACAACCATGCTTTGGGATTTTTAGTGGCCATGTAGTTTTTTTATTGTAGCACTACCCTGTACCTCCTTTTCCTTGGCTTTGGTCCAGAAGAAAGTTTCCTCTGATGTCCAATGCTGCGTGGCTGCAGCCTACTGATTAGTCCAATCTCTGTCCGCACCGCGTCCAGCCGACCACACTGTCCAGTGCTTGGTCTCACTGCCCAGTTCTGTCTTCCTCAGGTCTCTGTTTCCGTGTTCTGGTCTCTTGCTTAGCTTAGCATAAAGACTCAATTCAGGGGAAACACCTCGCCAAGCTTTGTCAAACCCATAAGATCCCCAATTAATACACATTGTTTGTTTAATTTATAAATACCAAAGTGTAAAAACAGAACTAGAAATAATGCTACACCTAGAGGCTGGTTAGTTAAGCTTAGCATTAAGACAGCAATCAGGGGAAATTGTTAGCCTCTCTGTCCAAACCAGATCATTAATTAAACATCTTTTTTGTTTAAACACCAAAATGTAGTCTAAAAACAAACGGGAAATGAATCTTCAGCCATGAACCAACTAGCTTAGCATAGGAAATAGCCTGGAGTCAGGGGTGTAAAATCCTGTAGTGGTGTAAAAACTGAACTAGAAATGGAGCCATAGCCTGCTGCTTGATGCAGCAGAATGTCTCTCCTTCTTGAAAAAAAAGCAAAAAAAAAACACAGGATGTGGGCTTTCAAGAGGGATTTTACTTCCTGTTTCCGCACTCCGTCTAACCTCAGGCTCACACGTTTGCTTTCAAGACCAGCTGGGAATAATGTTGATCTACATATTTTTCAGTGTTTCTTTGCTGAACTCTCTGCACGACTTCCATGTGTCCAGTTGTGGTAAGTGTTCCTCATCTGCTGCGGTCTGAAATGATGTTTTAAGGTTTTCAAGGGTCATTGATCACGTTGTGGACTTCTAGGCAAGGTTTTACTTCCTAGTTCAGTTGCACGCCGTCTCTCATCAGGATTTGTGTCCTTATATAGAAATAACTCCAGGCTGCTCATTTGATTTCAAGACCAGCTGGCAATAATGTTGATCTCTTTTATATTTCTGGGTGTTTCTTTGCTGAACTCTCTTCATGACTTCCGGTCTGTCATCAGCCGTCGTTTGCTTCATATAGAGATAACATGTAACACAGCTTTGTGGGGTTTTGTCCACTTTATATTTCTGTAATGTCTCTAGCATTTGATATCTTGTCAGCTGTAGTGAAAAGTTGCAATTATTGCTCGATTTACATGGTTCAAATTAGATGATTAAAGGTACAACGTGTAGTTTAAGGGAAGACATTTTAATGAAGAGAGAAATATCTTCAGTAAAGCTATTCATTGAATTTAAATGTTGTTATTTTTACAGACCATTTAAGGCTGCCTGACAACATACATGCCAGTAATTAAGCAAGGGCTATGAAACTATTTGTTTTTCCATCTTTTAGTGTCTGAAGAGGAAACCAACATTGTATTAACAAACATAAACGCTGTAACAGTTTTAGATGCTTTTGCCAATTTTACATTAAGCAGCTTAAAATCACAACCTTTAACTTCTGTGTTACAGATCACAGCTGTGCAGATAAACCTGTGTTCACTCCATCCAGACTGGTGGTGAAGTATGGTGACCCAACCAGTGCGAATTGCTCTGTATGTCAGCACTGCCAGAGAAACTTTGGTTTGGAAATGCCTGTGGGAAACAAAAAAGAAAATGGACATCTGATTTCATGGAACGTTGACCATTTGACAGAATGGGGCCTTTCTCTTCTGTGCTATTATACTACTGCAGCAGGTCACCAGTGTTGTAGCAGCCTGAATATAACTGTATACAGTAAGTGAACTTGTTGCTCATGATGATTTTATCATTATTTTCAGAATGAGTGCTGAAGGAGTGGAGTCACAGTACTATACTTTAAATTACATTTCTTGAATTTCTTGATTTGTTCTTTCACATATACAGTGATTTATATGAATTGTGTCTCGATCTCTCTACACTTCTCTGTGTCCTCTTCCCTGTCTCCTCAGATCCTCCAGACAATGTGGTCATTACAGGTAACTCTTGGGTTTGGTCTGAGGGCCAGAACATCCCTCTGGAGTGTTCGGTCCAAAATGTTGCTCCTGTTGAAAACCTCACTGTGACCTTCTACAGAGGACAGAGGCAACTAGGTCAGAAACAGTCTAACAAGACAGGGGATAAACCAGTTTCTGAGACGTTTCACCTGGACTTCACTTCCACTAAAGAAGATGATGGAGGAGAGTTCTGGTGTGAAGCTGAGCTACTTCTGGGACCTGACGGACCGCAGCCCCCTCCAGTGGTGAAGTCACAAAACTTCTCTGCAACTGTCTTCTGTGAGTCTGACAGCAAAATCAACACAACACCTTTTGTTATCATTTTGACCTCATTTGCAGTGATAGAAGAAATGTTTGATCAGTTATTTAAAGCTGCTCTAATCAATATTTGTGGAGGATCACATGACTACCTGCTAGTGAAAGTGGTGATGAACCCACAGATGACCATCCCCTGACTCTGCAGACCTTTATATTGTTTCCTTCTCTTATATTGTTCACCCTCAGGGGTTTACAAGACACCAGAAATAGTTGCAGCGGTCAAACAGTTAATTACACTTCATTACAATTGAATTTCCTCCGGGATCAATAAAGTATCTATCTATCTATCTATCTATCTATCTTACAAAATCGGTCTTGAACAGGTCATCTGATATAAAAATGTCTCTTCTGGAGCACAGCTCAACTTTTTCATGATCATCCAGAAGAAATCAGGATAAATGTAGAAGATTTTAGTAATAAAGCAAAAAGAAGACTTCAATGCATTTATCAGATTTGGTTTTAATCCAAGTGACTGTTAATGTTGCATCACACTAATTTTGTCTATCTGGATCTAATCTATAAACTGATCAAATTTCAAAATTGTTCTCTTTTTGCTGTAATAACGTGCTGTATTTCTTCCTCACTCAATCAACACACAGATGAGCCTTATCTCACGGGGGCGTCGCATCCAAGTCCGACTGTTCTCACAGAGGGAAACCCTCTACAACTGGATTGCTCAGCTGTAGGAAACCCCAGGCCCACATACACTTGGGCGGTCCCATCAGGTGTGTCCCCCACCAAGAGCAGCGTTCTCATTATCAACTCTACAACTACCGAGGATAAAGGGCAGTACACCTGCTTTGTCAGCAACAACCAGGGGAACGTCACTGTGAAGTTTGACGTGGAAGTTAAACGTGAGTTTTAAGTTTTGTCATGCCCAGTCTGTTACCGTTACTGGAAAGAAAGCCACTTAACAACAATATTGCTTTCAGTTGTGCTTTCTCACATCAGCGGATCATTTATTCTAACACACACAGGAAGCAGTTCATTGGGGCTATTTTAGTGTTTGGTATCGGTCAGATCTAAAATATTCTCTGTTCCTCTTTTTCTTTCTGCAGGTGACTACACCAAACACCACATAGCTGCAGCAATAATAGGTGCTGCTGTGGTTATCTTCCTGGTGGTAATTATATACTTCAAATGCTACAAAAAGTAATGAATGGGACAGTAAAACTGTCAAGGATGTTTTGCGTAGACAGCACTCTGCTGTGCCCACTGCATTGTGAGTCTGCTGGAAGGCGTGAAATGCATATGAAGACTTTTGAGCTGTTGCTTCGTCACAAGCTGCAGCTAAGGGTCGCGCCCTGTGGGTCAGGGGCTAAGACGTCAACCACAAACCACAACATCCTTGGTTTATTCCTCACTTGTACATCTCTCTCCCTAATCTCTCTAATGATGCTTTCTATTGACATGAAACAGCCAAAATGCTTTATGTATTAAAATAGTTGGGGTCTGGAGCCCTGCCTGCTTTGCCTGGTTGGTAAACATTAAGTAGGATCAGCTCGTTGTTAGATTTTATCTTTCATTTGAGCTGACAGAGAAAGAAGAACATGTGAATATTAAATAATAATCAGAATCTGTATTCTCAAACTGTTGCACTACCTTGGGTGTGGTACATAAACAGGGTCTCAGGTTTTCTGTCTCTTGTTGCTGTCATGGTCATATTTTCATCTGTCTCACTTCCCCTATTTGCCTTTCTTAAGCTGTCACCTCGCCTCTTTCAGAACACGCAGCTGAAAATCTGTTTGCTGGCTAACTGTCACTTTTAAGATGTAAAATAATGTTATCTTTAAATAAATAAATGAGAAATACACACAAATATGAATACATACTATATATATATTTCTATTTCAAATAAGCTGTAAGACCAGTTCCAAGTGCAGGATTATGATGACAGACATTTTGAGTTCTATAGGTGTATTTGAGCTGATAAGACCAGGCTTGTGTGTGTATGTTTCTGTGTGAACTGTAATGATGCTTGACTGAGTTACAATGAAAAACAGGAATTCATACAAGCAAAACAGTATGATAATGAATTTCACTCTGCCTTGGACTACAATAAGAAGATATACGCTTTGGCTGTGTTATTTTTATTCTATATTTGAATAAATATTAACTTTGAACACACATTAAAATGCATTCCCGTCTCTTTCATTCATATTTTGTTGTATGTTAAAGTATTTCCTTGTAAAAGGAACAAGGTACTTTACAATATCAGTGTTTTATTTCTTAATGATCTCAACTATGATTCCAGTTTTGCAGTGTAATAATCTGACCTTGACTCACAGTGTATGTGAAAGATTTGTGTTTGACAGTGTCACAAGATGGCGAGAACAGTTAAAGCTGCAAGCTGTCGGAGGGGCGCGCACGTAGATGTCTGCATGTGCACGCGTTTACTGGACATTGTATGAATGGGTGAAATAACACTGCCTGTGTTCACTATGTGGCGCTAGAGATCACACATGAATTATTACATGTTGTAGTGTATGATGTGGAGAAAACAACCTGTAAATGTCTTGTAAATCGGATGATGTTTGTCTGCACTCCTAATGACTCAGAGTACGATAGCGTTTTAGTTGCCTTCCTTCAAAAATGTACGCATCTGTTGCACAGAAGTGCAACCACTCAGCTCATCTGTATCCCTCTGATTGGAGGAGATTGAACACTGCAGTTGCATGGACAGTGTGTGGTGTGGGCTTTTAAGAGGGATTTTACTTCCTATATCTGCACTCTGTCTAACCTCAGGCTCACACGATTGCTTTCAAGACCAGCTGGCAATAATGTTGATCTCCTACATTTTTCTCAGTGTTTCTTTGCTGAACTCTCTGCACGACTTCCATGTGTCCAGTTGTGGTAAGTGTTCCTCATCTGCTGCGGTCTGAAAGGATGCTTTAAGGCTTTAAATGGTCATTGATAGCGGTGTGGACTTCTAGGCTAGATTTTACTCTGTAGTTCAGTTGCACGCCGTCTCTCATCAGGATTTGTGTCCTTCATATAGAAATAACTCCAGGCTGCTCGTTTGATTTCAAGACCAACTGGCAATATGTTGATCTTTTATATTTCTGGGTGTTTCTTTGCTGAACTCTCTTCATGACTTTGCTGTCATCAGCAGTCGTTTATCACCTGTAGTGAAAAGTGGCAGTTATTGCTCGATTTACATGGTTCAGATTCAGTAATTAAAGGTGCAATGTGTAGTTTAAGGGAAGACATTTTAATGAAGAGAGAAATATCTTCAGTAAAGCTATTCATTGAATTTGAGTGTTGTTATGTTTACAGACCATTTAAGGCTGCCTGACAATATACACTCCAGTAAATTAAGCAAGGGCTATGAAACTATTTGTTTTTCCATCTTTTAGTGTCTGAAGAGGAAACCAACATTGTATTAACAAACATAAACGCTGTAACAGTTTTAGATGCTTTTGCCAATTTTACATTAAGCAGCTTAAAATCACAACCTTTAACTTCTGTGTTACAGATCACAGCTGTGCAGATAAACCTGTGTTCACTCCATCCAGACTGGTGGTGAAGTATGGTGACCCAACCAGTGCGAATTGCTCTGTATGTCAGCATTGCCAGAGCAGCTTTGGTTTGGAAATACCTGTGGGAAACAAAAAAGAAAATGGACATCTGATTTCATGGAAGGTTGACCATTTGACAGAATGGAGCCTTTCTCCTATGTGCTATTATAATACTGCAGCAGGTCACCAGTGTTGCAGCAGTCTGAAAATAACTGTATACAGTAAGTGAACTTGCTGCTCATGATGATTTTATCATTATTTTCAGAATGAGTGCTAAAGGAGTGGAGTCACAGTACTATACTTTAAATTACATTTCTTGAATTTCTTGATTTGTTCTTTCACATATACAGTGATTTATATGAATTGTGTCTCGATCTCTCTACACTTCTCTGTGTCCTCTTCCCTGTCTCCTCAGATCCTCCAGACAATGTGGTCTTAAACATTACAGGTAACTCTTGGGTTTGGTCTGAGGGCCAGAACATCCCTCTGGAGTGTTCGGTCCAAAATGTTGCTCCTGTTGAAAACCTCCGTGTGACCTTCTACAGAGGACAGAGGCAACTAGGTCAGAAACAGTCTAACAAGACAGGGGATAAACCAGTTTCTGAGACGTTTCACCTGGACTTCACTTCCACTAAAGAAGATAATGGAGGAGAGTTCTGGTGTGAAGCTGAGCTACTTCTGGGACCTGACGGACCGCAGCCCCCTCCAGTGGTGAAGTCACAAAACTTCTCTGCAACTGTCTTCTGTGAGTCTGACAGGAAAATCAACACAACACCTTTTGTTATCATTTTGACCTCTTTTGCAGCGATAGAAGAAATATTTGATCAGTTATTTAAAGCTGCTTTAATCAATATTTGTGTAGGATCACATGACTACCTGTTAGTGAAAGTGGTGATGAACCCATAGATGACCATCCCCTGACTCTGCAGACCTTTATATTGTTTCCTTCTCTTATATTGTTCACCCTCAGGGGTTTACAAGACACCAGAAATAGTTGCAGTGGACAAACAGTTAATTACACTTCATTACAAAATAGGTCTTGAACAGGTCATCTGATATAAAAATGTCTCTTCTGGAGCACAGCTCAACTCTTTCATGATCATCCAGAAGAAATCAGGATAAATGTAGAAGATTTTAGTAATAAAGTAAAAAGAAGACTTCAATGCATTTATCAGATTTGGTTTTAATCCAAGTGACTGTTAATGTTGCATCACACTAATTTTGTCTATCTGGATCTAATCTATAAACTGATCAAATTTCAAAATTGTTCTCTTTTTGCTGTAATAACGTGCTGTATTTCTTCCTCACTCAATCAACACACAGATGAGCCTTATCTCACGGGGGCGTCACATCCAAGTCCGACTGTTCTCACAGAGGGAAACCCTCTACAACTGGATTGCTTTGCTGTAGGAAACCCCAGGCCCACATACACTTGGGCGGTCCCATCAGGTGTGTCCCCCACCAAGAGCAGCGTTCTCATTATCAACTCTACAACTACCGAGGATAAAGGGCAGTACACCTGCTTTGTCAGCAACAGCCAGGGGAACGTCACTGTGAAGTTTGACGTGGAAGTTAAACGTGAGTTTTAAGTTTTGTCATGCCCAGTCTGTTACCGTTACTGGAAAGAAAGCCACTTAACAACAATATTGCTTTCAGTTGTGCTTTCTCACATCAGCGGATCATTTATTCTAACACACACAGGAAGCAGTTCATTGGGGCTATTTTAGTGTTTGGTATCGGTCAGATCTAAAATATTCTCTGTTCCTCTTTTTCTTTCTGCAGGTGACTACACCAAACACTACATAGCTGCAGCAATAATAGGTGCTGCTGTGGTTATCTTCCTGGTGGTAATTATATACTTCAAATGCTACAAAAAGTAATGAATGGGACAGTAAAACTGTCAAGGATGTTTTGCGTAGACAGCACTCCGCTGTGCCCACTGCATTGTGAGTCTGCTGGAAGGCGTGAAATGCATATGAAGACTTTTGAGCTGTTGCTTCGTCACAAGCTGCAGCTAAGGGTCGCGCCCTGTGGGTCAGGGGCTAAGACGTCAACCACAAACCACAACATCCTCCGTTTGTTTCTCACTTGTACATCTCTCTCCCTAATCTCTCTAATGATGCTTTCTATTGACATGAAACAGCCAAAATGCTTTATGTATTAAAATAGTTGGGGTCTGGAGCCCTGCCTGCTTTGCCTGGTTGGTAAACATTAAGTAGGATCAGCTCGTTGTTAGATTTTATCTTTCATTTGAGCTGACAGAGAAAGAAGAACATGTGAATATTAAATAATAATCAGCATCTGTATTCTCAAACTGTTGCACCACCTTGGGTGTGGTACATAAACAGGGTCTCAGGTTTTCTGTCTCTTGTTGCTGTCATGGTCATATTTTCATCTGTCTCACTTCCCCTATTTGCCTTTCTTAAGCTGTCACCTCGCCTCTTTCAGAACACGCAGCTGAAAATCTGTTTGCTGGCTAACTGTCACTTTTAAGATGTAAAATAATGTTATCTTTAAATAAATACATCAGAAATACACAATAATATGAATACATACATTGTATATTTCTATTTCAAATAAGCTGTAAGACCAGTTCCAAGTGCAGGATTATGATGACAGACATTTTGAGTTCTATAAGTGTATTTGAGTTGATAAGACCAGGCTTGTGTGTGTATGTTTCTGTGTGAACTGTAATGATGCTTGACTGAGTTACAATGAAAAACAAGAACTCATACAAGCAAAACAGTATGATAATGAATTTCACTCTGCCTTGGACTACAATAAGAAGATATACGCTTTGGCTGTGTTATTTTTATTCTATATTTGAATAAATATTAACTTTGAACACACATTAAAATGCATTCCCGTCTCTTTCATTCATATTTTGTTGTATGTTAAAGTATTTCCATGTAAAAGGAACAAGGTACTTTACAACATCAGAGTTTTATTTCTTACAGACAGATTTGACAGATTTGTGTTTGACAGTGTGACAAGATGGCGAGAACAGTTAAAGCTGCAAGCTGTCGGAGGGGCGCGCACGTAGATGTCTGCATGTGCACGCGTTTACTGGACATTGTCTGAATGGGTGAAATAACACTGCCTGTGTTCACTATGTGGCGCTAGAGATCACACATGAATTATGTCATGTTGTAGTGTATGATGTGGAGAAAACAACCTGTAAATGTCTTGTAAATTGGATGACGCAGCTAATGGCTGAGAGTAAGAAATTGCCTCAGTTTCCTTCTTTCAAAAAATGTATGCATGGTTTATATATGTGTGTGTGTTGTTTTTAGTTTTACTTCTGTTTTGTTTTGCTTGCATTTACTGTGTAAATCATTTTGCACGTTACCAATGGTCACATGACCCAGCGTTAGGGGGCGATATGGAGTCCCGTAGCCACACCCACAACCAATTATGAGCGTTTGATGAGTTTCTGGGTTTATTTAAGCCGCCAAACACAAGCTTCTTTACGGAGGCGAAAATGTTGAACTCAGAAACCATAACGTCCTCACCATACACATATATACATAAACGCCTCTTTGAGCGCTGGACCGTACGTCGACGTCGCCGCCATATTGGAGGAGGCAGCTCTGCCAAGAGTGAACTTCACAAAGCTCTTTCTACAAAGTGCTATAAGTTAATAGCTCTCATTTACACATTCACACACGTACGGATATATTCAGGTAACAGAGAGGAACTAAAAACAACGTCTGTAACGTTCTCTGATGATCATAAACGTTAACTACTCCTTACACTTTTAGTGCTCGGGCCGTAAAAATGACGCGACCGCGCTTCTTGATGACGTATATTAATTAAATTCCAGTAGCGCGCGGAGCAGCCGTTGGTAAGTGGATTTGTGTAAACGGCTTGTGGCAGCGTCCCTCTGTAAGGGGATTGGAAAAAGTATTACTTTCTGACTTGTTTACTGTCGCTTTGTTGGTGTTGCAGTGTCTCAGTTCAACAGCCCAGAAGTTTCCAGTGGCTGTCACCGGCTGAAAACAGGAGGAGAGAGGACAGAGAGAGCAGGAAGATGAGCACCGGAGCCGGAGCGGGCATCGACTACAGCGGCTGGGATCACATCTATGTGTCAGACGATGAAGATGTGACCTGTCCGTACGTCGACACGCCGAGCCTGTTCAGAATGAGACACCGGGTCAGCAGTGAGACTTGTGGTAGCCGTGAAGTGTGGAGTCTTAAATCCGGTTAGTTTTACTAGTTGAAGTGATTTAGTAACAGACTGACTGTAGAGGGGGTCTTTACAGACTAACAGGTGTTACACAGAAATCTGTAACCCGGCAGATTGTCTGCCGCTAAAGGAACTAGTAGCTTAGACTAGCAAGCTAACTTTGTTTGTATAGCACTGTAAGGTAAACAGTCGTGATGACTATTGACCCTTTCCCAGATTGCTGGTAAACAATCGTTTACCTCTGGCAGGAGGCTGCGGTCCATCAGGACCAAAACCTCACGCCACAAGAACAGTTTCTTCCCGTCTGCTGTCAGCCTTATCAACAAGGCCTGAATCCCCCCTGACACTCCTCATACTCCACCTCTACCACTGACTCTACTGTCACACTGACAGCACCATAACTCTATGCGTTACATTAACGCTCACCTTGAACATCCTGTTCATTTGCACATTTTCATTTGCACATCATTCTTGTAATTGTTCACTGCCAGCTGGTCTGCTCCTTTTATCCTTTTACCCAAAAAACAGATTGTGTATATATATTTATATTGTATAGTCATATTTTCTACTTTTTAAAATAGTTTATATTGTTAATTTGTTATATTTTCTATTCTTTAAATAGTTTATATTGTTAATTTGTTATATTTTCACTTATTAGTTATTTGATGCATGCACCAATATCACCACAACAAATTCCTCGTATGTGTAACATCGTACTTGGCAATAAAGCTTTTTCTGATTCTTCTGATTCTGATTCTGATAATGTGGATATAGTGGTTAAGTGGTTAAAGGCAAGCATTACATCAAGTTGTAATTTCAGAAATGTAGATCACGTTAGTTATGCAGCCTTTAAAACCATGAAAAACACAATATATGCCTTCATGCCAAATCTAAAATGATATATAGTACAGTATCTTGACGACAATATAATATCCCAGCACTAATCTTAAATTAAGGACCATTCACTTGCACCATCCAGAATTGAAAGTTACATGTCGAAATCCCCTTGCTTGACGTTTCCCCTGTAAATCAAGGGCATCGTTGTTTGTGTTGGTGCAGTTGGATGTTTTTTTAAAAAGCTGATTATTCGACCTTATGTTCAGATAAATTCATCTGAATGTTTGAGAGGGCATTTAGATACTATCTCTCCATCGTAGTTTGTCCATCCGATAGTACTTACAAGTTCATTTTGCAACGGTAAAATCCTCTTGTCAGTGCATATCGCGGTCACACATTTCCGTTAATTTCATATTTTAGATTTTTTTTTTTTCCTAAATTGAAAGGGGCAGAAATATAATCATATTAGAATTCTTGGATGGATCAGTGATTCCCAACCTCTATGATTGTTTATGTCTGTCTGAACTGTTGTCAGCAGTTGTATCGGCTGGTTCTGATCAGGTAATAATCTAATTTTTGGAGGCATGAAGAGATGTAATTCTCCACTAATTTACAAAGTAAAAAACACTGGAACCTCTGACTTCATCAGCTGAGCATCAGTCATGAGGCGTTCACTTGATATCAAACAAAATAAATGACAAAACTGGAATCATTGCTAACTGAAACTCAGTCTGTATGGCTCTGGTTGGTTCTGTGTGACTAATGAGCTTAGCTCGTGCCTAGCTGTCACATGACTAGTAAAGTGAAAGGTCTAGAGTGACTAGTAGTGTCCAGCACTCCCTGTCTAACCTTGTTTTTATTTCAGAATTTCTTAAATCTGTTGAGGTGTGGGACATTTGGAAGAATATTACTTGTTGTTGTCTTTGAAATGTCATGGAGTGAAGCATGAGGTTCAGCACCATTGCTCATTTTAGCTTGTGAATGTATAAATGTATGTGTTCTTCCTTTGAGATAACCATTCATACCCTGTATTTTATTTAGATACCTTTCACACAGCAGGCACTGATTTATCATGTTTTTGAATAAAAGATGTAGCTCCTAGATGAATAGTTATCTTTCATGTCCAAATCATTCATCCCCTCCTCTCCTCCACCCCAGTGTGTCTGTCTTCTATTTCTTTTTAATCCATCCACTTTGGCCTGCCCTAACAGGCGCGGCTGGAGAGAATGGCCGAGTTTCAGCAGAGAGGGGAGGACTTGGAGATTAACTTTGCAGAATGCAAGAGGCTTTTAGAAGAAGCCCAGGGACAGCTGAAGGAGCTGGAAGAAGGAAGGAACGTGGGCGAGGAGGATGAGGAGAGAGAAGCTGAGCTGAAGAAAGTCCAGGCTGAGGTGAGAAAACTGAAGAAGAACGAAAAGTCGTTTGAGAAAATGATCGAAGAATACCGGCGAGAAGAAAAGAAGCTGCCCTGGAATGTTGACACCATCAGCAAAGAAGGTTTCAGCAAGGTGAGGCATGACATCAAGTATACAAGATGTAAAAGATGGAGAGTGACTTGCCAGTATCCTGCTTTATCTTTCAATTGTTTTCTAGAGTGTGCTCAACGTCAAGCCTGCTCCAAAGGAGGAAACGGTGCAAGAAAAAGTGGAGAAGCATAAGACCTTTGCAGAGCAGTACATGAAGGAAATCAAACATTTTGGTATGCTTAAGTCTGGCTGTGACTGAGAATGTTTTTTGTCTTTTGCTGTGCTGCTTCCTCACATTGTCCCTTTCTTTTGAATTTACTTGTACTGTAAACTTGACCATGCTCACCCTTACAGACACTCAATTTGAGTTGTAAGCCTCTTTATTTTAAATGCAGTCAGTGTCCAAATATTCTCAAGGCCACTGAATATCTAATGGGCTTCATGCAAAATTGTTCCCTCATTCACTGTTTCCAACTCACTTTTGGGAGAATTAATGATTAACGGGTCAAATGGCAATCAAAAAGAAGTTTGGGTATATCTATATATCTATATCTATATCTATATCTATATATATATATATATATATATATATATATATATATATATATAGAGAGAGAGAGAGAGAGAGAGAGAGAGAGAGAGAGAGAGAGAGAGAGAGAGAGAGAGAGAGAGAGAGAGAGAGAGAGAGAGATATAGTTAGATATATATATACTTATAGATATATATAGTTAGATATATATATACTTATATATATAGTTATATAGTTATATATAGTTATATAGTTATATTTTTATATATATATATATATATATATATAGTTATATATATATATATATATATATAACTATATATATATATAGTTATATATATATATATATATATATAGTTATATATATATATATATAGTTATATATATAGTTATATATAGATATATATAGTTATATATATATGGATAGTTATATATAGATATATATATATATATACACTAATATATAGATATATATATATATATATATATATATATATATAGTTATATATAGTTATATATAGTTATATATATATATATATATAGTTATATATAGATATATATAGTTATATATAGATATATATAGTTATATATATATGGATAGTTATATATAGATATATATATATATATATACATATACACTAATATATATATATATATATATATATATATATATATATATATATATATATATATATATATATATATAGATATATATATATATAGATATAGATATAGATATATAGATATATTAGTAGTTGGCTCTCAGTTAAGTGTATCATGATGCTGGATGTGCTTGTGTGTGCACCAGGTATGTTGCGTCGCTGGGACGACAGTCAGAAGTATCTGTCAGACAACCCACATCTGGTGTGTGAAGAGACCGCTAATTGCCTTGTTGTCATCTGTATTGACTTTGAGATAGATGAGGTGAGTGCATGTTCTGTGTAAAAAAACAAAAAAAAAAGAACCTTCTACCAGATAAAGCTTTGTAAATTCTCCATGTACTCATACATGTCAGAAACATGCACTGATGGAGCAGGTGGCCCATCAGACCATCGTCGTACAGTTCATCTTGGATTTGGCCCGGAAACTTGAGGTCGACCCAAGAGGCTGCTTCAGACAGTTCTTCTCAAGGATCAAGGTGTGTAGCTAGCACAGCATGCTCACCTGTACCTTTATATCTGTGTAGTCACCTGCCATGGGGAATGTAACTTTTTGTTGGCCTGTTTGTTGGAGTTTTAACTTTAATTACGGCCCTGTCAGACTGCAGACAAACCGTACCTCGACATGTTCGACCACGAGCTGGAGTTGCTGAAGGAACGGGTCCGCAGCTGTGCTCAGATTCGTATGGAGAGCGCTATGAAGGAGCTCGAAGAAGAAGAGAGGCAGAAGAGACTGGGCCCCGGTGGTTTGGACCCTGTAGAGGTCTATGAATCTCTGCCAAAGGTAAATCATTCACACACACGCAAGAGTATTGCAGTGGGAGGTTTGCCACAATGGTCAGCAGATGTTGTCTGATAAAATTAAATTACTGAAAATTAGGTAACAAAAGCAAACAGATGAAGGATGAAAGTAGCAGCATGGAGTAACTTCAGTGGAGTGCAACAAACTGGTAGTAAACAAGACTACTGTCAAACAGTAGTTTTGAAGATGGACTTAAAAAAAAGAGTACTTTTGTTTAATGCTGAGTTTACAAGAAGACACAAACAATAATGATAATGAACGAGCAGTTTGGTGACCTCTTACTCTAAGAATGGTGTCTAATTTGAGACCATGTTAAAGAAAAGATAAACTGATGTAGAGGGAAGGCAATTTAATGAAAGATTGGAACAAGAATATATGTTTGTGCTTAATGGAGACAAGCCAGTATGATTTAAACTGCAACTAAAAAAAGTGTGTGTTGTCTCCGTCTACACCCCTCCAGGCTGTGAGAGAAAGCAGCAGGCCTGTAGAGTGTATCCCATTTCATCCAGTTTGCACACCACAACAACGGTGTTTCTATACTGGCTAAAGCTACAAACCAGAGGGATCAATACAGCAGATCAACTCATACAAGCTAGCATTAGCCATCTGGTACAAATTATTGTGTTGTCCTTGTCTTGTTTAATTTACCTACCATAAAGTATATATTTTTTATGAGTAGGAGAGTAAAGGAATTGAGTTTCTTGCCAATCTATGTCACTGCTATAGTTTTCTCAAATTACTTTAAATTTCTTTCTGTTTGAGAAAATGTTTGTCTCCACCTAGAGTTCACATACTGTTAGCTGCTCCTGACGTGAGCTATTTAAATAGATCTTCTTTCATAGTCACGTCTCGTGCGAGAGACTGAATATTTTCACAGGTTTCAAAACCGTTGTAGAAATTGAAGTCAGTGTTTGCGCAGTCTGTTGATATGAACCGTGTTGCCATTTGGATAATCAGAGAAGTCAATACACAGCTCAGCAGAATGGACTCCACCAGTCGGGCATGAGCTGTCTGTGCAAGGTAAATTACATAATCTACTTTCCTTGAGCTTTCACATAAGCCTGAATACAGTTGTTGGCTAAATTCAGTTGAGTAAATAAGGTAAAATGAGTTGAAAAATGAAACATGTTAAATTATTGATCTAAGTGTTCGTATGATGACATTTTAGACACGACCATTAAAGCATTTTTTCTGCTTTTCCTCCACTCAGATTCAGTGCTGACAAACCAGAAGCTGTACTCTGTTCACTAGTTTCACTGCATCTCATTACTTCTTTGACAATTGTTGTTTCATAGGAGATGCAGAGGAGCTTTGATGAGAAGAATATTCAGATGCTGCATGAAGCCATCAACAAACTGGACATTGAGGTTTGTAACTGAGCCGCAGCCTAAAATAGTCACTTCTAGTCAATATAAGTAACCTAACGAGGACCAGGTGTTGTACTGGCTCAAAATGAGTTGAAGGCAACATTCACAGCACCTGTTTCTGGTGCTGTCACAAAATACCACTGGAATGTATCTTTGTCCATTAAGTCATTCTGTTTTTCTTTCCTCAGGAGGGAAAGTACTACCTAAGGAGGTGTATTGACTCTGGACTGTGGGTTCCTGAATCAGGAGAGGCTGACGATGAAGAGGGAGAGGATGAAGAGGAAGAGTATGAGGAGGAAGAGGAAGAAGATGAAGGAAAACATTAATAACAGAAGGAAGTATCTAGATTAACGGCACCCATCACCGGGATTTGATAAGAAGTCTAGAAGAATGTCGGAACCTCTCAGGGTACCAAATTAACCAATTGAAGTCAGAGGCAGTGGTGCTGGTGGGGAATGACCAGCAGAATCGTTAGGAAAATTAGAATTTCACCCGTCAATAGATTCAGATACTTTGGGATAATTATAACTTCTGAAACTTCACAATTGTTTATGGCTGATTTTGGAAAACTGATGGCATACTTTAGAGCATCTCTTTACGTTAACAATCAAAGGGACTATTAAGAAGAAGATATATCATATAAATATAGAATATTACAAGAAAAGAGTCAAGATTTTTCAACCATACACATATTTTAGGTTTTAAAAACGGATACACAGTATTTCTGAGTATATTGGCAGCAGTTGTTTCATATCTTGTAAATTAAGGTGATTTACTGGACTGTTTCTCTTCACATTGAGATACTGTTGATATTAATTCATAGCATACTTTCTGGTTGTTAGCTGTTCATTTGTTTGTTTGTTTTTCTTAACCTACTGTGTGTTTTCCTGTATTTTCCCCTGAGAAGGAACAAAAACCAAAAAGAACACTGAAAGATACTTAAATCTGTGGACTTACAGGACACACAGGTGTGAGCTTGGTCCTTGAACATGATGACTGCACTGTACGATTACATTTAACTTGATGAAAACAAATAAAAAGAATTAAAACAGATATATCGGTTCTTCGCCTCCATTTTGACCCTAAATTTTGATTAAATTAAAGTGAAAAGTGTCCATCAGTGTGCAAACAAAAGACCTCATGCAAGAAGCGACATACTAACAAAGATTGCAGAGATCTGATTCTGAGAACATTAGCCTACAGCTCAGATACATCTAAAGAAAATCATCCAGTTCTGATATTTTTCTATGTGATAAAGATTTGCATGCCATCGCACACGTACATTATAAATGTCAGTCAACAGCGCCACCTTGAGTCTGTTTGATGACACAGCACATAAAATAAAATCAAAAGCTTGTACTGTGAACACCAAACCATCTAGTTGCCTCGCTTATCATTTCTGTGATCTGTTAAGTTCAGAGTGTAACGTTCCCAGATGGACTTTGCACATTATTCAAATCCTGAGATGCTGCTTTGTGTCCAGCATATTTATAAATGAGGTTAAACTTTAACTAAGTCTATTTTGTGGAGAAAAAAAGGTAGATATTCAGCTAGATTGTGAGAATATTTGTAGTTTTTTGAGAGTTCATCTGTGGCGCGGTAGGAACTCCAGTCAGTCTGACAAACGAGCAGGGCAAATATATCAGCAGATATATGAACAGACGAGTGACAAATTAAATCAGAAACCTGCAGATCACTTCAAAATGTTTTCCTTTTTGCTGTGTTGAAACATTTTCTGCCCTGATGGGAGCGGTCTCTTCTGGGACACGAGTGGTCACTGAGCGGTGTGACGAGTATGAAAATGATATGAATCACATGCCGTGGCCTTTTTTTTTTTTTTGCAGTCACCAGATCTCAGCTTAATTAAATACATGTGGGAGATCTTGGGCCAACATGTCAGACAGTTCACTCCATCAGCATCATTAACACACTTCTGGAAGACCAGTTGCTGTTCTGGCAGCATGTGATGGCCCAATACCTTACTGAGGGAGTTTTGTCTCAGCCGCCTGTAGCTCTCTAAGTGTACGTCAGCCAATAAGTACAATATCAAAATACTTTTTTATTAAATACATTATAATAACAGGAAATTGCAGTACAGAAATGACAAAAGATCATTTAGAGAAAAGTATGTAAAACAACCTTTATCAGGGTGTTTTTTAACTCTTAAATATCAGAATTGATAATTACCCAATATAAAAAATCCAGGATTTGAACTCCGTCAAGAGTTAAATTGGATGTATTTGGGGTGACAAAGCTCCGCCTGGCTTTGCACATTTGTATATAACGTGATCCGGGTTGTAGCGAATGAAGGTTTTCATCATCACTAATTATTTTCAGGATTGATTTATTAAGTCTGAATGTCAATAATATAGAGAAGCAGCAAGTTTAAAGCGTAAACTAGAGAATTTTTGCACTACTAAAATAATTCACCGAATATCAAAATAAATCTTGTGTTGAATGACTATTTGGTTATGATTGATTTAATCTCCAGGGCTCCACTGACCACACGCTCTGTTGAAAAGAGCCAAGCTTGAAAAAAAGGAATATTTTTAGTGTGTATTTTAAATAACAATACATTTTATTGTGTATTTACCCTTTAAAGCAGTGAGACTCTGTTTCTAAGTTGTATTGCAGCGCGTGCACAGTTAATCAGGCTTTATTTGTTTCTGATCCGTTTATTAACTTTTTCACCGGTTGCTGTTGAGAAAGTTGCCGTCCCATTGTGCTGATGTGAATCCTGACTCATTTTTGCCATTCTTCTTCTCTCCACATCTCTCTCTCGCACTTGCATAATTAATTGCTGGGTCATTCTCTGCCCCCCCCACCGCCTCTCTCCCTCTCTCTCCCTCTCTCTCCTTCATAATTAATTGGTGGGTTTGATTTAGTGGTCTGTGCAGGATTTTTGAGGCAAAGCTTCTTTGTGCAGTCACTTTTGTAAATAGAAAACAATCAGCGTAGGCTGGGGGCATAAATCAAATCTAGATAATGCCTATAAAAGCTGATGGGAGAGTAACAGAATAGCGTCGCGGCTTCATGCAGAACTGCTGGGCTGTGTTTATTCGTCTGGTCGTATCAATGCAGTCGTGTCCTCTCTGGATGTGTGAATGTTTTACTGTAGAGCAGCAATGTTTAATCGATTAGTCGTCAGCTAATTTGACGATTGATTGCGTTTGAACATTTTTTAAGAAAAAGAAGCCAGAATTCTCTGATGTCGTTCTTAAATGTGATTATTTTCTGGTTGCCTTTAGTTCTCTCTGACAGCACACTAATTCACTGTGGGTTGAGGCTAAAACAAGACATCTGAGGACGTCATCTAGATCTTTGAGAAACATCGATTGACCCTTTATTTATAGCAACTAATTGATTAATCGAGAAAGCAGTCGATAGGTTAATGGACAACTGCAATAACAGTATGTTGTAGACTTCTAATACTGATTTTTATAAAGGGAAAAAAAAACTAGCAGAGTTTAAGTTTCTGAATGTCAACTGTGATCATCAGAGATTGTTCTTATAGACGATCAATATGTGTGTTTGTCTGATAGAGCTGAATTTCTCAAGCAACAATATTCTCCAGTTCCAGCTTCTCAAATGTGATGATATGCTGTCTTTTCTTGTTTTACATTAAAGTTAACTGAATATCTTTCAGTTTAGGGTTTAGGACTATTGGTCAGACCAAACAAGCAATTTTAAGGATGTCATCTTGAGCTCTGGGCGCATTTTTTCACTATTTTCTGACACCAAACGAGGAATCAGCTATTTTTAAGGGGGGAAAAGAAGTGGAAATCTCTGATTCCAGCTGCGTAAAAGTAAATATTATCTGGTTCCTTTTCTCCTCTATGACCGTAAGCTGAATGTCTTTGGGTCGTCAATAAAAAAATGTAAAACGTCACCCTCTGGCTTTGATCAACATTTTTCACCATTTCTGAAGTTTTAAAGACCGTACAACTAATGATTAATCAACAAAATAATAAGTCAGATAGTTTCTGACTGTTTGATCTACTCACATTTTGTGTACTATCGGTGTGTCTACAGTATCTTTTTTTTTTTTTTTTTAACAAGCAAAACTGTCAAATACTCTCTGGTTCCAGCTTTTCAAATATGAGGATTTCCTGCTTTAACTTGTGTTACGTTATAGTAAACTGAATATCTTTGGGTTGTGGGACAAATCAAGACACTTTAGAACGTCATCTTGTGCTTTCACTGATTTTCAGTGATTTTTTCAGCTAGTTTTGTAATCGGGAAAACAACAACAGGTTGATCAGCAGTGAAAACGTTGTTGGTCGCAGCACTATCACACTGATTTAAAAGTCAGCAAGACTAAAAGTCAGCTCAGGTTTAGTCAAATGTTCTCTCGTTCCAGCTTCTTAAATGTGACTTTCTGCCTTCGCTTGTCTTAAATTATTGATCACTGAGTATCTTTGTGTTTGGGACTGTTGGTCAGACAAAACAAGAAACGTTAAGACGTCATCTTCTTCATGTTTTGACACCAGAGGAGGAACCACTCTGAAGATAAGGTAATCAGCTGATTAATCGATTGACTTTCTCGTAGGTTATCATCATACTAAAGTATAAAGTGTTGCTTAAACCCAACAGGCATGTTCCTCTTTGCTCCTCGTCTTTGGGAGGCTGAGTGTCCACATTTGTTTTCGTAGGTGGCAGATAAGGATAAGCAATAAGGGGGGAGCGTGATTCCTGTTTTAGGTCTTAAAATGGACTGCATGTCCTTGGATGACTGTAAAAGGACATGGGAGGAAAAAAGGGTGAGTGAGTAACA
Organism: Acanthopagrus latus; assembly: GCF_904848185.1. NCBI lineage: Eukaryota > Metazoa > Chordata > Actinopteri > Spariformes > Sparidae > Acanthopagrus > Acanthopagrus latus. Next base: position 5,724,202 of record NC_051039.1, on the reverse strand, counting down.
GGAAACATGGATCCTCATTGTGATGTTTTTAATATGAGCGGTGTGTGGGCGAGTATAATGAAGAGAAATGACAGCTGACTACTGAGGCAGGGAATCGGCGTGTGGCTGCTAATAAGAGGAGAAGGAAAAAAAAATAAAGGCAGGGGTACCGATGGAGGGAGGAGGAGCAGAGGCTGTTGTATGGGATTAATGGACACAGTGTGTGTCTGTGCCGGTGGAGGGAGGTGAGGGGAGGGGAGATGGGCTTCTCCACGGAGGATGTGGTGGTGGAGGAGGAGGAGGAGGAGGAGGTGGTGGTGGTGGTGGGGGGTAGGCTGGGGGAGACCACTGTGGCAGGGGAGAGGGAGAGGAGAGACAGGGAGGGAGGGAGCACTGGTGAAGCCGCGGATATTCATGAAGACGCCAAGTGTTTTTTCTCTCGCCGTGGTGACACACTGCTAGTCTGCAGAGAGACGGAGGGGAGAGCGGGGAAAGAGAGAAGAAGGGGAAGGAGACGGGTGAAAGCAAGACGAGGCCCAGCCCATCTTTCCATTGATCTTGAGGCGATCAAGGTGAGTGTGTTTTTATTCTTACATGCTGCAGCCTCACTGTGTGTGTGTGTGTGTGTGTGTGTGTGTGTACATGTGTGTCTGTCTGACACATATCTCTTGTTGTGCGTGTGCAGACAGGCGTGATGGCAGGGCTGTCCTCATGTATGCATGCTCTTTCTCTCTCTCTCTCTCTCTGTATTTTATATATATTTGGGTGTTTTGTAACAGAAGAGCGGGCTGGTAGTTGAGCTGCATATTGATGCATTGCTGCTTGGTTTTATAAGCTGCTTTATCTGTAGTGGAGGTGGTTCTGGTGGCAGCCATGGTGTGTGTCTGTGTGTGTGCTCAAATTTCTCATTGTCTGTGTATATATATGTCACTGTGTCACCATGCATTTGTTGATTTCTCCACACAGAGCTCTCTTTTTTTTTTCTTTTTTTTTTAAACTCCATGCAGACTCTGGTGTGAGTGCTCTCGTTGAGTGGGTGTGTTCTTGATGACCCCTGGTAAAAGTCGTCTCCGGCACTATCTTGTCTTGTTTAGCAGCTCAATCAAACACACTCTGATATGCTGAATCTGTCCTATCCGATGGAATTAGGTCATCTCGGACTGCTCGGAGTAATTATATAACATCAGAGAGCTTTGGTGTTGCAGTATCTGCTCAGAATTAGCCCCACTGTAGGTACAGCTCCCTGCAATGCCACGGCAGCCAAAATATTGTGTCAGGGTTGCCCCCTTTTATAAGGTGACCAACTATTTGTTTGGATATTTCTATTCATAGTCCATTCATTTTTTGTTTTTTTTTTATTCCATGGACAAGCTTTATATTGTGGAAAAAACTATAGGAATTTGTTTTCAAAAGGTGGTTTATGTTGCTGAAAGATTTAAGATGAAAACATCTGACGATGCATCAAAATAATTCAGTATGAGGAGGCAGGACAGAGAGTTCTCAGAGGAGGAAGGACAGATGACTCAAAAAGAGAAAATTAGCTCGTGTTTACTCATCATTTCTGTTTTTCTCTCAGGGAATCTACACCGAGGAGGACCCGCTGAGACGGATTCAAGGATGAATCCTGGCAGATCAGACCTGGAATTTTGACTCAACATCTCTCCCGATGCTGAATTTGGATCCGACTGACCGACCAGACGATGGAAAACTGATCTGACGGAGGAAACACTTTTGTGCAACTTCTCCCACAAACTGGATCTGGATTATTTATCGATGGAAAACTGCATTCATGCGGGATCAGGTTTACAACTGGGAATTGTCATGCGAACAATACTCCACGTTGGTTAAACATATTAGAAAACTTGAGAAAAGGTTTTCTTCAGCGGTGGCATCATGAACTCTCAGCCGGATACCCCACTGGCTCGTCCGGCCAAAGCAAGACGACATGCAGACGGATTTATTTTTGCCCAGCAGCTCGTAGCGTTCCTCAAAATGGAGTAAGGATTTTTATTTGTTTTTTAATTTTTCCCCTCTTCAACTTGTGGACAAACAACAGATCCAAACAAAGGTCACCCACCAGCGACTGAACCTGGAGCCTCTGAGGGCCACATAAATGCACCTTTAGCGTTTGACGGCAGGTTGGACGCCCAGTTTCCATCACCTGAACACTGAGGTGTGGACAGAGCAGGAGCGAGGCGGTTGGCTGGCTGAGTCAGCTCCGATGGGGGCCGGTTGTGACCCGGTCTGACCCCGGTTTGACCTTGCAGTGACCTTTGACCTCTCCGGTCCTGGCTCTCCACCTGCTCTGCTGCCTGGGTTCCGGAACGCTCCGCCCTGGGGCCCAGAACGAGCCAATCAGAATGAAGAAGAGCCGCAGCGTGCTGTCTGTGACTGGAGAAGAGGTGAGAAGGAGAATATAAACAACCAGAGTCATGCAGCAGACAATCAGCTAACTTTGCCTCTAGTTTCCATGTATTTTCCATGTATTTACCAGAGCAGACTGTGTATGTGTGTGTGTGTCTGTGTGTGTGTATGGGATTTATTGAATGCCTACAATGGCATACAGACCTTTGTGTGATGACTTCCACACAACCGAGGCTCCCTTTGTTCTCGTCGTCGAGGTATTTGGACGCACTCAGAAGATCTGTCTCCTCCGTCCTCCACTCACACATCGTGAACAGTTCAGTCAGTCTCAGTCCTCTATGTAAATGAGCCCCGGCCTCATGAGTGCTCCATGTAAATGAGCTATTTTCTTTTAAAGGTAACATGCTGGCTGAAGGACATAATAGCCTTCATTATTCAAACGGTCTTTTATCGATTATGCTGAGCAGGTGCCTGATACAAATGTGTATGTCTTTGTGTACTGTATGTGTGTGTGTGTGTGTGTGTGTGTGTGTGTGTGTGTGTGTGTGTGTGTGTGTGTGTGTGTGTGTGTGGATCTCTCTACATCTGGGTCTGGACGACATCAAACGCAGCATGGAAGCAACACGGCACTGTTGCCTAGCAACTGCTACCATTCCCCTAGTGTTTTGTTGCTACGGTACTGCAGTGCAGATCAGCCTCTAAGAGCTCGGTCTGTGGAGGCCTCATCCCAGACACACACTCTCTCTCTCACACACACACACACACACACACGCATGTAGCTGATCACACGCATGGTCGTGCATGCATGCAAACACACACACACACACACACACATTGATAATTTATTGCTTGTGTTTCTGCAGAAGTTTCTTCACTCGTCGGAATATGATAATGGCAAATCAATATGGTTTAGTAAATGTGCCAAAATAACAATCATATGCAGCGATTTCCTTAATTTTGATTAAGTAAATCTTGATCCTTGATTACTGACTGAGTTTTTGTTATTTCACACACAAAGCAAGGGGAAAAAAAGGTGTTTTGTATCTCTGTCTCTGTTTCCCTCACCTGCACGCCTCCCTGTCTCCCAGGGCAATGACACAGATATAACAGGTGCTGGGGAGAAGGCGGAGTCATCTCGCTACAGCCGATCTTACACGTCCGGGGCCACGCTGGGGGCCGAGCTACGCAGAGGGAGGAGCAGAAGACTCTCGTCTAGTCTCCAGGTATGATAGAAAGCATGGGTGCATTAACCTGCTTGTGGCTCTGGGGTAAAAATGAGCTGTTGTTCCCTAATAAACCCCCTCCTCCTTAGTTAAACACAATATTAAATGTTCAACGTTATTGTTGATTTAGCAGAATTAATGTTCATTCAGATACATTAAAGCTCAATAATCAACATTTTTTTAATAAATAAAAGATGGAATGACTATGTGTAATCTAAAAGGAGTCTCGCAGTGACGAACCTGCGGAGAGTTACCTCCCCACTCCTCAGCTCATTGTTTTGGTTTAATGGCCTGCAGCTTTACTGTTTTAGTTCTAGCAGCTGTTCTGAGGGAAATAATCTGCCTGCCTGTAAACAGACAACGTTCGCTACATGCTGGTGAAGAAAGTGGTGGATTCATTTGTTTTTCTCAGGAGTCTGGGAAGAGCCAAACAGAGCTCAAAGATAAAATATTGGACATCTTTCATCAAACAGCTGGTATTGTTCCGCCATAACTGCCTGGATGTGTACAAAGTCTCAACTGTTAGCTCACAAGTTTGCTATATTCACTGGTGGAAGAAGTTCTGTAGTTGCAACAGACCACTTTTCCTCCCCCCCAAGTGTTTTTTCTAAGTGGTATTATTGTTGGCACTTCTGTTGCAAAGGTAACTGGATCGTTTCCGTTCTCCTCAGAGTCACAAATAACAGCAACACAGGACAAAAAAACGTGAGTTTATTCAGTCATTTAGTCTCTAATAGAAATAAATCATCAGTAAACCTTCCTTTGTCCAGGCCGACTGCTCCCACTGGGAGAAAAAAACTGTACAGTGATATCGACGGTCAGAGATAACGATGTAAACGCTGATGTTAGAAAGAAGTTTTATCAGCTAAATGTACATGAGGTATCAAAAGTAATAGTACTCACAATGTTATTCTGTTTTATCACTAACAAATACATTAACACTTGAATGTTGTAGCTTTAGGTGAAATTAATTACATTTGTAATGTATTACACAATTCATAGCATGTATTTCCATGTAAAAAATAGTTTCTAACTATTGATGTGAAATAAATGCAGTAGAGTAAGAGGTACAATATCTCCCTCAGAGATGTGATGAAGTAGAACTGTAAAATATACAGTATACTCCAGTAAAGAACAAATGTACTCACGCAGAGTACTTGACTAAATTTGCCAAGTTACATTCCAATACCAGCTTAAAGGGAGATTATAATATTGATGATGAGGATGTATATTTACCAACATGGCTTTTTCAGAGCTGATTATAAGACATTAAGGAGACTGAAAAGTGATATTTGTGACTGATATTCATTTGCCGCAAAAACTAAACTGTTTTATTGGAAGTGTGACACAAAAATCACAGATATCGATAACTGGATATATCAGCCAGTGTTTACATCAGGAGGTTCTGCTCATTTATCTTAGAAATCTGGTAATTGAAGGAAATATTGGGATTATTTATTCATTTCATCTCCATATCGCACCTGGCCGGAAAAAAACACACAAATACAAAATAAAACTGTACCGCATACACTTAAAAATGGTCAACACAGTTTGAAAATATGTGATCAAGTTATCAAGTAATGATTTTACGACCACACAACTGAATATTAAACACACTACATGCACCAATATGCATTTAATCAAGTGCTCACAGACCAGCTGGTGATTTGTATCATCTACAAATCCTTCCCTCTGACTCCACAGGTGCCCTGCTGGCTTCGCCCTCGGGACCGCACTCGATCACCAGAGGTCCTGAACAATGTGTCGCGTCCAACAACTCTTCCCCTCCGCATCCCACCGCGCATCTCCATCACACAGGCAGACACCGACAGGTTCACTCGCTACTCAGCTTTATTTCAAACCGCTGGTTATTTCAGCCCGCAGGGGGGGCTTTGCTGGACGTTTCATTTCTTTCATCTCTGACCATCAAACGTTTCCTTCTCTCCTCGTGGTCTAGTTATGAAGCAGAAAATGGCGTGTCACCGGGTCACACCCCACTGGGTTCGCAGAGTCCTGGCCTCACCCTGCACACCTCCTTCCCCCAGGGCCAGAGAAGAGAGTCCTTCCTCTACCGCTCTGACTCGGACTACGACATGTCGCCCAAGACGGTTTCACGCAACTCCTCCCTCGCCAGTGAAGGGTGAGACTCGGCAAGCAAGACAAAAAAAGAATAAATTATGTTACGAAATAAGAAATATCACCGTTGTTTCCTAATTTCACCCCCCTGTCCTTTCGTCTCTCTCTCAGGCACACAGGAGAGGACTTCATTGTCACACCTTTCGCTCAAGTGAGTTTTGCATCACAGATATTCATCGTTACACTACATATTCTGTAAAATATTTCATAAATTAGTCTCTACCTATCACGTTCTGCTGTGTGGTTATTTAGGTACTGGCCAGTCTACGATCAGTACGGAGCAACTTCACCATCCTTGCCAACGTCTCAACCCCAACAGTCAAGTCAGTATAAACTCACTGTCCTGATCTATAGATAATATTTTGTCAGTCCACCTCTTTAGATTGTTTTTTTCCTGATATTGTTAGCCTGACCCTAACTCATTATCACTCCTCATGCCTAACTTAACCCAATGAACAAAGGCAAAAAGTACTTGCCATTCAGAGGCGGAGAAGGGCCGATCATTCCTCTGCCATCCTAGGAAAAGAATATTGGCTCGATGCAAAGTGTTTACCTGCATGCACATGAAGCCCACTCAAACACGAGTGGAAACCAGAACGCTTCCACTTCCAAAATCTGCCTCTTGCCCACAGATTCCACGTTTGAATCCAGATATCTGTTTGTAGAGATTACGTGCTCACAGCGCATGTACAGTGTTGTTTTCAATACACTTTAATATAGCTTGATTTATTCCTGTATGCAACAGCTTGCCAGGTCCGCGTGGTAGAAAAAAAAATAAAATAAAGACAAACACTGTCAGTCACAAAACTAAAAACTCATCTAAGAAGATCCACCGCTGCTAATTTGTTGCTAACGTAAGTCAGTCTGCAGTTTGTGCCTGGTCTAACCGAACTGCTGTGTCCTCAGGCGGTCTCCTCTGGGTGGAGTGTGCGTCAGTCCCAGGGCCACACTGTCAGACCAGCAGTACCAGCAGCTCGCACTGGACACACTGGAGGAGCTGGACTGGTGCTTGGACCAGCTGGAGACCATCCAGACACACCGCTCCGTCAGCGAAATGGCCTCCAACAAGGTGCGCGACCGTCACTGAACCAACCAGTTCAACCAATATATCAGCAATATATCACTATGTTAGTGCACAGTGGAGAATTAAGAATAGAAATAACAGTCAAGTTAGTTGATTTTAACACATTTTCTTCACATGATTTCCACATTTTCTGCTAGTTGTTATTTATAGGATTTTACTGCCATCTTATGATTATTGTTACCTTCACTTGAGCACCAGAACAAACTGCCACAGAAGATATCTTTGTTGAATAAAGAAATCTGAGGTATCATTGCCAAAAAATGTTTGGTGTGCAATGATTGGCTGATCAGATTTTTTTAAATCTGAGGTAAATATAAGGGCTTCAGCTAATGTTGATTATTTTTTTCCATTAATCGCTAATGTTTTTGGTTTATAAACTGTCAGAAAAATGTCAATCAGTGCTTCCAAAACTCTTCAAAACATCTTGTTCTGTCCTTATGAAAGTATTCACATTTTAGAAGCTGGAACCAGCCAATTTTGACTTTTAAAAGTTACTCCAACCTGCTAATCGATTATCAAAACAGTTGGCGAGTAATTTAGTAGTTGGCAGCTAATCGATGAATCATTGCAGCTCTAATATCTTCTGTCTTTGGTGTCTATGCTGAATGTTGAACAGAGGAGGAAGCACTTTTCCAACTTGGATACGGAGTCACGTCTAAAACTCAGAGAAACGGCACATCTCTGACTGTTTTGCTCTCATTCTGCCACAGTTTAAGAGGATGCTGAACAGAGAGCTGTCCCACCTGTCAGAGATGAGTCGCTCTGGTAACCAGGTGTCTGAATACATCTCCAGCACCTTCATGGGTGAGTGGGACCACAATCTGATTTCTGTCCACATCACATTTCTGACCTTTACCAAACAAAAACAATAAACCTGTCTGTCTGTGTGTGTTTGTCCTCCAACCTGTAGACAAGCAGAACGATGTGGAAATCCCGTCTCCTACTCTGAAAGACAAACCTATGAGTCACATCAGTGGAGTGAGGAAACTGTCTCACAGCTCCAGCCTCTCCAGCACTTCAATGCCTCGCTTCGGTGTCAACACAGACCACGAGGACGAGCTCGCCAAGGTCTCGCTGTCTGTCTGTTTTTCTCTGACTCACATAAAATAAGTCTCACGGATCAATCGCTGCTCAGACTTTGACTCTGCTCTATGAACACTGAAAATATGTTTTTTTTTATCTTGATCACACAAGATAAGAAACATCATCTTTCAGGTTTTCAAGGGCTCCGTAAAGTTGAGTAATTTCTTGTGCACAGTTTTATTTAAATTTTCTCCTTCCAGCAGTGTGGAGGAAGTGTGTTTGTGCCCTGTGCTTAACTTGTTTCACTGATTTACTGCTGAGGCTCTTTCTGGGAGGTTTCCTGTTGGACATGCGTTTGATAAAATATAATAAATTAATTATTAAATCATTTGTTGAAAATAAATCAAGCCAGAGTTTTAGCCTCTAGAAGTCACTTCCAGGTTGTTGAGCGCACCGTATTAAAACAATGTCCACAGTACATAATGATGAAATCCATTGTGATTCCTTTCGTCTGCTGTTTTGTGCTCGGCGCCTCAGTGTTTAATTCCATCCAGTCTGTAGCACCAAATGTTTGGAAAGCCCACAGTAGGATGGAAACGGTCCCTGGTTCTGCATCTTCATTTCGCAGACCATAAATCTGATGCAGCTATGCTACTTACAAATAACAACACCGAGAGCTTCCAGCCATGCCGGAGTTCTGCAAGGCTAAATGCTAATATCAACAGGCTGCTTAATATTAGTTAATCTTTTGTGGCTGAAGAGAAACTAAGTGATCACCAAAGTGATAATTCATCCTGACCAGAGCATAATGTTAGATAATGTCTTTATCATTAAGAACTGGACTTGTTCTGACCCTGACATGACAGCTATTCTGTGCCAGACTTCAGCTGACAGAAGATGAAACAGTGAGACATGCGTCTGTCAGACTTGGCCTGAGTGATATGACCTAAATACATTTCTCAGATTTTGCCTTGAAAACACAAACAGTGCTTTAATATTTCTTCTTTTGTGTTGGATAATCTCTGATGTTGTCCCAAAGTAATTTGGGGCTGTATTTTCACTTTTCAATCATCTCACATTGGTTTGTCTTGATAAATGCTGAAAAGAGCACAGAGCCATTTTCTAAATCCCAAGGTCAGATATTCTCATTGTTCATTACTCTCAAAACACAAATGTACTCAGATTACTGACACACAAGACTAAGACAAATAGCAGTTTTTTTTTCATGCAGTTCAGTTTGTCGAGTGATGTCACTGGTTGGCAGGTTTTGAGTTTGATAAGTGAAGCATGACATTGGTAATGTGCTTAACTGTCTCGCCCATGTTGAATTCTGCTGCACCTGTAGTGGATGAAGCTTTTTTTATATTGTTTTGTTTAAATGCTGACTGACTGACTCATTGTGTGTGTGTGTGTGTGTGTGTGTGTGTGTGTGTGTGTGTGTGTGTGTGTGTGTGTGTGTGTGTGTGTGTGTGTGTGTGTGTGGTCTTTGAGCAGGAGCTGGAGGACCTGGACAAGTGGGGTTTTAACATATTCAGAGTCGCAGAATTCTCCAACAACAGACCTCTCAGCTGCATCATGTACACCATCTTCCAGGTAAACAAAGCAAGTGCGATTGTGTGGGAGTGTGTGTGTTTTCTGTTCTCACCTGAAGTGTTTGTGCGTGTGCATGATGCTCTCCCACCGAAGTGTGTGTGTGAAGTTGTGTCTCCTCTCCTCCCTCCTCAGGAGCGAGAGCTGTTGAAGACATTTCGTATCCCAGTCGACACCTTTGTCACTTACGTGATGACCCTGGAGGACCATTACCATGGAAACGTAGCGTACCACAACAGCCTCCATGCTGCAGATGTCACCCAGTCCACACATGTCCTCCTCTCCACACCTGCTCTGGATGTACGTTGGTGTACACACTCAAACACACACACACACACACACACACACTCACACTGTTTGCTTGGAGGTGATTGTGTTGTGAATGATATTTTTAACAACAGTGTGACTGAGTTGTTTCCCGTCTCTTCTTCTCTGATCTCGACTCATCTTCTCGTCTCTTCCAGGCCGTCTTCACCGACCTGGAGATCCTCGCCGCTCTGTTCGCTGCAGCTATCCATGATGTCGACCACCCCGGAGTTTCCAATCAGTTCCTCATCAACACCAGTGAGTGCAGACACACACACACAAATGGTATAATATGTTTTTATGTTTGCACCAGCCGTGTTTACACCCTCCTCCTCTGTGCTCAGACTCGGAGCTGGCCCTCATGTATAACGATGAGTCAGTGTTGGAGAACCACCACCTCGCTGTCGGCTTCAAGCTGCTGCACCAAGAAAACTGTGACATCTTTCAGAATCTCACCAAGCGACAGCGCCAGAGCCTTCGCAAGCTCGTCATCGATATGGTGAGGACAACGTCTACCACGTCTCACACTGCAGGAGATAAATTATAAACAAACACACAACATGTCATTCAACTTCTTCAGCTTGTGTATTTGTTGTGGTTGCTCATCTCCTAGCGATACTGAGGATTCTGATTATTTTGATTTTGTCTAATTTGCTTTTAATGTTATTAGACCTGTCTCTCACATTGTCTTTAAGGTTGCTGACATTTTTGTTTTGTATTCACAACATTCATTTTATTTATTTCTGATTTTTCTTTGCTTTTTCATGGTAACTTTTTGCTGCCTGTCTTGACCTGGACCTTCTTAAAAATAAGGTTTTTGATGTCATTGAGATTTAAAATTGGGCCGATCCGATCTAATATTTAATCTAATGTAATCTAGTTTTCATCATTCTACATCACATCAATGCTCAATCTGGCTTCCTCAGGAGTTTCGGTTAAACAACTGGATTTCTGTTTTGTCCATACTGTCGACTTCTACATCTTTTCTTTCATATATGACAGATGAGGACAAAGGCTAGTCTGGATCTTCTGTTCTAGTTTTGTCTTGTTGTCTTCGTGTCTCCAGGTTTTGGCCACAGACATGTCCAAACACATGACCCTCCTGGCTGATTTGAAGACCATGGTGGAGACCAAGAAGGTGACCAGCTCTGGTGTGCTGCTCCTGGACCACTACACAGAACGGATACAGGTAATTGTACTCTGCTCACACAGACCATGAAATCTGTGCCCTGCAATTTATGAATGTATCATAACAAAAACTGTTCAATGTGTGTCAATTCAGGTGCTGAGGAACATGGTGCACTGCGCAGACCTGAGCAACCCCACCAAGACATTGCCGTTATACCAGCAGTGGACGGAGAGGATCATGGAGGAGTTCTTTCGACAGGGTGACAAAGAGCGAGAGAGGGGGATGGAGATCAGCGCCATGTGTGACAAACACACTGCGTCAGTGGAGAAGAGTCAGGTAACGCACGAAACTCTGTCTCACACACGTTGCATCATCCCCTCACGTATACGGATATACATATATATATATATATATATATATATATATATATATATATATATATATATATATATATATATATATATATATATATATATATATATATATATATATATTTCTAAACAGATATTTTCCCTTGATTTTATAAAATAAAATCTTTGTCTCTGTAATTCTAACGGTGCCAACAAAGAAATGACATGAGCAGAGGTTGTTGTTTGATGTGCATGCGTTGAGCCATAATCACATCGATTCCCAAAGGCTTCATGTTGGATGTACACACAGTCTGCATTAAAAAAAAAAAAAAACAAATCAATGTTTTAGTGATCTAAAATGTCCATTGTGTGTGAACAAGCAGCCATAACACAGAGGACTGTTCTGCAAAATATCCGTGTATGTCTGGATGATCCCTTAATGTGTCATTGTTAAAACACACCGAATCCAAATCGATGAATTGGAAACTGGTTTGTTAAAGCTTGAAGTCATATTTTGTGTCTTCTGATGTGTGGTTGTATGAAGTACGTATCCCCAATCAGTGTGTAGTCAGTGTGCAGGAAGCAGGGCTTTGTACCGCGGAAACTGCTGCACATAAACCGCAACAAGACGTAGCTCAGCAATGGCACTACGTTCCCTCAACCGCACAACGTTTGAGTTCCTACGCACACGCAGGAAGTAGCGCCAAAGGAAAAGGCTGTTTAACGGCAACGTTAGGCGCAAAAATTGTTAAAAACAAAGCGTGCACCTAAGTGGAAATATATATTTTAAACTTAAAGCCTTCAGTTTTTGGTGAGGTGCACACAGTCATTTATGAAGCCACTGCTGGTGTCATTCACAAACAATATAAAGTTGTGTTAGGTGGCACTGTGATGACATGAAACCACACAGGAAGACTGCATTGGCAAAGAGAGGCAGCTGTCGCACAAACATCCTCCCCAACGCCGACTTCAAAAAACACCATTTGAGTTAAACCAGCACCCCCTGCTGCCAAATGTATCAGTCTAAATTAGTTATTTATGTCTAGACAGTAAGCAACTAGTTAATTTTGTCTAAATTAGCTGAATTTGTCATACTGCATATAGAGTGATGTCCCACTTTCACACTACCTTTGAGTTAACCACACTAAGAGTTTACAGCCAGGATTCATTGAGGCTTAATGCTAACTGCATTCTGCTCACACTGATGGAGTTAACATTGTTAAACCTCACACTGAGAAGGTTGAAATGCAACAGCTGTTGACAATCCACCCGATAGTTGTTGAGATATTTCAGTCAGAACCAAAGAGGTGGGCCATCCATGTGTCCATTTATTTGGGTTTGAATTGTGGCAGGAAGAGACAGACTTCCTCTCACCGTCTCCCAACGTGAAAAATTCTTCTTTCCACAAATCGTCTAAAGTGTAATGACGCCTGGAATAAGTTCAGATACGCTCTGGCAGTCATTAAACCTTTTGTTAAAGTATTTTGGATGCATGTTTGAAGAACACATTCTGTTTCGATGTGCAGCTGGCAGTAGCTCCAGTCTTATGCCTCTGTTAATATCCATGATGTTAAACAGTGACATTTTTCCATGTCAGTTTTATGATCACACTCATGGTCAGAATTTTCTTTTCATTCAGATACTCTGCCAGTTGGATTCATCTTTACTATAAGGGAGTTGTTCAGCTGGGAAAGTTGCTTCAGATGCTTTCTTGCCAAGAGTTAGAGAGGATGAATACCACTCTCAGATTTAAAGCCAGCAGCCAGTTAGCTTAGCATAAAGAGCTGAAACAAGGGGAGTCAGATTTGCCCGATTCTGTCCAACGTTAAAAACAAAAACACAAGTGTGTAAACAACAACTCCTGATTTTACAGGGGATAATAGATAAATGAGTGAGCTTTAGAGGTTCCCGTTGGCCAGGCTAGCTGTTTCCTGTCTTTATGTTAAGCTAAGCTAACTGACTGTAGCTTCATATTTACTACACATACATGAGTGTGGTATCAATCCTCCTGCCTTTCTCAGTTATTTCCTAAAAAATATCTTTTGTTTTTTTTCTTTTCTAGGTGGGTTTCATCGACTACATCGTCCACCCGCTGTGGGAGACGTGGGCCGACCTCGTTCATCCAGACGCTCAGGAGCTTCTGGACACGCTGGAGGAGAACAGGGAGTGGTATCTGAACACCATGCCCCAGTCTCCCTCACCTCCCCCGGACAGACACCTACAACACGACCGCTTCCAGTTCGAACTCACCCTGGAGGACCTGGAGCACAACAATCACAACCACATCAACCTGAGGAACAGCGGCCAGAAAGCCATCTGCGACAACGGTGCCAAAGACCAGGATGACCAGGCGGAGCTGAAAGGTGACGAAGAGAACCACGTGGAAACCGAGAACGAGGACGAGGAGAATCACAATAGCGAACACAACGGAGTCCAAGAGGAAGAGGAGGAGGAGACTGGAGAAGAAGAGGAAGAGGTGAAGGAGAACGCAGAGGAGGGGGAGGAACATGGAGAGGATCAAGTAGAAGAAGAAGAGGGAGGGCAGACAGATGAAATAGAAGAGGAAGCGAACGATGCAGCGGAGGATGAAGAGGCCAAAGAAGATGAGGAGGGAGACCAAGAGCAGGTGGAGGGTGACGAGGAAGGGGAAGCTGAGGAACCTGTGGAAGGGGAAGAGGTGGAAGTGGAAGGGGAGATGGAAAATGAGGAGGCGGATGCGGAGGAAAATGTGGAAAGAGAGGAGGAAGAGACAGAAGAGAGAGAAGACGAGGAGGCAGCAGAGATGGAGGAAAATGTAGAACAAGAAGAGGATGGCGAGACAGAGGAGAAAGCGGAGGAGGAAGAGGAGGGAGAAACGGAAAATGCTGGAGAGGAAGAGGAAGCAGAAGAGGAGGAAGAGGCGCCTGTTGAGGATGTAGATGAAGTAGAAGAAGTGAACGAGGAAGAAGAGAGTTAGTTGGGTGTAAAAACGTGGATTAAAAGGGTCAGCGAGGAAAGGTTAAGGCCTCAACAGTTTGCAGGACGACCGTCACTGAAGGGAATAAAAAGCCGAAAGACGCCTTCCTTGATCATGTGACCCTCTCAGCTGAAGGCCAAGTGAACGCTCGACTACAGACGTCTTAAACAAACTTTACAGCTCACAGAGAAACACTGAAGACTGACAGTACAGCATCGGACACAAACCTGGCCCCAACGCCTTCCCGAACAGCCAGATTGTTGCAACGTCTCGATCAACTGGTAGTGATAGAAAGACCGGAGTCTTCACCACCGAGTATCTGTACATCCATCACTGCCGTAGGGGAATAAACTGGGGAATAATAAAACGGGGGAGGGGTAACCTGTTTTATCGACCTTTTGTAGCTCCTGAGAATCTTAAAAAAAAACAACAACAACCTGTACATGCAAATAAGTGCTACCCATCATCTCTCTGTCACTGTCTCGTTCATGAGGAAGATACCATCCCTCGCCCCGACCACTAACTGTCAAAAGAATGTCAACTTCCTCTGTCAGAAAAGAGAAAAAAAAAAAGTGGAAAGTGTAAGTCTGTCGTCTTATATTTACTACAACAACTTTCCACGTGTGAACAGGATGCTGAGAACGACCTTTGGGCTCTGGTCTAGAACAGTTTAACCTCCTCACATACTAACCTTAAAGCAACAATGCTGGATTTCTGAATAACAATAATAATAATAATAATAATAATAATATCTGGTGGTGCAGTCCAGCTTGAAATAAAGGCTGACCTGTCGTACGTGTCGATGTCAGTTCATGTTTGAAAAAATAAATAAATACAAATAAATATAAACACCCAGTATTCATCCCATCACGACAGTTTCACATCTACCCCAGACTGTGAGTTTGATTCCCGGGTGAATCGTGCCAAACTGTCCCACGACCAGCACTGAGCAATTCAGCCTTCCTCCAGACGTGTTGGGCTACTCGTCCGTGAAGCAATGAACTGTGGGACCAGGGTAACGGGTGTGATGGTCTTCCACTAATCCCATTTTTTTGTTTTGTTTTTGTAAAAAAAAAAACTGTATTTGGCACTTTATCTAACACCCCTGTTACATATATGTACATAATAAACATGTATTTTAATCTGCTGATGTCATATAATAAATCTGATCAATGAAGTTGATTGGTGTTTTCAGCTGCAGATCATTTTTCTACCCTGGAAAACACCTTAAAGGATTTATCCACCATCGTACATGTACAGTAAGTAGTGCTTATTTTATTATTTATTTATTTATTTATTTTAAAGTAGAGCTGAAATATTTCCTTCAATCAAACGACAGAAAAATTGGCCTGTGATTATGGCGTTCTGTATAATTGGCTAGTCGTTTTAGTCAATTATCAAACAAAATGACAAAATTTTATGCTCAAATGTAAGAATTTTGTTCTTATTGTTTCTGCAGTTTTGTCACATCAGTTTCAATTAAGTATATTTCAACTAAATAACTAATAAAGTAACAAAATAAGCAATTTAAATACTGTCTGGTAAATGTGACAATTCTGTTTCACTTGTTTCTGATGATAGACTTCACTATGCCTGGAGCATGGATATTTGAAAATAATTAATAGGTTAAGCGATAATTTAAGACAATCACTAATCGCAATGCTCCTGTAAAGTACAATGCAATTTCATAAAAAAGTCTGGGCAAACGGACGGTATTTAATAGGTACACTTGCAATTAACTGCGGCTGTTCTCTAGTGTCTCTTTTTGCACATCACAGGTCAAGCAACATGTAAAAAATGTGCTGCAGTTTGAAATGTATTTAAATATAAAATTACTAGTAATTAATCTGTACTTTTTTGGAACATTCGTTCCAGGAAATGTATATTTTATAACTGAGTAGTGCAAAATAACATCCAGGTAAACTTCCAAGATATTAAAAGGAAATTTCAAACCCACAGAATCTTTTTGTTGCAGCTCTAGGAAAACGTTTTACTGAACATTTTGCTTCTTTATTCTCTCTGTTGTCTTTAGTCTACAAAAAGACCTTAAGTTGTTTTTGAGGTGAGACAGAGAATTTGAACTTTGTTGTGATACAGATTGCTTTTGTATTTATTGATGACACATGGCAGATCAACACACAGTCGACAGACAGATGAAAACACTAAAATTGGCTTCAAGACATCCTGTTTTGAGCTTGTGTAAATCTGAAGATGAGCTGAGATGACAGATGATCAAGCAGGTTAAGCTGCACTTGATTTGTTTCTCTGGACTTAAATTATGAAGCTTCACAGTTAAAAACTGCTAATCAGTGAACACTGATCTGGAAAATAAAGTTTCTCACTTGCACACATAAATTACTTAAGGCGGCCTCATTCTCAAAATAAATACGTATTAAAACATCTTCCATGTTAAGGCACTTTGGGAATTTTGATTGTCACAAGAGCAAATAAATACCGAATTTCACATGCAGACATGTAACCAGCTACATGTCAGCATACACATGGGTACAGTGCATCAAACTGCAGTTAAACAACAGCGATCACAAAAGCAGCACATTAAGACAACAGCAGAATACTGAATACCTGAATCAGGTACATTCAGGGGGGCACCAAACCCACCAGAACAGTTACAGCAATAGAGTTCATCCTTTTAAGAGTAATATCAACCTTTCTGAGATCATTTCTTGGTTTGTATCATACTTGCTACTGTGTTCTCAAATTCACAAGTGAATCTTTCAGAAAATACAGACTCGATATGTTTGTTGTGGTGTTTTTTTACCTCATGAGGATCGACAGCAAGTTTTTCTTTCTCACTGGGTTCACTCCAGATCTCAGGTCATGTGCAGACCAGGTCCAGAGTTTCTGTGATTTTCAAAAGCCATGTCTTTAAATTCTTTGGTGGCCAATCAAAGAGTTCCAGTCAGGAAAGTTGTCGATCTCTCCGGTTTCGTCCAGCTGTTGGTCTCCATGTGTCAGAGTCAACTTGAAGCGTAGACGCACTTTCCGCTAAAACAAAGAGGGACACATGTCAGATTCTTTTAACATTAATATTAGCCACATACTACAAACACACTGAAGTGTAATGATTAACAGATAATGTAAATTAAGCACACTACCCAAACTCACCTGCTGAGGATTAGCCAATATGAGGACCTGAGAGACGGCAGGTGGAGGCAGGAGAGGGTTGTAAGGAGGTAGGTTTGTCCCTGAGGCTGGCTGAAGTTTCACAAACATGGTCTGCAGGAGAGGGAATAAACTGACTGTTCAACTCATTAACCGAAAACACAGAAATGTGAAGTGGACGCCTGGCTCCTGGAGGAGGCGCCAGTCACATAATGCCCTTAAAAAACACAACTGACGTAACTACATTCATATTTCTACGTGAAAGAGTACAACAGACTAAATTTACGAGACTACAAGACCACAAACAGACAAACTATTTGCATGATTGCTATCTGTTGTGTCAAAACATTTTCGTGCCATTTGGATAGTAGATTTTGAAGATGTTTTTGGAATAACTTACCTTTGGAACAGCAGCTTGAAACATAAAGTCTTTCACACGGAGGGCAGATGTGTTCACAGTGGAGATGACGACTACAGCAACACCTGGGTGACCCGGCGGAGAGTTTTTTGCAAAATGAAGAGAGACGTGGATCCCGCCCTGATCGAACACAGTGATCGGCTCGAGGTTACCTACAAAACAAACAAGAAAAGAACAGAACTTAAGACAGGACAACCAGAAGGCAGTGGACACACAGAAGTAGAAAAGTACTAACTTAAAGTAACAACTTTGGAAACGTACTCGGTTTGATGGCCTCCATTGGAACAAAGATGTTTTTCAGGACTTGAGAGGAGTGTGAGTTCTCCTCTAATTTCACTGGAGAGTCCAACACTTCGGTCCCTGTAAAGTGTTGATCGTGAGGGAGTGACCTGACAGGAGAAAAGTCATTTATTAGGTCATTTTATACAATAGTACTACATTCAGAGCAGTGTATACAACAGGGTGTAATGTAATGATTGTCACTGAGGATTTTAAGAGTCTACATCCTTACCAAATGTTTGTCCCATTTGATGTCGTACTGCTCCCACCACTGCCACGAGCTCTCAATACCAGGCCTCTCCCTCCGTTCTGCTCAGGACTCTTCATCTGAATGTCTCCGTTGAGCTGAAAAGGAAAGCATAAACTCTATTAAGGTTTCTTAAATAAAAATCTCATTTAAACCTTTAACTTCCTGTCTGAGCCTCACCTGCAGCAGTTCCTCGTAATACGACCTCGACGTCTCTTGAGTCTGCTTTGAGACGCCATTTTCCAGCTCTGTAATTACAGGACACCATCATTACATTATGAAAACTTCACCATCAGAGAGAAGAGACTAGAAATAGGTACAATGCAGGCACACCTAATTCATTAAAATCCTGGTCAGCTACAGGGCCGAAACTTTCCAGAAGAGAGGCAAACATGGGCGAAGAGGATTCGAAGGATAGTGGTGAATCAGTTTTTCTGTGCGTCTGTGGAGAGTCCAGTGCTGACAGGTCGATGAGGTGGTAGCTTTTAATCTCTCTGGGACTCGTCGGAGCTGACGGAACAAGAAGAATCATCAAATACAAAGCAGAACAGAGCGGAGGCAAACACAAGGTTAAGGTGTTCTCTACAGGGACTGCTAGCACAGAAACAAGGCCAACCTTTGGTTATACCCTCCATTTCTTCCTCACTTCTGCTTCTTTCTCTTCCACCATTACACTCCTTGCTCCCCACTTTTTCTTTGTAGGCATTCACCGCGAGGGTCAGCTCGTCGTTAGCGGCCAGGATCTGTGCCAGAGCTGCGTCGTCGTCCATCGTGTCACTTGCCAGGCGGAACAAGGCGGGCCTCAGTCGGTCACAGCGCTCGTACAGGGTCTGAAGCGAAAGAAGGAAGCGCCTGATGCTGAGAAACACTTCCATGCAAACACATTCTCTTCTACAGTTTTCAGCTCTGGAAAAAACTATGTGTCTAATTCAGAATATTATTGATAAATATTGCCAATTATTAGTAAGTTTACTGATAAGATGGACAGTTAATGAAGTCTCAGACATGACTGCAGCAGGCCAGCAGAGGGCGATAGCAGGAAAACACTCACAGGACTTTCACACAAGCCTGTAACACCACGTTTGACTGTATCATGTCCAACATACCTTCAGATCACCACTCGGCTGTAACGAGGTTCCAGTGATTGTGTGCCGCTCCAGCAGATCTCTGAGCTGTTTGGTGCTGCTCTCCACCTCCTTCAGAGTCGATTCACGCTTTGACACTTTCTCTGCCTTCTCCTGCTCCTGCAACACAAAAACACACACACAAATGAAAACCAAATCTACCAAATGCAAGCATTGCAAAGACGACCTTTACCTCCACAGCCCTCCTCACCTCTTTGATTGTGCTTTTAATAAGTCTGTTTGCAGTTTCCAGGTCTTCAGGACGGGCACTTTTTAATAATCTGGCCAACAGCTGATAACACAGAGACACGTTTCAGCAGGATGAAAGTTTACGTAATTTTAAAAGATGTTTTATCAAATACAAATACACACCGCTGCCTTGTCCTCCTGGTCAAAAACAGAGTCCTCTGTTCTTTGTGGTGGAGGCGCCATTATTAGCGTTTCTGGTAGTTTGGGATCTTTCTTCACAATACCTGCGACAACAAAAAGAAGTAGAAAATGGTTTAATTCTTCCGACAACAATACAATCTTCTGAGCACAGAAATAGGAATTTTACTGTTGTGTGCGTGTAGCATCCAGACCTTGTTTCTTGAGCATGCGGTAGGCTTCCTGAATCTTTTGTTCTTCTTTAAGCCAAAGAGTCCAACCGTAGAGGACCTCCGTCACTCTGTCTTTTACTTTCTGTGGAGTCCAGGCGCCAAAATACTGCTCAGGAAAGACCAATCAGATCAGTGTCATTACTCACAGAGAAACTTTTAGATCCTTTTATTAGTCTCTGATATTAAAACAGATTTTGTTTTGTGTTTTTATTTTTATTTTTTTTATTTTACTCAACAAATTCAAACACTTGAAGTAATTTTGGCACTAGGTACGATAAAATTTGATTATTTTACTTAATATTATAATACTTAATATTTTACTTACTTAATAATATTCTTAGATGTAATTAGCCTGTCTTTACTGTTTTTAACCAATAATTTTAGTCACTGTTTTCATATTACAAATCTTTTTGCAGTTTTCTATTGTAGGACATGTATACATCCTTTGACATATATGTTCCTATCTTGTGATGTATACATATTTAATTGTTTGATCAGGTTTTGTCTATTATACTTTGCTTCATTTTAGTTAGCTATGTATATGTATTGATATGACAGATATCAATCTACATTAGCTTTGATAATTTGTACATTTATTTTTGAGGTTTGGAGCTTTAGCTTTGTGGTTTATCGTTGCCATCTTGTTCATTTTCTCAGCACTGGTTCAGATATTTTCAGAGATTAAACTTTTCACTTGTGATTTCACTTGAATTGTCTTTTGATTTCTTTTATCAAATTTATCTAACATTATCGGAGGTAATTTGCTGTATTTTATTGAGCAATCGAATGTATTTGATTAGATTTTATAATTGACTTCACAATCTGCTGATTTTAGTAGCTGCCTGGTGTGAGGCACTTTATTGTTTGGGTCTCTATAATACAAAAAAAACTGCACACACACATACACACACATCTCAAATACACACAAAGTGAGATCATTTTGACAAGTATGGCTTACTGAAACCTAATCAGTCCAAGTATTGCTGGTGAAGTCAAATGTAAAGGGAAAAGTTTTCAATTCTGTAGGACATGAATAACTGTGCTATCACTTCCTTTTGGCCAATTCACTCAGAGTAGCTAAGTGCTCTGGTTCACACAACTCATGACTTTGATTTTAGACCAAGCGCAATGAAATGGACTGTGTTATATGCACAAATGCAAACTTCCAAAATAAAAAGAGAAAGAAACAGAGTTTAAAAGGACAGCTGTGTCTCGCTGGTCGTACCTTTGGTGTTAAAACTTTGATGAGTTCATTGAGAAAGCGAAACTTGGCAGCCTCGCTGTGAAACCTCTTTCCACAGTTGTTCATACATGCCTCAAGGACCTGGAAAGCACCAAATTATTTAAAAAAATCATAACCAACAGAAACTTTTTCTACAAATGAAAATGAGGGAAAAGAGGTCTTGTCTTCTCATGCAACACAAAGCAGAGAGAAAACAGAATTAACACTACGTGCTCGTGGTTAACCACCTTTAAATGTCACATGATATGAGGCACATGAACACCCAGAAGCGTCTTCGAGTTTCATTTAATTGTGAAACACTGCAGCTCTCTTTTAAGTATGGATGACAAACACTGTGTCTTCACAGCAGATTTTAATGCAGATTAAGTCCCTCATGTCACTTGGGCCATGTGATAAAAGTTAGTCACAGATATTCACAGGACCGCCCACTTTCAGGGTCAAAACAAAGACATTAGTTCTTAAAGAATAATCTGATAAATACCGAGTATAGCCCATCGTAACTGCCTTTAAATTAGAACTGATAAGTACTACTGGTACTACTTAATGTACAGTATACTAAACAACAACTAGAAAAAAAACTGCGTATAATCTGTGTATTATGTGTGGAGCTGAAGAAGCTGATGTCTTACAGTCAGAGCCTGCAGCGCCTCTTTCTCCTGTGGCGACTGGATTTTATGGGAGAGAAGACGAATGGCTACCTGTGGGCTGAAGGCAGAAAATTAAGATATAAATCACGTTAAAATGCCTGAGGAGACTGCAAGAAGAGAGCACGTTATGACAACACTAAAACAAGTCTGATTCACATAGCTTCCAGACATTGCCATGCTTGAGTAACATCAAGAGAATTTGATGAGAACAATGCCAAACTGAGCTGGCTCTGAATTTAAATTAAATTACATTCAGAACATTTTAGTATATTAATACTGGAAAGGGTAAAAGGGGGGAAAATGCAGTCGAGTCTCTCCTCCGTGTTACCACATGGTGTAACTGTGAGGCTGTGACCACAACCTGGATGTGAAGCAACTCTTTCTCAAATGCCACATTTGCGCTGAAGTAACTTCTGGAGAAAATTGAAAACTTCAGCTCAGGTTCAGACCCAGAAGATGATCTGAGAATTCATGAAGGGCTGTGTGAAAACTCTTAAATCGCAGGTAGAAATAAGAAATAGCTCCGATGAGGTGCAGAGACTGTGTTCAGCTTTACCCATCGACTTCTTGGTTGACAAGCTCGTAAAAGCTCTTGATGCAGTCCCATCTGTCCTCCTGATTATTTGGGTCTGTGGCCTGGCCTGGAAGAATTACACCAGAGAAACATCCAAAAACTATTTTGATAATGTGCCACAATTTCACAACTTCATAAGAAAGTGAAACAAAAGACAGACATGTACGAAAGAGGGAAACAATGCCTTTGTTGTACTAAGTATTCGTTTAAGGTGTGGAAAATAACTACTGTATATAGAGCGTTTTTTTTTTTTTTAAAGAGCGACAGCTTGACTAATATTCAGATTTTTTGGCCAATGCCTATACTGCTATTCAGGATTAAACAAATTCTGATATCAATACACACACATTTTTTGCAGTTATCCCTAAAATGTGGTTATCAAACACCTCTGCCTAGAATATGTAATGGAGGCAGGATATCTTACAGGTGAAATTTAAGAATAAGAAATCACTCCAAGCATTGTTTCCTGCACTGCGTTCTTTAAAACAAAACATTTTCCTATCGATAATAGGCTTGTATATTTTTCCCCACATCAGTCATCTGTTGAATCACGGAGTTGCGATTTACTTTGAAGATACAGATGATGCACTGAACAAAGTAAACTCATTACAGACTGTTGTTTTGGGAGTTAAAAACATATTTCTTTTAATGGTGAGCCATCTTGAAAACAAGCATTTTGTCACTATTTTTTTGCGTTTTTAAAAAAAGTAAAGAGGATATGGGAGGATGAAACCTGAACTCATCCGAAGGAAACAAGCCAAAATGTTGGTAATGAGACTTTCACAACAGTTATGTTACTCGTAGGCTAGTTTTAACTCCTTTGAGGAGAAAGATCGTCACTGACTTATTTTCATTCTATAAATTTTATAGTAATCAGACTCTTTGGTGTCATGACTGATTAAACTGAATAAATAAACTGACCTTTAAGGACAGCACAATTTCATACTTGTTTACTTTGTTTATATTTGGCGGACCCTGCCACCTTTCTAGCTTCACACAGTGTTCTGGGGACCTTAGTTTCCCCTGAGAACAGCTTGTTTATTCAGTTATGGACAAATACTTATTTCTGAGTTTGCATTAGTACCTTATTAATATTATGAATACTCAAATTCTGAGTTTTGAACTACACAGTGCCCCTTTAAGTGACAAAAAAAACTATTTAAAATACATTTAGCTGTCATATTTAACATTTTACTGCTTACTTGTGTAGTTTTCAGTGTATTTTCAAATCCACCCTTCGTGGTTTTGCTATGTTTTGCTCAGATAGAACAAACAACTGGAGACTTTTAGCTAGCTAAAAAAAAACAACAAAACCGTTGGTATTATTTTTATGCCAACGTGCGCGTGCACCGTCGGAGCGCGCACATAACACGGCGCTCGCGGGGCACGCGCACGGCCCCACTAACTTCCCGTTTTAACTTTCTGCACAATGACAAACTGCTTTATTAAAGTTTAACAATAAACACACGCATGCAGAATTCACTCGTAAATACAACGTCTGAGGGTCCGGCTGACGGCTAATGGGCCGCTAGCAAACAAAGCGGCGACGGTTAAGTTCAGACACGGAATGATGAGACGTTAGCTTGCGTCACGTCGGGTTTAAACACAACAACAACAACAACAGCAAGATTCAACACCCCGTATACATACTGAGCAACGACTCCAAAGTTGGCTGGCTGTCACCGGTCGCCATTGCTGTCAGTCGCCTGCAGTTCCAGATGTGAGTGCGTGTTTCTGAAGGAAGCGGGGGTGTCAAACTGCCGCTGCCTGAGCCGACATGTGACACTCACGCCCCGTCAGTCACACTGCTGACACAGCGGCTGGGACACACCCCCTCCGCATCAGCACAGAGAGGAGAGGGTGTCATGGAGACTGAGGTCATCAACAGAGGGGCACCCTGTAGTGTTAGGGGGGGGGGGGGGATTTTTGTATATCTATAATATTGATGAGGTATTAATCCAAACTCATCCATAACCGAATAAACAAGCGGTTCCCAGAACACTGTTTGAAACCAGAAAAGGTGGCAGGGTCCGCCAAAATGTAAACAAAGTAAAACAGTATGTAATTGTGTTTCGCTTTGAGGTCAGTTTGTTGATTACTATAAAATGTGTAAAATACAAATCTGTCACTGAAGATCTTCCTCCTTAAAGTAATTAAAACTAGCCGAGTACCGTAACTGTTGTGAAAGTCTCATTACCAACAGTTTGGCAGGGTCCGCCAAAATGTAAACAAAGTATAACAGTATGCAACTGTGTTGTCCTTTAAGGTCACTTTGTTTTTTTCCCGTCATTAATTTGTTTATTTAGTTTGTTTAGGCATAAAAAAAAAAGTCAATATATTTGTCTTCTGATTAAAATGTCTTACCGAAAACTACATGTTGCACCTTTAATTTTTGAATTGCAAGTTAGAAAAGGTCTTCACAAGCACTTTCCTTTGTCACTGCAAATG
This sequence comes from Acanthopagrus latus, assembly GCF_904848185.1. Classification (NCBI taxonomy): domain Eukaryota; kingdom Metazoa; phylum Chordata; class Actinopteri; order Spariformes; family Sparidae; genus Acanthopagrus; species Acanthopagrus latus. The sequence continues at coordinate 5,699,360 of NC_051039.1, read as the reverse complement.
ACAAGTTAAGCAGAATCACTAGTTGTGTTTCTCTTTGCCCAACATTCCAGGTAATTTTTTTTGCCTTTCTAAGTTCACAGTGATAAAAAATATACTCTACTTAAGTAAAAACAATATTTGAGTGGTTTCATACACTAACACTAACATATACCCAACACTTCAGTAAAAAGTACCAATGTAATGATCTAAGAGTACTCCATCACATGTAAAGAAAAGCATATGATCCCACGAGTGTTGCATTATATGTTAATGAATTCTTAATACTTATGCATTCATGTGAAAGTAGCATTTTACTATCGTAGCTGGTTGAGTTGGAGTTAGTTTTAACTGCTTTATAACATAATCCTAATTAAATGTTCATTTTGCTTCTTAACTGTAGTAAAGTTTGGTTATAAAGTAGCAAAAATTGATAATCTTAGTGTAATTACATGAAATCCGTAGAGTGAGTGTGTTTTATTTCAGGCCCATGCTGTCTTTGTTGTAAAAGAATAGTTTTCAGTTTTGATCAGTATTAAATAATATATAAAGCCAATAGGATATGAATCTAAATACAGCACATTTCTTCTCTTAACCAGTGATATTAACTACTGGTTTAGTATTACTTACATTTTCTTTTAGAAAGAACATTAAAGCTTCCCATATTCAAGAAAATGACTGAAGAGCTAGTTATCAATCAAAATGATCAGCAACACTGATCACAAATATACTGAACTCTACTTCTGCTTTTGTATCTCTCTTTTGGCAAGACTGACGGACTGAAGGAAAAGTGTTTGTCAACCATGACTTTTTTTTGTGAATGAAAAAAACATCTGTCTGTTGATGTTCGTTAAGAACAATTTTCTTAAGAACATTTGCATAAAAAATACCGAGGTACTTCCCATCCTCACCCTGTTTGAGTCAGCTGCTCCTGTGAGGTCGATCATAAGTGAAGCAATCAAACATGAGCGTTCATCCCTTTTATAAAACATTCATAATAATTCAAGCATTGTTTAACGTATATCACTGAGGTGCAGTTCGTTTTAAACGTGTCCCAGGTAGCTTTGACACCAGAATCACCAGGTGGTTGCTTGTGTCGCTCAACATACAGCAGCTCCCTGTCTCCGTCCATCTGTGAGGAAACAGTCTGTCCAGTCTTTAACTAGTCTCTGAGAGCTGAACAAGTTTCTGGAATCGATGGTTGATCTCTGCAGGCCCCAAAGACACCATCATCTCAGCAACACTGGGCCCTTGCTGCAGGTCAGAGGAGAGCAGGGGGTCAGAGGTCAATGAAGTAATGCAATCAAACGAGACAGTTAGAAAACAGACCTCTGAAAAGCAATCAGACTCTACTTCCTCTTTTCATATTAGGACAATCTGCAGGGTAGCTGTGGCGAATGACTCACTGTAGGTTTTAGTCATTACTTTCATTTCAAATGTGCTATTTAAAAGTTTTAGCTTAATCATGCTGTGGATGGAAATAAAAAAGAAGGAACACGTGCAGTCGTATCAGTCAAGCAAGGGTCTTTTTCTGATGACTGCTGGCAAAAATGATGGCATTTGCTGAGGTGGCATTTAAAAAAAAAGATACCATTTCAATAACAAAATTGCAGAAATGAAAATTACAAGTAAAAGAAGTACTAGTACTAGTTCCTCTGAAAGTCAAAATGGTCTTAAAATATTATAGCACAGGTGGTGTTCTTGAGGTAGGCTCAGAAAAACATATTAATTTAAGTTTGATGGGTAAACTCAGAATTCAGCCAGTCTCAGTGAGATGAGACTGAAATGCTGGACTTTTTTGTGAGGGGGTTATAAAGGTGGTTTCAGATTGCAATGTCCTCCTATCTTATGCTGATCAAGATAACAGGATGTTGTGGTTAGTCGACAAAACTGCAAACTCTTGTGATTAACATGGCTGATTTTAAAAGAACATGTCATAGAAATGTATAGAATACAGTTAAGGTAGGGTTTCCTGCAGCTGTTTTATTCAAAAGCAATAAACACTTAATTAAAACCACCTCTGCAAAAACACACTGCAGACTAAATGACTTTTACTACGAGTAGCATCTACCAAACAAGCAGGCAGCTCTGGGTGCAGGCAACACAGATGGAAATGACCATTTTTAGTTGAAAATCTGCAAAAGTTTGCCTATATTTGTCAAAACGTGGTGCCTACTGTACATTACCCACAATGCAATCAAACACAGACAGTTCTGTTGCAAATTTAGCGAATTAACACTAGTAGCATCTGACTGTGTCATAATGGGCTGAAAAATCTACACCAATGCCCTCTCAAGTCAGAACAACTCAGAAATTCGAAGATTTTTTGGTAGACGACTTGACGAGTTGAAGAAGTTTAGGCACTCTTAAGTGATCAAATGCAAAACAAATCTTTATCAGAAGTTGCGAGAACTGCGGGCCGTCTGAAGAGCATGTGAATAAAGCAGAGTCTCGCTTTGAGCTGCCAGCCTCAGGCGAAGATGAGGAGCAGGCTTCAGAAGTCTGGTACACTCCCTTCTTTTGACTCCATACACCAGATAGTTTTTAATTTTGAAGCCTGCAGTCGTCCACTCCAGCAGATGTCAACTCACTTCACACAGCTCCCTCTGGAGCCACAAAAAGCTGAATACAACTTTTTTTACAACACAAACAAACATTCTGAGTTTTGAGATCTTTCACCTCAGCTGATGTGTGAGGAAGGACTTAAGACCCAAACAGAGATGCTGGTGAAGCTCTGGGTTAAAGTTAGTTTGAAGTTACCACATCTGTTTAACCAACACCAGGCAGGAAACCGTTTAGTGTTTGCAACACAATGTCTTTTAGGTACCTGCAGACCACTGAGAGCCAGTCGTAACAGCTTCATCACTTCTCTGTATTTTGTGGCTTTAGTCTGCTTGGCTACAGTCTTCAGATCTTTACTGAGTTGATCCAAGTCCAGCTCCTCGCCTCGCTCGGCTACTATTCTGAAACAAACAGACACAGAAATGTTTATAATGCTGCTAGAACAGTGCAGCTGAAATGTACAGTGAAACATGCAGTTATTAACACTACATACTTCAGCACTAATGAGGTGATGTGCTGGGCCTCTGTAGTGAGCGCTGCCACCTGCTGGTTAGAGAAGGAAGGTCGCACCCACATGTAAGAGTAAGCAGGACTCACAAGCTCCTTAAGGGAAGATATGTGACCCTGGAGAGGAAGAGAAGAGTTTCAGTATTACTCGAGAGGGCTTGTTGAAAATAAGGTATGACTACATGGTAGCATGATCTGATTACATATCAGAAAGCGTGCCATTATGGTTACCTTACGAAACTGTAGCATCCGCCTGATATAATCCTCATGCAGTACTTCTGCGTCCTGGATCTCTGCTGGGTAGGCCTGCTTGATCAGTTCCTGCAGATCTTTGATCAGCAAACGGCACTGATCTTCATCTTCGATACGGTGCTTTAAGTGGATTCTGAAACAAACATAGACATTACTGATATATGAATCATGACCTCGCAAGAAAGAGTAAGAATTCTAGCACTCCTATGAGTCTGTTTAGATACCAGAATTTTAAAAAAATCTGGTGAATATGAAGCTACCAGACACAGCTAACCCGAGTCTCTCACAAAACAATCTGTACAAATCATATTTTGTACATTGGGGGGGAATTTATTAGCTGCCACAGTGACTTCCTGTAGTCTCTGTTGTGGCAACCTCATGAAACTGGTAAGATGTGAAGGAGGCGCTGGCAAGAATAAATTAAGCATACAACCTCCTGTAAATCCAGAACATGATGTTTTTCACTTTGGTTTTTGTATGAATTAAACAAATGGCATGTAACAGGTAAAGGAGTGGCTATTAAAAGGTGCAGATGGCAGATTTTATTACCTTTAGAGAACGCAAGGCTAGCTTTTTCCTGCTATTTCCATTGTTGCTGCTAAGCTATGCTAACTGTCAGCTGAGCATATCTTCATATTTAATGTATAAATATAAGACTGGTATCGCCGCTCTCTAACAAAGTACAATAAACCCTTTCCTAAAATATCAAATCTTCCCTTGGACCAACAAGTATTGGACCAACAAACTGACAAACCAAAGATCATCAGACATCATCATTTCCACTGAGCAACAATGTAAGTGTGGCAAAAAATCCAACATATCCATTCAGTACCACTGATGTGTTCAGAAAAGGGGAGCAGACGGAAGCTTCTGTGTCCTGTTATCATGAAATATCATGACAATGCAGCACAAAAAAAGAGAGAAAAACAGAGTTCTGACTTACCTGTTGACCTCTGGTAGTTTTTCCAGGTCTAACATAGCAGAGTGTGTCGTGATCTTTGAGGGATTAAACTCAGAGATCAGTTCATCGATCCTCCTCCCAATTCGACTGGCTGTGAAGCAAAATTAATAATTTAGAAGAATGTGGTCGTTCCCCCTGTCAATCCTTCCAACATGCTTTTCTTCAATTTGCAAATCAATGATTTAAGATCTAAATTACTGTGCAACTATATGCTGTTTCTTCACATCACATGTTTTTTTTCCCTCCCCGATCACTCACTGTTGAATCCAGATCCACAGTGGGTTGTGATATCCAGCAGAGCCTCCGGCAGAACTCCGTCTGTCTGGAAGCTCTGAATGAATATGTCCCCCTGTCGTTTGGACAGTTTGCTGCCATCCTTGTTCATCAGGAGCGGCAAGTGCCCGAAGGTCGGCGGCTGCCATCCAAGAGCACGGTACATGAGTAGATGTTTAGAGGTTGAGATGAGCCACTCGGACCCCCGCAGTACATGACTGATCCTCATGTAATGATCATCCACTACGTTAGCAAGGTGATAGGTGGGAAAACCGTCTGCTTTCATGATTACAGGGTCCCCCTCCACCTAAACAAAGAGGGCAGAGGCAACAAAAAGCAGATATTACTCTGTTAATCCTCTCAGACGTTGCACTTTATCCTCCATCATAAAGCATGAACCTCAGTGAAACAGAGACTGAAATCACTACAGATCTGACCTGGGCCACCTCATGATGATTCAATCCAAAGACGAGATCCTGAAAAGGCTCGACACCTTCTTCAAGACGAAATCTGATCACATGCGGCACTCCCTGAGCCAGTTTCTCGTGGACCTGCTCAGCCCGAAGGTGACTACACCTGTTATCATACCTGGAAAGAGACATACACCGCCAAATTCCTTAAATCTGACAAAAACATCCCGCCTGGTTGTATATCATCATGACGTCTGTGAGTACATGATTAGGTGAAACTGTAAGCCTCATGTGCATCATGTTATCTAGCTACCTAGGTGTCTGTCCGGTCCTTAAGGCCTCTTTTTTGAGCAGTTCGAGTCTCTGAGAGCTGCAGAAACAGTAGTAGGCGTGATTACTCTCCACAAGCTGCTGGGCCGTCCGACTGTAGAGGTCGAGTCTCTGAGACTGCATGTACGGACCCACCGGGCCACCTCGACGAGGACTCTCATCTGGAGGAATACCTGGAGGTGAAAGTGAGCTTATTGCCATTCTTAGAAAGTGGAAAATTAATTAACAATTACAACTGACCTAATAACCCAATAACTGTGACAAACCATATGACTTGAGTCCAGTGTTTCTTACCAGCCCAGTCCAGCATTTCCTCTATGGACCCTGCAGCTCCTGGTACCACCCGGCTCTGATCAGTGTCCTCCAGTCTGAGGATGAACGAGCCTCCGTACTTCTTGGCAAAGATGTAATTGTAGAGAGCAGTTCGGAGGCCTCCGAGGTGTAAGAAGCCTGTAGCACAGAACAATATAATGTCAGAGCATCAGACTACAGAATAAGCAAAAAACATTTCTGCCAAATGGTATCACTACACAGCTCACATAGGAAACAATGTTTTATTACATACAGTAAAATGAAATAAAAATATGTTTGTCGTCATTTAGAAATACAATTCGGCATTAGTTTGGAGTCACTGGATCAGTATTATAAGCTGCAGAGGACTGCATATAGAAGGAGGGTAGTCAGATATGCAGTTTATGTATTACACAAAGCTTTTCAAGCAAAAATTATGGATGAAATCTACAAAATCATGTCAAAACACTACTTTTTAAAAATGATTTTCTATGCAGAAGGCAAACTGGAAGAAAGATGCAGCAATTTGACTGGATCGACTGTAAACCAGAGACTTTGGACAAACTACTGTTCTTCTAAATATGGATGGATGAAAATTAAATCGATAATAAAGTCTCCCTAAAATATGACTTACTAAGATACCAAGTGGGTCAGTGTGCTGCACATATTAATGCAGCACACTAACCAATATTTTCATCAAGCATTTATGAAAATATGACTCCAAAGAAAAGAAATTAGGTGTTTTTGATTTGTTGATCCCTGGTGGAGAACTTGCGGTTGTTGTCAACAGCTTCTTTCCATCCATCTGTATTTCCTGACAGGACATTTTAACACCATGTGATCTGGGGGGGACCTTACCTGTGGGACTGGGTCCAAACCTGACCCTCACTTCGCCCTGAACCGTGGAGCAGCATCTCATGAGGTGGATGTTCAGGTTGATGTTAACCCGCCTGTATCTGACCGCTGTCAGACACTGGACACATCTCTGCGTTAACAGCTTCATATTAAGTTTTACAGCCGTCTAGCTAACAAGCTAGCTAGCTTGGCACCACTCGGGCTTCGGAAAGGTTACGGCGGTTAATAAAACTGCATTTCAGCGGACGACAACATGACAGTAACACGATAATAAATACCAAAAGTCGTCGCTCACATGCAAGTGTGGAGCTTGTTTGGGTCAAACATTATTCAAGACCGTTCAGAGGCGCTCTTCTTCGTGGAAACAGGACCGGAAGTGGAACTCAGCATCCTCAAGGCGCACACTGCCACCAAGTGGCGAGATTTATAACTGCATCCTTCATTATTGGCTCTAAAAGAGAACTGAGCTGACTTTACACATTATAATCCGGTGGGTTTTTTTTTAAGCTAAACACTTACTTGAGGCTTCAGGATGAAGTCAGAATATATATCGTACAATTTATGACCATTTTTAATCCTTTGAGAGTGCAAATTCATGGAAAGACACTGGAGGTAAACTACTGGACAAATACTTGAGGCCTAAATGTGTTTGTGACTAAGTGGTGACACACAGTATGTACTTCAGGTTGTGGGCCAGTGAAAGTCATGTTTTAGGTTTTGGAATTACATGTGTCTCTTCATGTATATGTAGTTTTATATTGCTTTAATGATATTTACTGTATTGTAGTACAGTCAGTTTTCTTTAACATTAGTTGAGATTGAGATTTGAGATTATTTTGCAATGTTCAACATATCCTTAATTCCAATTTAATTCCAATTTTTTTTTTTTTTATTGAATTTGCTGTCCCTGACAAACCGATAGCAGGTGGCGGCAGGAGACACCACCTTGACTAGTGACTCCTCAGGTGGTGCCACCTATTGTCAGTCACTTCACTTCACTTCAGTTTGACGACTCTGGAGCAATAAGAAGCAGCTGGGGAATAATCATGAGGATGCAGAGTAGAGGGAGATGTCATATGATGCAGAGACCTGAGGAGCCACAGAGGAAAACCCTACACAAACATCACTCAGTCACCATGATCACATGGAGTTCTGCTCAGATCATTAATAGGAATCACAGTTGTTTTTTTGAAACAAGGTAGATTCACTGTAAGATAATTGTATCATAACCCATCAATCCATGATTTATAATCAGTGTAATTAGATTCTGCCCACCCAGGCTGGAGGAGAGGGTGTCTTCTCTCCAGACAAAGCATCTCAAATCCTCTAAGAGGTTTCTGGTCACAAGGTCGTCAGCTGTTTGTTCTGTTGTGGCCGTAACACCTAACACGTCCATCTATTCCTTTATTATTAAAATGCTAAGCAGCTTTAAAAATGGTCAAACGCATGAGCCGTACATTCGTGTAATATTCTTTTAAATACAATATCTGTGCTATGTTATTCTTATAGAATTATAGAAAAAGATCTTATAGAATTCTTAAAGGTGCACTGTGGAGTTTTTGGTAAGAACTTTTAGTCATAAGATAAAGATCTACACTGATTTATTTTTTTCATGCCTAACAAATTAAACAAACAAACTCTTTTTGTGAAATGCAGTTTTATAGCGACATACCTCTGAGAACAGCTTGTTTATTCAGTTGTGTCAGTGTGATATGTCGGTGGTGGATGTGAATATGAACTTCCCCTTCATCAAATTATGAATCAACCTGAATATCTTGTTACCAATTTCCTATTTTTCTGCAGCTGCGCTTGAACTGTATCCCTTTATACAGACTGAATCACTTCCTATAACACTGATTACTGAGTGTCTGGTTGAAGCCTCACGAGATTGACAAACCAGATTAACCAGTTCATCTGCATGCACGCGTGTGTGTCTGTGTGTTTGTGTTTGTGTGTGTGTTATGTGCATGTGTGCACATAGTTCGCGGTGTAGCTTGTGATCACGTGTGTGTGTGTGTGTGTCTGCGATATTGACAGTCCACATTTTGATTTTACAGAAACCTCCTGCTGAAATGTATCGTGGGATTTGTTATGAAAGTCTTTAAAACAGATCTCTGTGAGGGTCAACTCTTATTTTCAGTCCAAACTGCCTTCATGTAGACAAAGCCAGAAGCTTATTTATACAAACAGAAATACTAGGGAGGGGTAACCTGCAGAACATGAGTCAGGTGTAACTTTATACTTGTGTCTCTTCTCTTTTCTGTCTCTTTTTTTTAACACACACGCACATTCACATACATTAAAAGTACAAACCCTGAGGCAGAGGAATCCTTCTTGTCCTGCCCCCTTGTGCAGCACAAGGGGAGTCAGCCATCATCACCTGCGTTGTCGTCACAAGACAACACACCCTTCAGCAGCACACTGGTGCACCTGAGACTCTGGTGTCAGGAGAGAGAGAGAGAGAGAGAGAGAATCAAACATCGGCACGTTACTGAAGGACTCCTGTCACAAAACAAGATCCGGTAAGAGATTCAGCTTTGATTTCATGCCATGTAATAATTTTTAATTCTGCCGAGTCTGTCGCAGCTATCAGATCTCAGTTTCTCCTGACTGATTTATTATGTAAGAGAAAGAAAAAGAGCAGTAGGAGCTTGAGACATGTATTGTGTGTTCACTGGCTGCTCAAACAATGATGGATATCTTCAGATCAGGTTGAAAATCAAGTTAAATCTTTGGATACCATAATCTGGTCCGTCCTGTTGTGTGAAGTGTGTACCTCTGGCAACAACATGCTGTTTGGGGATTTGAGCCGTGGGAATAATGAACTCTGCCTCATTAAACTGGTGTGTTCAAGCCCGTATCAGTTACGATACGGGCTTGATGAGTGAAATCAGTGAGTGATATCATCTCATAACCAGGGAAAATCCCTCGACAGGATTGCAGAGACCATCTTATGATGGGATCATATCAGCTGTGATACCAAATCGTGTGTGTGTATCGGGAACATGAGATGAGAGAAGAGTTTGCTTTAACAGGTGAACTGTTGAAATATTCCCTTGTTTGACTCAAGGAATTTAACACATTAAACCTGGTGGAGTTCACCTGTTGTCACTCGCTTCTGTCATGTTATGTTTTCTGAACTGGACTGAGATGGTGTCTGGTTTTACTTAATGTCTTAATGTTGACAGCAGTGATTGAAACTTGGACATTAAGCGTTGGACCTACAGCTTCTCTCCTTCCTCCTAACCTCCTTCTTCTGGACCTCTTGCTGTAAACGTGCCTGTCTTTAAACTTAATTTTGATCTCAGTCACAAACTTGTAAAATGGACTGATTCAATTGCCGGCAAAAACTTTTAGGACAGATAAAAATAAAAAAACATTTCAGGAAATTCAGTTTACAAATGACAGACTTGTGACGGCAGTTAATGAAGAATTGATTTTAAAAAAGGTTGCAAAATATTATCTACAGTATATACTAAAGACATCAGAAGTAAAAGTACTATTTAAGAACACTTCCTTTCAGAGTGTTTATATTGTTATTGTTATTATTAGTATTATTATCACTATTATTACTATTATATCACTGATGCTTCAATATGCACGTAGAATAAAAAAAGCTGTAGTTCGTCAATGTGAAGTTGATTTTCACGACAATAAGTTTGTTGTGTCATTTTCTATAAGATGACAATACGATTTTTACATCCATGTGTAAAAAAAAAAAAACAGTTTTAGTCACAATCATGTCATTCATAGGTAAATTAACATTTAAAATCCTTTCAGTAAATGTTCTGCTTCTTCATACGTAACATGTATTTTTAAAACTCAAATGAAAACTGAGATGAAGGGAATGTAAATCTCTTGTATCTGTGTGTGGATGTGTGACTTCATTTGACCAACCTTGTTGGATAAACAATATCGAATATTTTCTCAGCATCAACCTTTAAGCTCAACCTTTGGAAATGGAAAATGAATCACAAAGAATATGAATAGTGTTTGTATTGCACCTGCCAGAGTGACCGATGTGTGAGAGGAGGAGGACCGATCCTGAGCAAACACTCACAGCTCAACAGGTGATTTATTGTAACACATGAATGCACGTTGGAATATACAGCAAATGAAACAATGGATGAAAGAGAGAGTGTGTGTGTGTGTGTGTGTGTGTGTGTGTGTGTGTGTGTGTGTGTGTGTGTGTGTGTGTGTGTGTGTGTGTGAGGAATCAAGAGGAATCATGTTTTATAGAGGTTGATATTGGATCCAGGGATGGTGCCATTCTAGCTTCCAGGTTTACTTCCTGATTACGTCGCTCACTGACTATACATAGAACTGTTTGTCCTGCTGGTCTGACCCATGAATTTCTTCTTGGTTCATAGATGTCATATTTTCATGAACTTAAAGGTTTGTAAATCACTTTTCCCTGCCTGAGGTTTTTTCAAATATGAACCCTCAGTGGACCAAAAGTTCACAAATAACCTTGTTTGCATTGCAAGTTGTTCTGTCAGTATTTTCAAAGACTTCTCTTTTAATAAGGTGGTTAATGGGGAAAATGCTTGTTAGGCTGCTGCATTACCTTTGAGTTTTATGAATATAAGTTTATATATAACAATGAAAGCTAGGCTAGTGTCATATCCAGGTCTTAAAAACAGGCGAATTGCATGGTACAAATCCTGTTACACTAATGCTGCTGGATGTCTGCAAAATGTCAGAATAGATAATTGTTTGCTGACACATTTGTCTGAACAGTTTTCCGTCAGGTTTACAACTCACTCCTGTTCCAGTTTCCCTCATGGGACCTTATTTAGGAAAAACTTTTTGGATGAATGGAGAAACACAAAAAATGCTTCAGTCCTGCTTGATTTGTACCATGAACGACACATATGATGTTTTTGAATTCAGAAAATATTCTTTGAGTCAAGAAAGTCACAGTTTGTCGTAATTAAAGTAAAATATCATCTGGTTTTTGTGTTAAAACGCTCAGCGAACAACATCGTCTCGCTCAGCACACGTCACCAACACCAACATGGCCGTCAACTCGGCACAGAAACGGACTTCAAAAAGATGAAAATCACAATTTATCTGCTCATCTTGACGGCTGCAGCTATGTGAAAGCTGCTAATATACAGGACGAAGTCTGTGATGTTGAAGTTACTGGTTTGACTGCGTGACTGTTGGCTGTGATGATCACACTTCACTTTCACCTCACTGTCTTCTAAATTTACCAACATCAGACGTGTGATTCACGGCACAATTCACACAGAATCAAAACCCGATTTGTCTCCGCCCATTCACTGCCAGACACAGTTTTTTCTGAAAATAAAACCAAACCAGAAGGATTAACGCAGCTTTTAATATAAGTCTTGTGTGGTCAAGGTTTGTGAAATTATACAGTAAGAGACACAAGAAGACACAGAAGATGACAGATATGACAGATATCTAACAGCCACACATCTTGAACGACTTTCCTGCACAACAAAAGTCACATCCAGTAAATAAATCAGCCGCATATGAAGGCGTCATCAGTGTAAAACGGGGTACATTATTATTTGCTACGGTTACATTTTACAGAATATGTTCTGAAGACAGGTTCAGGTGCTCCTTTTTTCCTTTGTTTTCATTGTCTGCTGTTGAACGGTGTAGCGTTTCAGCATTCTTTCCACGGGCGCCTCCATTGTTTCATCTTTGCACCACTATGTTAAAGGTCTCATTCTGTAACTGACTGTACAAAATCTGACTGCCACTCCCTGATTCCTATCTGCCACCAAACCCACAAGCATCAACTTCGACATTAGATGGCGAATGGGCAACAATGGTGCGACAAGAAAAAAATGTCCCGGTTCACTGGCCTTGATTACGTAATCACTTACGGTGCTGTACTTGTTGCTCTCAAACCGAGATGAGTGTCGATGTAATGTCTGTGTTTGTTTGTTTTTTTAATATATCCTTGAGTTAAAAGAAGGAGTCCCTGTGATTTCTAAGTTGTAATTTATGACGTGCTTTCTCTGATTTCCTCCACAGAGAATTTCCTCACAAAGCCTCCCCCTCCCATGAGATCAATCATATCATGAGATCACGTAACCTGTTCCTGCTGGTTTACCTACTGGGAAGCTGCTATGGTGAGAGCAGAATGAGTCTTTTCTCCCTTTTTTTTAATAAGTGTTATAATCCTTCGTTCTGTCTAATGGCCAGCAGCGGTGTGCGACTTTACTGATTGCACAAAGGAGTTAGATAAATGTATGAGTTCAGGCGCGGTATCGTGGGCAGCAGGACGTCTTGAAGACGGTTCACCTCTTTTCTTCAGTTCTAACTAACTGGAGGCTATTAAACCATGTGTGGGAGTGTCCTTACAGAGTCGTTAAGGACACAGGTGAGCTCTGAGGTTCAGGGTCGTTAGCGGTCTGAGGACAGAACTCAGTCCTGTATTGTAGTTGGGTGATAAATAATGTCTCAGGCCAACTCCTCTGTGAAAAGACAGTCATTCAAGTTTGACAAAGATGGATTCCTTCACTCATCTTTCAAACCATCTATGTCAAACTGCCAAAATTACCTTTTAAACACCACAACATGATTTACAGCTGCTGCACATACGTGATAAAGGAGGCATCAGGATAAATCCATTGCAGATAAAATTTAACTTTAAAGCTGAAACATCTCAATGACACCAGCTCAGCTAACCCTCTTCTTTTCAATTTTTATGATTTGAACACTCAACAATCCAACAGCAGTGTGTAAGATGTTGTGAAGGAGAGAAGAAATATCTCAAAATAAAATTATCTCATGAATGTCTTCTTTTCCTGACAGGAGCATCAAATGAAACAACGAAAGATCCGTAAGTTGGAATAACTCAGTGGTGAACGATGCAAACATATTTCATTACAAATCCAGTGGAGCATATGTGTCCTTTTCCACTTCAGCCATGTGATTGTGCTTGTTATCATAATGAACCGTGTTGTCTTTTGTCTCTCAAAACTTGTTTTGTTGCGCCACTGATGGAACTTTACAGGAATGCAACCTGCGATGCAAAAGAAAACTGTAATCAGGTGAGTGGCACACACTCACTGAAAAGGACAGAAAGAAAATTCTACCAAAAAAGTGTTTAAATAATAAATGTTTTTTTTTTTATGATTATGTTGATGAATTGGGATTATAATCAAAATCAAATCCCTCCAAATGTCACCGGAGCAATTATCAAATCCTGATTTTTTTCTGGTCTGAAGACAATTCCTCATTTATTTCCTAAACAACAACAAATTGGCAGTAAAGTCTCTAAGTGAGGGGAAAACAGTAGTACAGTAGTGTATGGTAGTGTTTTAATAGTACAGAGTCATTGATATGAGGAGACCAGAGATGATATTTGTCTTTGAAGCCGCTGTCTCCTCGTGACTTCGCCGTCTCAGGAAACTGTAATGACTCAAATGTACAGTAGCAAACTGGTAATATCACATATCAACAGGATCAATATTTCACATTGTTACCAGATATATGATACTGATAAAACACTGACAAACACAGCAGAGTTTATCAAAAACATCTGGTAGTCAACAGCCACAGACTGCACAACAAAAACACTGGATACTACATTTACCTGCTGTGATTACAAATGGGAAACATGTTTTTTGTGTTTTAAATGTACAATATATAAACATATATGTCTATATATGTGTGTATGTATTACTTTAAGGTACACATAGGAAGATCATCTGCCTGGACGTTGTTTATTTTTCAGTTTGCTGGTAAAATGAATGAATGAATTAATATGCAGCTTTGGCTCTGATGAAATGTGTAATCTGCAAAGTAACGAAAGATATCAAATGAATGTAGCTGAGCATGAAAAGTACACTACACTACCACTACAGTGTTGTATGGTGACATTATTAAGTATCAGGAACATGGAAATACTCAAATAAAGTGTGAGTATGTCAGAAATGTACAACGGTGAATGATTTTTGTGCTGAGAGTTTCAGATTTAAGGTGTAACTTTGGCCAAAAAAACACTTAAGCGGAACAAAGTGAGTGCCTTAAACTGGATTCCTTTCAAATGCCAGCAGGAGGTGACTCCACTGGTTGCAAAAAAAGGCTGATAGTATGTAAGCTTATGAGAAAATAACCCTACTTCTCATCTGATTTATTACCTCAGTAAAAACGTTCCTGTGTTCACAGTTTCTTAATTAGTTTATAGCCACAAATTCAAGTGTTCTTCAACAAAACACGATGTTCATTTTGTAAATATGGTCCCACTCTGAGTAAAATGGAAAAAAAATGTTGAAATCACTGTTAAATGCTGCACGATTAGTCAGCAGGCCCACAGTCAGCTTTGGCTTCCTGAGAATCTACGTCACATTCCTGATGTCACACATGGATCACATCAAACCAGTTTGGTCTCTGATGTGATTTCTAATGTCTTCAGATTTCTGCGATGAACTTAAACGCAGCTTTGGAATGCGTTTCATCAAATCGTTTCCTCATCACTCAACTTTTCCCGCTTTTTTTTGTCATTTTTATTCCAAGGTGCCAGATTCGACCTCGGGCTTTCTCCGGTGTGTGGGATTGCCATCGACGGACACGGGGAGAGATCACATGCGGAGGCTGAAAGACATGCTTGAAGCGGCGATGGACGTGTACACGTTCATGGTACGGATGAGAGCATCAGGAATGTCCTTCAGTGGAGTCACACTAAGAAAGGAACACAAATTCCAACCTAACCAGTTCGTTGGGTAATATTGGCAGTCATGGAGTAACGCTCAGACTTTGACTGTTCCTCTAATGAAATGTCGTGTTAGCTTTTCAGGGAGGCTCTTTCACTCACATGCTGGAAATACATTTAAAACTATCTCTCTATCAAGCCACTTTCATCCCGTCTTATTTTATTTTGTTTTCTCTCACACCCCTCCATCACCACAACCACAGAGGTCCAGCATGACAGGCGTGCCACTTCTCAGCCTGCAGGGGGCGCTGGAGTTAAACCAGGAAGCCGACCCTCTCCAGAATGAAGATCTGGTGCACATGTGGATGGAGGTGAAGATGAAACCGCTGCTGAAGTCCATCACCAAGAACTTCCTGTCCTGCCTGAGCACCAAGAACTTCAGCTGCTCCTCCTACCAGACCGTGTACGTCTGAGTCTCCGTCTACGTGTTTCTGTTTCCTCCTCCGCTGCAACAACTTCTCACCATCTGACCTCTTCCTGCAGGGTGAAGGAGCTCAGTCACCATTTTTCTGAGATGGATCCAGTCAGACAGAAGTGGATCTACACTTTCTTCATGCAGCCGTTTCTGTCTGGAGACAGAGTAGAAGGTAAAGCTTTCATTTGGACTTGACTTGGACTTTGGACTGGAGTTGGGACTGATCAAAACCAGAATCATTATCGGGTATCGATACTGACATAATTCACTTGATGTATATCAGAAGGATGACGTCCATACATACTGAACCTTTAACCGGCACAGAAAAGTTTATTTTTGAGTCTCATCCACAACTGATCAAATACTGACGCTTCAAGATTGAATGAATTGTCAGCCGAAGCCTCAGTATTTGACGAGTCGGGAATGAATAAATCAGTTTTTATTACAGAAAGGACCTTTAAGATTTTTTCAAGATTATTTCTCCACAGATTGTGTGTTTATGTGCTGTATAATCTCTGTACAGGCTGTGTGGGCAGGAACGAGAGCAGTGAGGAGTGGCTGATGAAGAACTTTGGCGCCTTCAGAGCGATGGCCCGCATGAAGGACTTCTCAGCGCTCAACATGGTCTTCAGTGGAGTGAGTTAACTCGAGTTTTCTTCAAAATGCTTAAGATTTAAAGGAATGGGTCGCACAAAACAATCCAAAGGTTAGTTGTCTTTTCCCCTCTTACCTGCTGGGCTATTCATTCATCTGGATTGATTTGGTGTGAGCTGAAGAGTTTTAGAGAGTAGAGATGATGGAAGTGCCAATAAATGGATTTCAAAAACTCAACAGAAATCCAGAAATCCAGATCCTCCAGAAATCATGACCTGGTTACTCAACATGATCCAGGATTTTCATGTAGGAACTATTTTCTATCCGTATCGCCTCGTAGAAGGAAGAACATATCTACTCATGGATGATAGGCTAGCTAACTAAGCTAACTAAGCTAGCTAAAGTTGTAGCCCGGTTACCAGGTTTTAATCTTAGCAGTGATTTCTGCAAACCATAGATACGTCCGAGGTGACATTTCACATTCATACCATATACTTATTAACAGTCAGGAAGTGGAGGGGAAGGAAGTGGTGTTATTACAAGCTACAAGGCTTCCAAACAGACGACTACAGCTCGAGTCTGTGGGGACGTTTTCCAGCTGTTTCACTGGCGACCAAAACCAGCTATTGCTGTTTTTGTGGTGACAAGAAGAAGGTATTTTAAGCCAAAGCTCGGGTTTTCCAAACCCTAAACAAGTGTTTTTTTTGTGTCTTAACCTACGCAGACCGTTAGCACCATGTTCTGACAAGAGACAAGTAGAAAAATACAACTAAAACAAATGTAAAGTTGCAACGTAAAGAAACTCTGCAACGAACACAGTCCGCCTATTTAGTTTAAGTGACTCAGTAGACGAATAAGTTCCTCTGGCTCTTGTTCCACAGTTGGAGGTTCTCCACCTGCTGTCTCCGGCGCAGAAGGCCGAGCTGCTGATGATGCCTGAGGTCGCAGGTTTGGACAACGGCACCCTGACCCTGGTCTTCCACAGTTTGTTGACAGGCAGCACCGGCCCTCCGCCCCCGACAGGCGGCCCTGGATGGGGCCACAACTGGACCACCCCTGAATACCCGCTTAGCATTGGCCCACCTCAGCCCCCACAGAACACCTTCCAAGAGGTACTGTGATGTCACATGGATGTAAAACCTGAATAACCGGTTTTTAACAACATGGTTTTGACTGTCGAGCGCTTGTTTGCGAACCTCATCTCCTTTGTCGCACTTACAGATTGCAAATGGTTTCATGATGGCGTTCAGACCTGTCGGGAGCTTCGTCCATGACTTTGTGTCCTTCACACAAGAGGTGCAATATCACACACACACACACACACACACACACACACAGATACATAAACTGACCACCTGCCAGGAGAAATGACTCCTGACCCGCTCTGTGTTCTCCAGAGGGACATTTCACAAATACGAAGCACCACTCTGACCCAGTTCCTGCTCAACTGGACTCTGGCTGAGCTGGCAGACATGTACCGAACAAACGACACAGCCGTGGTTCCCGAGCAGCTGGAGTTTGACGTGACGGATGTGGAGGATTGGTACAAGCAGGTGGTGATGCCGCTGTTACGGAGGTTCCTGCCGAATGAAGAGGCCCTGCTGGACGGAAACATCAAACTCGCCTTCCACGAAGTGTTGTCCGTAACTCTAATTTTTTCCCTATTGTATTCTTTATTTAGTGCGTGTCAGTACAGATACAAAAAGAGAGACAAAGATCTATATGTACATATTGATACATATTACCAAAATGTATTGTATTGGCATTGTATTTTGGTAATATATTTTTTGATGGAAAATCATAATTTACAGTCTATTTATCTATTTATTTAGTCCACCAGTCTCACTTTCTCCAACCCAGATCAGTGTGTTTGTTTCTATGATAAAATAAGTTATTACAATGTGTTTTGAATGTGCATTGGTGTGTTGTTTGTGTGCAGCTATCTGGACCACCGCATGGACAACGAAACCTCTGAACACATGGACGTCTGCAGCATCACTCTTGATAAGCGTCCCTGTGGGGTGAGGCTTCATTTAATCTTTGCACGTTTAAATGCTCAGAATTGTGATCTAAACCTATCTCAGCTTCTCCTTGTTGGCCTGTAAAAGTCCACCTTCAACTCCTGCACACATCTTTTTTTTGTTTGTTTGTTTTTTACCCCCTTCCAGCTCACGGACGCAGTGGAAAATGTGGCGAACGTCTTGCACTGCGCCGCTCGTACCAACCTGACGATGTCTGAGGAGACGATCATGAGAATGATTTCAGAGCTGATGGGACGTCTGAACTCGCTGATGAGGGAGTTGTCCACCGCGGTGAGGATGTTAACGACTCCATCCTTCTATTTATCCATCTTAAAAACACTGTAACCTTTACCTTTTGTCTCCTGCTGAAATATTTGATAATCAAAGTTTCTCAATGGACCATAAATCAGAATATTTGCCTGTGTTACTTCATTGTTTGCACACATATACACACTTAGATTCAGTGTTTTTTGTTTGCCTAGAGCTGTGCATTTAAAGAACTAACTTAATAATAAAAGTTAAAAATCAGCTGAATGTTACAAACCAAGATTACTTTTACATATCTGTAGATAATCATGACAAACAAAACCTCCAGAATCAAACTTAAAGAAATGCACAGCGACTTGAAAACATTTTGGATAAGAATTTAAATCAGAGCTTCCTTCTCCTCCCGTAGAACTTCACCGAGTTGGCGTCTGACTTTAAGGAGATCTTCAGCGAGGCCGACTCTTCGCCGATGACCAAGGAGCACCTGAACGACCCGGACTTCATCAAACTCTGGTTTAAGGTCAAACTGATGCCCCTCCTGCCCGACGTGCCCACAGGCCTCCTGTCCTGCCTCAGCACCAAGAACTTCACCTGCCCAGTTTACCAAACCATGTGAGTCCACAGGCTTCAGGAGGTGTTATTTTCATCTCACACACACACACACACACACACTGTAAGGTGCGTTTCATGTATTTTCTTTCTTTCTTTTTACTTTGTGCAGTGTGGCAGACCTCAGTAGACACATGAGTTTCATGGACGCCGACCCGATGTTCAGTCATAATATCTACAGGCACTTTATCTTTTCCTTCCTGCTGCATCACAACACCTCTGGTATGTAAACTGTCAGCAAAAGTTGCAGCTTATAAACAGAATTCAGAAGGTCTTTTTCAGACGAGTGGTGAAGGTGAAGTACCTTAAATCTGCCGCTGAGTACTTTCAGATTCTTTTAACTACAATGTCAAAACAAAGGTGTAATACTTGTTAATTTATTAAATATACATTAAATGTGCATGTTTCAGATCCTGGCTGTGTGTCCTCAGCCAATCACAGTGCAGAATGGCTGAAAGACAACTTTGGTTTCTTCTCAAGATTTGCCTCCGTCACCGACTTCTACCTGCTCCACTCAAACTTCTCTGGAGTAAGTCCAGACGACCTGAAAAACCTCCGTCTGAGCTGAAGCCTGCACTTGCTGTTAATCATCTCTTCTCTGTTGTTTTTCTCCTGCAGCTGGAGGTTCTTCACCTCTTGACTCCCGACCAGACGGCAGAGATGCTGCTGCTGCCTCTTCCCGCCCCTCCTGAGAAACACGTCGTCATCGACCGAGTGTTTGACTTCCTGCTGGAGTCACCCGAGGAGAGGAATTTTGCATCGGTCCTGCACTCGCTGGTCAAACTCACCAAAAAGGTCACTTTTTTTTCAGACACAGTAACTTTAACGCTTTTGGAAAACTTTGAACTTTTCTGGATGATTAATTGTAAAATATTCACACTTTCAGGACGATCCACCGTGTGGTGTCTACAAACAAATGTGAGTACTTTAAGGAGGTTTTATAACTTAACACATTGCTCATTAGTTCCATTGATTTTGTTTAGTTATTTTCTTTACGTTTAAGCACTAAAACGTAAGATGAAAGATGTTTTTTGTCCAATCCCAAGACGCCTCTGATGATATTTTTGAATTTCTTAAACTTCTAGCCTCCTCAGATTTGTCTCTTTTTCTCTCCAGTTCTGCAACCAGTGCCTTTTAAATGTTCCTGTAGATATATCAAATGCATGTCTCTGATTCAAGTAGATCAACTTGTTTAAAATGATTAAATACATTACAAGACCGTCAGCACCAGACAAAAATAGCTCCTTGACCACCATGTTCCTGGAAATAACCAGAGGTGTCCTCCGCCAGGCAAACATTTCATATAGTATCAATATGCATCATGATATATTACATTCTCTGGAAAAATCAATTGAGAAATGTTACGTATCATGTATATTCATTACCTTACGCATCAAAGCATGAGACCTTTCAAAGTGGAATATGTCGGGAAGTTTGGGAATCACTTCATAAACCAGTTGTTATCAGGTTAATTCAATTTGGTTTACATTTGCCTCGATGTCCTCATCATTACCTGTTTATTTGTTATTTGGCAGCTCAGTTTATTTTTTCTTAAATTGAAATTGATGGACAGCTGGACTGTTCTGGTGTGGATGTTTGTTGTATTTCACTTTAATTTTTGGACACTTCTCTCTCACATTTTCTTCAATAAAATCTGGCACCTGTTCTCATCTTTAAACGAGGGTTTTATATTTTATTCTTTTCATTTGCGTGTCAGATTTGAGAGATTGTACGGAGCGATGCCATCTCTGCCACCAGACCTGGAGCCGGTCATCTGGGCCGGCATAGACAGCCTGACAAACATCGCACCGGAGGGTCAGTCTCTGTCTCACACACACATGCAAACACAAAGGATCAATCGCTCCCCTTATACCTATATTTTATTATATGCACACAGTAGTTAACTGAATATTTTCTCATGTTTCTATTCTACTTGTGTAGAGTGTGTGCCAGAGGACATTGCGGTGAGATTTCTCTTGAATTTATTCTTCCACTTATTCTATTTTTGTAGCTTTCGTTTCAATTTTACTGACAAATAATTGTATTATTCTCCTTAAAATGTTCCAGTGCCCAGTAACCCTGTACAATGGTAAGATCTGTTTGAAACCTTGTTGTGAAGTCTCTACTTTGAATGCTTAAGAAGCATTAAAAATCATTTGTGATTTTTTTTCTTCCTCTGCTGTTCGACAGGCACTAAAGTCTGCAGAGGAGTTAACAGGTATCTCATTTGTTATGGTTTTTATCCAGAATTACCAATAAATATGTCGATAGTCTCTGTGCTGACACGTTTAATGTGTTTTCACAGCTCTGCCCTGCACCTCCACCTCAACACCTCTACAGAAGTTTCCTGCAACGTCACCTTGGAGACATATGCTTGTGCACAGGTTGGTATCTAATTCAAAAGAGTCCAGTTGGAAATACGAAGATTTATTTCCACATGAACCGCTTGCTGTCTCTCTCTCATGCAGCTGGAGAACTTCTCAGCCCATCAGCTGGTGTCTCTTCTGAAGTGTAATCTGCCCGGAAACAGCAGCCACTCCAAAATGCTGTGGAAGATGGTGCTGACCAAGTTATCCTTTGTGCTGGATCCAGCTCTGGACATCTTGGCTAACATGGTCAGTGACCCCTCTGATGGACATACATGAAATTCCTCAACTCCTTTTCAGGGTTATTAAAATAAACAAATCAAAGCATCTCTTATTAATTTAATCAGTAACGACTCAATCAACTGATCCGTCCTACAGTCCGCGGTTGTTCCTTCAGCGATGGAGGTTCTGGATGTGCTTGGAGAGATCAGAGTGTCGATGCTGACTGACGAGCAGCTCAGGAACAGCAGTGTCATCATGACGTGGTTCTCCGGACGTCTGAGCGGGTTTCTGCCGTCGGCGTCAGGAAGGTTCCTGCACTGTCTGATCCGCAGGAACCTCAGCTGCCACTCGTACCAGCAGATGTAAGTGATTGTCCACAGATGCCCAGTCTTACATGAGAGATCAACATGCATATTGCGGTTTATCACACTTTATATCCAACATCGTATTTAATATGATTTAACCAAGAAATGTGCACTTAAACATCCTCGAAACTTTGGTGGTCTTCTACACAGTCCAACAAGGCGTTAAAGTTTTTTGCGTGGCTCGATAATCAAACTGCCTTTCTCTCCATAACTGCTCTGTTCATACAGTGTGTTTCACTACAACAGCTCTCTGAAGTGTGTTCCTTCATTTTCTGGAGGCATTTCTTCATCAGGAGTCACGTGACGTTCTGTGGATATGTTTGGGTTTAGTGTGTTCCTCCATGCAGCTCCCACAGACTTCAATGCAGCTGTCATGCTGATGACCTTTCCTTCAGTTTTTGGATTCCTTGGTTTGCCTCACTTTCAGCCCAGAAGGTTGCTGCTTGGTTTAAGGACGAAACAGGTTAATGTTAAGTGTAAAGTCGAGAGACTCAGATATAAATGGCCACCAAACAGCGGGTTTGATTTAGGTTACGACATGGCAAGATGTGTCTGTTGTTTAACTTTTTTTGTGTGATTTAGTGTTTAATTAATCATCTTTGACGAGTAGCAAAATACTGAGGACCCAAATGTAAGACACACAGGAGGGAGGCACGGTCAAAAACAACAAGCAGGCTTTTTATAACAAAATCAAAAAATATAGAATCCAAAATATGCAATCCAAGAAGTGCAAATATATATATAATATATAAAGGCAGCAGGGAGCATGAAGACTATATACACAAGGGCTGAATAACTAACAGGACACATGTGAATACGTCTGCATACGTCTATATATGTACGTCTCATCCTGTCCTTCACTTTATTGTCAGTCTGAAGGTTTTCAGCCACCAGTTTGACAGGATGGACCTAATGCAGCAGCACCTGGTCCTCAAGGATTTTGTCCTCCGTTTCCTGTCGCACTCAGGTACTCGCTGCACCATCCGATTGTCTTTTTTTCAAATCTGTGAACATATGTTATCATTTACATATATCTCTTTATCTTCATGACTTGGTCCAGGTCCAGACTGTGTGTCCAACAACAGTGCAGAGTGGCTGATGAAGAATCTGGGTCCGTTCTCACAGTTCTTGTCCCTCAAAGAGCTGCTTCACCTCAACCCACAATTTAACCCTGTAAGGTTTCAGTCCTGCTAACATCAAGGCTCTAGAAAACCAGTATTTCAATTTTCAGCGGCTGTAAACATGTTTTTGTTCCTGCTCTTCCATTTAGCTGGAGGTCCTCCGACTCCTGACTCCTAATCAGACTGCAGAGCTGCTGGTGTTGACTCTTCCAGCTCTTCCAGACAAAGACGTCCTCATAAATAAGATCTTTGATCACCTGACTCAGTCTCCTGACCAGAAGAAATTCACAGAGTTCCTGTCCAGCCTCACCATGTTGCCCCAGCTGGTAAAAAGACAAACATGATTCCTCTTTATTCAAAATCTGCACTTTGCACTGTTTGTTGATCCTCTGTGTTTTCTGTGTTTGAAGGGAAACTTCTCCTGTGCAACATTCAGAACACTGTAAGTTCATGTTCACCTTTGATTATTATATAAATATGTTTTAATACACTTATTAAAGACATAATTGCGATGTTAATCCCACATGTTGCTGTTGTAGGTTTGACAGAATGGACTTGGCCATGATGAATGTTTCTCTCGATGTCGTGTCATCCATCACATACAGCAAGATTACTTTATCCAGGCACATACCACCAGGTGAGAAGAACAGGATATAACACACTATTGACATTTATATACTATAAAATAATATATTTACTCATTCTGTGTAAGTTATGTGCTGTATCAAAGTCTCTGTGTGTCATTGTTATATAATCTTATCATTGAAATGAGCATTTTAATGCGTGTTTATCTGAAGTATGTTTGTAACTAATTTGCGTATCATTTACTTTTTTTATAGGTTGCATCATTTACAGTGGAGAGGTAATTAAATGTGCTTTGTTCTACTGATTAGTTTCATAATTAGTTTGATGACAGAGAACTAATAACTCTCTTATCTTTCCCCACTAAGTGCACAGTTACCATGACAAACGGTAAGTCGTCTCACTGCTTCAGCAGGTTCATTTTGATATAATTCAGTATGTGAATGTCGATAATCACCACAAACTCATCTCTTCTTATTTTACACAGAGACAGACATTTGTGTTGGAGTGAACAGGTAAGATTTATAAACCACGCTCTGTTAAATTCTTTTGTGAGTTACTGTCAATAAATATTTGACGTTTCCTGTTTTATTTTGAAACTCCAGCACGATGCTGCAGCTCCACCTGGACAGCAGACGGATGAACGGAAGTTTCTGTAACTTTCCTGTTGAGGAATTTGCTTGTGCCTCGGTGAGACACATCTCTGATCTACAGCCGTCCTAAAGCTGCTGACTTATGAAACTGTTTGTTTGGAGCATTTTCTCACGTCACCCTGTTGTCTTTCTGCTCCGTCATCACAGCTGTCAGGGCTGAAAGCCGAGGATCTGGCTGAGTTGTTGACATGTCATCGCTCCTCCAACTCCAGCAGCTCCAGACCCGTCTGGAAGCTTCTCCTCTCCAAAGCCTCACATGTGCTGGATGAAGCTCTGGATCTTCTTACCAACAAGGTGTGAATCAGCAACGCTCCTCACGTTACTCACTCCTGATCAGATTTAGACACTGTTGGTGTGTTTTTCCTTGCAGACTCTCGACCCCAGAAATCCTGCAGTGATGATGATTTTGGACGCTATACGAGAAATCCGATTGGATACATTCGGCAGTGCCGGCCTCAGTAATCCCGCCCTCATCCAGCTGTGGTTCAACCGACGGCTTCTTCCATTCCTGCCTGCAGTTTCTCCTGACTTCCTGTCATGTCTCACCACGAAGGGACTGAACTGCAGCAGCTACCAGCAGATGTACGCTCAGTTATTCACTGTCACCTCAGTGACTATCTCTGCTTGTTGTTCTTTGTATTGTGCATTTAACACAACCCTTTGTTTTATTTCTGAACTCAGTGTGCAGGTTTTGAGCCGTGTCCAGCCACACATGACACACTCCGGGCAGATGTTTGTCTACACACACTTCATAAAGGCTTTCCTGACCAGGCAGAACACCACAGGTAGGGATGTGGACATCAGTGAGGACATTTATTATTGATGTAAACTCACAAAGGGCAAAGAGTGCAACATTTAGCCTGAGAGTGGTGCTAAATAAGAGAACATCTAGTGACCTAAAATGAATTAATATACTTATACACGTGGTCCTCAAGGAGTTAATCATCTGTTTCCTGTCGCACTCAGTTTCTCGCTGCACCGTCCAGTCGTCTGTTTTCAAATCTGTTTCATATTTTTGAACATGGATGCGAATATGTTATCATTTACATACATCTCTTTATCTTCATGACTTGGTCCAGGTCCAGACTGTGTGTCCAACAACAGTGCAGAGTGGCTGATGAAGAATCTGGGTCCGTTCTCACAGTTCTTGTCCCTCAAAGAGCTGCTTCACCTCAACCCACAATTTAACCCTGTAAGGTTTCAGTCCTGCTAACATCAAGGCTCTAGAAAACCAGTATTTCAATTTTCAGCGGCTGTAAACATGTTTTTGTTCCTGCTCTTCCATTTAGCTGGAGGTCCTCCGACTCCTGACTCCTAATCAGACTGCAGAGCTGCTGGTGTTGACTCTTCCAGCTCTTCCAGACAAAGACGTCCTCATAAATAAGATCTTTGATCACCTGACTCAGTCTCCTGACCAGAAGAAATTCACAGAGTTCCTGTCCAGCCTCACCTTGTTGCCCCAGCTGGTAAAAAGACAAACATGATTCCTCTTTATTCAAAATCTGCACTTTGCACTGTTTGTTGATCCTCTGTGTTTTCTGTGTTTGAAGGGAAACTTCTCCTGTGCAACATTCAGAACACTGTAAGTTCATGTTCACCTTTGATTATTATATAAATATGTTTTAATACACTTATTAAAGACATAATTGTGATGTTAATCCCACATGTTGCTGTTGTAGGTTTGACAGAATGGACTTGGCCATGATGAATGTTTCTCTCGATGTCGTGTCATCCATCACATACAGCAAGATTACTTTATCCAGGCACATACCACCAGGTGAGAAGAACAGGATATAACATATTATTGACATTTATATACTATAAAATAATATATTTACTCATTCTGTGTAAGTTCTGTGCTGTATCAAAGTCTCTGTGTTTCATTATTATATAATCTTATCATTGAAATGAGCATTTTAATGCGTGTTTATCTGAAGTATGTTTGTAACTAATTTGCGTATCATTTACTTTTTTTATAGGTTGCATCATTTACAGTGGAGAGGTAATTAAATGTGCTTTGTTCTACTGATTAGTCTCATAACTAGTTTGATGACAGAGAACTAATAACTCTCTTATCTTTCCCCACTAAGTGCACAGTTACCATGACAAACGGTAAGTCGTCTCACTGCTTCAGCAGGTTCATTTTGATATAATTCAGTATGTGAATGTCAATAATCACCACAAACTCATCTCTTCTTATTTTACACAGAGACAGACATTTGTGTTGGAGTGAACAGGTAAGATTTATAAACCACGCTCTGTTAAATTCTTTTGTGAGTTACTGTCAATAAATGTTTGACGTTTCCTGTTTTATTTTGAAACTCCAGCACGATGCTGCAGCTCCACCTGGACAGCAGACGGATGAACGGAAGTTTCTGTAACTTTCCTGTTGAGGAATTTGCTTGTGCCTCGGTGAGACACATCTCTGATCTACAGCCGTCCTAAAGCTGCTGACTTATGAAACTGTTTGTTTGGAGCATTTTCTCACGTCACCCTGTTGCCTTTCTGCTCCGTCATCACAGCTGTCAGGGCTGAAAGCCGAGGATCTGGCTGAGTTGTTGACATGTCATCGCTCCTCCAACTCCAGCAGCTCCAGACCCGTCTGGAAGCTTCTCCTCTCCAAAGCCTCACATGTGCTGGATGAAGCTCTGGATCTTCTTACCAACAAGGTGTGAATCAGCAACGCTCCTCACGTTACTCACTCCTGATCAGATTTAGACACTGTTGGTGTTTTTCCTTGCAGACTCTCGACCCCAGAAATCCTGCAGTGATGATGATTTTGGACGCTATACGAGAAATCCGATTGGATACATTCGGCAGTGCCGGCCTCAGTAATCCCGCCCTCATCCAGCTGTGGTTCAACCGACGGCTTCTTCCATTCCTGCCTGCAGTTTCTCCTGACTTCCTGTCATGTCTCACCACGAAGGGACTGAACTGCAGCAGCTACCAGCAGATGTACGCTCAGTTATTCACTGTCACCTCAGTGACTATCTCTGCTTGTTGTTCTTTGTATTGTGCATTTAACACAACCCTTTGTTTTATTTCTGAACTCAGTGTGCAGGTTTTGAGCCGTGTCCAGCCACAGATGACACTTTCAAAGCAGGTGTTCGTCTACACACACTTCATAAAGGCTTTCCTGACCAGGCAGAACACCACAGGTAGGGATGTGGACATCAGTGAGGACATTTATTATTGATGTAAACTCACAAAGGGCAAAGAGTGCAACTGAGAGTGCCACTACATAGCTGTTAACCAACTGCAGTAAAATCCTAATCAGGAAATACAGCAACCAAGGCAGAAAGCAAAACCAGAGAACTGAAGAGAAACAAAAACAAAAGCAAAGCACAAACCAGGAATGACATGGGCAATAAAAACCAGAGAGACACGACGGGGATGTGGACACATGAGCAGGACGGGATGGGAAACTGAACAGATTAATTTACAAAGACGGCAGGGAGTGAACAGTAGTATACACACAAGGGCTGATTAACTAACAGGACGCAGGTGAGCACAGGAAATCACACAAAGGACGGAAATGGAAAGCTAAATATGAAACATGAGGGCAGAACTTCAAGCAGGAAATAACAAAACCACAAATTACACAAACTTCCCACCTCTGCATGCTTCCAGATATGTAGTCTTAGCAGTAATGAAGGCTGAAAGCATTGAGCAGAATGGAAATTCACATTTTTCATTAAGGGAACCAAACTTTAATCAATTTGGAATCAGTTCTAATATTGATGTGTCTCATAATCCGTAGCATGATTACTGCGATCTTGTACATCTTGTCTTGAGACACAAACAGAACTACGATTCTCCAGATGCAGCACATTAGATGTATGTACAGTATCCTGTAAAACTTGTCTTGCGGTTCAGATGTCAGCTGCAGCTCAAACACGAGCAACAGTGGAGACTGGCTGCAGAAGAACTTGGGAGGTTTCTCCGCCCTCGTGTCCTTCCGGGACCTGCAGATGCTCTACTCCAACTTCTCCGGGGTACTTCCTGTCACATTCTCTCCTCTTTTATGATGTTTGTTTATTTCCATTCTTTCTCTACTTTTGTCTCACCTGTGTTGTCGTACTTGCAGATGGAAGCCTTACCACAGCTGACGGTCAGACAGCTGGCAGAGATGTCCGCCACGCCTGGACAGCTCAGCTCCTCCGCCCAGGTTGCCACGGTGATGAAACACGTCCCCACCGAACACCTCTCGGCCTTCTTCGATGACTTCTCACCTGCTATGAGCGTGAGTGTAAAATTAAACACCAATTCTTAAATCACATCTTGAACAAACAGCACAGATATAATTTATCTACTTTTATAGGCTAGAAGATAGAAAATTCATACATTTATCATGAACGTTTACTTGTTTACATATTATCTGCTTATCCTTTATTTTCTCTCCGTCCGCAGAATCATCAAAACATGTTCCCCTCTGCGGTGAGGTCGGCCATGTTGCAGGTGGTGTTTGACCGCGCAGACCTCTCGAATACCTCGACGGTAGCTGATGCAGTTGTGATGCTGTGGCTCCACAACCGGATGAGCCCCCTGCTGGTCGACCTGTCGCCAAACCACGTTGCGCCGTTCTTCCGCATTCTGGCGGGAAGAAACTGCAGCGTCGAGCAGCAGGGGTGAGGAGTCTCTGAAAATGTAGTCATTTTGTGTCTTCCTCTTTGCCCGTACGACAAATGTCACATTTGTTTTTATGTTTCAGAGTCGAAGACCTGAATTCAACAATCTCCTCGCTCAGGGAAGTCACGAAGAAAGAAATCCACAATCACATCATTCAGTCGCTCAGAGGTAAAGACAAGTGTTCACAGAATAAAACTACTGTAAATCCCAAATTTTTGAAAGTACGGCTTTTAGCAGATCAAAGTTTGTTTGACAGATGATCTCTTTCTCTTTTTCTTCCCAGGACCAGTCCCTCTCAAGTGCTACGGTGACAACTACAACCACAGTTTCTACTCCTTCATCGAGCGCTCGTTCATGGGATTCCAGTTCCCCAACCTGACCACCTTCATCTCCCTCATGACTCACAACAGGACGCATCAGGTAAAAGAGATTATTGAAAGAAAGTCATCAAGCTTTTCGTTTGGATGAGAGCAGGAAGAGGATGACTCACTGAGTGTTTGCTGTTCCTCCAGCTGGTGAACTCCATGCCTCCGTCACATCTCGGGGATTTCCTTCGTCGTCCTGACGTTGTCGACAACGATGCCGAGCTCTGTGTGATCTACAGCAACTACATCCAGACGCCTGTGTTCCTGGAGACTGTATGTACCGCCGCTCACATAAAAACACACAAAAAAACACAGACACACTGATGATGTAAAAACAAGTCTGTGTATATTCACTGCAGGAGTCTCTCCCGGCGGCGGTGCGGCGGCCCACGCTGCCTTGCGTCTGGCCCGTCGCTCTCAGCAGCTCCAGCAGGTCAGAGGCCGACGCCTGGTTCGACCGACGCCTCCCCAACTACTTGGCGTTCCTCAGCAAGACTCTGATCGGCTCCAACGTGACACACAACGCCTCCTGCATGGCCTTCCAGAAGCTGTACGTTATGGTTTACACAACATTACGTGCTCTTTCTGTGAGAAATGTATATTTTTGTCTCTAAAAATAATTCAGTTTTAATTTTGTTTTTCAGCGTCTCTGTTCTGGGTGAAAACAACTACACCACTGCAGACTTCACGAGGGAGGACTTTTTCAACACCATCAGGTCGTATCTCACCTCAGGTCAGTCCTCAGACTAACACACACCTACAGTCTCGTTTCCAACTAAGCAACGACTTCCAGTGACAAATCTAGAGATGTAACGGTCCGACTCCAACTCTTCTCTCCTGAAGAGAGTCACCAATATTTCTCAGTGAACGTGTTCTGGTGTTGTGTGTTTGGTGAGTGGAGGAGAACAGCGGCACGTTCAAATACACATATTTTAAGGTAGAACTGGTACTTCTTCCTGTAGTTGATGGTAAATTTAAGCAGCTTTTCAGTTAATAAGCTAGAATAATGTTTAGCATTTGACAATAAGCACTTGTAGAGTCACATCTAGTGATGCTTTGGTAGCTAAATGCTAACAAAATGATAATTGTTCATACTTGTCTTCAAGAAAAGTTGTAGATACAAGTTGATATCAAGTCAGGCTAAAGGGTTTAGTACAGGGCTCTCTGTTGATTTGTTCCCCTTTCTTTCTTTACTTCACTTCCTCAGAAAAATCCTCTATGTAAATATTTGTAATCTGTCGTTGTAGCGACCGTGCCGAGGTGTTACAGCCAGTCCGACCCAGAGCTGAACTCCACGGCCTGGTTTGCTGAATACATCGGCCCGTTCATTTCTTTCCTCACTCTGGAGGACTTCCAGACATTCGGCTCTGCACAGGTACTGAACACAGTTTGAGGGGATCATGAGCTTAAGATATATGGATTGATAAAGTAACACCCACCGATTTCTCCTGCAGAGTATCCAGGTGTTCACAGTGAACCCTCTCAACATCGCACTCTTCAACCACTCCGTCTTACCTGTCAACGTCACCAACTACTACACTGAGCTCATTTATCAGCAGGACAGCAACTTCAATCCCTTACTGTGAGTCTAAACCTTTCAGATGTGTTTTTACCTTTCAGCCACACGCACCTGAATACTTCCTCCACCACTACGTACCTGAACGATTCTATACTATTTGTGTGTAACGGATTCTTCTCTCTCTCTCTGCAGTCTTCCTCTGGTGTTTCGGTGTGTTGTTCCCGGTCCAGCGTTCCTCCAGCTGAACGCAGCACAAAGTGAAATAGTTCTGTACAACCTGACCACCCTCTGTACAGACCTGGACCCACAGGTGATGAAAACACAAGAACACACACTTACATTTCGGCTGATGCGACCATTTTTTTCTGCAAGCAGACAGATCTGCCGGAAGGAAGAAATGAATGAAGGAAAATAACTGAAATACTGAGCAGCTTAGATTTATCCTTGTTTGTTTTTTGGTGGGATATGATTAATTTTAGGGAGTTACACGTGCCCAGTTAAGCTCCTCATTTTTGATGAGAAGTGTCCTGGTTCATCCAGGGACACTGCTCTATTTTTACGATAAAATCTTCATTACAACTGACAAAGTTTAACTGAGCTTTTTCCTCTGTAGGTCGCTGCAGCTCTGTCGAGTAACTTCGGCGACAACATTGACGCCTCGGTCATTTCTGCCCTCGGCAGCGAGAGCACCGGCATATCCACCGCTCAGATCGCCATGATCAGGCCTCAGGACTTGATCGCGTCCATCGGCATCCTCAGCAGCGTGAACGGCTGGAGTGAAGGTCAGGCCAAGGCCATCATCCAGTCGCTGATGTCTTCGGGGATGATGCAGGTAGCTGCAGTCCGTCGGCTGAACCACGAGATTTGATTTTGAGGTGCAGTGGTTCTTGTCTGCGAGCGCAAAGCCGTCTCACAGTTTCTCTGCTTCCATTTCGCCAGATCACCAATGCGTCAGCGCTGCTCATGCTGGGCTCGCTTGTTACGGGAATTCCTGCAACGACGTTCAGCAGCATCAGCGGCTCCCAGCTGATCACTGCGTCCCAAAATCCCTCGTTTGTGACACACCTGACGTCCGCTCCTCAGATCGTCCAGCAGACCTTCGTTACTCAGGTAAAACAGCTGTATTAATTTATTTATTTATTTATTAGGATTTTACTGTAACACTTAACAACCATGATTGAAAAATGGTTTAATTTCATAATTTCCACTGTTTATTGTAATGTTGCAATCTGTGTTGGTAATATTATTTTATTTGGATGTACATTTGAAAGTTGCAGGTTATAATCTCTCTCTGTTCATATTAGACAATCGCTTTTTAATCACAGCTAAAAAAATGTTCCTATTTTGCTCTGCGTACTCTAACAAATAACAGCTAAAGATGAAATCCTCTAAGCTTGGCTGCTTTTTTATGTTATAAATTATATAATATATAGTAATTGATTTCAATTTTAGTCATCAAAATACCAAAATATTGGAGTATTTACTGTATTCTTGTGTCTTTGTTCATCCCTTCATTTAAACTGCGCTAGTTTAATTCTAAACTCTGTTCCCAGGACATCTTACCTGGACTTCTACACCTCTGAATTGTTAACCTTTACTGTTTTCCCGTGAAGCAAATTGAATTGTTTTAAAGTTTGCTCGCCACGTTACATCTGTTTTGTAGAGCACAACTTTGAGACCACTCTGCTACATAAATAAAGGGCAGTGAGACTCGTTAACCTCACTTTTCCACATCCTCACTCAGATCATATCCGTGAACAGCAACAGTGAGACGATCATCCAGAACGTTCCGGATGAACTGGCCACTGAGATCCCTCCTGCTCTGCTGCTGGGCCTCTCAAGTAGCACCACCGTCATCACCAGACTCAACAAGAAGAAATGGAAACGGCAGCAGGTTAAGAGGAAGCAGCCCTGTAACGCACACCTTTGGTCCTGATCACGGCTCCTGGACCGTACGTCGTCACACTCTGTGTTTTTATTTTCTTCAGGTCGAGTTGTTCTTCGACGTGGTCGCCGTGGAAACTGCAACCGCAGCGCTGGGAAGTCCGAACAAGTGAGTCCCCGGAGAGTGTTTTTCGATAAAGCGGAGGGTTTAAAAGTGAGATAAACTGTGTCTTTGTCTGTTTGTGTGTGAAGTTTGTCATCCTCAGTGCTGCAAGGGTTCACGTGCACCAGAGTGAGGACCATCAAGAGGGGTCAGATCAACAAGCTGATCAAAGCCTGTCGGAGGAGAGGCAGGAACAGGGTCAAACTGGTGGAGACTCAGGTACTTGTGCACCTAATTTATCAGTTTTTCCACGTCAACATCTTCTCACCTGCTGAGTGGAGCAGTAACAGGAGTGCACGCAGAACTGATGACGATTTCATGCTCGTGTCTCCGACAGCTGACCTGCATGTACAGCTACATCAGAGCAGAAGCCGATGCCACCAGCTTCGACCTCTATCCTCCCGACGTGCTGCTGTACTACGAGTGAGTTTTGAGTCGTTTGCGTTGGACTGGAGTTAGAAACCATCAGAGCAGTTTTTTTTTTTTTCTTAATTAAGTCTCTCCGTCTCCTCAGTTACTCTCTGGTGCCGCAGGCCAGCTGCAGGTTTTACTTCCAGCAGCTGGCGGATGCCGACTTCTCCGTTTTCTCCACCGACCTCAGCTACAAACGGAACGATCTGTTTACTAATTGCAGGAGCTGCCTGGTGAGTCCCCCAAACACCCACACAAACATCTCAAACTGGCATTTACACAACCGTTCTATAATGGAAATGATTACAGTATCATGACAACTGATGCACCAGTTATTGATACTTTGCAGGCTTGAGAAGAGTTAATAATAGTTTTATTAGTTTGCTCTAAATCAAAGTGTCTTTCTCAGAAATGTCCCTTTGTTGAATTAATTGAACTAATTTCCTGAAGGAACATTAAAGCATTACATGACGGTTTAATTACATTTCTGAGGAGGCCGATTCAGTTAAATTTTGGGTTGGAGCACCAACAAGATCATCAGAAACAACCTAATAACTTTACTAGAATCGGTATCAGAGACATTTTTTGAGGTTTGAGTTTTCCTCGCTGTTTTAAAATCTGTCTTCACTTTTGCTTTTTTCCCCCTCCAATCTGATTACAGTACAGGGGTTAAAATGAATCTTTGAAATACACAAAAATCAGGATACACTTCAGGAAGCCACATTTTAAGACACAATGTCTAGATTATGTTATATTTTATTTTATTTCATTCAATTCAAACCGTTATTTGAGCCCCAAAAAGTTCTCAGTGAAAACAGTTGCACAGTTGTTTTGAAATCATTGCCTTGAATTGTCCATTTGTTGTGAATGTCGATCTTGTGATGCTTTGTAGATAATTCTGTGTGCTCAGATTTAGTTCAGAATAAACCTGCAGGACTTGATAGATGTTAATTACATCTCTGAACCACAAAGGACAAATCAACTGATTAAACTATTTAAATTAAATGTCAGATCGAGTGTCAGTGAAAATCTAACAGAAGCTTACATGTGCTTACTTGTTTTATTTTCTAAGGGTATAACAAGCACAAGTTTGACTGAGGATAATATATCGGTGATGGGAAACATGTGCTGCATTCTGGACGGGTCGTACATCCAGAACTCCGACCCGTCCATCTTGGATAAACTCAACAGCTGCCCAGAGCTCACGGACGCTCAGGCAGCTGCTGTTGAAGCTCTGCTGCAGAGCGGGAAAACAAAATACGGGTACGTCAGCAGAAGATGATACAGTGAACGTTAAACCTCACTCGGCAGATTCATTTCTGGCCAACAACCTCCAGTTTCCTTTCAGATATTCCCCTGTTGGTCTGTTTTTCTCCACAACAAAATAGTCAAACTTTGGGTTTTTGTTTCGATTTGAGTTTCACTGTTTTTATACTCTCTGTTTTTCATCAACCAGAGCTCCATCAACGTGGAATGAAGAGACTCTGAGGGACCTCGGCATGTTACCGCTGTATCTGACTTCAACCTTCTATGGTAACTTTGACAAAGTGAGTAACTCCCGTTCATCCGCAGCATTACCTCACCTGTCTGCTGTTGTATTGAGGTGGGTGACTCGTGTTTTGTTTAATTATCTGTGTCTGCTTTATTCGTGCGAGCAGAAAACAAAGAGGAGTTTCCTGAGATACTTCCTGAGGACCAACAAAGTGGACAGACAGAGGCGAAAGGCGATGAGGAGGGAAATAAGAAAGTCTGATAAAAAGAAGTCAAAGCGATCTCTGGGTGAGTCGCCCTCCGTCGTCTGCTCTGCTCTGACATCCTCCTGAATTTATAACTTTTAACTTTTTTGTGTATTATCTCGTGTGTTTCAGCAAGCGAGTGCACTGTGGGAAACATCACCATGGTGACCATCAGCGATGAGACGTTCCCCTTCGACTACGACGACATCAACCAGTTCGACTTCTGCCTCAGTGCCGCCACTGTGAAGAACAACCTGGATGCAATCACTCAGAAGGTGGACCAGGAGGAATACCTCGCCATTGTTCTCAGAAAGCTGACAGAGGTAGGGGACGCCTTTTTTAAACTGAGAGGTTAAAGTGAAACTCTCTCAAAATGCAACCTAAGCTCTTTTTATGAATGTATATGAGTCAAACCTTCGTGTAAAAGCATAAATACAACGAAAGGGGCACTTTTAAGATTTACCATGTATTCGT
The DNA here is from genome assembly GCF_904848185.1 of Acanthopagrus latus. Classification (NCBI taxonomy): domain Eukaryota; kingdom Metazoa; phylum Chordata; class Actinopteri; order Spariformes; family Sparidae; genus Acanthopagrus; species Acanthopagrus latus. The sequence goes on along the minus strand of NC_051039.1, from coordinate 5,663,849 downwards.
TTTCGGGTCAAACTGAGTTCCAATGGGAGTGCTACGGGCACTTTTACGATAGCATCAAAATCGCTATTTCTAAAACACTAAGAAGGCTCGACACAACATGAAACTTTGCTAGTAGTATTGCCAGGGTCTCTACACATGAACACCAGCATTGAGAACATTGTTTGTGAGTTTACTAAAAAGAACGATCACCTTAGCAGTGCTTGTTTCGCTCCCAGTCAACATGGCAGCCGAGAAGCATTGATTTTCGAATGCGACGTAAACTGTAGGACAGTTAAGGTGACAATGAAGATCACATGACGACAATAACAGTCAAAACACCACTGATAACTTTTATGTTGTCTCATTCTCACATATCTGTAGGCTTACGCTGCCTCCATCCCAGAGAGTCAGGTTCAGCTCTTAGGCCCAGCGTCCCGTGTGGCCAGTAAAGATGACATCAGCAAGTGGAGCATCACTCAGATCGACACGCTCTCTGCGTTGATGGACTCGACAAACGGCCCGTGGGACCCGAGCCTGGTGAGCAGATCAGTAAATGAGTAGAGTATACTGCGTATCTGTGCATTGAAGCAGGTGAGTGACTTGTGTCTTCTCATCTAGGCGGAGGCCATCATCTCTAAATATCTGAGTAAGGAAGGGAACGAACTGGGCAGCGCTGAGCTCAACGCCATCGGAGGAGCCAACCTGTGCTCTCTGGACGCCGACGTTTTGAGGAACATTTCCCAGCAAAGCCTCAAGTAAGAAGTCAGGGCAATGTGTGTGTGTGTGTGTGTGTGTGTGTGTGTTACCATTGTTGCTTGTGAAACCATGAGTGCAAAGACAAATGTACAAATTGGAGGTTAAAATAAAGTCAGGGATCTCGAAAAACTTTCTTGAAACTATGTAAAATGCTGATTCTTGTGATAATGTTGTTGGGTTTACACAAAGTTGGCCCAAACTCAAGGCACACAGGCCAGGCAGGTAACGAAACAAGAGACGAGCTTATAGAATAAAGCTGTTAACCAAAGTTGATAAAAACAAATTACAGAAAAAAACTCAAAAGCTTAATAAAGTACGAGCCAGATATAAACGCAAGGAATCAGAACCAATGACAAACTGACCAAGAGACGCTGCATCCTCTCTGGAGACTTCACTGGACTTCACTGATTCAATTACCCACAGTTCATTGCAATACGGACGTGACATAATGGAACTTTTTATGAACAGGTAAAAGTTACTTTGTTATAATGTCATTGAATCGTTTAGGCTAGAAATAAAACTCAACTGCATGATAATACAGAAATATTAAGAAGTAAAGACTGTTGAGGTAATCAAAATAGATTTTATTGTTGTAAGTCTCATAGCTGTCTATCAGTGACTTAAATTTGCTGTCTTATCTCACGCGCTCCAAGCGTGAAGTGATGACAGTGAACATGTCGCGGTACGTACAACTGAAGTTCAGGAGGGGATCAGTTTGCAAGTTCAGAGGGTGGAGATTTGGATTCAGACTTAAATACTCAAGGGTTGAGGAGTGAAAAGGGCAGGAAAACAGACAAAGGGAGGCAATGAAAAACAAAACATGACATATGAGGGCAGAATTTCAAAATAAAACAGGAAATAACAAAACAGTGACATATATCTACCCAGCAAACAACAAATGAAGATGAAATGGAGTTTTGTGCTTTCATAAAAATGGCACTATGAAAAGAAATAAACTATTGTAAATATATTATTGCACCCAGATTCCAGATCGTGTGGGAATTATATTTTAGTACTACCTCCTGTATCCAACGTCTACTATTCCTCCTCTCATTCCTACTGTGTTTGTGTCTCCTGAAGAGACGCCAACGCCCTGGACGTGTCCAACTGCACCACAGAGAAGAAGACCGTCCTGTTCAACATCGCCAGTCAAGCGTTCGCCACAAACACGCGTTCTCAAACTATCTCTCTTTCCTCCTACCAGCTCACAAAAACGTACCTCGGTACGCAAACAGACACAAAACACATCGTCACACTGCATGATGAACTTCATGTGAGCAAAGCTGACTCACTGTTTGTTTCTTTCGTGGCCTGCAGGGGGCGCAAATGTGAGCTACGTCCGAAGTTTGTCGGCCTCCAACGTCAGCATGGACATGGACACCTTCACCAGTCTGGATGGGAGCGTTGTACTGGTCAGTTGTGTGTTTGTTTGTGTGTGTGTGTGTGTGTGTGTGAGTGTGTGTTTGGCTGTTTCTAACTGTAATTTATTAGATTTTAGTGGTGTTCATGAACAGCAGGAGTCTCAATGTACATTGATTGTTAATTAGAGGTTTCAAAAAGGCAACAATGCCCGAGACAGAAGGCTGAAGTGCTGTGAAGCATTCTGTTTTTGCATTTTGTTGCAATGGGAGAGTGGAGTTCAACGTACCTGGTTCGTTCTGCAGGATTAAAAAAGAATATAACTTAAACATTTTTCATAAAACAATTGTTGCCCGTATGTTCTTGAAACAGTCTTTGCCGGCTGTAATCGTTCATACTGCTCATTAAGAGCTTCCTTCCCAACATGCTGTCGATGTTAGTGATGATAGAGAAAACCCACAGTCCTCGCTCAGTGTGAGGCTTCACATGGCCTCAGCAGTCTGACACATCAAGTTTTTTTCTCTTAAAACCTCAAACTTACAGGCTGCGACTCAAAGACAGTTCAGGATTTATCTTGAAATCAGATTTTCCTTGCAGAACAGGGTCTGTACAAAGGAAACAGATCAGGCAAACAAGTCTAGACGAGCAATTCTTGGTGGTTTGAATGGCTGCTATCTTTCCGTCTGTATATCTACTTCCTATATAAATGTATGGATCACTCACAAAACTGACCGTTAACCTGGAAGAGGACATGTGTTGTAAATGTGGTAAAAACCCCGATTGAGAGGCATTTTACAAATTCCCAGTAGACATCTCCAAAGAATGCTCCGAAAAACCTGAATCGAATTGGCATATCCAACATGTCCTAGTCAGAAAACTTAACTTTAGGAATATCTTAATGAGTTGGAATACCCAAACAGAATATGCAATTTACACGACCCTTCTATGATTTATAATGATAAATAATATTCTGTCTATGACCCTGTAACCATTCCGGTACCAAACAACTCCACGACTCTACATTTTACTCTACATCACTGACATTTGAAGCATATAAGAAAGAGATCTTCAGGCTATCATGGACCGGAGAAGACAGAAAATTGTGACTCATTTACACCCATATATAACATTTCTCTGCTCTGCTCTCCCTAGCAACTGTCAGTTGATGAAGTTCAAGGTCTTCTCGGCCAGAATGTGGCAGAATTGAAGTCCTATGAAAACCAAACGCTGGTACAGAGTTGGATCAGGGCGCAGCCTCAGTCACAGCTCAACACACTCGGACTGGATCTTACCGGAGGCAGGGCTGACACGACAACCGCCACTCCAACCACCTCCAACGCTGCGAGCTCCACTACTGTGGCCACCGGCTCTACAACCACCTCCAACTCTGCAGGGGCTTCTACAACGACGAACGCCGGCTCTACAACCACCTCCAACTCTGCAGGGGCTTCTACAACGACGAACGCCGGCTCTACAACCACCTCCAACTCTGCAGGGGCTTCTACAACGACGAACGCCGGCTCTACAACCACTTCCAACTCTGCAGGGGCTTCTACAACGACGAACGCCGGCTCTACAACCACCTCCAACTCTGCAGGGGCTTCTACAACGACAAACGCCGGCTCTACAACCACCTCCAACTCTGCAGGGGCTTCTACAACGACAAACGCCGGCTCTACAACCACCTCCAACTCTGCAGGGGCTTCTACGACTGTGAACGCCGGCTCTACAACCACCTCCAACTCTGCGACAACTACCGCTGGGTCTGGATCCGCCGGCACCACAGCAGGATCGACTGCCACCACCGGTGAGTCCTAAAAACTGTGGTTGCAAGATTTGAATACTACTAGAGGTGTGAGGTAGATTAGAAGTCCATCCAACCTTTAGATGAATCTAAGATGTCCTGAGTGTTTCTGATGCACCCTGAAATACAGCAGTTTAGCATCCCTGTATGTTTGCTTGGGCCAATGATCCCAGGGTACGTCGCACCTATTGTAAGACTTTGGTACGGACTATCTGTACAGTTTAGTTGCAAAAGAAAGACAGGAGAGGTGTTGATACAATTCGTATTTTGTAAAGTACAGCACCAAAAAGGTCATCCATGCTTGTTTGGTATGTGAGGTTGTAGGTCAACCGGATGAAGGTCAAGCAGCAACTAGCTGAAACAAGCTGCAATGTCGCCGCCTACAGTGATTGAGTCGGACATAGTTTTGTCAATAACTTGATTCTCCTCTGGTTCCTTGAATACTGGGACAATGGCAGTAGTTCAATTAAATGTGGAGCTGTGACTGGATGGTAACCATGTGAGGTGGGACAGTTTTCCCTCATGGGACCATATTTCACAAAAATATTGATCCCATTTTACAAATATCGTCAATTCACGGCACGATTCAACTTAATAGATACTTTTTTTCAACTTGAGAAAGTCACAGTTTGTTGTGAAGTTGGTAAAGAATCATTGAGTTTTGTGTGGAACTACAGCGTCTCGTACAGTGTACATCACCGACACCGACACGATCGTCACCTTGGCACAGAAAAACTATTAAAAAAGGTGAAAGTCTGCTCGTGTGGACGGCTGCAGTTATGTGAAAGGAGAGTTCGTCCGTTCTGTGAGCTGGTTATTATATCGGCTCTACAACATTTAACTTACAGTGAGCGTTAAATGAGACGGCTGTTGCGTATTACGTATATCCACAGTCACATACTTACTCGACTTTCTTGAGTTGAAAAAACATCCTTTACACTGAATATCATGTGTAGCTCGTAGCATAATTCAAACAGGCTCAAAACAAATTTCTCACCATTAACTGCTGCACATTTTTTTTCTGAAATGAGGTGTTAAAGAGGAGAAGAGGTGCGACTTTGCCTCTCCAGCATATATTCTTATAATCACGGTATAACATGTGACACTGATTGCAGAACATATTTAACGTTGGTTTGATAAATTGTGTACACTGTACGTCGTGAGATGTTACTGATCTCTGATGTGAGTCTGTGTTTGTGTGTTTTTTAGGCAGCAGTGGCGTTGGCGTCCGTGCCGACGCCGGCTTCTCCGTCCTCGTTCTCCTCGTGCTCCTCGTCACTTCTCAGCACATTTTTGTGTGAGGAACAAACGTGGCTGTTTAATCTAATTAATAAATGCACTATATATGTACTAATAGGAGGGAAATACTGTCAGACAGCCAGTTACCTCAAACCATAAGTGACATAAAACGACATTTACTACTTGTTGTAATACAGGTGAATAACGTATTCTTGATTAATGAACCCTTCAGTGCTCTGACACATTTAACTTTGCATTCCTGGTGGTTCAGTTGTTTTATTCGTTAAAATGAAGGCTTAATAGACAAATGAATGTGATTGTTTCTGCTGTATTTGTGTTGTTGTTATCCTGCGTTTCCCCCTTTGTTTTTTTAAGAGCAGGCTTGCCTTTAAAATGAACGACATGTCTGGAGCTGTGGGACGTTATTAATAAACTCAGATTGTATGTGATTGCAAAATCATGGGAGCTCATCGTCGTAGTTTATTAATATTCAGGGGTTTGACAGAAGGCCAACGTCATTTCATCTGTGAAACAAACACATTTTATGACAAAGCTATCATGAATATATTAATAAATCTGAGCTGTAAGTAAGAGAACATCACCCATTTCTCCAATCTAATTTTGTGAAACCCTTTAAAGCGAAACTCTCACCAAAATGCAACCAAGGCTTTTTTTGTGAATGTATATGAGTCAAACCTTCATATAAAAGCATAATTACGATGAAAGAGGCACTTTTGAGATTTACCGTACTTTCGTTTTTGGATCAACCTCATTTTCAATGGGAGTGCTACGGGCACTTTAGCATAGCATCAAAATCTCTATTTTTAAAACAGTAAGAAGTCTCGACACAACATGAAACTTTGCTGGTAGCATCACCAGGGTCTCTACACATGAACACCAGCATTGAGAACATTGTTTGTGTACACAGAGTTTACTGAAAAGAAAGTTTTTGAACAACTCACGTTAGCAGTAGCTTGTTCCACTCGCCGCCATCCTGCCAGCAGAGAAGTGTCGACCTCTGAATGTGACGTAACCTGGAGGACAGTTCAGGTGAAACTCTACTGTCTTCCGGCGACAACACAATGTGATATCTCACGTGACTTGTCCGGCTTTTTATTTTAGTATTGTTTCTTATATGAGGCTCCTTTTTCAACTTCAAGGTCAATATTGTTTTTCACTAACGACAAAACAATGAATTATCTGTGCATTTATGTGAAACTAAGCTTTAGGAGCGTTCCGCCTTAACTCTCTACTAGGTTACATCGCATTCGGAGATCAACACTTGTTGACTGGCAAGACAGCGGCTAACGGAACAAGCTACTGCTAACATGAGTTGTTCAAAAACTTTCTTTTCTGTGTACACAAACAGTGTTCTCAATGCTGGTGCTCATGTGTAGAGACCCTGGTGATACTACGAGCAAAGTTTCATGTTGTGTCGAGTCTTCTTACTGTTTTAAAAATAGAGATTTTGATGCTATCGTAGAAGTGCCCCATGCACTCCCACTGAAAATTAGTTTGACCTGAAAACAAAAATATGGTAAATCTTAAAAGTGCCTCTTTCGTCATGATTATGTTTTTATACAAAGTTTTGACTCGGGTAGATTCACAAAAAAAGCCTAGGATGCATTTTGGTGAGAGTTTCACTTTAAGGCAGCAACAACTGAGAGGAATGAGTCGACATGTAACAGAGTCAGAGGGATCTTTCATTACAGTCAGATTCACTGGAATTACAGTTCAACAGTGGTTCATTCAGGAACACAGCTGCTGTCTGTAGTGTGGTGGACTGATTCGTGTGTTGAAGGTTTAACCCTGAGGACGCCAAATCAGTTAGTGCTGCAGTTAATGCTTATTTACATCATTGATTAACCTGCCAGTTATTCTCTGAATACATAATGTTGTCAGTAAAATGTCAGAAAGTAGTGGAAAAAATGTCCTCTGGTAAGTTTGCAGAGCCAAGATGAAACAAAAAGTCCCGAAATCCAAACAACATGTTGAAGCAGAAACAAACACGTTTGAACCTTAAAGCCTTTAAAAAGATAAAATATAGTTTATAAGCGTTTATACACGCCGAGTTCAGTCTTGCAGGTCGGGCAGGTGTGCTTCGCGTCTCTCAGCCGGTCCACACAGAACGGGATGAGACAGCAGCCTAAAACAAAGCTGGAGAGGACAGCAGCGAACGTCAGGATCAGTCAGCCTCATTCACGTAATATATTGTATTTATACTGAATTTTAAACATTGTTTGGTCATTTATCTTATTATTATTATTTAAAATAAAAGATGGCAATGGTTAAATTGATTTCACAAGTCAGTTTCTTCTGGTCTGTCACTACACTGTGTAACCTGGTCAAAGTCAGACTCATTTAAACATGCGTGCAGTTAACTTAACTTGTTCTCTGGCTTTTTCTGTTTGATCCAGATTTGAATATCTTGAACACACATGACATTCATGGTCCTCAGAGGATGAATCCTCATCAAGACTTTACAACTAGTGCCAACGATATTTCAAAATGTGTGCTTGTCCAACACTTCAGAGTAAAGTATGCACCAAATTTCTGTCAGCCTCGACTGCTTTTAGCTAATATGCTAAATTGCTAATGTGGCACATTTCCATGCTAAGATCAGCAGATTGGTACAAACAGGAAAACCTCCTGTTGTTCCCTGCGTTGATAGCCTTGAATGTGTTAGCTTTGGCACCGGCTATTATTTGTGAGTGCTGCAATGGCTTTGAAATCCTCGAATCTTCTACTTTATATTACAACTGGTGGCGAGAAGTGTTCATTCCCACGAGGCTTCTTGTTTTCACAGACTAAAAGCAACTTCAGATGAGAGATTTGGCCAAGTACAGCTCAGACAAATCTATTATGACCTTTTGAAAAATAGTCCAACTAACCCTAACCCCAAGACTTGTAGCCTTCATGTATATTATAATGGAGCGCTCCCTCTTACCCACAGAGGAAGAGTCCTCCACAGAAAAGGTAGGTGAGCAAACCGGCGGAGTAGTTCACCTTGGACAGAACTGTCTGATGGCACTTAGGACAGGTGACCTGAACCGGACTGTCGCCCAGCGGAGCGACCGGCACTGGATGAAATGAGGAGGGAAGAGGACAAGTGAAAAGTGAGGACAGCGTGGTGAACAGACGAGTTAAAGTTAAAGGACATCACTGGTCTACAAATCTCACACACACACACACACACACACACACACACACACACACACACACACACACAGTGTAGACTCACCAACAGGCATTTGTGCATTCGCCATTGTTCCTGTAAACAATTCATATCAAAGATTTTGGTGAATACAGGCAACAACATGAGCATATTAAAGACAGGAAACACAAATTATAACAAGATTTAAAACAAGGAAAATAATTCTTCTTCCTTTATCTTTACATCAAAATATAAAAATGTGGAATAAATATTATTTGTTCAACATGTAATTCTTGTTTAAACATGCCTTTATCAAACAGTATTGAGACTTTTAATTATGCACTCTATCATTGTTCAGCAGTGTGGACGAGTTCACAACCTAACAAGAAGAATTACCTGCTCAACTACCTAAATATTAACTAAATTCGTAAAGATTAAAACCAACCATGACTTTTTACAATAAAGGCGGAGTACTCACAGTTTGTGTGGAGGAATGTTTGACCGCAGCGAGCGCAGTTTCTCTCAGCGCGGTCTTCACCTTCCCTGCCAACCTTATTTTCGTCCAGGAGTCATAAGATGGCTGGAACCGCCTGTGTGAATTTCTGTGACCCAGCCCTGTTACCACCCAGATGAGCGAGGAAAACATATAACCCAAGATTTCCAATTTCCCAGATGAGTGCGTGAGAACAGCTCTCGGCAGAGTTGTCTCTGAGATGCAATCTGACTTTACAACAGTGTGTTTTTTATCATAATTTGCACCCACACTTCTTGATTTTTACTCTTTTTTTTCCCTACTTATCCACTTCTGTGTTGGCTGGTAGGATTAATTCAATATCATCTTACTGTCATGCACATATATGGATTTAAATAGATGTGGAGTCAGTAAATTTTAAACTTTGACATACTTTTGTGAGCAGTTCTGGAGAAAGACAGCTTATAATTGAGTCTCATCAGCCCAAAAGCGTCTTTCTTCAGGATGTTGACGCCCAGAAACAAACAGAAATAATAAGGATATAAGAATAAGTAAAGACGGAGGGCAGAGTCTCTGCAGACACAGACACGACAACACACTTAAACAGACTGGTGAGTGATGAATGAGAGGGATGATTTTTTACAGAGGGATTTCTGGTGTGTTGGAAAACATGCAGCCGTTTCTGTGGCTGAGAGACTCGCAGCACATGCATCTAACAGAGGACAAATAATCTTCCATTCAGACTGGAATTAACAGCACATGCTCCTGCTGCTGCAAATTAGACCTGGTATTTAACTCTTTAACGGACGAGCAGCACAGTTCATGGCTTCGACTGTGTCCTTATAGGAGAAGGTTTGAAATGTTTCTGTGTTTTACTTGAAAATTAAATGAAAAGACAACAAGCATTTTCTTTTTGAGAGAGAAGTAAATAAAGTCTGTTATTATTATTATCATTATTATTTTACAAAAACTTAAATATCTCCCTTGGACACAGTAGTTTTTACCAAACACTATTAAAACAGTTCATTCATTCATACGGGAAGATTTTCAGCCTTAGATTCATATTTGTTAGTAAGTTTAGTGAATGTGAAACTTGTAGGTAAATGTTTCCCTTCTCAGTTAACATTTGTCAAGTAGTCAGGAAGTCTAAAAGCTTCACACTAACCCACATACTCGTGCATGTCTTCTGCAATTCTCTTTAACCACCCGAACAATTGTATAAAAAAAAAACAAAAAACATTCATTTGGGTGTCTTGATTGATTGATTGTCCAAATCAAGTCAGGTCAATTTTTTTTTTATGCAGCCAAGTTTCACAGCTCATGTTGTCTCAGGTTTTTTTTTTACAATATTGTGTCAGTTTACTGTCTGTAAATACTCACAAACCAGCCACAACATACATAAAATATATATATTTAACAGACAACCCCAGGTAGTTGGATAGTGCACAGATTCAGAACAGAATGAGTTTCTCCTGTGTGCCTCTTAAGCCTTCACAGACAGGCGTCGTCACAGCCTGACTGGCTCGGAGGTGAACGCTCCAGGCTGCTGTCACTCACTGATCAGGAGCCAGTGACCCTACAGGTACAACCACAGGTGATCTGAGTCAGTCCAGAGGGAAGAGCCACACAATGAGACGGCTACAGTATGTTCAGTGTGTGACACCACCCTGGATTTGATGTAAGGGTGTGAAGACAGAAGGTGAACCACAAACCCACAAAGTACCTGCTGTTAATAAAGAAATATTGCATTTAAAAAAAAAGAAAATACTGTCTGATTTATGAATAAATCATTCAGTCTTGTTCTGTTTTAATCTCTCTGTTAGTACTCTGTTCTTCTTCCTCTTCATCTCTGAGATCTTCACTCTGCTGTGCTCGTTAACAGATTTGTAATCAGCATCACCTGAAGTGAAACAAGAGGTGAGAACGAGCTGCGACTGACAGGTGCTGCCATCTTCTGGTGAGTCAAACAGGATGTGTGTTGTGTTCTGAGTGAAATGAAGCCTCTCATATGCATTTATTTATACAAACAAGACATTTTACATTGTTTTCAACCAGAAGACAATCAGATTAACGAGCCACATACAGTAAATTAGTTAATTCATATTCATATTTTGACCGCAGTTCATTTTGGAAGCTACATTATTCTCCGCTACATTTACTGGACATTATTTTAGCAAACTGAGATTATTTTATCAAGCCTATATAAAGTAATATAATTGTTTTACTGCACCTTTACTAGAAATGAATAACACCTGAATGCATCACTAGTTATAATCCAGTGATTTCATGTATTTGTCTCCAAAATGAGACTTTCTGAATGAGCACTTTTACTTCTTGTAACGATCAGGATCCCGAATGTAAGACTTGTACTTGCAAGTTTCTCTCAAGTGAAATTCAGGTACTTCCATCCAGCTCTTAATCAATTTGTGAGCAGCCTTTGAAGCCTAAAACTTGTGGAGGAAGGAATGAATTTGATGGAGATGACTGATAATAGTATCGAAAACCTTTGCTTCTCCCCCAGTTCATTCCTCTTTTTAAAATTTAGACATTACAATGATTTGTACACACTTAGAAAGTTTAAAAAGAGGAGTAATTGTCATGAAGAAAAATATAAGGTTGATTCTGAATCTCTGACACAGAACAAATATTTTAAATCCACAACCAATTTCAACAATTAGACGCCGACCACGATAAAACACAGGAGTCCGATAAGATGAAAGATTTTTTTTTTTAATCAGTAAAAACAGGTGCAATATTTCACATGTAAACAATTGCAGCATCTCATTCTTAATACCTGAATAGTTACAAAGAAATAATATTTTAGAGACTCAATGATTCCTGTAAAAATAGATCCGTTTAACAAAAGCATTATATCCCCTTCAAGAAAAAAAACAACAAACAAAAAGAAAACAGAAACATCTTGCTAATTATTTCAAGTGCTCCGAGGCTCGCCTGCCGATCAGTGAGCAGGTGACACGTCTTCAGTATTAAATAAGTCTCGGCTTCATCAGTAGCCGTCTCTCTCCTCCCTGCAGCCAGAGTCCATCTCCCTGACCTGTAGTCGTGCTTTTACCTGCTGCTCAACATCAACCTGAAAGACGATGACTGGAACATGTTGTCACTGTCTCTCAGCTTGTAGAGCAGCAGGTGAGTGCACACTGGAACTTCTCAAACAGAGAAGCAGGCTTTTGTTTCTTAGATTTCCTGTTCCTTCATAAAATGTAGTTTAACGTGTTCCACCGTGACCTTTTTCCTTCCAAATAAACGTCTGTGAATGAAACTCATCACCTTCCTCGGCATCCTTCCTTTTATATTTAGATCAGGAGGTGTTGAGTTTTGTTGCCGCAGCTTCACTGTGTTTAGAAAGTACAGCAAGGAGGGAACAACTGGAATTAACTACAATATGAAAGCATTGTGTCTGCGGACAAAAAGAGAAACTGAGCGACTCTGTTGTTCTGCTGAGGTTGCAACCAAGTCCAAAGTGACATCTTCAAACAGCTTTTATTGTCCAACAACCAGTTAAAAACCAAAAGACTCTTTATTTATGATCATGTATGAGAAAGAAAAGCAGCAAAAATCCTGACTTTTCAGCAAACGTCTGACGTTTGCTAAAAAAAATGATCCAAAACAATTAATCTAGTATCTCAAAAGCTGGCGATTCATTTTTTTTCTGTTGACCAATCAATGAATCAACTAATCACTGCAGCTCTACATGCAGGAGGATTTGCTGATTTTATTTAATTGTCTTGTTAAAGAAGACTCAAAATTCAGGTTTTAAACTGTCTGATCAGATGAAACAAACTATTTGAGGATGTCACTTTGGGTTTCAGGAACACGTGATTGACAGTTTCCTACCTTCACCAAACACTGTTCACCTTCACCTGGCCTTTATTTGTTCATGCTGGCTATTATCTGAGCCTTGGCCTTTATTTAAATATCATCTATTGCATAAGAACTCAGGGAGGGTGCGCTCTGGCTGCAGGGCTCTGTGTAACTCGATCAACTCTGGTTACGTCTTCACACTTCAACAGACATTACATTTGTGAAAGCACAGCATCAGGACTGAGTAGTATTGATTTTAAATTGGACAGTTGGCACTTAGTTCCCATACTAGTGTGTTCCTAAGAGTGGATAATCCCACCATCATCACAGTACTTTTATGTAGTATTCTGACTCTGACCAGCACTGATGTTTTGCTGGCTACTTCTCCACCTTCTTTTAAGCGTTTCCTCACATCTATCCTGACTTAGCAGCAGTGTTAGATGCTCTCCTGACAGATCGGAGCCGTCATTTCATCCTCCTTTCCTCTCACGATGACATGTCTAGGTCTTTGCCCTGTGGGCTTTGAATGACCTCCTCTGCTCATCTTCATTTAGCTCAGTAATTCCTCCTGTTTCACCTCTTCTGTCTTCCTTTCCTGGCCCTCTTTTCTCTTCTCTCGCTCTCAAGATTCCCTGCGGACTCGTGGTCATGACGCCATATGGCTTCTCTTCTGTTCTGCCTCTTTTCTCTCCACCTCCACCTGTTCTTTAGCCTCCGTCCTGCCCTTCAGCGCCCTCAGCAGGACCCTGAGCAGTGTGTTCTCGTTCAGCAGGTTTTCAGAGGCGTCTGCCAGGTCCTGCAGCCGCCTCACCGCCTCGCCAAGCTGCCTACTTTTCTCCCGGTGCTGCTCCTCTAAGTTTTGTCTCTCCTGCTGCAGCTCTGAGTTCTTGGCCTCTAAGGTGCGAGTGTCAAATGTCAGCCGCCTGTTGTCACGCCACAGTTGCGCCAGCTGCTGGGAGAGACGTTCACGGGCGTGACGCAGCGTTTGAACCTCATGCTGGAGTGCCAGGAACTCAGCACGGAAGATGGCCCCCGGCCCCTCACCCTCGCTAGAAGAAGTCGCTGGTTTGTCTGCGTATTGTACTGAACCAGAGTGCTGCAGGATGAAGCGTAGGAGGTTGGGTAATGTGATGGGCAGGTCGTCAGGAAACTTCACACTAAAATGTTTTCTTGAAGAAAAACACAGAACAGAGAAAACAAGAGTGAAAACTGAAATTCATTGATGATATTGTGGTGAAATCCTTCCATCCTAAGTGATCTGACCACAAGCAGACGGCTTCACTGTCAGTTCACAGCTGGCATTAATTAAAAAAAAACCTAAAAAAAACCTAAAAGTCCTAAAATCCAAAAGGATGTCTTCAAATTGTTTGCATTGTCTAATTAAACAGTGTAAAACTGTTAAGACAAAAATAAATAAACACATCAAACACATTCCTCACGTGTGTCAACTGAAGGAAAACTCCTCACCATATATCCGATAATCAATAAGTTGTTTCAGTCAATTTTTAAACATTTGTTGGTTCAGGATTTGCTTCTTTTCTTCGTCATTTCATGAAGATAATCGTTAATAATATCATCAGTTATCAAAACAGTTTCCAGATTCAGCTCTGACACACGTCCTGTGGTCACTGCCAGTCAAATGTCCAGGGATTATTGGGAAATGCAAATGTCAGTGAATTTGCGTTTGTCTGTCTTACCTGTATTTGGGAAAGAGAAGAACAGAGGGAACGTGATCCACCATGAACTCCCATGGAAGGTCGTTACGAGCAACATTCACCCTGCGGAAACAAAATTAGGATGTTAATAAATGTTAATATCAATACTAGATCCTTAAATTAACTTACACTTACACACACTGTACTGACATATAAACCTGTACTAACTAAGATTTAAACATTCTGTACCTGGCGACAGTGATGGTGCTGTTTCCCTGTAATAATCTGGCCAGCTGGATGAGGACGTGGTTGAGAACAGAACAAAATCCACACCACTGAGTGTAGTAGAACAGCAGAACATCCTACAGGAGAACAGACAGCAGCTCAGGTCCTTGAACTCAACACAGCTGACCTTCAGACTGAACATCAGTCACTATACAAAACACTCACAGCATGAACACCGTCAGACGGGGACATGGCAGTGAACTGGCTTTTGGGGAGTTGTGTTATGTACTCCCATTCAACTTTGGCTGGTTTGGGGACGACGCCAGTATTTGAGTCTTTTCTCACCTTTTGGACGTCCATGACAGAAGGCAGGAAGGAGGCAGTGTTCAGTTCTGTGATGAGCGGGCGAGGCGACGAGTGCTGGTGTTGGTCTGGATGCCTGGTTTCCCCCTCGCCATCTTTCCGCTCTTCCTCTCCCACCAGGTGTCTCTGGAGGAGGCTGTATGGAGCACTGAAGTTCCTGATGAAGGCCTCTTTAAGTAGACGACGAAAGCAGAGAATTACTTCTAGACTCATATTCAATCATGACTGAAGCTTTTACTCAGCTGGGGTGAGCCTCACTCAGCTTAAACGCTCACGTACGACTGTAAAGGCCACTACACCAGTTTCTTTGTGGTTTCAAACTATGCAAACAACAATGAAACTGAGACATCTCAGATGATATGCATAATATGCAAAACTGTGAAACAGCACAAGACCATGTCCCACAGAATCAGGGGATTCAAACAGACATAGTAACCACACGCTGAATAGACTCTGTAGCTTTCCATTCAAACACAGATCTGAGAAATGTGTTTCTAAACTACAGCTGCATCCAACTAGGTGGACTTTCACACATGAAGTCCAGATAAAACCTTCTACATTTAAATCTAAAACATGTTTAACTGTCTCAAAACTAATATGAGCAGCTATAGCCTTTTATGGCCACTTTTATTAGATGTATAAAAGGGCATTTATTTATGTGATTAAAATTATGCACAACTTGTAACATCAACATCATCACAATGTGTTGGTGTGTGTTCAGTGACTTTCTTTCTGAGCTACAAGCCAAACAGAACCACGTAATATGAATGAAACACTGTCTTACCCAGAGACTCGGTCAGTGTGGTTTCTCGGTTGCGGTGGAGAACATAATGAACCTCGTCCTTCAGGTTCACAATAGCTGCAAACGACCCGTCACTGCTCCCACCGCCAGCCTCCTGGTGTGAAGAAGCACTTTTGTTGCCCGTTGCTCCGAGCCTCACCGCCAAAGGCCAGTTCAGAGCGACATCCAGCACATAAAACCTGAGCGTCCTGTTGGTCTGACACCAGAGCCCTGTGATCCCGTCTGCTTCCTGCTGAGGGCCAGACGGTGGAGGTATGGATGAAGATGGGGGCGTGAGGGGAACTCTTTGCATGTCTGGCTCCTCTTTGGCTTGTGATTCGTTGAGTTGAGGTTTAACTTTCCTACAGCAGGCACTGTACTGACTAAATGGGCTGTAGCTGTTCAGAAAGTTGCTACAGCCCAATGAGGTTGCGGTTTTTATGGACGCGGGGTCCGATTCTTGGTGCAGGCAGCAGTGTCTGAGATAAGACTGCAACACGTCTCCTCCCTGAGCCGTGGAGGAGAAGGAGCAGCACACAGAGGAGCTGGTCAGGAGCGATCGCGACAAGCTGAGGCACACCTCACACACACTGGTGCTGGACTCTGGGAGGAGGACTGACTGGCAGCACTGCGAGTGGGAGGTGGAACTTTCGTCCGAGCTGGAGTGGTTTTTGTTGTCACAGGAATGATAACGCACAGCGATGTCTGCAACCTGAAAGACAAAAGATGGGATGTGGTCAGGTTTTATTGAATTTTTTGAGAACTTTGCTGACACAATTGGAACAAACTACAATTGGAAGATGTTGCTTTTAAACATTGATAAACTGAGATGCAGCAGTGTACATGGATACCTCTTTCAGGGTCGTCAGAGGATAAGAAGATCTAATTTTTGGAAAGGTATGTATTTGGAGGAAAGAGGACTGTACAACCTTCTCAAAACTGATGTCACCATCGAACAAGAATTCCAGATTTATAGCTCCAAGATTAACACATACTGACTGCCAGTGTTACACAGATGAGTAGACTGATTAATGTTCACAAATAAAATCTGTATTTACAAATCTATCTCCACAGATCAGGTAACTCTTACTCCCTTCCCTGCTCACCTGCTGCAGTATGGGACTGGGGCTGGACCCGAGCGGATTGTGTGGCAGGAACAGCAGCAGTGCCGGACCTTTAGTCAGCTCACGTTCCAGGAGGCGGGACTTTGTTCCTGGAGGCTGCAGCCAGTGGAGGACGGTCTCGTGGTGTTCAAACACCCAGCTACAGATGGCCTCTGATGTGAAGTTGCGCTCACTTCGAGGGAAGATCTAACAGAAGAAAACAACCCCAGTCCGTGAGTGTACACCTTAAATTACAGTCAGAATCTGCTGTTATTTTCACTGCTGACTTTTACTTACCAAAGAGGAATTCAATCTTCTGTAAAGGTAAACTGTTTCATCGTCCTGCAGCGGGATGGCCTCGGCTACCTGTTTGTTGGTCACAACCCCGAAACGTACAGCACCGCGGAAATCTGTACCAGGAAAACAGAGAAGACTGAAAACATCTGAACTTCATAAACCCACTTTCAGCACATTTGATAAAGCGAATGCATTCACAAGACTGAACATACAACACTGACATTAATCCATTATTGTACATTTTTCATTCAAAGCTCACTCACTTTTATCTTCAATGTTAAAGTTTCACAAACAAGGCCGTTTTTAATCCAACACTTTTTTTTTTTTTTTACAAATGAACCAGCTTCAGTGCCATATGACATCTTCTTACCCCTTTTTAGAGCCTGCAGAGCAGAGGACAGATATGTGATGTACCCCGGCGGCTGAGGAGAGGAGTTGAACTGGAAGAAACCCACCACTCGAGGCTACAAACGCACAAGAGACAGCCAATTACATTCCAAAGTATCATGGAAATACAGTCTTATTCAAAGAAGACACAGGTGTAACAAACACAGATTATGTAACTTAACTCAACTTTCCGTAAAGAGAGAGCCAACGTTAGTGACTTTACATGTTTTCCTGCCAACTCTCAATCAAACGAAGACAAAAAATACCTCGTGATAGGAGAGGAACTCTCTCAGTGTTGCTCTGGATGGGAGGTAAGTGAGCGGCGTGATGACTCTGAGGATAAAACTTTCCACATACGGAGCCAAAAATGGACCCTTGTACTCAATAGGCCCAAACCTGCAGCACAGAAATGTAAATAAGTAGTTAAGATGACATACAGGAATTGAACATTAAAGTTCAACTGAAATGAGTGGTGGCACTATTTTCATACAGGAAATGCCTGAGACAAGACGAGATGGATTTTAATGTGTTAAAGCTCAGACACATCAACATCTGACACATTACAAACCAAAGCCACTAATGCACTGATCAGTGTGTCAAGTTTCCAGCAGACAGAATAAAGACTTCTTAAACTGAAGTAATCTTATCAGTTGAGGCAGGAATGTTAAAGTCACGTTGTGCTCTTCAGTTTCATTTTTCATGTGCCCATTATTCAGCATCTTACCTTCTATAAAACAAATGGATGATCGGGTACTGATAGAAGCGGTTTTGCTTCCTGCATTTCCCCTGACTCCACCAACAGTTAACGGCCACAAACTGCACCTGTGTTTGTGTGAGAAACAGAGAAACAAGAGCTGAACCGTGAATTTCCAGACGACAGAGATGGTGTGATGTGTTTTCATTGTCAGGGTCAGAGCTTGATGAATTACATCTCAACAGTCAGACAAGTACAAGTTAATATTTTATGAGCTGTATTCACTCTTTCTAAGTTGACATGCATGTTTCCATAACGTCAAGCCATTGTTTGTTGCTGCCTTGTCAGCGGTCATCAGTTAAGGTTGTTTTCTGATATCAAAACAGCCCTGCAGGGTGTCTGTTGTGTCCTCAGGTGTGCTGTACCTGTTTGGCCAACTTCTTGGCGACCTGCTGCACTTCCTGCCGCGCAGCCATCGAATGAGCACACCACGGTGCGTAGAAGAAGATGAGCGATACCTCCGCCATGCTCCTGAGACGCTCCACCTGCAGAGAAAACATTACAGACGTGTCACAGCCCGACGACTGTGGAAGATTTTAACTCTGTGTGGTCATTGATTTTACCACCTGGCGTCTCACCTGGTCTAGCTGACCCATGTAGAGGTCCACTACCGGGGCCTCGGTAGAGAAGAACCGCACCGGAGGCCGAGCCGATGCCACCACATTCTTAGCACGGCTACAGAGAGAGAATTTTCAAAAAAAAAAAAAAAAGACTTCAGTGCAAATTCAAACTTTCCTGTGTTGAACTAAACACTTTATTCTCTGGAGGTTTCACAGGTGGAAAAAGACTGCCAGAGTCACGAGGCAGGGAGTGCCCGACATCATTTGTCTACTATTTGCTTCTCCACTGGAAGTTAAGTCTGTGATGTTTAGTGCTTAAACTATTTGTTAATTAAATCATGAGTCAATTGAAGAAAACATAAAAAAAACACAAGAAAAGAAAAAAAGTCAATGTTTGCTTTACTTCTATAATAACTATGGATTTCAATGATTAAACGAATCATCGCTGTTAAGAATTTAACAGATAACCAACAGTGAGTGATGGGCACAAATGCATTTAATCAAAATACACTAATTTGAAACTTAAAAAATACAACATAACATTTAATATTACTTAAATTAAGTCACTATTTTATTTTGTGTTCATGTTTTGCGTAGTTTATCATTCAGGTAACTTGGTCTTTACTTTATTCATGGTGTTTGTTTTAACTCCTGATGTTTGCATCAAACATAGACCAGCATTAGTGGTTCAAACTGTCAGCTGGACAAACGGAGAATTGTCCAGTATAACTCATATATCATCAATGATTAACCAATAATCGACTGATAAGGCAGCCAACAATCAACTTGGAAAACTGCTTAAAATTTGCTTCCATCACAACAAAAAGTCAAATTATTGACTGTTAAATCAAAACAGCTACAGGCACTGTACACTGCCTTTACTTGACTAATAAAACAGTGTGTGTGATCAGATCTACAGATTGTGCTGGTTATACTTTTGAACAACCCTTACACTAATATTACTACTTTTACTCAACACTTTCAACACTTTGTTCTGGCACCAGAAACAGGATGTATCTGAGATCATTTGTCCACAGTTTGCTTCAAGTTTCACTCCTAACAGCTGTAACCTCCACAGCTGGAGGATCAATGTGTTGTTAACTCCTGAGCTGAGTTTTTTTTTTTTTTTAAAATGTCTTCTGGGTCACTTTCAAACACACCTTGAGGATGTCCCGGAGGAAAGACAGACAGTAAATACACTGCTGTCTGTTTAAAAAGTTTTAAAGGTTTTTAAGCAGGGTTAATCCTCTTGTCCTGCAGTTCACGTCAGGTTCAGATCAGCAGCACAACACACGAAGACCCCCACCTGGTTTTTTAAGTAACCAGCTCATTATAAATGTTAGCTAATTAACGGTTTGCTAATGCTACAACAACAACAACGTTTATCTCCACGTAACCACCATGTTCAGTCAGGAGGTCTGTTAGCCTGAGAACTAGCTCACACTGACAGACTTGAGGCTGCTCTGGCTGACGCTGCTGACAGTTACCTGCATGTGAATTTGACGGCCAGGACGAGCAGGACGCCGAGCACGATAGCCCCGCAGAGCAGACCCGGTCTCCGGGCCATCAGAAACAGCACCTGCCGGAGAGACTGCCGCACCCGGCGCAGCATTACAGGCTGTCGTCGGCTCTCCGTCCCATTTATACGCCCCGGGTGCTGCTCAGCGCGACCATTAGCCCAACGGGGGCGGGGAGGAAGACTGGTTAGACGGGGGACACAGCTATCCTGGATTGGACATCGGTGCTGCTGGTGTGTACGGTATTCAAACGCGGTCAGACCAACCTTTCTTCCCCACGTAGACTTTTCACTTCCGCAACAATGACGTAAGGGACAGACGGTAAAGTGCTGTCGGCGGCAAACGCGAGATTTGTGCCGATAACATTAAGCAAACACTAGGATTTATAATCCGTTAGTCTTACGTTCTGGTGGATTTAACTGCGATACGTGACTATCTTGTTTGAATTCGACCGTAATAAGTGTCCTTGTGATTATTTTTGCGTTTTGAGTCCTACGTGCTCTTTACAGATAGCCCCTACGTTGTTATGGCGACAACCGTTGCTGCCATGGCGGCTGGCGGACGCTAGAGGGCGGTGTTTCCAAAGATTATAATCAATTAAACTTTATTTAAATAGCACCCCTCGACACACAATTAAGGTTAACTTTATGGGCCACACGCAAGATATTGATTACATTTATTTTTCATAAGTTGTTTTTTTTTCTTCTTCTTTTTTTTCTCTGAACATAAATATGACAAATATAAATTGTGTAAATCATTCCACACATATTCTATGTACAGTTAATTTCACTTGAACAGTAAATTAAAAATGGTCTTTCGTCAAACTTTTCTTTTTTTTTTTTTTAAATCGTACTTGTTGGTTTAGTCTGTTTTTGTCTTTTCTTATACAATTTGGCTTTTTAATTGTATTTGTAAATACCGTAAAATAATAGCAATAAAACATTTTAATCATAAGAAAGGCTAAAAATGTAGTTATTTTAAGTTTAAGTTAGGATTTAGCCCAAATTCTAATTATTAATGTATTGTAATCCGTAAGGGAAGACAGATCCATACAGTGAAATTCTTCTCTTAACTTCAAAACAGAACAAAATCTTACATTAATAATACATAATGTGGAATATATAAACATATAGTTGGACTATACATATAAAAATATACTTAATGTAAAAATATATTATCGGCATATGGCAGACAGTGCACATAACACTGAGCATGTGGAACCCAGTAAGTATATTTATAGATTCATTCAACCTGATCTTATGTAGGATTATTTGTAAAGGTCAACAGATGTAGTGAGTTAAATATAGCTGGTAACATGTCTTTGTCAATGAAGGGTTGTTTTGTGGGAGTGTTATTTCAGATATGTTAAGATACTGTTTATAATCTACATACTGTAATTCCTTACACTGTTTATTTCATCTAAATTATTTTAAAGGGCTCTTTTTGTAATATAAGCACACATGCAGTTATTCAAAACGTGGTGTTCCTATTTCTGAAGTTCAGGTTATCACATCTCCAGAGTGTGGATTCAGCTTTTCTTATAAACATAATAATCCTCAATACATTTAAATTGTTCAGGAATTACATGGTCATGATAGAAAGAAATCCGCACAACATCATGTAAAAATCTTTATTTTTTCATTAGAGAACATTGAAACAAAATCACAGTGTAGAACTTTTGAGTGCAAATGAACTATGTAAAAAATAAAGGCTTTGATTAGCTCTACCCTCCCGTCACATGAAAACAGAATGCAGACAAAATGTTTCTGAACGATAAAAAAATGTGCTAAGCAATATTTGTCAGCAGAGCCAGCAAGTAAAATCTGCTATGAACACGTTCTGTTTAAAAAATCATAAAAATTAGGGAAAAAAAAGAAAGATCTGTTTTGGAATCTCACAAAAAATTAAGAAAAACATAATCTAAGTGCCACATATATTGTGAGATGTTTTTGTTTTCCCTTGAATCACCTGTAAAGTCTGACGTTCCCATCAGGCTGCAGAACGACAAACGTCAACATTTGACACATTTCACAATCGTGTTGCCAAACCTCGCAGCGCTCTACACTTCAGACAGCTCTGCAGGACCAAGATCACAGTCAAACCTGCCCTGAAGACCCGAAGAACATCATCGAAATTCATGCAGGATAAGAATTTGTAACTTTCTATAAAACGGTTTCCTTCAACCAGATACTTTTAAAGCTGCAGTTGTTCGTTTAACTGGCTGTGGATTACATGTTATTAAGACATTTTTAATCAAACAAAAATTAATTCTTGTTTTGTTCTTCGTTCAGTCGCCAGGTCACAGACATCTTAGTGCTACAAAGCTGTCAGGAAACTCCTTACGAGGCCGTCCTTACCACCACCGGTGCTGGAACATGACTAATCATTTGCATAACTGCCCTCTGGACCTTTTTAGGCAATGTGGTTTGTGAATGCACTGTGCACGCAGAGAGAGAGAGATCGCTGCGGTAATCTCTCTTTATCAATAACACCACAGATATCTCACCCGTTCTCATCTTGTTGGCCTTGTTGCTCCTACAATAGCTCAATGCCTCTTTTGTTTCACATGGCAACCATCCAGCAGAGAGACAAGACTGGAAGTGAGAAAACTTCCCACCCAGCAGAAAAGAAGCCAGTCTCATGTGATTTCACGGCCAAAAATAAACACTTGTCCACTTCAGCAACGGGATTTCTGGCTATTTTATTTGCTGTGAATTGTACGGCGTTAATTGGGCGACTGACTGCATGCAGTTTGTTACGGTGCCTGAGTCTCTGGGTGCATCAGTTGCTGCACCACCAGGTCTATATTAATGATGGGACTGAAGTACAGAGCCCAGTAGAAGAGGCAGTTGCACACAAACTGCGGGACAAAAGGCCACATGATGGCGAATGCGAACCCCTGAGATAACATCTTCCACAAGTGGTTCCACATCTTGTCCGGCAGAGACCTGAGGAAAGTGGAAAATCTAAGTTAGTGTATGTAGCCAACCTTTAACTAAACATCTTCACATGCCTGCAACAGACATAAAAGCTTGATATTTAAATGGGCTACTTGTAAGAATTGAGTATGAATTTGACAAGTGCCAAATGCTAACACGTCACCTTTTATAAGCTAGAATCTTAAGACTTCATCCTTTTTTCCCCTTAAAAAAATTAGTCTAACCCATTAATTGACACAATCACAATAGTTAATTTCACAGCTGACAACTAATCAACGAATCAATCGTTGCAGCTCTAGCAGATCAAAATTGATCACATTCTTAAAAAAAAACACGTCTGTATTTGACTGTGTATCAAAAAGAGAGAAAACAATAAAAAGCAGGAACAGAATGCCCGGTGTTCCCTCTGAGTCTACCTGATCGTGGCTCTTGTCCAGAGTCTCCACAGTGCGCAGCCTTCCAGCACAGACAGCAACATGGTGTTGACAATAATGAAGCGAGATGTCCAGTAGTGGACGGCCAGCCAGTCCCAAGCAAACTCTGCTATCAGCTGGTACGGAAGCAGGAGGTACTTCACAAGAAACTCTGCCCACTGTCGCCAGCTGGGCTCCAACTAACGAACACAGAACCACCACAGAAAACAAAAGAAGCAGAGGAAAAAGTCAATTCAGTTTGTTTTACAGTAAGATCTGCATCCTCAATAACTATATTATAATTACATACAATTTTAAATGAATCATTATAGCTTTGATATCAATTATCACTTCTCATCGTATATTGCCTTTCTCAAATTTGACCAACTATTCTATTTTTGTCAAGACTTTTATGATAATCCCACGAAAAGCAACAATAAACTGATCACGCTATCAAACATCCTGTGTATTTAAAGCCTCATTTTGTCCACTGTTGTTAAAAAACTATTAAGATGACTAAACAGGGTGACATATTGCTGGAAACAGTCCCAAATAAAGACACTGTTACCTCCTATTACTGTAGAAGTTACTGAAAACTACAGTGCCAAAGTTATGTAGTTGTGTTAGGAACAATCTTTCCTGGGGGGGCACTAACAGGGAAGAGAAGTTGGAAAATACAGAGAAACAAACTAAATATTTGTCTCTTTTGGTCTTTTGATTGCTGAATTATTGACTAAAAGGTGGTGAGTGAATCGATGCCCCATAAAAGTATAAATATGTACCCACTGATTCTACCTCTTGAATGATATTTTCTATCTGGCAGACCGCAAACTCTCACCTGTGTGTTGAGGAAGCTGCCCTCCAACGAGTGGTCGATGTTTGCGATGGCCGGACAGCAGGTGTGCAGGAAGGGCAGGAAGGTTTCCGAGTAGTCGAATAAATACAAGTAGAAGAGTGTGAGACGAGGGGAGCGCTTCAGTGCGTACAGCAGGAACAGAGACTTCCCTGCATTAGCAGCCTGGAGGATGGAAGTGATGGAAATACAAGAGTACAGAGAAGGTGGACGGTCATTTGGTTGTACGTGGATGAAATTAAACAAACATTAACAGGAGACTCTTCTTAAAATCTCAATTATGGCAGTTTTTGTAGAATGAAGGGACGATGGTATTAAAATGAAAGCAAAGGTCACATTTCCTTACAGACCACGAGTATAACAGGATTCTTACACACTTTCTCAGAGGTACTAATACTTCTAATTTGCCATCAAGAATTAATGAAAATATTACCAACTTGGGAAGTATATCCAATCAACAATTCAACAATCAATACTGAGAAGGCTACTATTGATTAACAGTGTATTCTGGGGCCGCCCAGTCCTCGTTACCTTGTATTCCCAGAGGTTCTGCGGAGGTTTGACCCCCAGAGTTTTAATTCTGTCCAGTTCAGCCAGAACCGCCCGTCGGTGAGCCTGATTTTCAATGTTATAAGGAGGTTTTAACAACTCTTCATCCCCCAGCATCAACAGCAGCCTAAAGCAAAGAAATAATCACCACATGACACGAACATAATGATCTACAGCATAAGCTGCAACGCTCATTATGTACTTTGGGACTTTGCAGGTCTTAACCTCAAAGAAGAAGAATGTACCACAGTTCTACCCATGTTAGATGTTGGATAAATGTTGAATAGATGGCTAAACTTTCTGTCTTGGAGGAGGTAATGTGTCTGCATGTTGAAGTCTAGTCAAAACACATGATTTATCCACCTGCCATTGACGTTCTCCTGCTGGAAGGGCTCCCTGTAAAGCTGAGCCCAGGGACCCAGGTGATCGAGCCAGGACACGACTTCCTCCGGCGTCCAGCGAGACACAGGTTTACTGATCAGCGGGTCATGCTCGTCGACCACACCACTGCTCCAGTGATACACCAGCACCATCACCTGGAAACACACAGAATTATTAAAACACAGTACAGTGACCACTCGTTTACCTGCTTATACTGCACCAGGGTGCGTTTGGTATTTGGCTGCAAGGCGAATTTTACAGGTCTGCACGGTGGCACGAAAACCTCATAAGCTGGTCTGGTGCCAACCTGGTGTGTCTCTACTAGATTCAGTTACTGTGTCTTGCATGAATCAGCCACTGCCAGTAGAGGCCACTATATGTGTTTGACTAAACCCTGCAGCAGTGTTTCAAAATAAGCACATAATGAGTCCTCTTAAGAGCAAGGTCACTTCTAAACAAAGAACAATAAGCATTACTAAAAATAAAATTCCATGCATGACAATTTGCCCCCAACTGCCCTAACATTCTTCATGGACAGTTGTTAAGCCGGCTCAGACTACAAGAGCTTGAAAAATCAGTTCAGTTTTAAACTAAAATCCACAAGTGTCCATTTGGCTGTATGATACAGATAAAAAAAGTAACTGTAACTCCACCATTAAATATCAGTACTGTGCATAATAAACAGACTATAATAATAATGGATAAAGTGAACAAAATCACCAATAAAGTGAGCAAATGGAAAACCAAGAAGTTGTTTGTGGTGAAAAAACTAAAAAACTGCGAAAAAGAATCCTATACATCTTTAGTTTTGGAAATAAAATGGTAAAGGACATCTTAATTTGAGTTTAGAGAAAGGGTGAACCCAGATCAGCAAGTTGGGCATATGAAATTAACCCAAAAAACAAAATATTAACCTGAACATGTAAACACTGATTACGTTGAAGTTTCATGCCCACTTGACGTGATCAAGCATGACAGATTTTGACAGATCAGCTGTCATTAGTTAATTATAGATAAAACTTAACACGTCTCATGAATCTGAAATGATCTGATGCTCGTGGCTCAGGCTCTTCTTCTCTGAATGACTTGATTCAGTCATGATATTCATAGATGAACTGTGGACAAAATCAAGACCATGCTGTTCTATTTACATTCTTACCCAACAGCACACACACACACACAAACAAATGTACTGCCACACGGCAAAACACACAGTGACGTTGCTCCCGGGTGCCACATGGACAAAATAAACATGGTCTGTCTACATGATATGAACCCACCTCTTCAGTCACGACTGTGGTGACCTCAGCAGGTGCATTTTACAATACCATGGAGTAAAAAAGTGGGCACACGCAAAGACAACTCTTTAGATAATGTATATTACAAAATATCATTGATTAGCAGTGCAAAGTAAATATCCACCAACTGGACACTGGTAACGTTTGCTGCATCTTACAGGCCATGAATCTAATTTACCAATCCAGTAACTAATATCAAACTAAATGTAATTAATCTAATTTAAACTATCCATAATTTACCTGAATATTCTGTTTGTTTAACATTGTAGGCATTTACAGCAATTGCCTCCACAACAACTTACAATTGCTGTCACAGAAAAATATATCTGTATGCAAATACACAGCAACACTGACCTACAGTCAATAGCACCTGTGTTTGAATGTATTTGAGTTGTTTTTTACCTGCCGTTGAATACTTACAGCAACACACGTGAGCGCAGTTAGGACGCCAGAGAAGAAGAAGCCCGCTCCTTTGTGTTGGTTTGTCTTGGATCTACCCAAGTTGTCACCGTACCTACAAACATGTAGATAATTAATGCACGTCAGCTCTTTTGCTTCAGACTACAAAAGGTATAAAATACAACAGAACAGATCAGACGCAGGGCAAAGTCATGGGGATGCCATTATCATTGTCAAATGGGAACTTTACCAGACTAGACATCAAAGTGTGTGTCTGCTGTCGGCCATATGTAGGCACCAGATTCAAAATGAAATAAAGAGGACATAATAAATAAACCCCAAGTTCTGCTGCCTCAATTTTGATCCTTTGTGTCTTAAACTGCTCATAGTGAGTCGGACAATTTTTCAGGAGTGCAATGCTAAATCAGTAGTGTACTTTTTCAGTGTACACTGAGCTCACACTCAGTCCCAAAGCTCTACACAAAATCAGCTTGTATCACAGATTATATCTTGCTACCTCTGGAAGGCCAGCAAGCTGCGGGAGATTTTGGGGTTTGCCTGGATCTCTGCTCTCCTCCGCTGAACGACCTCAGTGAACAGCTTGTCAGTTGCATCCCTAGAGAGAGAAGCATCAAGTGAAATTAGCAGATTAAATATTGATCATCTACAAGAGAACAAACAAAAGAGGTGGTGAAAGTCTGATTGTGCTGTTTGAGTTTTTTTCTTTCGCTTTTAGCAGAGGATTCAAACCGGTCCTTCAACAGTCATGCTGAGAAAGATTTGTGGTAATTCCTCTAAAGCCACGTCTTCACACTTTGCTTCCTCTATCTGATTCCTCTAGTAAACAGTCAACACGTGCCTTTATGTGTGATACATCACAATGACAGGTCTAATTGCAGACAACGTAATGATTTATGTGTTAAATTTGACCCGACTGTGGCCTGTCAAATTTCGCCCCCTTGGTACAACGTACTCCGACAAGTGAAAACACCTTTAATCCTGTCTTTTCACACTACAACACTGTGCACTGACTGTGTCAGACACTTTGCATCACTTCCTGATTCATTCAGTGTTACAGTAAATGCGTCATTTACATTCAAATGTTGGTCAAACAATTGTTTCCTGCTTCACTGACGGAGTCGGTGGTGGCTGGGTGTTTCTAACACCAACTCCATAATTCTTAGTCCACAAGTTTCTCATCATCCTTTTACCCACGACATTCTTGACTAATGATCGAAAGACCTTTAGTAAGTATGTGACTTCACAAAGTTGTTTTGGAGTAGAGTGAAAGTGAAACCATGCTGCACCATATAAAGCATAAACATGTGACAGTCCACATGTTGACAGGGAAAGTCTGCTACTTATAATGTGGGGGAAACATTGGAGGAAACATTATTCATCATTAGGCAGAGAAGCTGAAGCCAGCAGAGTGCCAACTCAGTCAGAGAGGCGCCAAGCTCAATTGATATTTCAACTGTCAAAAACATGCCTTACCACAAGTCAAACATCAGGATATTACTATCATCCTGTACACATGGAGCTGAATAATCTGGTTTCTCTGTGTTTAGTGTAAACATCATACTCTGAATGTGACAAGGCTCAAAACGGGGATACTAGTGTGCATGTAAACATGATCAAAATGCCACTGTCCCAGTGGAAAACAACATTACTGGAAGGCATGGACAGACAGTCAGATGTTATATAATCACTAACACACATACTTTGCGTCTTTTGAGGTTGACAGTAAGTCTCTGTTCTCTACTGTACATGAGAGAAATGTGAATTCTGTGGTCAGAAACTCAAACATTGGTTCCCTGATATGGTCAGGCTGTGAAGAGCATACCTCAGCAGTATGTTGATTTTAGGAAAGCCTTCCCACTTCTCCCGGCACTCTGGGCACTCATTTTTGTGAGAGGACTCCCACCACAGGGCCAGACAGTGGCGGCAAAAGTTATGGCCACAGGTCAGGGTGGTGGGGTTCACCAAGATGTCGTAGCAACAGTGACATGAAAATTCATGCTCGGAGATGCCGGTGGTAGAGGGCTTTGACTGAGCCGGTTCGAGTGTGTGAGAGGGGTCGTCCATTACTGCTCCCAGACCGTCATCTGACGAATCCCACTCCATCTGGTGCAACGTATCCAAGTCTGGATAAGAGGAGCAACAAGGTTACAAAAGAATACACCAGCGATACAGCCCAGATGTGCATTTTTATTTGGACTGTGTTTACAGATATGACTGCAAAAGAGGAGCTATTAACATTACTGCCCATGTGAGAATGCACACAGGGACAGAACATTTTTCAGTCATTCAAAAACTTTGTCAAAAAACCACCAGCTCCTGGTGTGTAAACTGTGTGCAGTATTGATGGCTGTTTGTCACCTGTGTGCATTACTGCTGTCAATTTTTATGTGCAATACCAAGTGTTACATTACTCTCTCTGTATCAGTTATGCATTGTGTTAGATAAAGTATACTCAGTGTATGTATAAATGAATAGATGTTTAGTATTTTATATGCAGGTAGATCATTTTGATCCGGTCATTCTGAAAGTAAGCTAAAACAGTGTGGGCAGCCTGATCAACACTCCTGTTAAGAACACCACAAACCCTATAATATATTTTGATGTTCCTCTGTTCTGTTGTGACAAAAAAACAAACAAGTTTATTTTTAAAGTGCATTATCACATTATTTCAGTGAGGACTCATAAATAACTACAAATAACTAATGTTACAGAAATCTGTTTATGTTTTGTTACGTGGTTCTATTGGCCAATATATCGCAGTATCACACTTTTCACCAACTATTTGTATCAGTATCCTTTATCAGTCGGGCTCTACTGATCATTACTGATAAAGTAATGTCTCCATTATATGGAGATAATGTGTCTGTCTGATATGTATCGTGCATTCCCTAATACAAACCCAGTTTACAGTGTTATAAAACAGAGAAACACAGAAAATCTTTACAGTCCACATAGATAATGTGACTCTAATGAAAATGAATGCAGAGTTGATTTAGCTTGTTAAATATGATTACAGAAGCATATAGAACGCAGTAGTTGCCTGCAGCAGTTTAGCAAAACACATATAATGATGTTAAACTACACGGAAGGTATTTGAAAGTGGTCAGCAGCATTAATGTAAAGTATAGCTACATCAGTTGTGGATAAGGAGGTATGCCAGCTTAAATTTCCAAAACCACAGACTTACTCCTTCAACGGGCGTAATGCTGATAGACACTGGATGTCATTGAGGACATATAAACACGAGTAAATATATGTCTGGATGAGGAAAAGGCATGAAGAATCATTTTAGCTGTCAGCTAGCTAATGCAGTACTTTCAGCTACATTTGGTTACGTTATTTTGTTGACAATGAGCTGTTGTCCTGATAGCAATGGGTCAAATACGTAGCTAATGTACAAATAACGTTATTAAACAACAAACAACGAAGCCTGTTAGAACCGGAAGCGAAAACCTTACATTAATTTAGACGCTGACAGCTCGTTTGGTCTAATTAGCTAGCTACTTTGCTAGCAGGTAACGTTAACTAACCACATCCTGATGTGGACGTTAGCTGTTAACTCTGTGACAGTCTAGCTCGATAGCTACAAAAGTTAGCTACGTTAGCTTCGTGAGAAATAGATCGCTGATGTTACACATACCGAGATGTGCAGTCGTTCGCTGTAGGACTGTTGTGCTAGCTGTGAGAGAAAGCCAAAAGCTACCTTAGCAGTAGTGACGCGTCGTGCTGAGTTACCTGTGCTAAGTGAGTAACTGCTAACAGTCAACGTCATCCATCAAAACCTCAGATTACCTGCCTCAGGAGTGGCCTCTGACAGCTGACCCGCTGGAGGAAGACATTACCATCTGCTGTAATAACTTCGTGTCGCTTCCCGTCAGTCAACACCGGATCAAACGATCTACGGAGCGGAGGAGTATTTCTGCTTCAGTAGTTGTCACCATGGCACCCCGCACCGCTGCCGCTGCTGCTGTGGAAAGCCCCACGCACACTCCCACGCGCACGTCAACGTGTCATGCGGGTGCCTGATTGCGGGTGAACGGTCGTCAGTGGTCTACACTCACTTGTGAGCCCGCAGCTGCAGCAGAGGAGGAGGAGGAGGAGGAGGAGGAGGAGGAGGAGGACACAGGAGCTCTTCCTCCGTGATGTTGTAATGCCTGTGAGGCACAGCTGATTTCTGACATGTGGCTTTTTGAAAGCTGCTGCAGCTCAAAGTTCAGAGCTGATCCCTGAGGTAACCTATTAACTAACAGGTCAAGGGGAGAACATGTTACATTAATAGTGAGTTATGTATCAGTGTGTCTTCAGATAGTCCTGAGTCAACATCAGAGCACACATTCTGCAGGATAAGACATGTTATAGAATATATATATATATGTTATATAATCTGTCAGATATAACCCACCAAGGGTAAAATGCCTTTTATGAGTTGTATTGGCCCTTTAAAGGTATATGGACTGGTAAAAAATGACTGGATTTGTTATAATCTGTCAAATATAACCACTAAGAGTGAAATCAAGTGAATATAATGCAGTAACAACCTTTCAGTCACAACTAGGAGCTGTAATTGCTTTTTTGCAGGTGAAATACAGCCTTTTATGAGTTGTATTGGCCCTTTAAAGGTATTCCAATAGATAGAGAAGACTGGATTGGTTATAATCTGTCAAATATAACCACCAAGAGTGAAATCAAATCTGATGCAGAAACAACCATTCAGTCACATGGTAGACGCTATTATCACTTTTTTTGCAGGTGAAATACAGCCGTTTATTAGCTGTATTGGCCCTTTAAAGGTATTTCAACAGGTACAAAGGACTGGATTGGTTATAATCCAGGGCACAGATGATAATCATAAGGATAATTACAACAGAGATCAATTCTTTATTTTATACATAATCCACCTGTAAATCATGTTAATAACAGTGTAGTTTCCAAATATGGGCCTAATCAAGGATATAAGACATACAAATATACATAATATCACTGTAAACAATACTGTTGCCTGTGAACACATAAATGTCATTCCCTGATGATAATATGAACTGCAAACACTTTGGCCACAACTGTCATTATTCAGTTACAAGAAACATCACAGACATACCTTTGCTATAACCACAGACATAAAATTATCGGTATGTGTAGTTTTGACTGTTAGATCCAGATAAAAGCCGCTGTAGACATATATAAATTGGGCGATGCAGCTTTAACAGGCCATGATCACTTTTTGGCACCACAGGGGGAGCTTCACCTGAACATGTCAGGAGACGCAGGTATGGTGTTCCCAGAGGCAAATTATGGAAAATCGGCATCACCCTGTGTGATGACTGGATTATCTACAGTGAACAGCCACCTTATGTTTCACTTACCTCAACATTTAATTTCATCTACCTCAATATTTTGATTTGTATTTTATTTCATTACTACCTAAGCATTTTATTGCATATAGTATTCTATTATTGGGAACATTCTATTCTATTGTTTTTATGCATATTGTATACAGTACTTTATTGTTTCTTATTGCTTCTATATTTGCCCTTATATTTTTTTGTATTTGTACTGAATGTAGAATTGTTTCAGAAACAACAAAACACAATTAG
This sequence comes from Acanthopagrus latus, assembly GCF_904848185.1. Taxonomy (NCBI): domain Eukaryota; kingdom Metazoa; phylum Chordata; class Actinopteri; order Spariformes; family Sparidae; genus Acanthopagrus; species Acanthopagrus latus. The sequence goes on along the minus strand of NC_051039.1, from coordinate 5,631,175 downwards.
CAGCTCTTTGTTTAGACAATATAAAACATCAATATAAACAAGTATTTAAAGAAAGATAAAAATCCCAACATATATACAACAATAATACAATATTATTATACATTTTATTTAGTAACTCATTGCTGTATTTAGTTTATTTACTTATTTCTTTTTATATTATACCCATGATGTAAGTTTTTTACAACCTAAACAATTTTTACTGATTCATTTTTTTTTTTTAGATTTTTTTTACTATTAGTATTTTAGTTCACTTCAATATATTAGTATGATCTATCTATCTATCTATCTATCTATCTATCTATCTATCTATCTATCTATCTATCTATCTATCTATCTATCTATCTAATCATTTATGTGTCATACCCCCTTTTGACCAGCAGGTGGCGGTATGCGCCCTCCAGCGTGTGTGATCTGCCATTACTGACAGAAACCGCTGCAAAAAAAAAAAACCCACGAAGAAGAAGTGGTGGCGCAACACAGTTTAGCTAGACAGCAGCGCTCATCCAGGATAACGCCACAACTTAGCTTCATTTACTGTTCACCCTGGTTTTTCTTATGACATCCTTCAAATCTGGCGCACTATGTTTGAGGTAACGTAGACTATTTAGCCGCTGTTCGGGCTGTTAATGACACTGCGAGCTGTCGTTTGCTGCGGGTTTTTTTGGGATGTAGCTTAACTGTTATAGTTCACTAGCTAACTGACACAGTTCGTTAACCTGGAATGCAGATATAAAAAGAAGTACCTTGCTAGGCGGTGGGTCGACTGGGGTGACGTTTGTTTGCAAACAATACGCAGCTTTCATTCCTACATTTTAACACCTGCTCTGATTGACATCTGCAGAATAGCTGGGCTAGCTCGTTAGCTAGTGACGTTTTTTTTTGTTAAAAACTACTAGCGATGCATTCAGTGACATTAACTTATCCGGGGAAAGATGATTTATTGACTCCAGACTGTGAGGAAGTACCCGGGCCTCTGTCGTGTGCTAGTGATAGTAAAGACAATATCAGACACACAGACACTCATTGTGTTGAGGATGATAATAGCCAGCGTAACAAAACAAGTTTATTCAAGGCAGCACCCACTGTAATTATTGTTTTAATGCGTTTAAGATTGTTGTTCCTAGCATGTTAAAATCTCAGTCGCTTCCGCCATCTGTCAGTGGCTGCACAAAACCGACTGTTTCTTATAAATATGTTTTGTTTTTGTCTATTTTTTGATTTGATTAATTATACTTTGGTATACTTGTACTATACTTATACTTATTGCAAGAAACTGCAAGTTTCTGATAAAGGTCACATATACAGCATTACATTAAAAGTATTGTGTTTCTGCAGGGATGTCCTGGCTCAAAAATGTTATTCTACAGATATATGAGAACATGTTTGTGTGATGTGAACCCCAACAAGTGTCAAATCATCATGATTTTAATTGTTTAATTAAAAGTCTAAATTAAAATTATGATGCAAAAATGATCATTGTTACTAAGCGTGAATAGTATCGCAATCAAAATTACTGCAATATGATTTTATTTACCCTCGTAATCCATATATATAATGCACTTTGTTTTTTTGGATGTTATATACTGTAATATTGTCTGTTTTTTTTGTCTTGGCCATCATTCCCTTGAAAAATTGATATGTAATCTAAGTGGGACCTCTTCTGGTATAAGAGATATGAACGATACACCTGATTGAGTTGATTAAAATCCAGTTAGCTTGGTTAGGGTTGTTTGTTTCTGTTTGAAATGTGCAACACAAATAACTTTCTACGCTTATGTTGTGCACAAGGAAGGAGTGAACACATTGTCCACATTGCTCCAAGTTTGTTGAAAAGACGAGACCTTTGGAAGGGAGTCAAATCACAAAAGACTCAGACAATAGCATGATCAATAATTGATAACACATGTCAATAAAATGAGACAAGCAACAGTGGTTAACATCAGTGGAATACAAAAGAAACCTGGAAATGGAAAATACAAGATGGGGCACAAGACAAGTAATTTTGAAGCACATGAGTTCAAATAGGCACTGAATCTTCAGCTCGTTCACTTGATTTGTTTTGACAGCTTTAGAGATGTGCTGTCACAGCAGCCTGCGGCTTGAGATTAAAGATGTTGTTGCTTCAGATTTTGAATTGAATTTCTCGTGAAGCTCTATGAATAAACATTGCTGTAACAATAAACTAAGTGGCGACAACGTGTCAGAACAAGTTTGCTACCTTTTTCTTCATGAATTCAGTGTCTTAGGCACCTGTCTATAAGGTGTGAAGTAGACTGTCAAATCTAATGTGAGGCTACAGGAGTAGAATTGCAGGACACATTCTTGGAACAATATATGAACGCCCCTATGTTGTAACAAAGGGACATTTGTATTAGTCTGCTATGATAAATGTGGAAATACTTGTCTAACCTCACCATGTTTATTGTATCCTTAAGTACGTATGAAGCTGTATTTTTGCATATACCAAATTTTGTAAGTGTTGTCTCAGAATAATTTTTCAGATTAAGCTTGTGTTATTATGCATAATGTCTTTTGTTTTATCGCAGCTACCCTGAACTTGTGGTTTCTGAGGATTGTTACTGAAAGCCTTAAAGATGTTGGTTTCTGAGCATGCATGTCTTTGTATTTATTTCTCAACAGGATCCTGAACTCCAAGATCCATTGTCACTGAGCTTAAATGAAAACTATGATGACCAGAATTTGCCACATGATGTTTCAAAAAAAGCACCAGCGAGTCCCGACTATAATTGTGAGACACCAGAGATTCAAGTAATCATCAAAGAGGAAGAGGAAGGCTGGACTGTGAGTGAAAATCGTGAGTGGAAAATCTTACCTATCAACAAACTCTTATCAGATGCCATACACACTTTTTCTCTGTCGTGACTTTTATTTGTTTTGCCTTGTCATGTTAAACACAGATGAGCACTTTAGCTCAGAGGAGGAGAAAGAGGATACCTCCACACCCACTTGCTATCCCCACCTCAGAGCGTACGGGAAGGACAGCTCCATTTCACACGGAGTAAAGAGACACGACAGAGTATGCTTAGAGGAGTCTGGTGGTGCGACTCTCTACGGGCAGAGCTCCACTGCCAGAGAGGGACTGCAGAGACACATGATAATGGACCCTGATGAGAAACCTAAGATTTCCTTTATATGTGGAAAAACAGCGGGAAATGTGACTGTGTATCAGTGCAATAACACAGTATGTGAGATGACCCCCAGTCACACAAAGAACACGAAGTCCCATCAGAGTACATATGTAGCGGATGAGTGTTGTGCTCAAGACCAGAGCACTGACGTCAAACAAAGCACATCTCTGCCAACAGAAGCAGAACTACATGAGACCAAAAGATCAGCACCTTGCCAAACAGTATGTATAAACACTTGCTGTAGAAGCGTTCTCTTTTTTTTCCTCTTAATTCGTTTTCCAGTCATTTAGTAGCGGTTATGGTCAAACAACAATGTGATCTTCTAATGCCGCCACTGTCAAAGATGCACGTGTCTTTGTGTACAAGTTTCTGGACAGAGCTTCAAGTCCTGTCCAGCAAACACAAACGGAGTGAAGCAGGTGGCCTTGCATGGCATTTTTAGGGCTGTAGATTATGTTAATCATCTGATATCGCAGGTTTTCACTCTCTCACACAAAGGTGACAAATCTGGCTGATTGGAGCAATTTAGGAAAAGTTTTGACTCAGAACACTTGCATGAACAAGTGAGAGGGATTAGTGATGGAATGTTTATGCATTTTCATAGAATGATGAGAGTCTAAGAAAATGTCCTGGTTTTGGAGTTTCACAGTTAAAACATATTACTTTATTTCACAACCACAGATGTATCAAATCATATGAGCATTTTTATTAAGATGTTGTATTTTTGTCTCCATGACATTTCTTTCTTTTGTTGTCTGTTGCTGTTGATGACTTTTTAAAAAGAAATCAACAGTAATCAGTAATAAATAATAAATATACAAAAAGATAGTTCATAGTTCAAAGAAGTACAGTTTGTACAAATTAAGGAAATAAATCAACATCTGTTTTGTTTAAGGGGGCTATATGCCATTGTTGTGAGGGTTGATTTATAGCGCTGTGCAATGCTCCTTTACCTGCTTTGTTGCTGTTGTTACCAAACCATGACAGTTCAAACTATTAACTATTTGGGATTAGAATATGAAAATGTTTCTGCATGTGGACCAATGATATTTTTTTTTGAAACAGTAAAACATGTTTTATTCTATTTCAAGTGTCATACATGATGCTTTTCTACACCGTGATCTGTGTTTAGGATTCTCCTGAACGAAAGCCCCTGATGCCACATGGACTGAAGATGGCATCTGCAAACTTAGAGGACCAAACGCTCCATTTGACAGTCAGACTGCAGGCAGGGGAGGAGGAGGAACAGGAGGAGGAACCGGAGGAGGAACAAGATGAAGAAATTGGTGGTTTAATCAACTCTGATGGAGAAGTGGTTGAGTGGGATGCCAGTAAGTGAATCATAACGGCACATTTACAGCAGAGGCACGACTTGTGCAAACACTTTAGTTTATTTAGTCAGAACCGTTTTTCATTCAGTTTCCCGAGTCGTTTAGTAAGTAGCAATAAAAAATACAAGACATTTTTTGTATGCATTGTTAACCAAATATATGTAAGTATTTCCAAAACAAGACTTTTTAAATGCATGAAAACTCCTACAGTCATTTTTTGGCTTTTGCTTTATTTTGTCCATCTTCACTGTTCAATTGGTGGTCATAGCGCACAGCATTAGAAGAATACAGTATGCATTCTGTTTATCGTTACAATAGCTCTGTTTTTCATCTAGAATGCAGACATTTATTGAAACATCAGTTTTAAAATACTGTTGTACATGTTGAATATCAGTTGTCATGTCAGGTATCTCTGAAACTGAGTCAACTATCCTGATTTTTATAGGAGACAGTCCTGACCGAGGCTCTGATTGCACAGAAAGTCCTCAGCCTAGCAAGGTAATTTGTCTTTTTGACACAGCTCGACAATTTTGATAGAAACTCATTGAAATGGGCTGTCGCCTTCATGTCTCTCGACACCTCTAATTGCATAGCATAAAATGGCAATGCATAGAGTACTATTCAACAACGACGCATGCTTTATACAACCTGCAGAGTGAGAGAAGAGTTGAGACAATATGTGACCTTCAAATCACTGACATTTTTTCTGTGCAGCTTTTTTGACAAAGTGGAAAGATAGAAATTACTTAATGAAAATATAATGTAAAACAATGACTTGTCCCGGAAATGCTTTTATTGTTCACCAGTGATTTATCAGGTCTCCCTCACGACCCTTCCAAAATTGTATTTTTGACTAGTTTCCCCACAGTGAGTGTCTGCGAAATTTACTGCTTTGTGTAGGGTTGAGCGAAAGTTGAAATTAGTCGAAGTCTTGCGATACTTGCGTGCTTTACTGTCCTTAACATTTAAGTACTGTTACCCAGGTTTGGGGTGTATGTTTCTGATGGTTTTTAATGATTATGTTCTCAGGTTGTCATCCTGTCCGAGTCTCAGCTGCAAGGCCAAAACCAGAGAGGAAGCAGCTGTCCAACGCTCATCATGGAAGTTGAAGATGATGAAAGGGAAGAAAGCGAGGAAAAAGAGAGTGTAGCAAAGATGCCAGCCGTCTCATCCGTATATCGTGGTAAACAAAAAGTCAAAAGAATTAATTAAACTGTTAAGGTTGTACGTAATATTTACTGTCTCAGTTTTGAGGAAATCTTTCTGTACACAATGTAATCAGGAAAGAGACACAGAAGAAAGAAAAAGGCTCCAGATATAAAGGTGGTGTCGGTGGACGTCTCAGACACAGAGAAAGAAGTCCCTTCACATCCTGGTGAGTGAAGAAATGGAAAGTCATTCATTGTAATGCATGTTCTCTATATACATTTAAGATATGCCTCATCATAGCATCAGTAGATGCAGATCAATAATCAAGCGCTGTTTCTCTCCATTTGGTAACTTTTTCCTGTTTCTCTTTGTCACAAAGTAAAACGAAGGGGCAGAAGAAAGAAATCAGAAGTTCCACTGTTGTCCAGTGAAGACTTAGAGGCAGAGCCTGGAAGTGAGTGTTCCTCTCAATTTTTATGGTAATAATAATAATAATAATGCACTGAATGTGTGGATTTATGTAACCTTTTTATCTTATAGTATCAAGGCGAACCCGAAGAAAGACACAGTTCCCCACCATAGTAGAACCAGAAGAAGTCAGCTTAAAAACTGCCCGTCGTGCTGCTCCTAAGGCTGGTGAGAAGTCCAGTTCCGCTTGATTATTCTGCTTCATTGCATATTAAGTGAGCTATGAACAATTGGGATTTGAGTTTTATATCTTGCACAGTGGGGTTTTAAATTAACTAATTCAGAAAGTTCAACAAATCAACAAATTAACATGTGTTTTCTGTTGTATGGAAAACCACTTGTGTTCCGAAGTTCGGTTCATTTTCAGACACTGTTTTAAAAGTCCGAACTGCACTTTTAGGAAGTGATGAGCCGGAACTAAAAAGACGTTTCCTAACAAATCCCTGGTTCGCAAACATTTTAAATCTAATTTTGAATCACTTCTCCATTCCCCACCCTGATACATGTTACGGTTTAACATCAGTTTCTGACTAAAGCAGCACTTCTTTTTTTCTCCTCCGCCAGCAAAGCGACCTTACAGAAGGAGGAAAGATATCAAACCAACTGCTGAAGGAGAGGGAGAAAACACAGGTGTTTCTGCTGGTAAGTGCAAATAAAACGGTTCACCAGAGTGTATCAACAGCTTGGGAGTGCAGATGCACCTAATACCATGTTATCTAGTGGTAAGTGCAGTGTGCATTGACTGCTAATGTGGGGGTGAGTAGAGAAACTACTGGTGCTTCAGTGTGTCTGCCTGCAGTTAGATAAACAAAGACTGCTGGAATGCTTCTTAACAGTGAATACATTGTTGACAGGAACTGTGATTTTGTTGTCAACCTGTGTTGGACTTTCTCCAGTGTTATCTAAAGCACTCATTAAAATGGAGAAGACACATGACAGAATCATCATCATCATCATCTTTTTGCCATTACCATTTTTTTTTTTTACATTAGCAGAACTTTAGAGGTCAACATGCTGATATGTACCAAAGATTAGTATTGGCCATAGATGTTTCTAAAAATAGTAAATATGTTTGTTTTTGTTTTTTTTAAACATATGAACATCCCTGTTGGTTTGAGTCCTATAGTCATCTTTTAAATTTGAATCGTCCTTTATGTAATACCTCAATTCACACACAAACAAAGAAAAATATCAGCTTTGAAAAAGAATCACTGCAACTCTAACCCACATTGCCTGCAAGTGGTTGACAAATTTTAAAAAACAAACACTCTCCACAGACAATGTAATTGACATCTGACTGGATTTTAATCTGCAAGCTCATTTTGTAAGCATTCATCTAACAGCCTAACCTTGTGGTTTCACATTTCTTTTTTCCCACTTAGGGAAGAAGCGCCCTGGCAGAAAAATGGTTCGTGTTCCAATAGAAATCCCTCCGGAGCTCCTGAAGACGCCCAAAGAGAAGATAGAGTACCACTGCGCAGTGTGTGGCAAAGAATTCCCCCACGCCTACAAACTGGAGAGGCACCAGCTGATCCACACGGGAGAGAAACCGTACTGCTGCTCCATCTGTGGTCGTGGTTTCAACCAGAAGGGAAATCTCAAAACACATTACAAAGTCCATTTTGGTGAGACTGGATTATGTTTTACTTACAATATATTTACATGTCCAATTACATCCTGGAATATGTTTGTTTTATTTTAATCTACATCTGCATATAAAAACATATGCCTTTAAAAAATAAAATGACATCCAATCCCATCATTGATTCAGCAGGCTCCAAATCAAAACTTATGTTGTCAGTTGAATTGGCCTGTTTCCTGCTGCATTGTGTTGTACAAATGCCTGTTTTCCACCAACAAGGAACCGGAGTCTTTCTGGTGCAAGATTCCCCCTTGAGCAAGCACTTGGCAGCAGTGACAAAGTGAAGAATTTGTGTTTTTCTGGGCAAAAGTCTCAGAGCAGGTTCAACACACTCTGTTGATGATTTGTCCTAGATTACAATGGTTCTTTTCAAAAATGGTAGAAATTCAAAAATCTCAGTTTGAAGCTAATTTGGTGGTAATGGAGCAAAACATGGTGGTCTACAATGTTTTTCAAACCAAGTCTTGTAAATGTGATGTGGAGGAAAAGGAAGACAGAGCAGCGCAACAGAGAATTAAACATTTATTATACAGTGATATATTTGAAGAATAAGTCAAACACTGGCAACTTAAAACCTACTTGGAACAACCAAATTGATATGATTACAGTACTTGGGTCATTGTAAACCACAAATGAAATCTAATTGAACACTTTGATACTTGGAGATTAAAACACTTGGAGATTAAAACATGATTTGTCTCTCCTGTGTGAAGGTCGTAAAAGCACGGTGGAGTTTGAGGATGAGGTTGATCCCATAGCGTCAGAACTCTGCGAATACTTGAAGTCTCTACCGGGGGAGTCCAGGATCCGATCATCCCTCCACTGCCTGGAATGTGGAAAAAAGTGTGATAGTCAATCAGCTTTACAAGCACACCACATTACTACACACTCAGAAACAGCTGGTGAATCGGAGGTAGTTGAGCAGAGCTCATCACAGCTTCTGTTCTGCCGCCGCTGTGGCATTCAGTTCAACGAAAAAGAAAAGTTGGAAGAGCACATGAAAACCCACGTTAAGGAGAAGCCCTACTCGTGTCCCGACTGTGGCAAGAGGTTCATCAATGAGAGCTACATACAAGTTCACCAGCGCATCCATACTGGGGAGAAACCGTTCCTCTGCTCCCAGTGCGGCAGAGGTTTCCACACGGCTTCCTCTCTCAAGCTACATGAGATGCAGCACTCTGGGGAGAGACCGTTCGCATGCTCCATCTGCGGGAAGACGTTTCGGATAAACTCGTACCTGACAGCACATTACCAGACCCACATTAAAGACAGACCTTTCATCTGTAGCGTCTGTGGGAAAGGCTACTCTAGAGCGGAGGAGCTGAAGGTACACCACAGGCTTCACACCGGAGAGAGACCCTACGAATGCGGAGTGTGTGGGAAGAGCTTCATTTACCGCCAGGGTCTGCGGCAGCATCAGCGCACACATGCTGGAAGACGCATTGGGCCAACCAGACAGCTCGGTAGACCGAAGCAGGAGGGCAGGCTGGACATGTAACAGTTGATCTATTGATGCATTTTTTTTGGTTGTTAACTGTCTGAAGATATTACAGTACAAAGCGCTTCTTTCCTGATCTTCTTCCTTCCATTCCTTCAACAGAGACGATTACTGTGTCTGAAAATATGCGCTACAGAGTCGGTGTGGATTTCCAAGAATAATTTGGAAGCTTACTGTGTTGTCCTTCTTGTATTCATGTTTTGTACCCATGTTTTTATGTTCACTCTTCTCTAGTAGCCCATCTGTACAATTGGAGTGCCTTTGTATCCTGCATGCCAAATACTAATATTTAATGTTAAAAAATATGCACAATATCCCTGTTATTTTAAAATCCATGACGATGGAATACAGAAATTTTTCAGAAACATGTCTTCATGTTATTTTCTGCATTTGAAAAATGAGTCTGTACTTAAGGAAATTTGTTGCATGATCTAATGTGCCCAGTCAGCTCTGTGACCCTCCTTTGAAAGCTGGTATTTTGGTAGCATAGCATTCTGCACATAAACTCCACCACTGCCTGAGTTACTTATTCCTAAAGTCATAATTCATCCAAAGTGATGATAGTATCAAATCAAACCTTTATCCTCAATCTTTTCAAAATATGGCCAGTTCACCCAGAAATGATGAAAACTCATAAAAACCCAATAGTACTCAGGTAGCTGTGTGAGCACTACATGTTTGCCATTTAGCAATTTTGCAAAAAAGTTCACCTGAGAGTTCACACAGGAGAAAAGCTGCACTAGTGTGATGAGTGTGGGAAAAGATGGTCCTATGGACAGGGCTTCAACAACCGTAAGACAACTCACAGTGCCAAACCCATCGGGCCCACCAGGCAGCTGGGCAGACCCAGACAGCTGCAGAGTACCAGGAACTTTGAGCAGGCCAAAGAGAGCGCTGCCAGATTCAGATGGTGTAGACCTGATCAGGGATCCTTCTGACCCAGGTAGGTGTGTTGATCAGTTGACTTTACCATTGACATTAGAGCATGCGCCTATTAATCTCAAGGGTATTGTGCACTTCTGAAGATTCATGACAAGAAGCCAAAACCACTGGGGAGACTAATCAATAAAATCAGCTGGGTATTCGCAGTAATCTGAAAATGTATGAATGAATATATGAGTCCACTCCTCCATTATCATTATGAAGTAAAATTTATTTCATATGACTAATGCTTGGTGATTGACCAAGCATTATGACAATTTTTGAATGAATTGAAATAACGTTGCTCTTATTTGAATGTGTGTCTGTTGGCAAAAAAAGCTGACAAAAACTAGACTACAATGAAAAAGTGGGGCTTTTATTGTGATAAAGGACAACCGGAAGTCGTGACACCGCTGCAGAACTGGTGCTTGTTGATCATTTGAATTAATGCAAGAATTATTTCGTGTGTATTTACAACAAGCTGTATAAAAATGCGAGAGTACAATATAATGTTATATTAGTGAGGCTAAGTGTGATTTTTTTTTAAATATTTTTTTCTTTTTACATGCTAACCGGAAGTCCTGATCCTACTGTACGTTGCAGCAGCTGCAGCTCGACAGGTAACCATCAGACCCCAAAAGCTTATTGAACTTAACTTATTAGTTAGTCGGCATTAATATGACACATCGTTTTAATATGATGAGCATGAAAACGAGAAAGAGGTGAAAACTATATCTCAGGGTCGTTTCAATAAACTTCTCCCGAGCGACTACTTTTTTTTTCTTCTTTTTTTTTTACATGAAGGGGGGCAAATCTTCTGCTGAGGTTAGTCAAAATGTCTATTGTCTTGTTAAACGTTAGCTAGCTAAATCTGCGACGGTTGTACGGGCGGCGGTGACAGTTAGAGAAGAGATGACGTATTTTTCTCACGCCGGGTTACGTGAATCTATCGTAGCTGTTATTTGTTGTTGTTTGTTAGCATCTGTAGATTTGGAGAAGGGGGGCTACTCGCTCGCGTTAGCTAATTGCCAAGCTCAGCTGTGAACGCCATGTCAGTGGCTAGCTGGCTAATAACAGTTAGTCTGGAGGCAGAGAGCTGGTCGGTGACCGAGGAGCTGGTCACTGCCGCCGCGTCACGACTGAGACATCTCAATCAGAGGTCAAACACTGGTGTCTGTGCTGCAGGGTGCGTCTGCTCCCGGTGAGACAGATGTTATGACACCAGAAGATACCAACAGGTTAGTCAGTAAGGCTGCTGCTGCTCAACTCAGATCACAATTAATGTCCGATTTAGGTGAAGGGAGTAAAAATGTGTGCCATTAAACTAATGCTGGAATAATAATAATAGAAGAAAACATCCCCTGACTGAATCCTCGACTAATTTCTTAATAGATCATAACCAATGAGATGAATCTCATTTTAATCCATTTTGTCATTCCTTGTACAGTTCTCCCGTCTTAACTTATCAATCATCCCACACCTATGTCTCTGTTTGTGTATAATGTTTATATAGTTATAGTCATTGTTTGTTTATTATTTATTGTCAATTGTTCAATGCATGCACTTTATTCACCAAGACAAAATCCTTTCTGGTGATAAATGTGATTCTGATTCTGAATCACTTACCTTTAAATTGAATTCTTGCAATTCATTTATCTTTGTCGTGATTTTCCATTAAATTAAATTTATTTTCCAACTCTGAAGAAACAAGATATTTAACATCAAGACTGAAATAATTCAGTTAGTTTGATTAAAATCAGTCCATCGACAAGCTGGAATGTGTTTTTGAGAGCACAGTTCTTTTAACAAAAAAAATTGTATCATTACGTAAATGAAATTATTGCCACAGACACTCAATATATATGGGACCAGAGCAGTTAAATTGATTTGATAGCCCCGTATAGTCTAATACAATGAAGTTGTTTGTATTGTATTCAATAGATAGATAGATAGATAAATAGATAGATTGGATACAACAATTGTATGAATCACAGTCAAGACACATTTAAATCACACGAAATGGGGCTGTCAGAGCAGCAACTGATGAAAAGAGTTTCAAAAGAGCGGTTTCTATTTTATGTTGTTCAGGTAGGTTATTGCAGAGGGAATTAAATAATTCTTGTGGATATTTAATGTAAGGCTAGATGACCTCTTTATGGTTATTTTAAGCACATCTGATGTTGATGATCGTTAATGTACTGCTGGTCCACAGAGCAACAGAGGTTGTTGCTTAGTTGTCTACCACAGCTGTGAAGCTTTTGACCATGTTTAGCTTCATATATTGTACATTCAATCACTAAGCTATAACTTGTAAGTTGTCTGTTTGCTGACTTTTTGATTGTTGGCCTCTCCAAGGCTGTATATGTGAGGGATGGACTCCGAAAACTCAGACGACTACGGACCAGATGTGATCCTCATTGAAGATGATGAGCAAGAAATCGGATGCCTGATCAACTCTGATGGAGAAGAAGTGGATTACCCAGCTCACAGTAAGCAAATAAATAGCAATGGCAAAGTCTGATGTGAATCACTGGAAGAATAGAGCCCCATGTTGTCATTCAATCTAATATGTAACGGCCGTGTAATTAAGGCTAATATTTTGACATTTTATAGTGCTACTCCTTTTATATAGAATCATATACAAAGTCAGCATAAACATCCAGCTCCATGCATTCCCAGCAGAGCTTGACAGGCCAGTCTTATGAGGATTTGAATACTTGAAGGTGCCTGAATTCATCATATCTGACTTGCAAGCAGAGCAGCAGCAGGCTGTTCAACAAAAAATCTCTGTAGCAACCAGTTTAAACTGAGATTTCTAGAAACACGACTATGAAGGCTCAGCAAATCAGCAAATGATTGCTGCAATTCTGTTTAGCATGATAACTTTATGAAGTTAAAATATGTCAATACTGTGTTTACAGCTCTTTTCTGCAGTCCCGAAATGACAAATCAGACCCACTACGATTGGAGTTGCTTAATAAAATGTTTCTTAGTAAACTGCCATGTGTACAATACCCTATGCTTTCCTTTTAGAAGAAACTGGAAGAGAGCCAGAACCTGAACACAGCAGCTCCTATGAAGAGCCTCAGTCAGAGCCTGAGCCCGAGGAGCCGAAACAAGACCAGGCACCTCGCAGACCCAAGAAGAAATATGAATGTCTGGCCTGTGGAAAGGTGTTCTCTCACAACACCCATCTGCGACGGCACCTTGTGATTCATTCTGGGAAAAAACCTTACAAGTGCTTCATATGTGGGAGAGGATTCACCCAGAGTGGAAACCTCAAAACACACATGAAAGTTCACAGAGGTCAGAGGCAACAAGAGGCTGCTTTGTCTTCACTAAGATGCTTATCAAAAGAATTAAATGGGACACCTTCTCAACTGGTTATATCACCTTAGTACCTAGTTGCTTAATCGCTTTTTATCCGTTTAAATGACAGATGAGTTATGTAGATCTTATCTTGTACTCTCACTACAGTTTCATTATGCCAAGAACTGTTTTTTATCTTTTGAGATATACAGCAAAGAATCAGAAACTGTCTGAAATGAATGTCTTTGTTTTTTCACATAGGAGAACTACCAAAGTGGACATTAGTTAAAGAGAAGAGTCCTCCTGAAGAAACTCCTGTAGTTCATCTGTGTGGAGAGTGTGGGATGGACTTCCCTCAGAAACAGCAGCTGGAGGAACATCGCAAGAGTCACAAAAAGCCTTTTGAATGTCCTGACTGTGACAAGACATTTAAAAACGAATATTATTTTAAACTGCATAAACGTGTTCACACGGGAGAGTCCTCTTTCATCTGTTCACAGTGTGGAAAGAGTTGTGTCACAGCAGATTCCCTTAAAAAGCACGAGTTGAGACACACCGGACAAAAGAACTTTCACTGTGATCAGTGCGGGAGGTCGTTTTCACAATCCTACAACCTGAATGTGCATCTCAAGACTCACACCGGAGAGCGGCCTCACCTCTGCTCCATCTGCGGTAAAAGTTACTCCCAAGCACGTGTTCTGAAAGTTCATCTGCGTGTTCACACTGGAGAGAAACCGTACACCTGTGAGAAATGTGGAAAGTGCTTCTATTACTCTCAAGGGTATCGAGCGCATCTGAAGATCCACGACAAGAAGCCAAAACCTCCAACAAAACAGCTGGGGAGACCAAAACAACAGCTGTTATTGGTAAATGATTAATAATATCACCTGGGAATGAACAACATTCTAGTATTATATAAAGGGGAAAGTGAATATATCACGGTTCGCTTCTCTATTACCATGTGAGATAAACATCTTTCAGGTGACTGGTTAACTGACTGGCTAAGCAGTATTATAAGGTGTACAGTCACCTCCATTATTGCATAAATGTAGTGGAATATAATATTTAAGAAAATAAATCATGATAATGTGAATTGTGCTTAATCGTATTTATTTGTTTCTGTGTGTTTCTATTTCTGATTGAAATATAAGTTTGGTACAAAGGAAAAACACTTTTGCTGTGTTCTTGACAAAGGGACTTACATTTTTAGTTTCATTATATACACCAGGTTAATTTTTGTATTTTGATGTATACAAAATATAAGCTGCTGTATGCATTGGGTTATAATAAGATCACGGCTAATGGTGTTAACATTACCGGTACCTTTGTTGTGAATGTACTTTTGTATCCCAAACATGGTTGTTGAACCTTTTCTGTCATGCTCCTGTTTGAAAGCTAAAGACTGAAGTTATGAGCTTTCATCCTCCTCATGTGGAAAAGAAAAAGAACAGTAACAACAACAGTTTGAATATTATTGATAATAACATTATCTAGAACATGAACATGTGTTCTCCACACCATCTTTTTAGTCTAGTTAAAACCAGAGCATTATTTTTTGTTTTGGGTTTTTTTTTTTTTTTTTTTTTTTTACATGTTTGTGTCATCATAGCAGTAACAGTACAAATAGATGTAATTACATTGATTTTGGCTATGGTCCACAGGTCCATACATTTTTTGTAACAAAATGCAACAGATAATGCAGTTTTGTTCCAGCAGTCTTTCCTAACTCAAAATGGCTACCGTGTTTAAGGTCTTTTCTCAGGTCAGACTCTCAGTTTCTGTGCTCAGTACTTTATTTGGTCTCAGTCAGCAGATCAGCACAGATGTTTATTCTTCAGCCATATTCCAGGGATGGAGCTGAAGTCAGCGCAGGCTGAGAGGTTGTACCATTCTTCAAGGTAAATCCAATGCCTTTCCCTAAAACAGGTGAGTGATATGGTGAGTCTCTCACTGATATCCGAGCAGAGACTCTATCAGATAAATTACAACTTAACATACATTTGCAATCCTACCAAAACAGAAGACACTGCTCTCAAGAATTTACTTATCTTATTTACTCCCCCCTCCCCTCCATACTTGGTCCAACCCAGTGATTTCACTGATGATGTCAGCTGTGTATAACTGCCGGAAGTAGTCGGGTACCTCAGGTCGGATACGCCACAGTCGCACGTATAGCGGGTATGGTAAGGAGCAAAGACAGAAACTTACGGAATGTAGAACTGAACTGATACACAATGAGTGAACTTAATGTGGCGGCGTGGACATTAAAAGCGGCGTGAATGAACTGTGATGTGCAGACCGTCACTTTTTGAAGTGGCAGTGGGCAAATCCATCGCAAATCTCTCTGCGTCTGTGATTGGATGTGGGCAACGCCAACGTTCCATTGCTAATCCTTCCGCCTCTATGATTGGCTGTAGGCAACGCGAACGTTCAATTGCGTATTTGTCCGCCTCTGCCATTGGCTAGTTAGATGCTAGCTACGCTCACACATAAGGCAAGTTTATTTGTATACACAAGGCAGCTCAAAGTGCTTTACAAGGCTATACATTTATATTAAATGACATTAAATATTGCATTCAACAAACAAAAAATGGCAAACACACATTTTGTTTAAAGAAGGCTTTTTATTAAATATTGTCTGTGACATACCCTGTTTCAATTATTTTATTTCAACCATAATAATTATAATTATAAACAGGTTACCTGCAACACTGCTCAAACCCAAGTCTGCCCAGCAGCCATTGCTACATTACAAACTACTTGAGGCCACGCCCATCTTCAACCTCGGTCTTCATTATATGTAAATAATATTGCCTACTGCAGGAATACTTGTCGATGTTTTACCCAGAAATCTTGGGGTAATGCAAAACTAGAGACCATTTTGCGATGGGATCACGCTGACGCCACGACCCCCATCAGCATGGTGACATTCCAACCCAGGACTCAGGCTTTATTTTGATCTCATCTCCACACCTGTACATTTTTTTACTGCATCAAAACAAACATGACCCAAGGCTGTAATATGGGGGGCCCCTTTGCTCAGACCATGTGCCATCTTCAGCCTCGACTACACACCTTTTAAGTTTCATTACTGTTTCTTACACAGCTGTGATGCTATAACGATGTCATAAATCTCTCCACAAACAGAGACAAATTAAAACCTACCAAAATAGGCTCACAAGGTGAAAACAATACCAGTCGACACTGTCATGGCCGGAAGTAATTGTGTCTGCAAGTTGCAGATATTTGATGGAAGTAAAGGTAAAACAAACAATTAACAGATTTTGTTAAATACACAGTATGAGCAATACAGCACTGATGGTAAAAATAGCATTTTTTCAACACATGTTGATAATCTCTCATGGTCACTTAACCTTCAATTCAGGCAAAACATGTGGCAAAACAGCATAATAATGATAATAATAATAATAATAATAATAATAATAATAATAATAATAATGCCATTTATTTAAAGCCTCCTCTCAAAGCCCTCAAGGACACCGCACATAACAACAATATATCAAAAATCAGGAAACATTTGAACTACCATAGTGCTGCAGAGGTGTCCCAGCCTGCAAATCTTGTTTTCCTGATGTAAGATAAAATAACAAAAAAGTGAAAAATCTCACATCATAATGATCTAAATATTTTTTCCGTGAAAATGAAAATTGTATTGAAATATTTTTGTCTGCCTCACCTGTAAATCTTGTGGAACTGTTTTGCTTTATATAGTCCGTCATTAGCATTGACTTGTAAGCTGGTTGTTTACTGACTCTTGATTGTTTACATGTACAAGGTTTTACATTTGAGAGATGGACCCTGAAAACTCAGAGGACTTTGGACCGGACGTGATCCTCATCGAGGATGATGAACAAGAAATCGGAGGCCTGATCAACTCTGATGGAGAAGAAGTGGATTTCCCAGATCTCAGTAAGTAAATAAATTGGAACAAAGCTTAAAAAGTAGCATAATACTGAGTGACAGGAAGGTAAAGCCCTGTGTATGTTGTTATGTTATCTAGTCTTGTAATCAACACTAACATTGTGAGACTTAATATTTATGTATATAAAAACAAGACATTGTCTGGGCTAATTCTGTAGTTTATTTTATTATATAGAATCATTATACACAGTCAGCATAAACATCCAGCTTTATGCATTCCCAGCAAAGCTCAACAGGTCAGTCTTAGATGAGGATGAGGAAAGAGTTAAAGAGAGATTGCCAGGAACATGATTCAGAATAAACACTGATGTTTCTCTCCTCACTGCTGCGTGTGTAAATAAGCAACTGTTTAACAACTGTGTTCTTCATATTTACTTAATGACAGGATGTCAACGTTGTGCTTACAGCTTGTTTCTGCTGAAGTGACAAGTCCATGTTCCTGAAAAAGTCATCACCATGTGTACACTACTTTGTGTTTTATTCGTAGAAGAACCAGTTAGTGAGCCAGAACCTGAACAGAGCAGCTCCCATGAAGAGCGTCAGCAAAAGCCAGAGGAGCCAAAACAAGACAGAGGGGCTCGCAGAGCCAAGAAGAAATACGAATGTCCGACCTGTGGAAGATTTTTCCCTCACAACACCGCTCTGCAGCGACACCTAGTGGTTCACTCGGGAAAAAGACCGTATAAGTGTTTCATATGTGGGAGAGGGTTCACCCAGAGTGGAAACCTCAAAACACACATGAAAGTTCACAGAGGTCAGTGTTTTACTGAAACTGTTTGCTCTCAATTGTTGTTTTTCAGTCAGTTGTTGTTTTTTTTTTACAATTGAATACGATTTAAGTTATGTAGATCTGATTTTGTACTTTTCCTGCGGTGTTGTTATGCTAAAAACAACTTATCTTTAAAGCCTCTGCAACGGTGACAGCCAGCTCCATCTGCCTGTGCCATTCTTGTGAACTTGATAGCGCAGGAACACCTGGAGAGAATTTCATTCCATCTGGCATGAACATCCACCTGGACTCAAGGCGAAATGATCAAATTTTGGTATTCAAAGGTCAAATTCACTGTGACAACAAAAAAGCTCATTTTAACAAATGTTTAATAGGATAAATCGATGAAGTGATGATATTTTATTTCCAAATTGTCAGAGATCCGTTTCCCAGTGGCATAATCTTCTGCTTTCTGGCCATTATTTAACACCATAACTCTGGTCAGATACTGAATTGTGCCACTAATCTCTGGCTGCCCACCTTGAAACTGTGGTGATGGGACAGATTTTCTGCTGCTGGGTCAAAAATTTGTTCTTGGGTCAGTTTGTACCCTCTTTGCAGGACTGTCCATTTTTGAAGTTTTGAAGTCTTTACTGCATTTATTGTTACTCTTCACTGTCATAGTCATGAACACAAGACATTATAAATACTAGACAGTGTTTAGGGTCTGATGTGATGCCAATGCTGAAGTTCCTTAAACCTGCATTCTCTCTAATGGCCTGCAGAGGGCGACTCTTCCTAAATAAGTCAATATGTATGTAAGCTCTTGAGAAAGTGACCCTCTTTCTCTCGATATTGTGTCTCAGTAAACAGTTTCCTAATCAGTTTAAGGTCGAAATCGCTAGCTTAATGTCACCCTCAATAAAAAATGATCGTTTGTTTTGTGGATTTTTGCCTGAAACAGACAATAAGGCAGGGAATGCTTTCTGGTAGGTTACCTTGTTATTGACAAGTCAGGTTTGCAGTCAGATCCAATCTTGTCCAACCTTGTGTCCAAATACGGTCACTTATGGCTCCAACAAAACAAGATGGTGAGCTACTAAAGAATGAGACCTTGGCAGTTTTTGCAAATGTATTTTGCTCATGCAAGACAAACCACTGATTACAGTGATTCTATCCATATTTTGTTGTGAAATGCAATGCTTCAGCTGCTTATGTGACTGTGCTTTAAAATGCAAAACTGTCTGAAAACAAATGTCTTTGTTTGTTTGACAGGAGAGCTACCAAAGTGGACATTAGTTCAAGAGAAGCGGCCTCCTGAAGAAACTCCTGTGGTTCATGTGTGTGGAGATTGTGGGATGGACTTCCCTCAGAAACAGCAGCTGGAGGAACATCGCAAGACTCACAAAAAACCTTTCGCATGCCCTGACTGTGACAAAAGATTCAAAAACGAATATTATTTTCAGCTGCATAAGCGAGTTCACTCAGGAGAGTCACTGTTCATCTGTTCGGAGTGCGGAAAGAGTTTTGTTACAGTCGGTTCTCTTAAAACACACGAGTTGACGCACACTGGAGAGAAGAACTTCCACTGTGATCAGTGTGGGAAGTCGTTCTCACAGTCCGCCCACCTCCGCTTGCACCTTGAGACTCACACCAGAGCGCGGCCTCACCTCTGCTCCATCTGCGGAAAGAGTTACTCCAGAGCATTTGTCCTGAAAGTTCACCTGCGAGTTCACACTGGAGAGAAACCGTACACTTGTGAGAAATGTGGAAAGTGCTTCTATTACTGTCAAGGGTATCGAGCGCATCTGAAGATCCACGACAAGAAGCCGAAACCTCCGACAAAACCACGAGGTCGACCGAAACAACTGATGTTAGTGGTAAATGACCAATAATGGTGAACTGACAGCAGTGTGAGATTATATAAAGGGTAAAAGTACATTGAGAACAGTTTGCTTCTCTATTAACATGTGAAATAAACATCTTCTATATGACTGAAGTGATTGGCAGAGCAATATGACACTAATTACACGTATTACATGGTGTATAGTTAGCTCCATTATTACAAAGTTGTATTGGATGTCAGTATTTAAGACAGTAAATCACTATATTGTAAACCATTGTTAGTTACATTTGTTTGTGTGTCTGTATTTGTGATCACTTTATAAACTGATATATTACAAAGGAAGAAGATATTACTGCACTGATGAGGGAAAAAATGTAATCACTTAATATATTCATTTTTTCTTTTTGGTCAGACTTTTTACATCTTAGTACTCAAAATATAAGCTGCTTCATGGATTATATTGAGCATTACAGTGTTGACATCACTTCCACCATTTTCTTTACCCAAATTATGGCTATCAGATATTTTCTGTCATGCCCCTACAAGTAAGCTGAATAACTAGAATTTTATTGAAATACCATCATCAAGAATAAAACTGCATTTTTAAAAAATCTTTATCGAAGGCATTTTGTCATGTTGAAGCAGGAAATGCACAGGCAGATGTATAAACAGTAATCATGGTTGCATCCATTCATGAATGCTCAGTATCATGGTTGTGTCTAAGCAGAGAAGCCCAGATGTTTTATTCCTCAGTCATGTCCTTCAGTTCCTCCAGAATGATCCTGAGGCATCTCCAGGTGTGTTCTGCCCCTGAGCGTGTCACCGGTCCAACCTGCCTGGAAAACGTTAAGATGGAGGGAGTTATGATCACTGAAGACATTAAGACATTCTTAAATAAAATTATGAATTAAACCTGTTTCTCTTAGTGTTTTTGACCCAAAGAGAAAGCTGTCACTTCAGATTTTCCCCATCAAGGGACACTCCCATCAACAAGAGTCAATTTAGGCTGTACCACTCCTTCAGATAAGTCCAATACCTTTCCTGAAAACACTTAAGCGATACATTAATTAATTCTAACTAGCATCCACGTATAAAATAATTTCATATAGTCTGTAGTGTGACATACATTTGCAAGATACATAAACAGATAACAATGTACATCAATTACTTGCGTAATCAATTTTTAACTCCCCCCATACTTGGTCTAACCCAGTGAGCTCGCTGATGATGCCGGAAGTAGTCGGATAACTGCTTGCCGGAGTCTGACGGCGTATAACGGTTATGGTAAGTATCAAATAAAGAGGCCTGCTGAACTGAACCCATGAACATTAAGTTGACTCAAAGTGGCAGAAAGCAACATGAACAATACAAACTGAAATGTGACGTGCGGGGAAACGTAAACACTCCATCGCAAATCCTTGCGCCTCTGATGGCTAGTTAGATGCTAGCTAAGTGGCTATTTAACTGTTTGATTCAGAGAGTTTAAAATAATAATAATAATACGAAAGTTACGACTCAAAGATAGCAGACAGGCACATATGTGACCACTCATTTTATTTTTTTTAATGGAAGTTTTCTGTAAATATTGTCTGTGGCAGTGGTAACTTTTAATTTCCACCAAAATTATGACAAATAGATGATATTGCGAGCCCTTCACGTTCCGATCCGTGACTTATCAGTAGTCATTACTATGTTATTAAGAGTGCTTCGTTTCTACTATGTTATTACATGATCAGGTTGATAAAAATCTGTCCAGAGAAAGATGTGTTTCTCCAGGACCATGAATGTTGGCCAGGGGTACAAAGAAGAGGAGGGCATCATGTCCCCACTTCAGACACCTTTCCTCAGACTTTAACCAGCTGAAGTCGTGTTTACTGTAAACAAACCCGATGCAAAACTAGACACCAACCAGCAGTGGGATCACACCAGTCGTAATGTTAAAATGTTGACATTCTTACACATGACAGCTGTAGTCATTGCGACATTATTACCTGGGTATTCAGTACTTGGGGGTCAAACCACACCCATCTCCAAAGTCTGTCTTCATTTTGATCTCAACCTCACTTGTTAAGTTTTCCAACAAATGAACGTGGACCAGACCGGGGGGCCATGCCCCTGATTTATGTCCTGTTTGCTCGGACCACAACCCTCTTCGGACTCAGCTTTTATTTTGATCTCAACTACACACTTGTACACCATAAATCTATAGTGAAAACAAACCATTGATAAGCATGGGTAAAGTGATTGTGCTGATGGTGAAAATGGGGACAAATGCACAAAGACACATAATAATTTCTCATGGTCACATAAGTTTTCTGTTAACTGACTCTTGATTGTTTACTTCTGCAAGGTCGTTTATTTGAGAGATGGACCCTGAAAACTCAGAGGACTCGGGATCAGATGTGATCCCTGAGGAGGAGGAGGAGGAGGAAGAGGAGGAGGAAGAAACGCACGAAATTGGAGGCTTGATCAACTCTGATGGAGAAGTGGATTTCCCAGATCTCAGTGAGCAAATAAATTGGGACAGAGTAAAAGACAGAAAAAAACAAAAAAACAAGACACACACACAAAAAAACAAAACCCTATTTATGTTGTCATGTATTCTAGTCTTGTAATAAATTCTAATGTTGTGAAACTGTATAAATAAAAACAAGACATCTAGTCTGAGCTACTTCTGTTTTTTTTTCATTATTTAGAATTATTATACAAAGTCAGCATAAACAACCAGCTTTATGCATTACCAGCAAAGCTCAACAGGTCGATCTTATATGAGGATTAGTTAAAGAGATATTGCCAGAGAAATAAGTAAATAAGTGGCAACTGTTTGTTAACAATTTGTCTGCCATATTTAATTTATGAGGTCATTCTGTGCCAATGTTGTGCTTACAGATTGTTTCTGCCTCCCCGAACTGACAGAGCGTTCCTGCTAATATTAGAGTTGTTTATTAACTCCTCCTCAGAAAACATTGCCATGTGTACACTACCCAATGTTTTTCCATGTCTTTCTAGAAGAAACTGTTAGTGAGCCAGTACCTGAACACTGCATCCCTTATGAAGAGCCCCAGGAAGAGTCTGCGGAGCGAAAACAAGACCAGGGACCTCGCAGACCCAAAAAGAAATACGAATGTCCGACCTGTGGAAGATTTTTCCCTAACAACGCCTCTCTGCAGCGACACCTTGTGATTCACTCAGGGAAAAAACCTTTCAAGTGCTTCATATGTGGAAGAGGATTCACTCAGAGTGGGAACCTCAAAACACACATGAAAGTTCACAGAGGTCAGAGGCATCAAGAGGCTGCTTTGTCTTTAATTCTATGTTGTTTGTTTGTTTAGTTAGATGCTTGTGTGCTCTTGGCTGCCCACCTTAAAACTGCAGCTTGAAGATGAAGATGTCAATCAGTCCTCTGTGCTCCACCTGTAAAGATAGTCTCAGTAAAGACAGCATGTTTCTCACTGGAAATTATTCACTGGAATCAAACATTTCAACCTAGTGATAACCTCAATTTCACCAAAAAAAAGCACACTCCAGGTATGGAAATTGAAGCCAATGCAGAAGTTCCTTAAACCAGCTTTCTTTCTGATGGCCAGCAGAGGGCGACTCTACTGGTTTCAGAAAAGAAGTCCATTGTATGTAAGCCTATGAGATAATGACCACACGCCTCACTTGATTTATTACCTCAGTAAACAGTTTCCAAATGAGTTTATGGTCTCAATCGTTAGTATTTTTGTGTATTTCTATACAGTATGATGTCAGGTTGTCCTTGGATTCTCTGTCAGATCTTCAGCTCCACCATCTCATCCTTAAATGTTTTTTAAGGTTGCTTTTTTCCTCCAAAAAAACAAAATAGCAATCTACAATTTCCTGTTGAATATTTCTCTGTCCTATTGAAAAAAGGCACAAAAAAGTCCTTCCATATTATAAATGTGGTTGTCAGAGCTTGGTGACATAGTAAACACTGTCAGGGCTACTAGATAAACTACTGCATCAGGTAAATGAGCTGTTAACGTGCTAGTTAGCTGATAATCAGTCACAGCAAAAGATATATTTGTACTCCTTTCTCATAACAGTGTGTCGATCATCCCACTTTTGTGGAGCGGTTTGTATTAGTGGTTTAATAAAAGTGATTTGCAACACAGCCTAGAAGCAAAGTGTGTGGTAATGTATTTTTTCCTGGCAAGCCAATTCCCTGATTGCAGTGATTCTATCCATCTATTCGATTTTGCTCTGAAATTCAGAGCTTCAATTGTGCGACTGTGCTTTAAAATGCAAAACCATCTGAAAACAAATGTCTTTGTTTTTCTCACAGGAGAGCTAACAAATTGGACACTGGTTCAGGAGAAGAGTCCTCCTAAAGAAACTCCTGTGGTTCATGTGTGTGGAGAGTGTGGGATGGACTTCCCTCAGAAACAGCAGCTGGAGGAACACCGCCAGAGTCACATAAAGCCTTTCGCGTGCACCGACTGTGACAAAAGATTCAAAAACGAATACTCTTTCAAACAACATAAGCGAGTTCACTCAGGAGAGTCCTTGTTCATCTGTTCGGAGTGCGGAAAGAGTTTTGGTTCAGTGGGTTCATTTAAAAAACACCAGCTGACGCACACCGGAGAGAGGAACTTCCACTGTGGTCAGTGCGGGAAGACGTTTGCACATTCCTATAACCTGAACCTGCACCTCGAGACTCACACCGGAGCGCGGCCTCACCTCTGCTCCATCTGTGGTAAAAGTTACTCCAGAGCATTTGTCCTGAAAGCTCACCTGCGAGTTCACACTGGAGAGAAACCGTACACTTGTGAGAAATGTGGCAAGGGCTTCTCTTACTGTCAAGGGTATCGAGCGCATCTGAAGATTCATGACAAGAAGCCGAAACCTCCAACAAAAACACTCGGGAGACCAAAACAACAGCTGTGATGGTGAATAATCAATAGTGTCATGTGGGATGTCACAGTAGTCTGATAATGTATAAGGGGTGAAGCTAAATATATTACAGCTGCTCTTCTATTTCCATGTGAATAAAACATCTTTCATATGACTGAATTGATTGACCAAGCAGTATGATAGTAGTCACATAATATGATGTACAGTCAGCACTCTTATTACCGTACCTGTTTTAGATGTCAGTATTTAAGAAATTAAATCAGGATGTTGTGAAACCTTGTTTGCATTTTTTCTGTGTTTCTGTTCGTGATCACTGCATAAATTGTGAGGGAAAATGTATTTTAGTGAAAGAACTAAACAGAGACAAAAGGCTGTAACATGACTTGAGAAGATATTCAAGTGATTTTAGCCAGAAGTTTTATTTTTGTATCTTCATACATAAATATTAGCTCATTCATGCGTTGGATGATCTTGAGAACGCCTGCATAATGAACACAGTGCAACAGATAATCCCATTAGTTGCACCTTTATTTGATAACTGTCATGATTTCTTGCGCCTCTTTTCCCAAATTTTGGCAACTAATGATTTAACATTATCAATCCATCACTGCTCAGGACGTGTGCAATCTCAGTAAGACTGCCTTTTAATCTGACAGTGACAGAGTATGATCATGGACACTCAGCCATTATAATAATAATAATAATAATAATAATAATAATAATAATAATAATAATAATAATAATAATAATAATAATAATAATAATAATAATAATAGTAATAATAGTAATAATAACAACAACAACACACCAGTTAATCTTTTTATTGACAAGCAGTATCGGTATAATATAGCTGGATCATTTGTGGCTGCACTGGCAGTAAAATGCTTACATGCTTGCCCAACCTACATAAAAATATCAACAAAAAAACATGTAAATGTGGGGGGAATGCACTATGAGTCCACGACTTGGACAATAAACCAATAATCAAATGCCTCTTTTGGGTATAAGAAACAAATGTGCTCCTACAAGCCCCAGGGAAATAAAATGTAAAATTGAAGGTGTGAAGGACCTTAGGGTTTAAAACGGTTCCGAAAAAAGACAGTTTCCTAATTAGAATGATATGGGCATCCAAGAAAACACTATAGGGCTCAAACAGTCCCGAGTTTCTGGCTGACAATTTAAAGGGAAATTAATTTCTCAGTGATTCAAGTACTGATTCAGAGTGAGTGAGAGAGCCACCTCTGTGCCATTCCCCTCCTCTTTTAGCCTTCACAAAAAGGGTGTCATCACACTGTGACTGGCTAGGAGCTGCTTCCACTCCTCAATCAGGAGTCAGTCTCCCCACCTGTGCACAGGTGATCTCAATCTTCTGCAATTAGTCTTGAGGGATTTGGAAAAATCAGCCCCAAACATTAAAAACAGCAGGTCTCAAACAATTAGACTGCTGCATTTATATGTATGTTTTTAAGGAATGAGTGTTTGTTGTGTAGTTTTAATCAGTGTGAGCATTATTTTATGTGATATGTATGCGTTTACAAAAAAAAAGACGTAGAAAAAGGAAGTGCAGTACAACAGGTAATATCCGCGGTGCTTTTATTTTGAATTTAAAAGCCGACCGGAAGTTCCGACGCTGCTGTGTGTTGCTAGCAGCTAAAGCTAGAAAGGTTACCATCAGATCCAAACGCTTATTTAACTAAACTCACTAGTTATTCGGCATTAATTTGACACACTGTTTGAACATATTGAGCGTGAAAATGAGAGAGATGTAGAAACATTGCCAAGTGGTTTCAATAAACTTCAGTCGAGCGACTACTTTTTACCTGAGGGGGAAAAATCTATGCTGAGGTTGGTCAAAATGTCTATTGTCTTGTTAAACGTTAGCTAGCTAAGTTAGCGATGGTTGTGCGAGCGGAGGTGACAGCTGCAGCAGGTATAACGTGTTGTTTTCACGTGGGGCTCTGTGGTGAAATCTGTCGCAACTGTTATTTGTTATTGTTGACCAGCGGCTGTAGCTTCGGGGTGCTAATGCCAGCTAATTTCTAGCTAGTGAACGCCATGTCAGTGGCTAGCTGGCTAATAACAGTTAGTCTGGAGGCAGAGAGCTGGTCGGTGACCGAGGAGCTGGTCACTGCCGCCGCGTCACGACTGAGACATCTCAATCAGAGGTCAAACACTGGTGTCTGTGCTGCAGGGTGCGTCTGCTCCTGGAGAAAGTGGTATTGTGACACTGTAGATACCAACAGGTTAGTCAGTTTGGTTGTTGCTGCTCAGCTCAAATTGCAAATATGGTTAAGACTTAAGTGGTTGGACCAAAAAAAAAAAAAAAGAGTCCCATCAAGCTAATGCTACTGAGCTAACCGGGCTCCTCAGTGCAGATGCAGAATTACAGGTTTCCCCGAGTGCTTCCCTTGACATTAAAATCACTTTACAGAACCCGTCATCTTATGACAGCGAACACTGTAACCAGTGATAATAGCTTACTTGCCATTACAATAAAATAGTATGGACAAGGTAGATTGTACATCAGGCCCAGCCAGTTTCAATCCCCCCCTCCCATTACAACAAAGCATTCACCCTGCTGAAGTGTCCTTGAGCAGGACAATGAATGTCTTCCAGGGTTGAGGCAATGTTATGTTGCTCATCCTCCCTGTAGAGGGGGACATGTGACAAGAATACTTTCTCACAGAGAGCTGGCGCTGGTGGTTGGAAATACAAAGATGGAACATGATGAAATAGAAAGACATTCGCTGAATTAGTCAGTTGGGTCACTTTCTACTGAAGTGCCACTGGGACCTTTCATATTTAAACTGATTTGCAATTTTGTAATTGTCCTCTCTCAATTTTCCTTCAGGACCTAAGAAACCAAATCTAGAGCAATAAAGCAAATTCATTGAAATCATTGTCTACAAGCTGGTATTGAATGTTTTTGAGACCACAGCCCTATATTTTATATATATATGTAGTATATATGTATAATCAGTATTTTGCTGTAGATTAATATTTGTTTATTGACTGTTGATTGTTCTCCTCTACAAGGTTGCAGCATATTTGAGAGATGGGCTCTGAAAACCCAGAAGACTTTGGACCAGCTGTGAGCCTCGCTGAGGAAGATCAGCAAGAAATCGGCGGCTTGATCAACTCTGATGGAGAAGAAGTGGATTTCTCAGATCTCAGTGAGTGAATAAATCGTAAAAACAAATTCTGCACAGAGAGACGGGAAAGACAGAGCCCCATTTATGCTGTAATAAAATCCAAAATACCAGTCGTGTAATAAATACTAACGTGAAACTTAATCTTGTTGACACCGAGTTACTCAAGTATGTGTTGGAATAAATTACATTTCCAGTATGATAGAATTACCTTCCAGTATAATGTTACCGTCCGTTGTTTATTTTTGAAAATTTTCTTCAACTTTTGTGTTTTCCCAAATAAAATCTTTTCTCTTCTTTCTCTTCACACAGGAGAGAGTGTTATCCCTGGCATCGTCCCTGCAGTCATTCCCTCCAAGACATTTCATCAAGCTGAAAATGATAAACCCCCGTCCCTACACAGCTGCTCAGTGTGTGGGAAAGACTTCCCCTACGCCTCTAAACTTCAGCGTCACTTACGTACCCACTCAGGAGAGAGGCCTTTCCCCTGCTCGATGTGTGAAAAGAGATTTCCAGAAAAGGGGCTGCTCATGATCCACGAAAGGGTCCATACTGGGGAGAAACCATTCCCGTGCACTTTCTGTGAGAAAAGATTTGCTAGTCAGGGGGAGCTCAGGCTGCACAGGCGGACACACACTGGCGAGAGGCCGTATCACTGCTCCATCTGTCTGAAGAGCTTTTCCCGACACTGGCATCTGAAAACTCACTTGGAGGCGATGCACTCTGAGGTTGTTGCGGGCTTCACGAGGAAGAAGTTTCCATGTTCGGACTGTGAAAAGAGCTGTAACTCAGCAGCTGAGCTCAGAGATCATCAGAGGACTCACACCGGAGAGAGGCCGTACCAGTGCTCTTTCTGTGACAAGCGATTTGCCTTGTCGGGTACACTTGTGAGACACGAGCGTCTCCACACCGGCATTACACCCTACCACTGCTCAGACTGCGGGAAGACATTTGCGCAGCAGTGGACGCTGACGACACACATGCGAACTCACACAGGAGAAAAACCGTACAGCTGCACGCAGTGTGATAAGTCTTTCGTGGCTCCAGGAGAGCTGCGGAGGCACACCAGGATTCACACTGGAGAAAAGCCGTACACGTGCCCAGACTGTGGGAGGCACTTCTCACTGGCAGGAACTCTGAGGAACCACAAACGGTCGTGTACACAGAACAAGAATGGACCAGTTACAGGCGTCGTCTCAGACCCAGTTCAAGCTGCAGTTGGCGAATCATCTCAGCAAGACATGGTCAACAATGTCAGCTCTGAGGTAGTGACAATACACGGCATTTTCAGAATACAATCTTTTTTGTGGCATTTGGTTAGATTCGTTCTTCTGTCCTTTACAGTCTCCTAACAGTATTATTGCCTCCACTTGTTTTGTATTACCTGCTGTATAGGTGTCTGACAGTCCGAGTTTGCAGAGTGCAGTTGAGCCTCATTCCTCAGAAGGTCTCAACTGTGACAAAGCAGCTCAGTGTGAAAATAAAGAGAAAGAACCAGATGACCAACCAGAGGTCGTCGCATCCAGTCCGCAAATGAATGTAATAGTGAAAGAGGAGGAAGAAGAGGAACCTTTGTGTGGTACATAAACATGAGATTCCAGATTGTTTTTGTGATAGTATTTATTAAAATGATCATAAAAGACTTTGATAATGATTTTTACACTCTCTTTTTTTGTATCACTTGTGTTTCTCCCTCTAGAAGAAGCTCCTGACCAGCTGTCTGGTAGTGAGGATTGTACCACACCAGAGGAAACTGAAAAGCAGCAGCAGGAAAGCAACACAGAAATTAGGATTACAGTAAAGGAGGAAGAAGAAGAGGATCTTGTCAATAGTAAGCAGAGTACATTTCAGTGTTTCATTAACTAATAAGATTGTTTTACCTCATAACCCATCTATCTTTCTTCACTCTTTCATTGTTTTACTCTTCGCTGTTTCTTTTGTGTGCAGTTTTATTTTGACTGCAGCTTTCATTACCTACGGCCAGGCAGACACAGTATGGAGGAAGCTAGATTTTAGTCCCAGATTGGTGGCCCTCAAGTAATTCGTGAAGCTGGATGAATTTCTGCTGGATAGAGCGCCATTTGACGTGCAGTTTTAGAGATATTTGGTGGGCAGTCTTGCACTTTGAGCAGTTCCACTTTTAATGTGCTCCTTTTTCTACTGTGTTTGTCTGACAATCAAGGGTGGTTTATTATTATTCTGATATTGGAAATGATAGAAAGTGGACTGTCTCTTTCAGTTCACTCTGATTGACTCTTGGTGTCTCTGACTGACTTGTTTGAAAATGAGAACCCTGCACTTGTGGTCAGTGTTCATGTAAAATTCAGAGAATTCAGAGCTGATTTCTTCAGTTGTAGCATGAGTTGAGATATTTAATGCTGCTTTTATTGTACGACATTAACCCACATTCACATGCGCTTGAATGCTGGACTGCACACAAGTGAACTGATGGTTGATATGTAGATTTTTTTTTTTCTGTCTCTCTCCTTTTTATCACCTTCTATCTTATATCATGTTGGATCCCACAATCAGCTGTGTCTTTTAAGAAGTCAGATGGTTGTTGTCATTTTATTGTCTAGTCTAAAGAGTGTTTGAACTCATGTCATATATTTTTCCACAGTGTCTGAAGAGGATCACGATCGTGTGTCCGACAGTGAAAAAGACAGCCCTCTGGCTTCACCTGCGAAGGACCAGCTGAATGACAATCTGACAAAAAGCTCTTACTGCTGTGGGCTCTGTGGAAGAGACTGTCACAAGATGTCTGCGCTTCAGATCCACATGCGAATTCACTCGGGTGAGAAACCTTACCAATGCACTCTGTGTGGGAAGCAGTTCACCCAGAAAGGTCAACTCAAAGGTCACTTGAAAGTCCACACGGGGGAGAAACCGTTCTCCTGCCCGGACTGCGGGAAGAGCTTCGCCCACTCGGGCGCCATGAACAGACACCGGCTCACGCACACAGGAGAGCGACCCTACCACTGCTCTTTGTGCAACAGGAGCTTCAACCAGTCCGGACGCTTGAGGGAACACGAAAAAATCCATTTTGGAGAGAAGTATGACTGTCCAGAGTGTGACAAGAGTTTCACACGAGCTTCGAGCCTCAAGAACCATTTCAGGCTTCACACGGGAGAGAGGCCGTACGGCTGCGACATCTGCGGGAGAGGCTTCAGCCGCTCACAAAGCCTGAGGCTCCACAGACGGAAACATGAGCAGGGTCAGACTGAAGATGACTCTGCTTTCAGTCTGAGGAACGATGATTTATCACAGAGTGACGACAACTCTCCAATTAATATGTGTATAACAGACAAAAATGACTGATAATGTATTTATATAAATGATAGAGATATGTACCAGTAGTAGTATTACAATTCAAGATTTTCAGGCAGTTAAACATGAATTGTAAGAGGGGAAAAGTAAGAGACTACCTCTGTGAATAAACCGTCATTAAACCTTTTATGTGGTGGTTCACAAAAATGTATAAAAGCTACAATATTTAACACCCAGAGTGGTGCTGACAAATTAATAAACAGACGCGTCAGGCGATGTTCAGCAACTAACAACATTCTCAGACAAAATGACCCAGCAAATCTTTCCCACAAACACAACTTTTGTAAGATCTTGGAAAATGTTTAGATGACAAATTTTAGTGGTCATATTTATTCGCGTTTATCACTCTTACCTGTGTTAGTTGCATTGAAATTATCGCACTCACATTAGTATTTATGGTCGTACAAATGAATCATTAAAGGTCTGTGATTTCACATTTTTCCATGCAGTATTTATCATTGAAACTAATTGTGTATGTGGAAATTGGACTGAAGAAATATGATGTTTTTGTATCAGACGTTAAGAGGGCCAATGAGCAGTCTGGGAATCAGGTGAAGCTAATTCATTAGCTGGTGGTGAACTGCTGGAATGTCAAAGATGTTATCGGTTAACGAAGCAGTGGGATCATCATGATATTCATCAGGTTCTTCTTGCCAAAACCATTTTGCCTTTGTGGAAATGTTTTTGTTAAATGTCTGTTTTGAACAGCAGTTATTCAACAACCAAATAATGAATCAGACTCACCTGGTTTAGAAAACTCTTGAAGGCCAACTAACCATTTTGAGTAAAGGTGTCATTCTCTAAGGCTGTGATAGAAAAGGTAATAACTTGAAACTGTGTAGATGGTAAATTCTGCCCAGTGCTGCCTCTGTCTTATTGTATGGGACATGTTATACTGAAGAATAAAAGTATTAAAGACTATTTTGCCTGGGGATTTGTGACTGCAGGACGAGAAATGAATGGACGAGATATATGAATATATGTCTGCAAAGTCAAATATTTAAGATGTACTTTATATATTCAATATCTTTTACACTTGTAAGATGCATATACTGTAAATACCAGAAGGAACTCTGACCAAAAGAGTTCTGACATAATATAGAAAATCAAGAGGTTGTATTAACAGAGAGCCAAACAACAGAATATTGAAAGAAGATAAAGTGATGCATCAAAAGTATTTTCTCAGATTTTCTCCATCAGTATAAACCAGTTCTTCCTCAGTCATGCATGACAACATGTTTTTGAAGAAGACAGTCATCCACAGAATGTTTTCACTTTCCTTCATGTAGCCTATACTTTTGACTACCATCACACTTGCAGTATGATTGACTAAATCTGCTCAGAGGTGGATGGAAAAGAATACTAAAACATAAAAGTTTTGTTAAAACATACACACTTTAAACTTAGCAATAATGATTTACCTCCTGGAGCTAGTGGGCTATTTGAGCTGCACACTCAATCATTAGCATGTGGGAAATATCTATGAAAATAGACAATTAAATATTCCACTACAATAAATTTTGACCTGTTTATATTTTATACAGTTATACTACTTTATGTGTTCAAAATTCTGATATGATGGATTTTTACCATTTAAAGCACATTTACAGGTGTTCATACTTAACTTGAGTGTTCGTGTCCAGGTTTTACATAACCCAAATCTGCACCTGAAAGCAACACAGCGGCAAGAAAACACACTCTGCCCCCTTAAATTAACAGAAATTACCTACCTTACAGATTACAAACCAGCGTTATCTTTATTTAGATATCAACGTGCCTTTAGTCTGATGATTTATCGCATAACACTGTTTACATTTGAAGTTTAGGTTTTTTTTTTGACCCAGTATTCGCGGAGGTGCTCCTGAGCCGGAAGTTTTCGAAATTCCGAGGTGTGTGAATGTGTCACGAGGATAAACAAACGCGCAACATGCACACTGTTGAGGTCATCGACGTCACGAGTAATTTAGCCGACATAACGTTGACTTAAAGGAAACATTGATCCTTATGCAGCATTTTAATCTGTCTGGAGATTTATTCAGGTGAGTACCGGAGACGCTCGCGCTCCTGTCGGCTAACGTTAGCTCACGTTAGCTAAAGTTACTGCACACTGCCGTTAAAGTTTAAGCTAGCTAATGCTAATAACCGTATTTCTGCAGTATACTCTGTCACTCTTCGGTGAATACTTATGTTTTTATAATTACCTCGGTGTAGTCAGAACTGCCAGTTATTGAGTGGTCAAACGTCTCCCAGGTGAACTTTGACATTCACATGATTCGCTATGCACGGCTAGCTAAAGTTAGCAACAACACAGCGTCCTTTGGACCAAATGTGCAGCACTTCACGTCATTGTGGGAGTTCACAGCACCTCCAATGTGGGGAATTATATCATGAGGCGACACTGGAGTGTTGTGTTTGAGAGATTCATCAAGTCGAGATTATGTTCTGTTGATTGTGGTTCATGTGACCTCGATTTGAAGGCTAGAGGTGCCGCAGTTAAAGACACAGCAGGATATTTATAATGTAATTATGAGCAGTGAAGTTGTATTGAGGTAACTGCACCTCCATGATAAGTTAATGTGTCCTTAAAATGTGTGTGGTCTTCTTCATTGTCCAGCTGTTGAAATGATAATTCATCATCATCATGGTAGTTCCCATAATTTATACACAGAATCTGCTTCCTCTTTTGATACCCCCCCCCCCCCCTTCAAATTAAAGACAGTCATTTTCACTTCATCCCTTCTAACACACACTTCTCCAAACAACTCCAGGCTGCAGGAAATTTGATTTTCCATTGCACTGAACTTTGCTCTGCTGTCTCTGTCTCTCTTGTGTTCAGTCACTCGCTTTGACAAACAACACACTATCAGGATGGTATCGTACAAGCGGTTGAACCCTGAAGATGTTCAGTTTTCCAGTGCAGTTTTGTCAGAAGAGCCTCGTCCTGTCCGCGAAGATGTTCCAGTGAGTTCATGATGTGTATTTATACATCATCTATATGCACTGCTTCCTCCTCTGTATACTGTCAGACTTAGAAGTGTAAAGGATTTGGTTTCTTGAATAATAAGTGCAGAGATGTCTTGCTTGTTAGTCTTGTTATTTTATTACTTGATAGTTTAAATTTCATCTTCTCAAGGACTGAAATTACTTGTTGATAGGTCGATAATAATCTGCAACTATTTCGAGAGCACCTGGCACCACTTAAGATTGTTACTGCTCACGTCAGCTGGGATTTAAACAAACTCTGAGTGTCATTTTCCAATATTTTTGCACAATGTCAAGGCCAAACAGTCAATCAAGAAAATACTCAGAGATTAAGTGTTCATGACACAGCTGTTAGTTGAAATCCTATTCTGTGTCTGTCATGGTTTAAGACAACTGTTGTTGTTGGTTGTTATAAGTTGCCAGATTAAATTGTTCCAGTGCAACCGTAGTTCTATGTTTTTAGTCTTGAGCTGTCTTGAAAAAGTCTCAGTAAGGCGTCCCTGGGGAAATAAATATAAAACCTCTCATTGTTTTCTTTGTCGGTTCCCCACACTGGAAAGCATCAGCAGTTCTTTTTTTAACAGTGTAGAAGAATAAGTCTGATTCCTCCTGATCGAATGCTTTTCTCAGAGTCTCTTGCTGATGGGATTTCCTCATTTTGTTTTGAGGTGCCCGACCCGGAGGAAGCCTCTTTGCTTCCACGGAGGCCGTCATGCTCTGTCACCACGGGCGTTTTGGTGATTGGCTGCCTGCTGCTGCTCCTCTGTGGCGGCTGGCTACTTGGCACTATGTTCTGGCTGCACAGTCCATCCAAAGAACAGCCACATAGACCTCCACCTCCTGCAAAAATGCCAGACTCTGGTGCAAAAACAGGACTAAATGACACTGTGGCTGCCGCTGCCCGCCGGGAGGCTTGCAGTTTAATCCCCGAGGCGTGGAGGTTTGATTGCTACCCTGAAAGAGGGGTGGTTGTGACCAAAGAGTTGTGTGAGGCGAGGAACTGTTGCTTTATGCGTGCATCCTCCCCGTCCTCCTCTGGCAGCAGCCCGTCAGGGAGGAATGGTATCCCTTGGTGTTTCTATCCTCCGGATTTTCCTTCCTACTCGCTTGTGTCTATAAATGACACATCGCTGGGGCAGAAAGCAACGCTTGTGAGGGAGGTGAAGACCTACTATCCAGCAGACATCCTCACCCTAGAGGCAGAGATACGTCATGAGACGGATACGCGGCTACGTGTCAGGGTGAGTAAACAGTATGTTGTCACACAGATGAAGTTTTTACTTGAGAAGTTTTGACTTTATACCAGTGCAGATGACTTGTAGCATATATGTATTTAATAATGTAGTAATCTGATATTATTGGGAACAGAAAGCTTTTGTTGCAGCTGCTTGTCCACAATCTACACTCACAGCTCAATCCCTCCCTGTGAGCTGATGTGTCGATGAGATATCTTTTGTTTAAATTAGGTCGGTCCAAAGGTACCTATATAAACTTTATAGGTTGATGGTCAGGTAGTTTTTATCACATCTTTATCTGGTCTGTAATTTGACTAATGTGTTTCTCTTGTTTCTCAATCTAGATCACTGACCCATCAAAGTCACGCTTTGAAGTCCCGATATCTGTTCCCAACGCCACCAGGAAGGCAGAGAGTCCGACCTACATCGTGGAGATTTCAAAGCAGCCGTTTGGTCTCGTAGTGAAGAGGAAGTCAACAGGAGCTGTGCTGTAAGTTTAACAGGCTACATGAGGTAGTTTCTCAAGGTGCGTTGTGATAAATGAATTAACAATACAATACTGTGTCCCCGTTCAACGGTTTCTGTTAGTCTGAACACCACGGTGGCTCCTCTCTTCTACGCGGATCAGTTTCTCCAGATCTCCACCTCTCTGCCGAGTCAGTTCATTTACGGCCTGGGCGAGCATCGCTCTTCCTTTCTGCACGATGTCCACTGGAACACACTCACCATGTGGGCCAGAGATGTGCCTCCGACAGTATGGAATTTCCTCTTTTTGTCATTGCTGTGTTTTGTAGTTAAAACCAGTGTGCGATTTGAGTGTGTGACTGCAATCCCTCTCTTCATCCTCTGGTAGCAGAGAGAGAGCGGGGGCAGAGGGGTTGTTTTGTGGATTATGTTAATCTAGTCTGCTCGACTCATTGATCCTTTATTTGTGTGCAGATTAGAATCTCTTGCCCCGATCGTGGCTCTGAAATATCAGTAGTGTAACTTTGCATCGACAAATTTGTGGTGCTGTCCGTGGTGCTGAAGTGACAGACCGATTTGCATTTACCTCTTTTTCTCTCAGTCTCATCTGTCTTCTGTGTTAAGATTAAGAAATAACCCACTAGTTCTAACATTTTATCAACAGAAAACAAAAATGAACTTTCAAGTGAACAGCAGCAGACATTTGACTGTTAGTACAACTGTGTTAACTAATAACATTAAAGGACAAGTTCACCTATAAATGAAAATTCAGTCATTATCTACTCATCCTCAGTCAGGGCTGTATTCTTCTTCGTGACTTTTCTGCTCTGGATTATGGCTCGAGTGAATGTGCAGCTCAGTTGTATAAATAAGGTGAAAGGGTTTTTTTTTATAGCGTCCTTGTGTTTCTCTCCACATTGTAGGAACAGACAAACCTATACGGAGCCCATCCGTTTTACCTGGCCATGGAGGACGGAGGGAACGCTCACGGCTTCTTCCTGCTGAACAGCAATGCAATGGGTCAGTCTGCATGTCGCCCCGACACTCTCACTTCAGGTTTCACTCTGTTCAATAACACACATTAGTATCAGAATCTGTGGATTGAAGAGGTGGGAACGATTCCTACAGTGTCTCATGACATTAAGCAATTTCCTCAAAACAGAAGTCCCACATGACAGTTCACCATCACGACTGTCTGCAGTGTCAGAGAAGTGTGACTGCAGAGTCAGTAATTATCAGCTTCAAGTGTTTTATAAAGGGGTCGCTCAGAGGTTGTGTTGTCTTGAGCAGAAGGATTTGCTTATAAAGGTCAAATGTTTCATCAGAAGTCGTTCTGTTTCATCAGATGTGATCCTCCAGCCCGCCCCTGCCCTCACCTGGCGCACCATCGGTGGAATCCTGGACTTTTATGTTTTCCTCGGTCCCGATCCGGCTTCAGTGATCGAGCAGTACGTAGAAGTCATAGGTCAGTAAGTGTTGATGCAGGAATGTTGAGATAAAACACCTGAACAGCTTCAGAAGTGTGAAAACTTTATCTACCTCCTCCTCCTCTTCTCCTTTTTAAAACGGAGATTATTCATCATGACACACAACCACAAGCACCTGGATAAAGTGCTGAACATGACATTAATTTTGCTGACACATCTTGCAGAAGATTTGTGGCGTCAAGAGTGAAAAATAACTGTACAGCCTGTTTCTGTGATCAGACTCTGTGCTGGATGTAATTCTGTTAGCCTGAGAGTTTGTTGAAGGTCTTAACGGTTATGTCCTTCTGCCTTATGTACTCTTCTCCCTCTTCATCCCTCCTTGTGCTCACAGGCCGCCCAGCGATGCCCATCTACTGGGCTTTAGGTTACCATCTCTGTCGCTGGGGCTACAACAGTAGTGAGTCTACCTGGGAGGCCGTGAAGAGCATGAGAAATTATGGGATACCCCAGGTGAGGGTAGTTTATGTTGTTCGACTGTCAGTGTGGCTTGTTGAGTTCTTCATGAAGTTAATAACTTGTGTTGGTTTGCTCGCAGGACGTCCAGTGGAACGATATCGACTACATGGAACGTTTTCTGGACTTCACGTTTGACTCAGAAAAGTTCGCCACGCTGCCTGAACTGGTCAAGGACCTTCACGCACATGACCAGCGCTACGTCATGATCCTGGTACACGGGAGATTATGTTTGCTTTCATATGTGTGTTGTGTCTGATGTGGCGCGTTTGTGTGACGGCTGTGTCTCAACCTGCAGGATCCAGGTATCAGCAGCTCACAGCCTGAGGGCTCGTACTGGCCGTTCGAAGAAGGGCTGAGGAGACACATTTTTATCACTGACGCTGACGGAGAAACACTCATTGGGAAGGTGAGACAGGTGATCCTGTGATGATGAAGACACAGTTACAGCTTCCCTTCTGTCCTCTGCTGTCAAAAGGAAACATTAAGGGTGGTGTAGTCTAAAGATTCTCCATCCATCCCTCCAGGTGTGGCCCGGTCTGACAGCATATCCTGATTTCACCAATGAAGTGACACATGAGTGGTGGTACGACAACCTTAAGAGGTTCCATGACAAGGTGCCATTTGATGGAGTTTGGATTGTAAGTATGGGAATCACTATTTAGATTTTGATAATCAATTAATGGGTTTGAGTAACCTGATTCCAGCTGTTTAAATGTGAACATTTTCTGGTGACAGTAAACTGAAAATCTTTTGGTTGTGGACAAAACGAAACATTCGAGGATGTCATCTTATGCTTATGAAGGACCGATTTACTTGCATTTTCTCACATTTTATGGACAAAACAACTTGAAAAATATCTGACAGATTAATTGAATCAATCAGAATGAAAATGAAAAGTTGCAGCCCTGCTATCATGACTCTCTCTCCGTTCTATATCCGCTACTTGAACTTTGTCTTGTTCGTTTTTAGGACATGAATGAGCCGTCAAATTTCCTGGATGGGTCAACCAAAGGCTGTCCATCACACAGTCTTGAGAATCCTCCTTACACACCCGGTCTGAGATCTCATGCATACATCACACAACAGATATCACACAAACATGATAACAGAGTAAATATTAAAATGTTTTGTCTTTTCTCTCTCAGGTATACTCGGGGGTTTGCTGAGAGCCAAAACTGTGTGCGCCACTGCACAGCAGAAACTGTCCATACACTATAATGTGCACAGCCTCTACGGACTCATGGAAGCGAAGGCATCTGCAAGGTCAACACCTCACACACACACACAGAGATGCAAAACAAATCTAAAATGTTAAACACATGAACAATCTTCTCCTCTGTCTCCACTCCTGTGCAGCGCTCTGAAGCGGATCGTGGCAAAGAGACCTTTTGTCATCTCTCGTTCCACCTTCCCCAGCCAGGGGATTTACTCTGGTCACTGGCTGGGAGACAACAGGAGCCAGTGGAAAGACCTGTACACGTCTATCGCAGGTGAGATCATTCAGATACATTTATCAGCTGAGGCGAGTGTTCAATTAACACACAAAAATGTTCTCGCACATACAGAATGATTGTTTATTTATTTTAAATGTGCTTTGATATGTCTGACCTGTAATCACACATTTAAAATTAGTTCATCTCAATCAGCAAAAGAGCCACTTCATCCCCTTCATCATAACTTTGAAAGCTCAGTTTGTCATGTTTGTATGTCAACAATGAAGTTGTTGTTTGTAATGTGAAAGCGGTCGCTCGTGGTAATAAACAAAGTATTTTCAAAAACTCTTCTGAGTGTTTAGAAATGTTTTGTCTCATTATTTCACCTGCACATTTGCGGTATGCTTCAGTCTCGCGGCTTCTGTCAACCCCACAGGCAGATATTTTCAGTAAATATATCAACTATCTGGTGAGGAAAGCTGATTCTAGTGGAAGAACTAAAGCTAAAGAAGCCAGTGTTTTTAAAGAGAATTTAAGGGGATCAAAACTGAATTTAGTCAGCTGGACACAAACATGTCTCCAAATGATCGCTAGTGTTGTTAAATAACTCTATCAGCTGATAATGTGTCAGCTTTGTGTCTTCTGCTCCTCAAGTAGCCAAAATAAACTGATCCAGCTTTAAGTGACAGTTACTTTACTGCCATGCTGTTCCCCACAAGCCTCCATATTTACAGGATTAATGTCACACTTATGTTGTTGTACAACTGCTGATTTGAAGCTTGTGCGATTCTAAAGATCTTCATTACAGTTAAGTGGCAGCTACATACGTTTTATTGCGCACCCGGCTCTGTAATTAGTCTGTCAGCTACGGTACAATAAGGAGGAGCAGCAACACCCAAGCTGATGGGGTGTTATTAGACTTGTCTGTCACTAGTTTGATAATGATTCTCTGTCTCAGTTGTCACTTTATTCTCTTTCAGTTTCTCTCAAACTTGATCATGTTTCTCACCAGCGTTTTAATCCTGGTGTTATGTCCACCTTTGTTCCGTCTCCTTCAGGTATCTTGACCTTTAACCTTCTGGGCATCCCGCTGGTGGGAGCAGACATCTGTGGCTTCAGCGAGGAGCCGCAGGAGGAACTCTGTGTCCGCTGGACGCAGCTGGGAGCTTTTTATCCCTTCACTCGCAACCACAACTCCATCAACATGATGGTGAGATCTCAACATCACTGCTCCACTGTCACCAATGATTAAAAATAGTCCATACCATACTTATTCTGTTTAAATCCGCAGCCTCAGGACCCGACAGCTTTCAGCCCTCTGGCTCGTACAGCCATGAAACAGGCTCTGCTGCTGCGTTACTCCCTCTTCCCTCTCCTCTACACTCTCTTCCATCACGCACACGTACACGGACACACTGTCGCACGGCCGATCATGTTTGAGTGAGTAATCCTGCATGTTTTTATCTTGACCTGATCAATTTTTTTTGGCTGCACTGGAAGGATCTGTGACATATATATCCTGTATGTAGGTTCCCGAAAGATATCAAAACCTATGGGATCGACAAACAGTTCCTGTGGGGGAAGAGTTTACTGGTGACACCAGTGTTGGATCCCAGAGTGGACTATGTGGAAGGTTACTTCCCAGAGGGTGTGTGGTATGACTACTACACGGTGAGACCTACTACCAACATTCAGCCCTGTACACACACACACACACAGATTACAGAGGTTTAAACAGTTTACTAACAATCACGTGTTCATCTGCTTCAAAGGGCGAGGCCGTGCGCAGTAAGGGCGAAGAACTGCGACTCGACGCACCTCTAGATAAGATCAACCTGCATTTGCGCGAGGGCTCTGTCATACCAACACAGGTAAACTTGGTGCATTGTTGGATTTTTTTCCTGAATTATTCTTAACTTCTTCACCTACAGGCTCATTTACTCTGGACAACTTTGAGCCCCAAAAGTTGACAAATGTGAAAAAGTTTTTAATCCAAATTCAAAAAGACAGCCTGCGTCAAGAATGTCAGACCAAAATGTCTTAATGTGACTGTTGCACATCTACAAACCAACTAAAAATGCAACATGTAATGAAGCAGAATAATCCTCCTGCTATAAACATACGAACCTCACATTCTCCTTTTTTTCAGTTTTCTGATTGAAATAGAAGAACCTCTGTCATGGCCAAAGCTTTTCTATCATTTTGTGACACTTTCAAAACCTGAGACGGTGAAACAAGATGATGATGGTGTCTGTCTTTCTCATAATTACTTTGTGGTGCTATGATCCAGCTGACATTCATCAATATCTGACAAACATGTGACAAGCCTCAAAATCAGCAGTAACTTGACAAGAGAGGAGATTTGGATGTATTTAAGGTCTTTGGTTAAAGTGTCAATTTCCCTAAATTACAGACATTTTCTTGCTTTTGCTTAGCAGTATTTAGGAATGCGTCA
The DNA here is from genome assembly GCF_904848185.1 of Acanthopagrus latus. Lineage (NCBI taxonomy): Eukaryota > Metazoa > Chordata > Actinopteri > Spariformes > Sparidae > Acanthopagrus > Acanthopagrus latus. The sequence goes on along the minus strand of NC_051039.1, from coordinate 5,589,347 downwards.
ACTGTAGTTTTGGTTCCATCAGCTGAAGTTTTGAGATGCATCTTAAACTCCTATTTCCTCAAAGAAAGTTTTTATTGTCGCACATATTTCGCTCCTCACGTCTGTTTGTTCAGGCGCCCAACCTGACGCTGTGGGTAAGCAGCGGTCAGCCGCTTCATCTGGTCTCGGCTCTTTCCGACGACGGCTCAGCCAGTGGAGATCTGTTCTGGGACGACGGAGAGAGCATCGACACCTACGAGAACAACCAGTACGCCTACATCGTCTTCAACATCTCACAGGTGCTGATTTTCAACTAGTTCCGCCTCAGTCCGATTCTGATTCAGTTTGTGATTTAACCACATTTCAAACAAACCTTTTACGCAACCACAACAGCAGCGCACACAGTCGCACGTCTTGTTTTGAAGCAATATTCTCTCAAACGTGTGCTGTGACGCAACTAACACTCGTCCATCTGCCTGATTACGTAGAACGTGATGACATCAGAGGTGCTCCGGACCCACGAGGAGGCCACATACATCACGGTGGAGACGGCCTCCTTCTACGGAGTGAAGCAGAAGCCGAGCAGAGTGCTGGTGAACTCCCAAGATGCAACGTTCACCTACAGAGCCAACCAGGTGAGGTTAGGGGGGGGTCAGAGGTGAACAGACAGACGCAGACAATTCAAAATAAAGTGGTAAACGTCCCTGGTGACGATCACATGCACCAAAACAAGATTACAATTATTATTTAAATCTGGAACCTGGAGGTATGTATTTGATTGTTTTCTCTCCTCTCTTTCTCTGCAGGTGTTGACAGTAACTGATCTCGGTCTCAACCTCAGTCAGAACTTCACCATCAGCTGGATGTGATGAATCGGATCTTTTGTTTGATTTTTAATCAGTGGTTTTATTTGCTGTTAGCTTTTTTTTTAAGATCACGAGCTGGTGTGCAGTGCAGTCTGTAAGTGTCAGGACAGTGATGCTTCTGCATGTTTTGGTCTCTGTGCTCCAGAACGTTGTAGGTTTAAGAGAATGAGTGTTTTTTATTGGGTGGACAGTGGAGACATTTATACATTTTGGGAGCTCATAAAAAGAGCCGTGATTCCAACCTGCTCATCTGATGTGGTTGCAAAAAAAACCCATCAAATTATAGCTGAGACTCGGCTCTATAACCTCAGAGTCATTGCTTTCATTTCATAGCTGATGTTCTGGAGCACAGAGAGGAAAAAAATGATGGTACTGTGGATTTACTGAGGTCAGAGGTCAAGTTTGTGTTAATCATATTTATAGGGCAATGTTTTTTTTAAAAAAAAAGTGGACTTGAGCATTTCTGTGTAAGTAAACAACAATATGCAGTCGATGACCTACAGCTTTAAATATCTACAACGTGATTTAATGTCCAGTAACTTATAGCTGAACTGTGACCTGACAAAAAAACAAAAAGCTTGTCTCAGTCTTTTTTTTTTTTTTCAGTTCAGCTCATAGATCAAGTCCCCATTTTTAAATTTTTTTAAAATTCTCATAAGCGGAAAGACGACGTGCAATAAGTGAAAGAAACGACGATCTGCCTTCCCGAAAATGCATCTGAATAGAGTTCGAGATGTAAAAAATATTGTGCTCGATTGCTGTTTACAGCCTGGTTTTTTTTTGCACTACACTGAAGTATTGTAAAGGTGGAAGCAGGTGCCTTATGATTCCTGTCTGTGTGAGTTTGAGCGTCTCGGGGTTTTTTCCCGATAAGCCTTTTGTTCGAGCTTTAAGCCCGTTTTCAACGCTGAAGACCAGAGTGCTGCTGTGCACGAGGACTACTTGCATAACTAAGAGTGTAATAGACCATCCGACAAACATTTTACTGTGAAGTCTCTCAGCACTGGTTTTCTGACACGTCCGATGGCAGAATTAAAGGTACATTTCACGATGCTGGTCGAGTGACGATTTCAATGAAAAGTTCTGCCTGTATTTCTCGCTTATATGTGCTTACATGATATGACCGTGATGCTGTGAAAATCTGATTATAATCTATTGTTTTGCACTTTTTTTTTTTTTTTTTTTTTTAAAAAGCAGATTAACTCTACCAGTATGGTTTGTTGAAGAAGCCGTCGATGCATGTGTGCTGGTGAAGGGAAACTTTGCCAAACCCTCTGAAATATTTTAGAGCTTTTAAAGACATCGATGCAGACTCTGTATTTTACTGTTTGTGTTCGGGTCACTGAAATTGTGCAGTACTTCATGATGAATTCTTGTCTGATTTTTTTGTGTAATTGCTTAAATTTAATTAAATGAACAATATGAGAACTGCTGGAGTTTTAGTGGGTATATTCTGTTTAATGATAAGCGTCTTTTGGGCATCTACAGGTAAAGAGAATGGAAAGCTGATGTCTTGGAACCTCTTTTTCTAAAACAATCAAACAAAAATACAATAATTTTGAGCCCTTTTATGATCCACTGGTTTTATTTGTTGACATTTCACTCTGATGTGAGGTGCTGGAGCACGTCTGCCACTAGAGGACACACTTTCTCAACGCTGCAGAGATTGTTGTGATTAAAAAAATGTGATTTTTTTTTTTTGAAATATTTGTCTGTTTTAAGTGTTGAAACGCAGTGTTTTTTACAGGTCTAAGCGCCACGTTAGAAAGATTTGATAGAAATGTGAATAACAGATTATGTTCCCTGCCAGTTCAACTCTGATCAAAGCAACATATTTGATCAGCAACAGGTCTAAAGTACTCAGTAACTCAGGAACCAGATTAAATTACAGACAGTTTTATGGTAGTGTTCATATACGGCAATCTTATCTCTTAATACGTGATATTCTAGAGTGAATTACAACCTTTGTAGATTAAGAAATGATAAGATGTGTGGTTAATGTTTATCTCATTTTACTACAGATGCTCTTTGAGCCATTAAGGTTCACATATTTGTGTGTGTTGGCCCAAATTAACAGACTCCTGACACCTGATATTTACCTTCTCGTAAAGACCCACCTACAGCTTAAAATGTTAATAACAATTACATCATAGAATTCAATACAGGTGACAAGCAAATGCACACGTTATGAAAACCATCATGTTTCATTCCACTGTTCATACCACAATACTGTGAAGGATGATGGATGAGCAGACTTTGACACTTTGAAGCTGTTTTTACATTCAATGCTGAGTGTAAATTCTCTCTGTGCTCCTTGTGAATCAGATTTCATAACCCAAATTGAAAATACTAATACCAGTCCAATATTCAGCACACACAAGTGTGACGTGGAAACTTGAAGCCTGTGCACATAGAATCTTGCAAATTTGCAGAATGATGAATATTTGCATGTGAACATTTTAAAGAAGACACATTATGCTTATTTTTAGGTTCATTGTCTTGTTCAGGGTTACTACAAGAATAGGTTTACATGCTTTAACGCTCAAAAAACACATCAGTTTTCTCAAACTGTCCACTCCTGCAGCTCTTTTTTCGTCCTCTGTCTCAAACGCTCTGTTTTAGCTCCTGTCCCTTTAAGGCCCCGCCTCCTCCTGATTACCCAGCCTGCTCTGATTGGTCAGCTCACACATGCCTGAGCCAGCACAGCTCACAGTGTCTCTGGTGTTTTTAACTTCCAGTTATCTTCACATCAACTCTGATTATAGGTATTAATTATGCAAATGTGTGATGTGATGTCACAAAGTCACAGGATTAAGGATGTGACATTTCAGGAGCTTCAGGCGCTTCAGTAGCTTCAGGCGCAGTGTTTTCTCTGGGAGAGAGGAACGGACTTCAGGCTTTTTGAATTTGCAACACCTTTTACATGCACAAGACTCTACTGGGTATAATAAACTAAAGGAGAGGAACAAAATAGGTCTCCTTTAATATGAAAACATATTGTATTTGTACACTTTTAATGAGTTAATACCTGTCAGGAGGGGCATCTTTAAAACATATTTCACATCGTCCTCCTGTTGTCTTCACAGCAGAAGGGATCCTAACTTATTTTCTGTCACCTCTTCTTTCCTGCCATCAGCTCTGCAGCCTCTCTCGTCTTTCTCTTTCTCTTTGTGTGTGTTTTTTACTGTCCACCATTTTAACCCCAGCGGTCACACAGATTGACGAGTCTCAGGATGTCTGTCATAAAGATACGAGGGGGTCATCTGAGGACTGCGGCGATAAACTTTTGCTTGCCTCTATATATATAAAAAAAAAACAACTTAAAAATACCGCTTCATAGTTTGAGCCGCTCTCCTTAGAAACTAACCAGAAAACAAGCCGTAAACTGAAAGACGCACATCAGCCAAGAACTTTGACTGGATCTCATGAGTCATGACAGCAAACAAGTATTTAATTGTCCTCAACACACACACACACACACACACACAAAGACACACATGATCCAGAAAGTGAAAGCAACCAACTCGTCCTACATTTCCCCCTCTGATAGCACGGTTGAATTATCCCTCCACAACCGATGGACTCTATAGATAGACGTGTTTTTCTTGGCTCTGTGCAAACGTTCATGGGCTAACTGTTTCCAGATGGCAGCTTGTGGAAGGGCACATATATCATTCAGCGGAGGAGGAGGAGGAGGGGGGGCAGGAAAGAGAGAAAGAGCAAGCGGGGGTCTGTCAAAAGCATTCTGCTCTACTGACGAGGGCATTTCCTGTCTGGATTTGGGAGGATTAAGTATTTGTGCGTGGGGGGGTGTTTGTATGGTCGGCATGCGGGAGACGTGGGGGACAGAGTGCAGGACTTCACAGGGACTTTCATGACGGGGGGGTTCTGTTCGTGTCTGATTTGAATAAACGTGCTCCAGTGGAATGAAAACAGGGAGAAAAAAAAAGCAAAAAAAAGAAAAGTGATTTACTCTCAGGGTTTACGTGTTCTTCTTGAGAAACTCTCGCTGTTGCCAGGAAGCGTTTCAGTCGGGGTGTTCTGAGGTTGCATGTTTTGTGAAGCAGTTGAGTCATGTTTTTTTTTGTAGCTTTTACTTCATACTTACAGGCTCATATTGTGCTCCACAAAATGAGACGTGTCGGATCATTTTGAACAGATGTTTATCGTGCACGAGAGTCTCGGGGGTCATAAAAAGCTAAAAGCAGCTTCTTTGTTCCTTTGTCTTTCTTTTACTGTCTGGGTGTTTTTTTTTTTTTTAAATTTAGTTTACGGTCTCAAGCCGATAAAAACAGTACAACACAAACTGCAGCTCCTCCTCAAGAGTGTGTGTGCTCCTTGTTTATGTGCGCTTATATTCATGCCATCAGTTTTGTGAAGTCAAGTCAAGTTTTTGGCGAATTGTCTCGTCTTTGAGGATCAATTTAGATTTCGGTAATGATTAAGGGAAAGAATGTCACACATGGATGATCATCTGAGTTTTGCATAAACTCATTTACAAAACAGGAAAAAGGCAAAAAACAAGACTAAAGTACAGCCAGACTGACAACGCTACACTACTACAAAAACGACTCCGTCCGCACCAGGACCTGCTCAGCCTCGCCTCCAATCTGACACGGTGGCCACTTGTGGTACTGCAACGAAACGCTAACATATGTCCCAATTCAGAGTCTGCATCCTTCGAAGGACTCGGCCTTTACGGTCTTGTTAGCCGCGTCAGCCGTTGTTAAATGGGACAGTCTAGTCTTTTGAGCATTTCCTGGTTGTGTCACCAGATGTTTTACTCTTACATAACGATTTCTGCCGCCCAGGCCCGCAAAAGTGATGATCTACGCCACGTGATGTCGCCATTTTCTCTCTTTCTTTCTTCTTTTTTGGGAGCACATAGAATCTTGGGATATGTGAGGCCATGAAGGACAGTAGCTGTGCATCCTCCAAAAAGAGGGAAAAGAAGGAGCCTTCGTGTGCTGCATTTGGAGGAGCCTTCGAACTGGGACAGCCTTCGCGCGGCGCTGTGCGGCCTCCCAAGGATGCAGACCCTGAACTGGGACACAACCAATGAACCACATTACCAGGAAGGTAAAACAGAGCCAGAAAACTTTTTTTGGTGCATGCCAAGCCCCCAGGAAGAGCGTCTGGCTTTGAAGCCAACTTTTGTAAGAGCCAAACTGTGTCACAACATCATCACATGATGCACCGGGGCCAAGCAACACTTTTCCCTGTAGGCTTACATTGTGAAAAATGCATCTTAAATACATTTTTTTGTTTTGTCTTTGGTTGGAAGTTGAGCCATTTTTACATGTTTACAGCCCAGTGCAAACAAGGGTTTATATTATTTTAAGGCTTCTGGTTTAGTTTAATTCAGGGTGCAGGCGCTTTATGTGACAGCTGGCCACTCGCTGCCTGGCGAGCTGCACCAGACCAGCACCACGAGTCCACTTCTGCCAGTTCTGGATCAGCTGGTAGTTTGGCGGTAACCGTGCAAAGATGGTGACAGCCACTGAAATCTGTCTGCTCTGATGTTGCTGGTCTGTTCTGACTCTGAGCTTCCTTGGGGAGATATGATTATTTCAAACTAATTCTATTACAACTCATTCAATACTGAGACGTCATGGTAGCCAAAAGGAAAAGTCGGGATCATTGAAATCAGCGGGATTTATCCTCTGGGGATCATGATGCCACAACAATACCATTTTTGATCACGTTTTGCAGGTTCCAGTGTTTTGTGTTACACTCACTGGTCTGTGTTTACGCTCCACACCTTCAGCTGTCTTCCTCAAAGGTGTGGTGACGTCTGCTGCTCCCTGTCAAATATTTACATTGTTATCAGATTTTCTTCTCTAACTTTCCCTTTTTTCAGCTTTCTTCTCCTTCATATCAGCTGCAGTTAACTTCAGTGTGTGTATGTGTCTGTAACATAACTGTTAATCTTAAATCTAGTAGATTTCCCCTCCAGTGACAGATTCTCACGGTGGGCCAAAAGCTTTAATTCATCACGCCAGTTTAAGTTGTGTCCATCGAGTCCATCGGTGACGCAACGAGGACCGTGTGACCAGTGTAAATATAGAAAAAACCTGTTTGACCCCTGACACACACACACACACACACACACACACAGAGGAACATGATGAATCAGAGTGTGGAGAAATGCGTGAGTTTTTAAAAGGAACGTCACTGAAGAGGAAGTTCATGCTTCAGCTTCATCAAAGCCCAGATGAGTACTCAGGTTATATTTGCCCCGTTGCGTGACACAAAATGGAAGTGCACGGTTGAATTTCACACATTTGGCTGGACAGATCTGTAAAATGATAGTTGGTGGAGAAGCAGCATCGGGGTTCTAGTCCGACCCATGATCCTTTGCCGTCTCTGCAAACCGTCCTATGAATAAAGTCATGAAAGGCCAGACAAAGACTTTTAAAAACAAAGAGGAAAAACTCCTTAAAGGAAAATGGAAATTGAAGGTTTTTGTCCAGAGTTTGAGAGATGGTGGATAAACTGTTTACCAAGAATTTAAATATTGTGTTTTTGTTTTAATATCGGTGACGTCTGATGACAGAAACACGTCTGTGGCGTTCTATAAAAGATCACACGGTGGCGTTAGAAGCACCAGTGACTTAAAGCTCCATTCTTGTTCCCACGTGGCCTCATTTTCCACCTAACTTACTTTAAATCTGCAGCTGATTCTGCCAACACACTGCCATGAAAGAGCAGCAGAAACAAGCCTTGCACAACTGCAGTGAAGTGTGGATCGAATGAGGCCCTCCACCCGAACATGTGTGCAGGTGTCAGGTAGCTCTGTGAACACACACCACCCCGCCCACTTCAACACACCCTGCCGTCAGGACAGGACGGGACAGGACGGGCCGACTTACACCTGGTGAACTGGTTCCACAGTTTGTCCTCCATTAGCTCCTGAAATAGATCCACGACGTTACATTTCACACAGCAGCAGCAGCTATAGACGTGACTCAGCTGAGAGGACATACCCTCAGTTTCACTTTGTGGGGATTTTAGGGGGAAGTTTCGATGACATGGCTGCAAACACATTACACATGCTGGTTTTTTCTTTTTTTTTGAGGCAGCTGAACGAAAGGAAAACTACAGTACAATGCCAGGAGGAGTAAAAGCTGTAATCTATAATAAATACTTGGACTTGGATCACACAGATTATCACATACACACACACACACGCACACACACACAGAGGGTTGACAGAAAACACAAAGGCAAACGAAGCTCCGCCCACCTAGCAGCAACGTCACTGTTCACCTTTCACAGGTGTCACATCCACTTCTCACTCAAGAAAAGGGTGATTCCCACACACACACACACACACACACACACACTCCTGCAGGCTGTCACTTCCTGGATACACCGTGTGTCCAGGCTGCTGCTGCTGTGGAAACTTTTTCACAAGTGTTTTGTTGCTGTTGGAGGAAGAGGAGGAGGAAGAGGAGGAGGAGGAAGAAGAGGGGGGAGCTCCGTCAGCCTACAGCCGCTCAGCTGCTCTCACAGTCGGATCGGATCAGTCCGGGACCTGAGCTCCGGGATGGCGGCCGTGAAGGCGCTGCAGCAGTGGTGCCGGCTCCGGTGTGAGGGATACCGGGACGTGTCCATCACCAACATGACCACGTCCTTCAGGGACGGCATGGCGTTCTGCGCCCTCATACACAAACACAGACCCGATCTGATGTGAGTACCAGGACCAGACCACACGGAGAGACCGAGTGAATGAACTGTGTGTGTGTGTGTGTGTGTGCATGTTGCCTGACTGCTTCCTGGCTGTTCAGGGAAGAAGCAGTCTGGTGGTTTGACCGCTGAGCTCGGTTGTAGGTTTCAGCAGTTGTTTGATGAAAAGCGGGACAAACTTTAGATTCGCGGGTCTGCAGGAAAACCAGGAGCAGGAGCTGAGCTGAGGATCTGAGGAGCCCAGAGACTGAAGGGGGGCCGGAAACACAGTTTACCTGACAACATGTGATGTTTTTATAACGTCTGTCAACACTGTTGCTAAATATTTATATCATGAAGTGGACCTGAGACTTCAGCAACTCTCAGGTCTCAGGTTCTTGTGAAATGCCAGATCAGTTAAAACAAATATAAGCGAACAAGGAATAATTAGAGCTGATAATATATCAGTTGGACATAATTATTGGCTGATATTGTCCTATGACAGATATAATGTATTGGCAGATGTGTTACCGTCATGAAAACTTTTATTTGAATTGAACAAAATGCAGAAAAATCATCGAATCATCCGCCTCCTCGAGCTGTTGTCAGTTGGTGCGCTAGCTAATGTTGCTAACGCCAGCTAGTCTACATCAACACTACCTTATTTTCTTCTTGCCAAAAAAATTATTTTGATCATTTGTTAATTAGTAGGTTGAGATTCACTGTCATTGAATTATACAGGCTCTGAGTTGCCAAGAAAAAGCTTTCAGGGGACTTTGCCGGAAAGTGTAACATTGGTAATGCTAATGTCAAAGCTAGCTAGCAAACTTTAACATCTTCTCAACTGTTTAAAATGTGGTTACAACGTCAGCCTGTCACAAAACACATTTTTATAATAATGTAATAATATAATCTAATATAAAATGCCATTAATATGGAACGACACAGGCTGTGAGCAGCCAATAAAAAAGCTTCTGTCATTTGTACAACAGACTTGCTAATGCCAGAGCTAGCTAGCAAACTTGAACGTCTTTTCAACTGTATTAAATGCGGTTACAATGTCAGCCTAATATCTTTTGATATTTTTTTAATTTGTAGGTTGAAAATGTCATTAATATGCAACGGTACAGGCTGTGAGCTGCTGATAAAAAGCTTTCAGGGACTAGTGCGGCAAATTTAACATTTCCAATGCTATAGCTAAAGCTAGCTAGCACACTTAGACGTTATGGCCCATCAATAAAAGCTTCCAGGACATCGTAATGGATGCTCTTTTGTAGATTAATGTAAAATTAGACATTACCTTTTTCTGCTGTAAAGTGTACCATGACTTGTTCGGCAAACTTAACAATGCTAATGTGAAGGCTTGTAATGCTAACATTGCTAATGCTAGCTAGCTAGTCCTGGAGAGCAGTGCAGCATCCTGGTCACATACTGTAAATAGAAATGAGACATCTTCAAGTCTTTTCCACGATTCTTGATCGCTGACGAAACACTGAAACCTATACTTTTACTTATGACCCACAAACTTTGTTAGAAGCTCGAACCAACCAGAGTTCTTGCGCAGAGATAGAAAAAAATCATTTTGGACCAGAAAAGGTTAATTCATCCAATCTGTAAAATATTACCTCACACCTTTTACATATCTGTGTTTAAAGGACACATTTGAGGGATTGTTGACAAAAAAAAGAAAAATGTGTATTATTGATATATCTGTATCAGCATTGACCCCAACAATCACGTATCAGTCGGGCTCTTTGATTAATGTTTAGTTATGTTAAACGTACAAATATTGTATACCTAATTGAAGAATAAAAGAAACCACTTCTGAGAACTCAATGATAAAATTTAGACACCACTTATATGTCCAGGTGTGACCATCTGTCTGCCTGTATGTGATCCGACCTGCTCCGTCACACTAAAATTGAAGATAGGAGGTTACAAGTTGTACATCTGTTAATCTGGATACGTGGCTAAGTGCTTGAGCCTGAATGGAATCAATCAATTTGTTTTGCTTCCAGAACAGCCACATATCGTGCATACTTCAATAATAGGCCACTACACTGAAAGAGATCGGCCTCAGGCAAAGAAAGAGCACTTTGCTCTACCTCTTTAAAGAAACGCTCGTTGTTATAAATCAAAGTTGCACAAACCATAGCTGATCCTCAGATCTCATCCTGTTCAGGGCTGCGCCTAGCGATGTTTATCATCACTGAAGGAAAAATACTCAACACATGTTGCATCAGTCCATGGTGATGTCTCAGCATCGCTTGTTTTGTCTTACAAGACCGAAAGAAATTTGATTTACAACAATATGAAAAGGAGAACTGCACCAACTCCTCACATTTAAGAAGCAGGACCTGGTATATGTTTGTAATCTTTGCTTGATAAACATCTAAAAGGAGTTGTTAATGATCCAAATACTGTCGTTTGATTTTCTGTTTAATGACAAATCAATGAATCGACTAATTGTCTCAGCTCTTCCAACCTCTGTGCCCCCTGTTAGTGCAGTCGGAGCTGAAAATCCAAGTTGAATGGGATCTCGTACAGTTCGTCTCCGCTGCTTATATCAAATGCTTGTTACTCATTTTTTACAGGAAACTAAAGAGGACATGCCCTTTGTTTGTTTTTTCTCTTGCCAGGACTTTGTGATAACTCCTGGGGAATTTCCAGCAGGGAATAATGGTTAATATTTTGTACTTGACAGCTGCAAAGTGGCGCAAGATGGTCTGAATAAGACCTGTCAGCGTCAGACTTTGGTTTAATTTTTTCAAAATATTCCAAAGAACTGACTCATCGTCTGTAGTTGAACATTGGCCAGTTTCACACAGAGACGCCTGGTTTTGTTCCAGTGAGGCCATTGTGGCAGATAGTTTCAGTTTAAGAGGAGACGCAGCTGTTCCAGTCGTCTCCATCACTGTTTTTACCTGCAGCCATATTTCACGTTTGCATGGGCTGAAGCACTAATAAAAGTTAAAGTTAAAGGCCTCAGGTCACTAAATATAAACACTTGGAGGCCTGCGATGAACGCAGGCTGAGCTTTCTGCAGAAGTGTCAGTGTCATGACACGCTGGCTGCAGACATGTGACACTATGTGTAATGAATTGAAAAGTCATGCTGTCAGTGTCACCACATACGTTGTTGTGCATGACTAAATAACGACGTGCCTCGACTGTCTGTAAACAAACAGATGAGGAAGGGAAGTTGGATGTTCTGGTGTTTAGTCACTCATTTTCTTATCTCATCTGTTGCAGCGACTTCGACTCACTGAAGAAGGAAAATGTTTACGACAACAACAAACTGGTAAAACATGTTTACATTCTGCATTTTGACCTCTGAACACTTTGAATTTTTTTGTCGTGACAAACTCATGTTTCCTGTTCACACAAAGGATATCAGTATAAAAGATTTCTTAATACCGATCATTAATCTTCCAGTTAACAAACTTGTTCAAGACTGAAATATTTCAACAACCACAGGATGAATCCTCATGACTTAAAAGTTCCTCGTGCCGTTCTAGACCTTGCCATCCTCACTGATCAGCAGGTGGCAGTCACATGCTACAGTGCACCAGCGTAGGAAGGGAAGAAGAAAACTACAAGCTAGCAAACACTTGTTGTGTCTCAATTCAGGGTCTGCATCCTTCAGAGGAGCATTTGAAGGCCACTTATGTCACAACGCCACGCAAAAGCTGTCTCAGTCTGAAGGCTCTTCCAAATGCAGCCTTCTTTTCCCTCTTTTTGGAGGATGCACGGCTACTGTCCTTCACATATGTGGCCTCACATATCCCAAGATTCTTTGCGTGCCCGAAAAAGAAGAAAGAAAGAGAGAAAATGGAGACATCGCGTGGTGTAGATCGTCACTTTCACAGCCCAAAAATCATGATGTAAGGAAACACTCCAAAGGCGAGACCGTCCCATTTAACAACGGTTGACACAGCCTTCGAAGACCACAAAGGTCGGGTCCTTCGAAGGATGCAGACCCTGAATTGGGACACAGTGATTGAAGTCAACCATGCTGACTCTAAAGACCGTTTCAAATATTTTATGAGGAAAGAAATGCATTCAACACATCTGTCAGACCTGAAGAAAACAGATAATGCGTGTGCGTTTAGCTGAAAGCACCACTGTGCCGCCAGCATGACTATAGAAGTGTAGATAATCTGAATTTATGGTTATATTAGATCTTATACAGCACTTAAGTTTCACGTTAAGTTTGCTGGTTTATATTATAAAATATCTGATCATAGACTAAATAAACACAACTCTTTTCATACTTGACATGATGCTGTTTATATATTTGCTGATTAAATATCAGAAAGCATCAACGTTCATTCTCGACCTTTGGAAGAATTTTAATGAGCTTTTCTAAAATCAAGATCCTCCTAACAGCTCAGACTTCAGACGTGTTGAGCTGTCCTGACGTTTTAAACACCAAATGATTTATAAATCAATCCAAACGTGCAGCTGAGCAGATGTGATGGATGGTGAAAGCAGCTGTTACCTGCAGCAGCTTGCAGTGGCTTCAGCGTGTCTGTTGGCTCTGGATGTTGCTTCAGCAGCTCATGTTGGGTAACAGCGAACTTTCAACATCCTGAAGCGTCAGAGTTTGAACATAGTTAAGAGGAGAAGTCACTGCCAATGATGGAGTGTTTAAATCTGGGCACTTTGACGTTGGCTGGTTTGTTGCATTCTTTACTTTTCATTTTCTTCCCGGAGCTTCGTTATTTGGACTCTGAGCTCCGGGACTCACACAAACTCAACATCACAGACTTTTTTTTTTCCCAAGTAGAATGAAAAACCTACATTAAACCGTGATTATGTGACACGATTCACGTTCTGAACTGAAACAAAGCTGAAACCACGGGCTGGTAAATAAATCGATAATCTGTAAGAGATTAAAGGGGCCATAGGGCACAGCAGAGTAAACAGTGTTTTTATGGCTCCGCTCATCGTCTGATTACTCATTAAGTTCGGCCTCTGCTGCTCGCTGGCCTGTCTCTGCTTGTTGTTTTCTTTCTGCTTCCATGGAATCGCTGAATGGGGGATCCAGTTTGGAAATTCCTGACACCCAAGCGGCTCTTTAAACACACGAGGCGTAGATTCAATCTGTGGTCAGAAATATGATGTCTGAACAAAAGCAAGAGATGCACAATAGAAAACACGGGTGAGATGATCATCTGTAATCTAATAGAGAGGCCCTCAGTGAGACAGAAAGTTAATATAAATGAAGTGTTTCAAAAAAAAAAAGGATCAGCATCTATCAACAGTCTTGTTTTCCTCAGAGTCTAAACATGCTGATTTTGGCTTAAACTCTCTTGAGAAATGTTTCCTCGGTCTTGGAAGAAGAGTCTAGTAAAATAAAGCTGCAAAAGGAAATCTTTCTGTGGGACTCTCACTGTTTCAAACATGCTCTTGAACACTAACATCAAGCAGCAAAATTGTCATATGAAGTGCGTTTGAACGCAGAGTGTTATTTTTCTTTTGGGCCTCACAAAGTCAGACGGTGCTTTTTATGTGATTTCATCGGCCCATTTCCGTCTTTTGGCCGCACGGCCTGGATTCTAAAAAAAAATAAAAAAAAAATAAAAAATCCACCCCGCATTTCTCCCATTCTGTTGGATAAAGTCGATGTTGTTTTGTTTGCAGGCCTTCAAGGTTGCAGAGGAGGAGTTGGGAATTCCAGCTCTGCTGGATGCAGAAGACATGGTGGCTCTTAGGATTCCTGACCGCCTCAGTATCCTGACGTATGTCTCGCAGTATTACAACTACTTCCACGGACGCAACCCGAGTGAGTATCAGTGTGTCTGCCGGCGTCTCTGCCTTTTGTTCCCTTCTCCCCTGTAACATCTTGTCCAAACTTCTATCTGTGCGTTTGCTGCAGTTGGTGGTATGGCAGGTATAAAGCGCCCGGCTGAAGAGCCGACAGGGGAACCGTCCGGGAAGAAGAACCAGCCGGTGACGGCCAAAGTGTTCCCCTCGTCCAAACCTGCCAGAGAGAACAGCCCTCCCCCCTCCTCCAACATCACCAGGCCCGCTCCTTCCCCAAAACAAAGCAGAAATGTCAAGCAGGTAACCTTTACCGCCTGAATACTTCACACACAAACATCATGAATCACATTTAAGAGTCCAGGAAGTGTAGACAAGACTCGAACACATTAAAGCTGTGAAGGTCGGTTGTTTCTGTCCCAAACTGCTTTTACAAAACCAACAAATATCACAAAGCAAGTAGCTGTAGTCATTTGCACCTTATTAAAACCTTTCTCCTCCTCTCCCTCTCCTCTTCTAGGACGTTCTGGTTGAGAAGTCCAATCAGACGGGCACCTTAAGTAGCAAATGTGCGTCCTGCAACAAGCACGTTCACCTGGTGCAGCGACACCTGCTGGACGGGAAGCTCTATCACAGGAGCTGCGCCAAGTAAGAACCCATGAAATGAACGAGATCGCAGCTGATCCACAGAAATCGTGCCACCAGAGGGATCATAGCTGTTTTTGATTAAAATCAGTTAATGGATTGATCAATCTGAAAAAAATCAGCACTAACTTGTGATTCCGTCTTTTCAGGTTGCTGTCGCCTACAAACACATCTGCACCTTTCAGAGATTTACCCACAAACACCCCAGCTCCCAAATTCACTCCTGCACCAGACGCCACAAAAACCAACACAGGTACTTCCACCAATACTCCCTCCAGACTGGGACCCACGTGGCTTACGGAGAAACCCAGCACCACCCCGAGCTTCTCCAGCACCTTTTCTACTCCGTCTCCCTCCCGGCCTGCTTCCAGTCTCTTTTCTGCTGCTAAAGACACTCAGACATCTTTGGTCTCTAAACCGACACCTTCACGGACCGCAGCTGAGTCCACCTTCACCACCACCACTACTGTCACGCCCAGGCCCACCCCTGCTCCTCGCACCTCCACCACAGCGGCGAAGACTCTGCAGTCCAAGCTCAATTTCTTCCAATCGGACAACACCGCCAACAATGAAGAGAAAAAGACCACAACGGCCAGCATCGACATAAATAAAGGGTCGAACGTGAGCGGCAAAGTCCAGCAGGCCACAGCAGGTCAGGCTGTGACTGTGCTGGTGAACGTTGGCGGCAGAAAGGAAACAAGTGTGAGCTCGAACACCGGCGGTGCAGGCGGAGATCCAGGAAAGGTGGGCGACGGCGGCAAGTCGAAAGCATCAGCAGCAGCCTTCATCTCCAAGAAGCTGACGGAGGAGAACAACAACAACAGCAGTAAACCATCGTGGACAAATGTGGTGCTGAAGAAAACTGACAAGTGAGTAATGGAAGGCCACACAGACAGACAGACAGACAAAGAGCTGCTGTGGACTGACCTCTGCTGGTCATCAGCAGTACTTCAATATACAACACAGGGAAGGTTATTAGTCTGCTGGAATTCATTGCTGCTGCACATTGTTCAAGAGAATAATAAAGATTAGTATTATTAGTAAAAACATGTTCTTCAAATATTCAGGGAGCCATAATTTCAAATATGTTCCTTAAATTACAAGAAGTATGTGAGAACTAAAAATGTAAATCTGGGTGAAAGTGCAAATCCTACTTGGCAGAAGATGCTCATTATGTGGAACTGCATGTTTTAGAATAACGTGTTTTAATATTAAACTGAGTGAGTGTGCAAAGTAACAAGTTACGTAAGTTATAAATAATTAACGTAGTGGAGTAAAAAAAATACCAATTTGCCTCTGAATTGTAGTTTGGTAGAAATATAAAGTAACAGATGATAGAAATGTTAAAGTAAAGTAAAACTACCTTTACATCGTTCTTACTTTAGTAAGTGTACTTAGTTGAGAATTTAGCTTTTCTTCTGAAATCATGAACTTGATATTTAATTCAGTTGTGTTGTTTGTGTTTATGTGGCTGTCGTGTGTGTGAAGGTCTTGAATAATCAGCGTCTTTAATGGTGCTGATGGAGATTTTAATAAAGAATTAATACGACTTCTCCTCCAATCAGACCTTCAGTGGTCGAGACCCCAAAGAGGGAGCCGGAGGCAGTCAGAGGGAGAGTGAAGCTGAGAGTCGACTCGTCGCTCCTCGCCGACCTGCACACTCCCGACACCAGGACATCCTCTCTGAGCCCGGCCAGCGGGAGTGGACCGAGAGCCAGAACCCCAGAGAGAGGAGCCTCGAAGCCCGGCGCCGCATCACCCAGCACCACAGGTGGAACTCACACAGTTCATACTCTACATTACATTAAAATGGCTACAGTGAACAGCACTGATTGTCTCATTAGAATGCAGTGTTATGATGGGAGATCTTGGGTCCTGGCACATGTACCACCATGTCACCTGCTCTCCCCAGAAGCAGGAAATCACGTCCTGCCACGCTGCAAAAACTGCAGCCTGAGAAACACGACATGGCCTCCAAACATCTCAGATCACAACATCCTGGAACAAGTGCGATCAATGGAAGCCCAGCAGCACTTTGCACAGCCTCTATAGATCAATAAAGTTGTATTTAATTGAACTAAATTGAGCTGAATTTAATTCAACAGAAGTAACGTATGTGTAAGGGAGCTCCTTGTTCCTCTGGGACTCGTGTGTGAAGAAGGAATTGAAGTTTAGTTTGATTTGTTTTTTTTCTCAGCAGCATCAGAAAAGGAGTCTCCTGCAGACTGGAGGTTGAAACTCAAGCCTGTCTCCAAAGACGCCAAGTAAGACCTGATTTATTTAGGTTTTATTGTCTTCGACTTCTTGAGTTTTGTCTAATATTCTGTGCTTCCTGCTGAAGGTCCAGTGTGTAGGATTCAGGGGCAGAAATAATCTATTATCAGATGAAACTATGACTCCTTGAGTTTGCGTTACCTTAGAATAAGTCTTTTTATATTCATGGAGTCTGCTGTGTCAGCCTAGAGCGGACAAACTTGAGAAGAGCATTTTTTGTGGGTTTTTTTTTAGCATGGAGTGTGAGATGAGGGGTGTTCAGCTAGTTTCAGTCTGCCACCGCTCCACTAGATGTCACTCAATCCTTCACACTGGACTTTAATTTCTTCCTTTACTGGCTCACGTCCTGATTTCAAACCTCCAGCAGGGATAATCTGCACGTGGGCGAGCTCACAGCGCATCAGCATCGTCAAGCGTTAACTGTATGGCCGTTTTTTTTTGTTTTTTTTTAAATTCTGTCCTGTCCATCCATCCATCCTTTGATCCTTCATCCATCTATCCAACCACTCGTCCCGCAGGAAGCCTGAACCTGCTGCTCCTCCAAATGGCTCGGCCATCATTTGTAGTCGGAGCGTTCGGTCGCTCCTCTTCCGCCACATGCATGTGAGCCCCAAATGGTGTCAAGACGGAGTAGAGTCCTCCGTGGTGCAACATATGCTCCGTGCTCAGAGTTCCTTTCCCCCAGATGACCTTCCCCTCCCGCTCTCATGAATCAGAACTGTAGCGAGACAGAGAAGGAACGACTTGTAGGAGCAGATAAATTGCCATTAATTAAATTCTGTCTCTGTTATTTTTTTCCTCCATCCATCCACAGACCGGCTGCTCCTGCACTGTCCTCTCCTAAACCCTGGGCTAACGGAGCTGGAAAGTCACAGACCTCAGAGCTGTCTGTGGGACCTTCTCCCTCCCCGGGTCTCCACAGCTCCAGCATTTCTGTCACTCCACCAGCACCAAAGGGTAAAAATGATCACCTGTGTTGTAATACTGGTCTGTGTTTGAATATGAATTAAACAATTATACCTACACCCGCTTATTTTGTTCTTTAATCCTCTTTTATTCTAACATAAATATGTTTCTACAAGAAACGGTTTAAATATATGAACAACACCTCTCAGGGTTTCTTCCATCCTTTGTCTTTGTTTTTAACACTATTTATTTATTTAATCTCTTTCTGTTTCAGGATTCCTGAATGGTCAGGGAGACTCAACAGAATCAAAAGTTTCCAAGGTAATGAACCGCAGATGGATAATAAGTTTGCTTTTGCTCATTTCGCATCATTTTGAGAGTTAATATAAGTACATAATATAGTATATAGAATATAGAATAGTTTGAGAATAAACTATATAAAGCATTTTAACCATCAAGAAGCTCCAGTGTGACGGATTTAGTCATATCAAGCAAAAAAGGTTGCAAAATACAAACATGTGAATGTGCCTCTCTGCTGTCTGTGTTTAATTTGTCCATTCTGGGCTTCTGTAGAAACATGGCCAACTACTTTTTCTCTCCTCAAAGTAAAACTACTTCTTTAGGTTTAACTGGGACAGCATGAGTTCTGGTAACGCCTGTCGGTGGCGCAGTCATGTCGTTTTGGGAGTGGAGTTAGAAACACTAAAACCAACACATTCACCAAGTAAACACTAATTAGAACATGATTAATATTTTGTATTACATTTCTTCCAATAAGATTTTTCCATTTCTGCCCCTAAATCCTACTAACTGGACCTTTTTACTAAAGCATTCATTCAATAATATAATCACATATATTTTTTATCCATCATATTTGAGTATCCACAACCTGCATCCGTGTTCTTGATCTGTTTGTGTTTCACGTTTAGACTAAACCAGACTACATTCACAAAGACGATATCATGAAGGAGCTGCAGGACATCGAAGACAATCTGAACGAGCTGGAGAAGAGAGGAGTGGAGCTGGAGATGAGGCTCCGCGGCTGCGAGGAAGGTGCGATGACAAACACACGAGCACTAAATGAGCCTCCTCTTTTAATAAGCAGTGATTTAAAAACCGGCAGATTTAGAAGATGGCGTGTACGTAGGATTGACCGTGTGTGTGTGTGTGTTTTGTGTGTCAGAGGGTGAAGATGACTCTCTCATGGACGAGCTCATGGTCGAGTGGTTCAGCTTGATCAGGAACAAGCAGGTGGCCATGCGCCGGGAGTCTGAACTGGTCTACATGTGAGTACACACACACACACACACACATACTTAGAGAAGGGGCATGCCACTATTTAGCGATTAGTGAAACAGACTTGTGGCCAGAAGGTTGACAGTTTGAATTCCCAGTGTCCTCCCACCTCCGTCCCACAGCAGGACGTCCTGGAACGAGACAGACTCGCCCCCCCGCAGGCTGCCGTGGACAGAGAAGTGTGAAGCAGGATGCTGCTTAACACCACAAACGCAATTATTCTTTTACCAAATTAAATGTTGAAGTCCTTCAGCTAGGCCTGTCACGTTAATTACACTATCGACTTATCAGTGTGTCTACGTGACTTTGAACATTTTTGTTCTGCTGACCTCGATATCGCCCGTTGTGTCCTTGTTGTGTTCGCCAACATTTTGGCCGACATGATGCCAGAATACCTCGCAGGGTTTTACCCACAATTACAAGACTGTTCACTATAAGAACAGCTCATTTTACATTTGATTTATTGATTTGGTTGTAAGGCTTATTTTATTTATTTAGAATTTTGAAATAAAGATTTGACGTTACATCTCTAATGTCTGAATATTATGAATCAAACATCCTCTGCTCTTTAAAAGGATGAACATGAGTTATTACACTTTTTATAGTGCCAGCATCTCATAAAACAGTCTTTCAAATGACAATAATACTGTTAATCGCAGTTGCTGATATATGTATCGTCCAACAACATGTCGTTATCAACCTCAACCGAGGCAAAAGAAGAAAAATCTCTTTTAATAATAATAATTTGAATCCAGATCTACATTTAAAATACACACATTGTGGGATTTATGGAGAAAAAGTTGACAATAAAGTGTAGAAGGATTTTGTACAAGTGGTTCAGACACTGAGCTCCCTCCACTGAGTTACAGGCATTTAAAAGCTGCTTTAATTAATATTTTTTATGTTAACAATGAATCAGATCCACAAATTATTATCATCCACTGCATTTTAAATTGTTTTAGCGACTTTCAGCTTATTGTTTTGGATTCGCAGGAATGAGGAATGAGTCCTACAGCCTGGAGATGAGTTGAGCATTATTACAGTGCTGCCAAAGGAAAAATCCAACTGGCTTTTTTCCTTTTTTCTTTTCTTTTAACCTCCTAATACCCGATACAATAAGTCATCTCTGCAGCATTTTCATTATGGGAATTAAGTTACTTGTAAATGTTACAAAGTGTCTCAAGAAAATGTTTTCGGACGGCCGTCAAAACATGTTGCAATTCACTGAAGGTTGAACATCTGTTAAATGTTTGATTCACCTAATTTTGCCAGAGCTTTGAACAGTTTTAGGTGATAGTAACAATACAACACTTTATTTCAATTCACATTTGTTTATCGTTATTATTGTGTAGTGGGAGGACCCAGGACCTGGAGGAACAGCAGCCCAGTGTGGAGCAGGAGCTCAGGAGACTGATGGACAAACCAGGTGAGGATTTGTGGGTGAGAGCAGATTCAACAAAACCTGAAACGGATCGATCAACGGGGGCTTAACAATGTGTTTCGTGTTTGAGCAGATCATCTGAAAACAAGCCGGGACCGCAAGAGAGAAGAGGAGCTGATGGCCAAACTGGTGGAGATCGTCAATGACAGGAACGCCATCGTGGAGGGTCTGGACGAGGACAGACTCAGGTGTGTTTTGTTACTGATAACCAGATTCTGCTCACACGAGCTCGACCGCATGTCAAGAATATAAATATTATTCTCTCAGTTGGATTTGGCAAATGTAATGTGATTTTCCTCGGGCCGTGATCCGCCCTTCTGCGTAGCTTTCGTGAAAATCGGGGCATTAGTTTCATCTGTAATCCTGCTGACAAACAGACAAAACAAACCACTTGAAAACGTAACGCCTTCGGTGTCGGTGAAATTACTCGCGTCAGAGTGAAGAGCCAACCTCCGAAATGTGTCGCTGCCCCTCGTGCTCGCAGACTCATCTGCCGTCTGTGTGAATACAGTAAATGTACCAACTGCTGTTAATCACTTTTCTGTGTGTTCTCAGGGAGGAAGAGGAGGACGAGGAGCTAAACAAGATGATGAAGACTTTCAGTGAGTGTCTCCACCACCTCCACAGGCCGTCTGACCCTCCCGCCGCTCTGCTCATTAGTTATCTCAACCCCGGTGTCACTGCAACTTAGTTGGCTTATAAATTATCCAATTGAGGATTTCCATCATGGACGCCTCTAATTGAAGTAGATAGAATTCTCATTGTGGTTTATGCGAATGTGTTTGTGTGTGTGTGTGTGTGTGTGTGTGAATGTGCTGCATTTTTAAGGGTGCCACTGGGCGATGTTTTCATCTCATTTGATCTAATGACTGCTAATGGAAAAAGCATCAAACAAAATGCTCCCCCTTCTTTTCGTCGGCAGCGTTTCCTATTAGACAAATGGATAATGTAGCTGGTTAATTTGACCCTCTGATAGAATAGAGTTAAAGCCGGCTTCATTTGCAATTCATGACCGGGAAAGCAGGGCTGAAATTGAGGAGATTTATTGAACTTCAGCGGAAAAGGTCGTTATGCTACAGCGAACGAATGCCGACCGTGGGCTAAAGACTAGCCATTTCAATTTAATGTATTCATAAAGTTAATGCCAAAGTTTCACAGTTCATTCCCGCTCTGAGTGATGCGACAGTTTCCACACACATGTTGTATCACATCATACGCACGACACAACTTTGGGATTCACTGGCAGCTGTTTGTGAAAAATCTCATAACTCAACCGGAGCTCCATTCCCTGGATAAACTGACTCTGAATCAGTCCACTAAATACATTAAACCACATTAAACTATCACAGCAGACGAGCTTCAGCTTTGTGAACTCCCACAGGTGAAACAGACCTAGCTTGATAGCTAAACCGGCTAAAAACAAACTTTTGTGCAGGATTTTCTTTTTGCTTGTGATAAATTTCATATAAATACAATAATATGTGCAGTACTGTACTACTGATGTAGAAGATGGTCATTTTAAGAGAAAACACCCCTTCTCCTTATGTTAGTGTCATATATGCAGTTTAGAAACGCAGGCTACCAGCTAGCAGTTAGCTAACGTTATACCGACAAACATCTCGCTCTTCTCTGCTCACGTGTGTTGGAATTTTTTTTTGGTTGTTCACAAATCAGTCCACAGTTGCTACATTTGGCTTGAACTGACATTTCAACTGTTCATGAAGCGCTAAATTCTCTGCACAAGTGACTTTTTTAAGAAAAGACTGTGGCTCCAATGTGTAGCGCTGCTGCAGGGATGTCAGTGCCTCATATTTAAAACTGCTTTCATTATTTTTTTGGGGGTCATTTTGGGGCAGAACTCCTCTACAAACTATAAATCATTCATGTTTGTTGCTAACATTTTTAAGCAACCACCTGCTAGACACGGAGCAACGTTAGCATTTGTTTGGAGTAATGTTTCTGAGAAATGTAAGTGCAATATTCACAAACTTTAAGCTCTTTTTTGGTCTCCACCGACTCGGTTCACGCTGAGCTGTGATACAAACAAATAAAAATCTACCGCAAGATCAGAACAAACGTATGGCGTTTGTAGAGCTGCAAACAGTGGTTTTAAATTGATTGGAACATTTTTTTTAAATATTCAAAAATGAACAAAACATGCCTGTTATGTTTACCTGTGTTTCAACTTTTGCTAACCTCTCCTCCTTCTCCCTCTCTCTCCGTCTGTCTTTCCATCTCTCAGACATAAAGAAAGACAAACCGAAGAAAAAGTCTCCGATGTCCAAACTGTTCGGCTGGGGGAACAAGAAGGAGGGATGATGCTCGCGGAAACACAGCGCCGTCGCTCGCTTTGATGATTTCTGCTGCTCTTGCTGTAGTCTTAATGTCAGTGTACTCAGCCTGTGATTCATGGGATAACATGGATGTGTGCGTGTGTATGTGTGTGTTTGTGTGTATACAATATGTGTGAGTGAGTGTGTGAGCTGTCATTTTGAGCGCTTATAGAAAAATGCCCTTCCCTCTGTCGACTGCATCACTCAAGATCTGACGTTACCCCTGCCTGCCAGTGAGACACACACACACACACACACACACACACACACACACACACACACACACACACGATGCTGCTGAGGGGTTAATGACTCACCAGCCGTGATGTGATTGGGTTCAGTGCTCCAGTTGTTAGTTTTAATACCCTTCTAGTCTTAATCTGTCTACTTAATGCTGTCAAACACACACACACACACACACACACACTTCCTCTCCTTATACACAGCGATGCTAAGATGCTAATACGAGTTAAAGTTCACAGGTCAGACAGCGGTTTTCTGCTCTGTGCTGTGTTGAGGTGCAGTCTACATGCTGCTGGTGACTCTGAGGGTCCCTCTCTGACCCGGCTGTCGTGGATTACATGTTGAATGAGTTTCTCTTTTAGTCTTAAAGGTCTCTCTCTGTAGTTTTCTGTCAAACACGGGCCTCATTTTTCTCAGACAACGGCAAGTTTACTGAGAGCGCTGCCCTTCGATAAGGTGACATGTACTGTTTTTGTTTTTTTTTAAACACTTTTTAGACCAGTGGCTTCAAACCTGCAGTTCATGAGCATTTCCTCTTGTGTCTCAATTTCTTTGCTCCTCATGAATTACGGGATAATTTAATATCTTCAGGGCCTCAAATTAAGAGTCTGAGAGGGAATAATCCCTCCTAAGCCGAACTTGTCACAGCCTGCAGGTAAATACAACCTGCGATGAGTGTCGTAAGTACTGTAGGCGAAGCTTTGTAGCAAGAGTGCTGTGAGTCGAGCAAGATTTGGGAAACACAGTTCTAGACACACACTCGTGTGTGTTTAGAGCATCTTAGACCGTTGCGAACAGCAGAGTACTCTCAAATGTTCACTAATTAATAATTTAGAGCTTTGAACAGCACATTGAGGTCATTCAGAGAAGATGATCCTTTAGTGAAAAGCTCCAAATCATTAGTAAGTTGTTTTTAACATTAGACACTCATGAATTGATGCATATTCGATGCTCCAACATCATTGGAAGAATCTTTTTGTTTTTCTTTTTTGCTGCATTTGTCCATTGACTAGAGGAAAAGGATGAATCTTGTTGGTGTCTTCGGCTGGTCCATATTGGATCTGTATTCCTACATTATGTTTTAAATGCTTCCTGTTTAACTTGTGAGGCACCAGTCTATTATTTTAAGTCATTTTTCACAGGCACTGAAGCAAACTTTAAAATATCTTGTGTTGGGACCAAACTGCTTAATGTCATTGCAACCAGATTGTTACCACACATAATTTAACATTGTATATATGTTAATGTGATTGTCCCCTTTGTTCCCTGATATCTCAGCTGTATATATTGTATAAAGTTTACAACAGTGTGATTATTAAATGGAGAAATAGGACTGGATTTTAACCAAATGACTAATAAATGTACTCAAATGTTAAGAAGTTGACATCCTTAATTGCTCATGGTGCTCTGGACAGTCTCTCAGGAGCAGAGTTAGTGCTTCTTCCAGAAACTTAAATGAAATAAACTTGTATTGTGATGGTTTTTATCCGGGCTCAGCAATGATTTGATGATATTTAGTCCCAGCAGGATTTATCTTGCAACAAAACAGGGATGATGTATTTTCTCTTTGCCACCACTAGGAGGCAGCATGAGACTTTCCATGTCACTGAGAGCCCACATGTACACAGGCGAACATAATAATCTGGTTCAGTATGTTTGATCTGTGGAGAGGACAAATACACTAAAAGGTCCAAACCCAGCGGCAGAACGAAAGACGCAGATTATTTTTAATATAAGTTTAACATTTCGATTCTATTCTTAAGTTTAAGTTTTCATGCTCTGATTGTTCTTCTATTCTCAAAACTGCAGACAGACGACACAGTCTTCCCTCCTGCTACGTCTGTTTAGACTTCTCTAGTGAAACTATGACATAGTGTTGTTGTGTATAATTCTTTACTCTAGTAAGAGATCAGTTTGAACCTAAAAACCTAAATAAAGCACAGAATCCATTTGAGGTTAAAGGTCGGTAACAAACTTAATGTCTCCTTCTGATTCTGCATTTTTGTGGCTGCAGATGCTGTTTTTTGTTTTTTAAGTACATTAAACTCTTCCTTCAACAAAGTGAGAACAATTATGACTATTTCACAGCCAGGTTTCACAGGAACATTTTTTAATTTCTTTATCTGTAAAGCTGCAAATTACGAATCACAAAATTGCCACAAAGTACTTCAGAGTCTGTGCAGCGTACAAAACCTGTGATATTACTTAGTCCCTCAAGTTAAACTATAACGACACGTCTGCAAAGTGACAAGAAAAAGGTTAATATTCACCTCAGAGATTGAACTCACAATTATTTAAATTGTCAGTTAATCTGCAGATATTTGTCTCGATTAATCAAGTAATCTTTTAGTCTATAAATTGTCATCACAAGTGAACACGTCCTCAAATTGTTTCTTGTGTCGGCCCAAAGCCCAAAACACAAAGACTCTTTATTTATCGTCATAAATGACAAAGAAAAACATGATATTCTTATATTTACGAAACTGGAACCAACACATTAATGATGGACTGATTATCAAAACAGTTGTTGATTAATTTTCTTTTGATTGACTAATCGATTATTGACTAACTGCTGCAGCTTTAATTTGTTAGAAGACTAAAGAGGTGATGATGCTAATTGCTCTTAGAAGAGAAAGAGTTGTGCTCGGACACTGACAAGAAGCATTGTTGTCTTTTCAGTATGTTTGTTTTCTCACCTTTTATTGTTTTAGAGCTTCTTAATTTCTTCTTCTTCTGCTGCAGCTCCAGCCATCCCAACCCTTCACCTTACTAATGAAATGTACTGTAGATTGGTCATTTAATGGAGAATAAAATTATAGGCCTGATTATTTTGGAGTCTCATGCAGACGTCATGGGTCAGATGTGATTAACAACCTGGAGATGAGGAGAGACGGTCAACTGTGTCCTTACAGGAAAAGGTCACATGTTGTTGCTTTGAGAAAAATAACAGGATTTTATCTGAATCTTTTTCTTTCCTCTGAACGTCGTCATGTATCAAAAGAGAAGTTCACATGGAATATTTCAGGTTAATATTTTGGACCAGTACGTGTGCAGAAAAAGACAGTTTGGCTGCTGAAACAGCTTCATTTATTGCAACAAAACCTCCGAGAGACGAGGTCAGACACACGTTTGTGCGAACACGAGAACAGCTTCTCCCTGCTACCGTTAAAATATCCAGTTAAGACGAGAAGAAAGAAAATAATACAATCAGGGACGAGAAATTGACTTTTAGCTCAAAGCTGTTTTTTTTTTATTTTTTATATCTGTTGGTGTGAAAATACAAAAGTGTAATCTTTCCCCCTCTAAAGTCGACATTTGTTCCTGTTGTTATGTGTGAAAGTGTTTGTTGATTCCTTCTTTAAACCATGATAAAATGTTCCATCGCCGCGCCGCTGTGTGTCTGAATCAATCACGTCTCCGCTTGACTTCGGAACATGTTTATCTTTGGGGGGTGAAAATGGGCCTTTACATCGACTCAATAAGGAACATTTATAGTGTGGGACACTCGGGGTTTCAGTGCGGACTGTAAATATACCTTTGAGGTGGTTCATTTACATAACACAGTGGGCCCTCACACCTTCTTCACACTGACTTTTTAAACAGTTTCAGGGAGTTTTTCGGCGAGGCTCGACTCTGTTCTGACAACCATTCACGGCTCGTATCTGTTTAGTGCATGTCAAAACAGTGTAAACTCGACATTAGCATACACTCGACCTGTTGGTATTGTTGTTTCACACGCCTTGGTGTTGCTTTTTAAGGTTTAAAAAGGAAGCCGTGTTCATAATTTTACACGCTGCACACTTCTCGCCGTGTCTCTTCATCCCTTTAGCTGCTCTGTTCAGCTCGGTCTCTTCACACCGCCCAGATTTTATGGTGTCTTTAAGTCGACTCAAGTGAACTTCCTCCTTTTTTTTGATGAATTCAGATGGCTGACTGTTTCTCCTTCCTGTGAAGGATGGGTGAGTTGGCCAAAAAACCATTATCAATCTAATATCTACTACATCGCAATCTTGAGCCAATATCTAAAGTTCACCATTTACATCATGAGGACACACTTGCTGTGTCTCAATTCAGGGTCTGCATCCTTCGCAGGACCCGGCCTTTGCAGTCTTTGAAGGCGAGACCTTCAGAGAGACCTTGTTAACCTATCAGCCGTTGTTAATTGGGACGGTTTAGTCTTTGGAGCGTTTCCTGGTTGCATCACTGGATGTTTTACCCTTATGTCATGATTTCTGGCCACGAAGGATAATAGTGGTGCATCCTCAAAGAAGAGGGAAAAGAAGGAGCATTTGAATTGGGACAGCCTTCATGAGGTCCTTCAAATGCTCCTCTGAAGGATGCAAACCCTGAACTGAGACACAGCAACAGTTACATGAGAGATGTTTCGTTTTTGGCTACTTACATTTATCATATATATGTAAGTAACGTATACTGCAGTATATTGTTATCATGCAGTCATTTCTGAGGTTGTTAAAACTACATAAGCTAATGGTCTGCAAACTTGATCTCTCGATGGGGGGGTCTTACTCTGTGTCACGGTGTGTTAGACCATGGATTAAATTTACACCAGAATATCCCTTTTAACATTTTATCCTCGTGTCTGAGATGTGAATCACTAAGATACTTCTGATTGTTCCGCAGCACTTTCAGTAATCAAAAGAAAATAAGAAATAAGAACATATCCAATAAATTTCTACATCAGCAGATTCAAAGAAAATCTATTGAGAAATCACACCAGTGTTATCAGCAACCTGATATTTTTTAAAAAATAAATCCCATCTAACCAATCAGTGATGTATCTGATAGTTGCAAATTCCAATTACATTGAACCTCCATCTTTGTTATAAAGGAAAACACACATACAACAACTTACTTCAAGATATTTATTAAACTACTAAGGGACATGGATGAATAAGCACCACCAAGTATATACACACATATGAGAATGGATGACTGAATGAAGGCATAATCAAATTGTAAATTAGTTACAGCTGAGTGAATTAAAAACTTTGCGCTCTCAAGAACAATTCAAAAAAGTGGAATCAACCAACTCAAATCAATAATGGTCGACTGTAAAATCATAACAGCAGCTGGATGATGAATCCAGGCTCCGACTATCTGAGGCCACAGAGGAAACACACAGCATGTGTTCTTTGGTCTTGTTGTGTTTTTAGTTGCTACATGGAGGCAAAAAGTCTTCAGAGTAAAAGAAATTGACCACATGTTTAGCTTTCGTGAAAGCCAAAAAGTCCTAAAAGTGTATTGACTGCTGGTTCATTGCGCTTTGTGGCATCTAACTTAAAAGGGAAATAGTTTGGCTTCAGATGACTGATGTAAAATAATGTGCTCACAAATCAGATCCTCATTCTGTTGAGAATATATGTGACATACTCTGAGAACCAGTGGAAGCTAATAGACTTGACTAACTCACACCTTCTTGCCAACAAAGAGGATTCATACTGGTGATCTTGTGGCCCAGTGAAGGGACATGAGCTATATATTCCAATTGCATGATCTTCAGCATGGCCTTACAAAGATTCACACCGTTATATCAAATAACACATAAGGAAAACTTTCTTTGTCTGTTGCTAAGAACAACAAAGTGGAGCACATCTCAAATAATACATGATCATATCTGTCAGAACATAATTGAATACTTCTGCTAGTTAATAACAAACACATTTGTATTTAACTGACATTTTCTTTCATCATTGTGTACATTTTTAAAAAACTAAAACTCATTAGATCTGTCCGATCAAATATCCACATTTTAGTCGACAATTCTGAGAATTTCCAACAATAAAAGTATAAAAGCAGGGAGGCCAAAATGTGAGAGGATGCTAGCAAAAGAATGGAGGACAAGCCGTCCAGATTATAACAAACAAAGTAGCTGCTCCTCAGTGGGTTGTTTTCTTAATTCAGTTTCATGTCTTCTAATGTCCTCATATTCTTCCTGTCTCTGAAGGTATTCAGTTACTTTTTAAATTCCTGATGAGGTGGGACATTATTTAGAGTTTGTGTTTACAGATACAAAGCGATCTCCTTAACATCGGGTGGCGCTGGTCTTGTGCCAGTAATCCAAAACATGAAAACAGGAAATGATGTAGCAGAGTGCAGACCATAGAATATTAGACAAAAACAAAGCGCACACCATAGAGTTCAGCGGCGCACACAGAATTCAGCCCCTCCCACACACCGCGCTGATTCGCTAGCACACCGCAAATCAGAATGCTCATACAGCTAGCACACAACCAATCAGAGCATCCAATGGCTCAGACGGCCAACAGCCAACGTTCTCAGACTTTGCATGTTGAATCAGAGCAGATGCTGTTCACGCAGTTCCAAAAGCTTCCAATGCAGCTGAACACACCGAACAGATTTGTTCCCGAACTCGTCTGAGTCTCCCCAAACGCCTCAGATGGCCAACGGTTGGCGCCGTGTGTTTCAGGATTTGGGGTAGGTGGGCCGGGGCTAGTGGGTTAGCATGCTAACTTCAGTAGAAATACTGTATCTACAATACAGTACATACAGTTCTCTGTGATATTACTTGTCTCTTCACATTGTGTTATTAATTTTAGTTACTCTTTAATTTTTATTTTTTTTACTTAGATTCTTACATACTGCACCTTAACATACATAACGTTCCGGTAGACCATCTTTCAATTTTTATAATGAAGCTAACATTATGACAACAGCTATCGGAGCATGGGAAAGAGGCAGCAGGAAACAGCTTGCTGAGTTCTGAAATATTTTTACAGCAATTTAGTGTGGGTGCATTTGTGAACTTTAAGCGAATAAAGATGTACAAAACTTCTCTCACACAGGTCACATCGGTAAGGTCTCTCTCCCGTGTGAATACGCCGGTGCTTTTTTAGATCACCTGAGGATGTGAAAGTTTTCTGACAGTAGTCACAACAGAACGGTCTCTCTCCAGTATGGATACGTTGGTGAACAGTTAGAGCGTCCCCGTTAGCGAAGGCTTTCCCACACTGATCGCACCAGTATGGTTTCTCTCCAGTGTGACTGCGTCGATGGCAGATTAATGAAGATAACTGTGAGAAAACTTTGTCACAGCGGTCACAGCTGTACGGTTTCTCTCCAGTGTGGACACGGCGGTGGACTTTCAGTATGCCTGATGTCGTGAAAGCTTTCTCACAAAACTCACAAATGTATGGTTTCTCTCCTGTGTGAGTGCGTCGGTGGACTTTCAGTTCACTTGATGTTGTAAAGGCTCTGTCACATAGTTCACACAAGTGCGGTTTCTCCCCAGTGTGAATGCGTCGATGACTGCATAAACGAGTTGAAGTAGTGAACGTTTTCCCACACAGCTCACACCGATACGGTTTCTCTCCAGTGTGAACACGTCTGTGGTTTGCTAGTTCTCCTGGTGAAGTGAAGGCTTTCTCACAAAGATCACAGCTGTACGGCCTCTCTCCAGTGTGAATTCTCAGATGGATCTTTAAAGATCCCGATGATGCGAGGAGTTTGTCACAGAACTGACAGCTGTGGAGTTTAGGCTCCGGGCTTATTCTCTGTTTCTTGACAGAAGACAGACACACACAGAGAAAGAGAGTGAGTGAACTATCAATCTATGTAACCAAAAATTACATTTAAAGCATATATATGGAACATAATGTGAATCGTTTCCACACAGCATTTTTTCTAGACAGAAAATCTCTGGCTGTGCGCTCAGGAGCTCTATGACAGCTATATCTCGACAACCGTCTCCGTATGATCAGCACAGCTCCGATGTGGTTTACTATCTGTTTGTTTTTTATTTGACACTGGGGCATCAGAACATGGAGGATGTGGGGGCATGACATGAAAAATAAGGTCTTTTATCGCCAGGAAAAAGACAAAGAGTGACGGTGATATCAGCAGCGCCTTTCTGAAAAGTTGCTTCAACACCTACCTACTATCATCAGTGCCGATATTTTTCTTAGTCATTTTTATGTCAGAATGGCGATAAAATAAACTCAAACTGTCAAAAGCTTCACACACAGCATTATCTCACTGGTAAAATGTCACAATTAATAGCCTATAAACACTAAATAATCTGAATTTGCAAAGTAAGTAGTGGCTTGTGTTACTGGACATGTGACTCATGATATATTGTCTCTAGAAGTAAATTACTCAACAGGTTGGCACTGAAAATACTTTGTTATTTCAGAGAGCACCAAAAAACGTACAATTGCCTCTGAAATGTCATCACCGCATATTATCTATAAGACATTTCTGATCAGTTTCTGGAAACGTGTATAGCATTGTGCTGTGAGAGGCTTGGTGGTGATGACGTTCAAATCATGCGACTGCAATGTAGTCTGTTTATAGTCTCTCAATAGCTTTTTGCTTCTAGCGATTTAATTTAAGCTTCAAACATCACAAACGTGGTGTTCATCTCTGAAGATTGTCTTGCTGAACAAAACGTGTAAGTAGCATTAACCTGCTTAAGCCACAGAGATTATTTTCGGCGATATTCTAAAATGCATTGGAGGAATCTCACAGGAGGGAACCAGGGCGATGCTAACTTCCGGGCTGGCCTGCAACAATACGTCATGGACACGCCGCTCTATAGCCAACACAAAACTAACTTCACCGCGGTTTTTAGTTAAACAGACTTCAAGCGGTTACCTTTGGAGAACTCATCTTCTTCTTCCTCACTCAGCCGTCTCGAAGTCACAAAATGGAGGCAGATCGTTCTCCTTCTCCCTCTCCTCACACCGCCGATGTGGAGGGACCGTGTTCAGCCGAGGATGTTACACAAGAGCCTGGACACAGTGCTGGGGAGGGACCCCTATTCAGAACGATGAAATATGCACAGGCACTTCCGTGTTGTGGGCACTTCCGCCAACCGAGCCGGCTAACTTCCGGTGTAGCGCCCGGCTAACTTAAATCTAGATCATATTATTTATTACCAAATAGCTCAAATAATGAGAGTTAAACGAGGCGCTTTAAAAAAAATAATAATAATGTGAAAAAATATTTTCGGCGCCAGTGCGTCCCGCGACGATGTAATTACACCGTTTGGCCACTATGGAATATATATATTAAAAGCGTGGCGCTCTCGAGCAGCCCCGACTCCAGATTCCGAAACCCAACGGACATTGTAACGTTTGTTTGTTTGTTTTTTAAATTGACATGCGAAATTAACTTAATTAGCCAAAAAGAAAAACGTTACATTAGCAGAAACATACAAACACGTAACATATAGACTAAAAGTGTTGGGGCAGCAAAACGGAGCGTTAAAAGAGAAAAGGACAGCAGAGGGAGCAAAACAACGAACTATGGGCTCATGTCCGCCATTTCACGATTTCCAAACGTCGTCTTTCTGTCGAAGAGCCAAAGCAGTCCACCAGGATGAGGAGCCCTTGAGCCTGGCACCTTGGAGGAGGTCCCAACCCACAGGCCAAGGGATGAAGGAGACCCTGTGGCTGGTAGGCTATCTGTTTATGTTATTTACTTTTGACCCTTTATTTCAAACACACTTTTAGCTAGCTATTTTCAACCTCTTAGACCAATGGCACGGCTAATTGCTCGTTTTAGTTAATCAGAGAAAGTCAATTGACATGGCCAGTTAAAGAAATTATAGCCTCTCTCCTGAAATTTCACACCTAACATGGTGAATTAAGAGTTTAGTTCGACCAAATCAGACTCAATTACAGATTGTTGGAACAGTGAAAACAAACTAGGTTGAGTTTTTTTTTGTTTTTTTGTTTTTGTCTGGTGTGAATGAAGTGGGTGTCAGTGTGGTGCCTGGTGCATTTGGCTGTTATGTGTTGGCTGCTTTTCCCCATTGAAAGTCTGTATCTTCAGGGATGCTTTTGATTATTTTATCAAGATAATTAATAGTAGTCATAGTAATGTATAATTAAATTGCGTAATTTGATGGTGCTGTATTTCATTGTGGCCAGTTTAGGCCAATTTTACAAATGTATTGTCTCCATTAGTCACTTAGACACAAAAACATTGAGTTCATAAGAAACAAAATCTAACTGCGCATTAGCTGTAAATGTCAGAGGAGTATGAGCTTATTGAGCTACACACTGTAGGCTAATGTGTTGATGTTAATGTCGCTGGCCCAGGACTGTGTCATTGCTGTCAAGTGATGTAAATCCTGTATGATAGAAGGTATCTACAGGTGGTGCTGTGCTGCAGGTTGTGATCAGAGGCTGTCACCTGTCAGTGTAAATCCTGTTTAGGTTACAGTTGTTTCCATAAGATAGTAGTCTCTAGATTGATTCTTTGTGTGTATGGTGAGCCAGGGGCCTCCCTAGATTTTGTGCCCAGGGGCCTCTGCATTCTTAATGTGTGGCTGGGTGTGCCATATAGTATCGTTCATAATAATGGCATTTAACGGTAAAAGAGGCGGTAGTGGTTTAGTTACAGAAGATCAGATGTACGTTAAAACAACTGTAATATGTTCAGGAGTGCATAAACACTGTAACAACAGAAGGGAGCAAGACAACAAACTTAATTTATCACTTCAAGCAGAAGCACTCTGTTGGATACAAGGAGAACTCAACAGCTACTTTGAGTTTGACCAGAATTATTTTGAACTATTTTGTCACAACATCAAGAGCATAATTATTGCAGAAATTCCCTGGAATGCTGTGATATTATATTGTACCCCTGTTCAAGCAATTTGAGAAGGTTCCTCTCCTGTTTCAACATGACAAAGCTCCACAGAGTACCAACTGAAGTCCATTCATAAAAGATTTTCCCGGTTTGTTGTGGAACAACTTGACCAGCCTGCACAGTGTCCTGATATTAACACTGAGTCGGCCCTCATCACCCATCATCAATGTTAGACCTCACTGATGCTCTCCTGGCAGAAAGAGGAATATTTAATTTTACGGTCTAGATATTGCTAGAGGTAATGATCTCTTTCGATATATCTGTGGATGTGAAATGTATGGAAGCTGAGAATCTTTAGATTTTTAGTTTAATTATTTAATTATCTTGTACAACAAGAGGGAGAGAGATAAAGACCCGTTATCAGAAGAAAACAAAAAGTTATAATAAATAAACTTATAACTTCTATGACTGTTACTCCCAGATCAGGAGCGCCATGCCAGCATGGATAGATGGCGCCTTGACAACTGCAGCGACTGATTTAAGCTGAAAATGTCAGATCAAGGCGTACGCGTTATTGTCATGATAGTTATCTTCTAGGCAGAAATCAGGTGTGATTAAATGAGCCCGACGCTCATTTCTCAAATTGTCCATGTGATCTTGAGAAAACCAAAACGTTATCGTGAAAAATCCGCCTTTTGTTTTCTCAAGATAACAAGAAATTAATCAATTTTTGCAGAGAAAACAAGCTTTGTTATCTCGAGATAAATAATTCACTCATGATCTGGAGATAATGTTATTAAAAAAAATAATTGCCACTCGGCTTCTGTAGAAATATGCCCTCTAATGTTGTTTTTGTATGATTAAGACGGAGTGTGACTTCCTCACCCTCGGTCTGTTTTGATGGATTTCATGAGGTTCTTATAACCCAGTGAGAGGTCATAAAATGAACCACATGAGGAAGTTTAAAGCGATGTAACCTTATTCTGTCTGCAGCTTTAATAAAAAATAAACAAATAAATAAACACAACTTGCAAATATTTATTCTGTACTCGGATAAGAATTCTTTGCAGCACAATATGTTCTGCTCAGGCAAAACAGTGAGAAATAAGGTGTAGAAGTGATGACAGATTTCAGAGCGAGGACAGAATTAGCATGAAAGATGAGAGGGTTGATGTGTGCGGAGTCCATAGCAAAGTGATTTTTGATGTTCGTATGATGCGTCGCTGCACGCATACATACAGAGAGTGGAACAAAACGGTTGACAGTGAGCTTACTGGTTTTGTTTTTGTGAATTCTTTGAGCCCCGTCGCTGTGTTTTGACAAAGAGTGCAGTTTGGATAGTGCGTCTTTGTGTTGACAGCACTGGAAAAGTGATCATGGCCCCGGGGACCCCCTCAAGAACCTTTGGATGTCGCCCGTGGAAACCCTTTGCATGTGGTCTCTCTGCTTGCACAAACACACACACACACACACACACACACACACACACACACACACACACACACTGTAGAGCCTACACACACCTTAGTGGCGGTGACAGGCGGGAAAATCATCCCAGGATTTTGGTTGAGGTCTCCCTCTTTGTGTTTCTTAAAGTGTCTGTGACAAGACAGGAGAGTAATGATCGGTGTGTGTGTGTGTGTGTGTGTGTGTGTGTGTGTGTGTGTGTGTGTGTGTGTGTGTATGTTCCTCTGTATGAGTAATGTAGAGTAACAGACAGTGAGGATTTGTGGTCAATGAGTCACAAACACCATCTATCACATTTTTTATTTTCCCCTCACATTTTCAGTGCCAACACTGAAGGATCAAATAAAGTTCCTTTTAAATGATTTGCTTTATGCAGAAAAGCGACCGGCCCTTAAGAAGTGATGAGAAGCACAGGTTTTCTTGCTCTAACAGTGACATTTCTGCATCAGTATGTCTGAAAACCTGTACCTATGTTATCAGAAATGTTTCCAACAATGTCCATACCCAAAGAAATCCATAATTTTAAATTTAATATAATTTGGTCATCTGTCAAGATAACTTCCAAAATATGAGATGATGAGATATCAGAGTGACGGAAAGAAGTCAGCAAAATGTCAACTAAATATCTTTTTTTTGTTAATAAAACAAATATGTCATAAACAACCCAAATCAAATGTATCAAATTCACAGAAAAGTGATACTAAAGAACAAAAAATTGGTTCCTGCTTTGGCAGAAATGTTGGGTTGATGAGGACCAAATTGGTGTTAAGTCGAATCATGAGAAAAGTATGTTTTCAGGACCTGTGATAAATTTCTGCTTTTGCCCAAACCTGATGGAGAGCCAATAGAAACTGTACTGTATTTTTCTAGAAGGTCCACTGTGAAGGATTTAGGATCATTTAGTAGGGGAAATGTAATATTCACAATTATGTTTTCATTAGTATTTAATCACAAATTAAAACTGTTATGTATTATTGTTACCTTAGAATGAGTCTTTTATATCTACAGAGGGAGTTGGCCCTCTTCTACAGAGTCCACCATGTAGCTCCACCAAGTCCCTACAGTAGCCCCGAATGGACAAACCAAACACCGGCTCTGGAGAGGGACATTTTTAGCTGCCTCCAAAGACGAAGGTGAGAAGAAGGTTGTTTAGTTGGTTGCAGTCTGCAACCTCACCACTAGATGTCACCAAATCCTACACTGGATCCTGATCTTTTACGAGTGAAATAAATTCTGTGAATTCTCATCTCTTGACTATGTAAACTGGCTTTTCTCTGGTTAAAAGGGCTGGAACATAACAGGTAACTGATGTGGGTGTTAGGGATGGTGGCTGAGCCTTTTGTGAACCTCCTTGTGGATGTTATGTTCTTTGTTTAGTGTTGTTTTTTTGTTGATTTTTGGTTTGTTTAAATACTTATTAACTTTTATGTCTTGTGCCTGAGGACCCCCTCGAAAAATGAGATGGCACGCCTCAAGAGGTTTATCCTCCAATTAAAATTTGAAATAAAAATAAAATAAAGTTATGCAGATCCAAAACTGACACAAAACCATTTTGTTTGAATGAGTAAAAAAAAAAAAATAGAAAAAAAAAATTCAGATTACCATAATAACAGTTTGACTGTGAGTAATGAAACTCTCCCGGTACCCGTGTGTGTTCACTGTGGCACCTCAGCACAAGCTTTTTTATCTTATGTGCATTTGAAGGTCAGTGAAGTACACTGACACTGTGTATGTACGCACATGTGAGCTCATATTTATTGTTAATTGAGCTGAATTGAGACCAGAAGCAAAAGCTTAACGCAGAAAATGAGAGAAGCACTCAAGTGGCTATCAGTATCATAAAGGAACAAAAGTGAAGGAGGGGAGCGAGGGAGGAGGGATGAAAGGAGATGATTTGCAGCGTTAATCCAAATTGAATTACATCGATAACATCTCCCTTTCTGGCTTTATTTCACATATTTTTTTCCATTTCATTTCAAACATCCACTTTCCCACTTTTCTCATTTGGTTCCTCGGCCGTCCTCAAGACAATATGAGACACAGTTTGTCTCTGGTAGCAGCTGGCTGGTCGCTCTCTACAATATTTCTTTAAAAAACACAAACTAATGAATGAACAAACAGCAATCAGTATGTATTCATTAGACTCTCTCTTGCTCTCTCTCTGTCACTCTGTTAATAGTGTGAATTAGCATATAAATGAGAGATAGCATGTGATAGAATCCATTCTGCTTCAATCTGTCCACTGGGACTTATGATTATCTCTTTCTCCTCCTTTTTTCTTCACTCCTTATTACTCTTTTTTTTCTTCCTCTCTGTCTGCCTCTCCTCACAGCCAATTATTCCTGTCCTCCATTTCTGTTTGATGACTCCTTTATTTTTTTGCTTTTATTAACCGATACAGTTAAAGAGTCATTCGCCGTGTTTGTGATTATTTGTTTACCTGGATGTGTGTTCGGGGCTGCCTCTGTGTGCGGTTAGTTTAAGCGTACTTAATTGCTCCTGACTAATTAGCAGATGAGTCGAGGCATTTGGGAGATAGACAGAGCGCACACACACACACACACACACACATAGGGAGACGTCAGTACACACATTTATAGCACCTTCTCGTCTGTGTCCTAAGTGTTCGTCTCTTGTTCCTTCCCTCTCTTGGCTCGGCGTCCCCAGACGGTTGAAGCCCAGCGGTACGCAGCAGGAGGTGTTAATGATGTGAGGGCTCTGTGTTCTCTGCTGGGAGCGATCTGTTGTGTGTTAGCGGCTGCTGTCTGTCACCATACGAAGAGAAAAACATCTTCATATAGTTCATGCGACTGTGTGGAGCTCTGAAACTGATGTCTCACTGCGATGTAGGTGTGTAAGTTGTGTGTGTGTGTGTGTGTGTGTGCGAGTGTCTGGTTTTCCACTTTTCAGTTGCTCTGCATATTAAAAATCATGAATCTCCCACCCGCCGTCCCTGCCAAACAACACTCAGACAACTTTATTGGTGTGTGTGTGTGTGTGTGTGTGTGTGTGTTTGTGTGAGGTCTTTGCGTCACTGTTCCCTTTTTATAATTAAGATTTGTTGGTCATACGTATGCCTTATGCGTTCATGCTGCGTTTGTGTGTGTTTGTGTCTGTTGTGTGGGTGTCTGTGAGGTCATGTTGGGCAGAGGGAAGACTTTGACATGACTTGTTTTCACTGTTGGAGAAAAGGCAGATATTTTATTTCACTGTTGGGGGGGACAGTAAACAGAACTTTAGTGCTGTATCGTAGGCAACTGGACTTTAAGTGTTCCTGAAGACGTTCCACCTCTCATCCAAGAGGCTTCTTTAGTTATTAATAAGTGAACGGGAGTTGCAGGTTTAAACTCTGTGCTTTCAAACAAGGCATACGATATAACACGACCTGCAGGACTGAGATCCTTCTCCAACAAAAGCCAGAGCATTTTCTCAGGAGTGATTTCCAAAAGTACTGTTGTACTAAATAAACACAGCAGAGATTAGTACTGATTAACTATATTGTATGATTAAAAGGTCCTTATTTTGCACATTAGAAGTTTCTTTTTCAATATAAACACTAAATCTATTTTATTTGATATATTTTACATATTCTTACTGTGGATTTCTATTTTCTATTTTGGATTTTTGACTTTTGCAGGACTTGCATGTAAACAAATGAACCTACTTGGTGATATACCTAATTTTGATGTGTTGTTGTTATTATGTTTCTGGCCACAGGGTTGTAGCTCAGCTCTGTTTTGGTCTCCACCAGCATTTATCAGATGGGTAATGTTAAACTATCGTACCAGAGGCTTAAAATTATCATATTTTGTGGAGACTGATTGTCTGTGAGTCATAACCTCGGAACAAATATGCATAATTGTGTAATTTTACTTACTGATGCATTCAAAGTAGCTTGACTTGAACCCGGTAGACCTTGAGAAAGTTCAGGAGAGGAGAACGACAGCCCTGCTGGTGAATCTCGTTCATGATTATAGCCTACACCAATCATGATAGGCTAGAAGGAGTTGATGTGAGGCCATGAATCAATATTTTGCTGATCATGACAGGAAGTGAATGAAAAGAAGATGGCATCAATTTAAACCACCTACCAATGGAGGTGTCACAAAATGGTTCAATTATCATCATGGTGTTTTTGGCATTATTGTTCATCGATTGTACATTATCGTACAAATATGATCATTATGGTACATTTAGCAATGATGGTCTCCAAAACACACATTCAGTGGGTCTATCAGAGCTTTATTGTTGAAAGAGTTGCCTGCGAGGAGTGAGACTGAAGCAAAACAGTAAAGTTCTGGGTTGTAAAACCAAAACAGTGAGCTGGTAGAGATGCTTTGAAACCCTGCAGAGCTGCCTTTAGAAACAGTTTCTCCACTTGCAGTGTGAGTCACCTGCACAAGTCGAGACAGAGTCAACTAACACTTGGGCTCAATGTGTCCATCATCAGGACCATCAGTCTCTAATGTTTGGTACTGCGTTTCGCTGACTCGCTATTTTCTCTGGATAAATACTGAGAGCTGGCTCACGCAAATAGAGTAGATGTTAGAGTAAACATTTGAATAGTCTTAATTATTGCCTTCAGAAGACAGTTTTCCATTAACCAAAATATGAGGCTCCGCCAAATGAAACACATACTTTGGCACTGTGGCCTGAAGACAGAAAACCAAGAAAGTGATTCATCATTCAGAGGAACACTGGCACCGCTGTTTCACCGAAACGCAGATCTGCATTCATTTCTTTTTTTGGCTTCCACCTCCCCCTTTTTTTCTGGTTCTGCTGTTTTGCTTTATTCCCCCCCAAGTATTTTTTTGTTTTAGCAGCCTGCTGATGGTTAATCTCTGTAAGCTAAAACAACACACAGACACAGAGGACGCACAGCCGTGATGAGGATGGATGATGCCGGAGTGAGTGAATTAAAGTGAATCACAGAGTGTTAGGCTTCCCCTGCACAGGAGGAAAATTTCAAGACACACACATACACGCACACACACACGCGCACACACACACGCACACACACACACACACACACACACACACACACACTCACACACCAAACCCTTAAGGTCTGACACCCTTTCAGATATCCGCATTAGACGCTACAATCCAATTCCTGGCTATCGTTTTACAAATCGAATCATGACACACCACTCATATTCAATATCACCAAACCTCCAGCCTTTTAGTTTGGCCTCTCAAACCACCGTGTAAAAGCTTCATCACGGGCCATGCTGATGAAATTACCCTCTATTATCCCCCCTCTCTCTTTCTCTTTCTCTCTCCAACTCTCACTCTCTCCTTTCTGTCTTACTTGAAGGAGTGTGCAGATTTAATTTACAGCAGGACTCATGAGCCACTTAGCGCAATCTCTCTCCATGTGCAAGGATTGATTGATTAGGCCTTATCTTGTTATCTGGGTCTGTGGTCGTTTGATAGGCCTGTTTGTTCTCTCACTAGTCTCTCAGTCTTTCTATCTGTATCCCTTTCCTTTATGTAATTTCATGCCTCTGTCTTCTGTGTAGTGTGTGTGTGTGTGTGTGTGTGTGTGTGTGTGTGATGGCCTGCAGCTTCTCCGTCTACTTTTCCTCCAATGTGGGAATCAGACACTGATAAGGACGGATTGTCTTGCAAGATCAGAATTAGGAAATTGCATGCTTTACCCGTTGCAGACTCACACCCCCCTCCCCTCTCTGTCTGTGGACTGCGAGATGAGATTGTTTCTCAGAATTTGCTCAAACTGCTCGGCAGTAATGGCCAACTAAGTGAATCCTCCGCTGATGCTTGTTGTTTGGTCAGTGTAGTTTCATTCATAAATAGTATTAAAGCTTTTAGAAGTGAGGGTTTTTTTTTTTTAATTTGAATTAAACAATATGGTATATAGGGAATACAATGAGTCCACCTTAAGAAAAGTAATCCATTATTTATTACTTCTTATTGGAATAACTTTATTTTTCTTGCCTCAACTCACAAGAGGACATAGGCATGTAAGGATTGAAAACATTAAAGATCGCTGTAATCGTTCCTCCTCTCCATACAGCAGTGGGGGCTGGTCCATTTAGTGCGCTATGGTTCTGCTCGATCTCTTCTGACATAAAGAAATAACACATGAGCTGAGTTTCCACTGCATTACTTCGATAAGTCGTAGAAACTGTCCCTAATCATCTGATCTACATTGCATTTCTTTTGCAGTACTCAAAGCCTGACTTTGGGGTAACCACTTTCACATTCCCAGTTGTTGGGAAACAATAGGACAGACTAGTCTGAACTCTTGATAAGCTGCTGCTGTTATTAACCCACAAACAGTGAACTGTACTTGATATTACGGCCTGTCAGACTGACTGAAAGGCCAACACTTTACATTGCATTCCCTTATCTCAGATATAATTGATTTAAAAAGAAAACAATTGACACGAGGAGGCTAAGTCTAAAAGCTAGCTCTAGACTACTTAATGTGCAAGAACAAACAAAATAGATGTTACATGTTTTTTCTAAATTTGAAGATACTAAATGAACTTTTAACGGCTATGAAACAACCTCAATTCAATACTGATGCCTCTGAATGACCTCTGTATGACTCATATAAGCAAATAAGATCATCAGTGAGAAGATAGGCTATTTTTAGAGTCATTATTAATGCATGTTACCAGGTAGGATTTGTACTCATCAGGGTTGGGTAAGTCATAAGATTAAAACTATGATTGTGGTGGAGTGCTGAGGATGAATTGAGGAGTCTCAGCCTGAGGGAAGAAGCTGCTCTGTAGTTTGGTGGCATCAAAGTTGTCTTTGTTCCACCATTGAATCTTTTGTCCACGGGGTCGCATTTCTTTGTAGTAGCTTTAAGTAATTTTTGCTCATCTGCTTCAGTGGCTGCACACATTTGAAAACAGTGTTGAGCACTACAGTAATGAAGCAGTTAAGACATTTTGTGTCTGCACCAAACATCACCATTCCAGTATAATGACTGAAACCGACCATAAAAGTATATTACAATGAATGAAGTGGTTGTTTTTTTATGGGTCAAAACACACATGAACATTATTGTTTAGCGGTAAAGATTTTAATGTTATGCATCCTTGGAACAAAGTAATCATAACTTATAAGTGCTCGTGCTCACTCAACCTTTTATTTCTACACCTCCACAACAAAAAGTAATTAATTTTAAATAGACTGGCTGTGCAGTGTGTTCGCAACAGGAGACAAACTTTTCCTGTTCTGACCCGACAGTGCAAACTTTTAAACCTCCCCTGTCCTCGCCCTGCTGTCGCTCCTCAAACCTTCATGCCCTCCTAAAATCTAAACTCACCCCTCCCGCGGTGCTTAAACTAGACCCTTCCTCACCCCTCCGTCCCTGTCTCCTCCCCCCTCCGTCAGCCCTGACCACCTGCACTGCTCCTCCTCATCCAAGCTGCCTTCCTGAGCTCAACACACCTCCAGGTCTCTTTTCCAGTCTCCTGCACTTTTCCCACCGTCTGCCCCGACCTGACTCGTAAACACACTCACGCACACACAGACACACACACAGACACACACACACACACACACAGACACACACAAACACACGCACACACACAGTTGGAGCGGCAGGTTCCCTCTAATGACGTCCTCGGAGTATAATTAGTCTGGCCAATTAACAGCAGTAACGATGCTTGCATTCATTATGTCAAATTACACTGTGCTGACAAAGTGTCAACTCAGCTACGCTCACCTGCTGAGGGTATCTGCGTGTGTGTTTATGTGTGTGTGTGCTTTTTAGTTTATTAAATCCTACTTCATCAT
Source organism: Acanthopagrus latus (assembly GCF_904848185.1). Lineage (NCBI taxonomy): Eukaryota > Metazoa > Chordata > Actinopteri > Spariformes > Sparidae > Acanthopagrus > Acanthopagrus latus. Next base: position 5,546,113 of record NC_051039.1, on the reverse strand, counting down.
TCCAGAGATGAAGAATGTCCTGCCCGTTTCTTCATTGTACATCCTCACACACATACACACACACACACACATACACACACGCATTCAATTAGCACACTTGCAGTAGATCTGTTATTCTGGTGCCTGTTGTCGTGGCGATGCTCTTGTGGCCAGGAAGGCCTGTGAAAGCAGTTGGATCAGTACATTGCATTATTAAATCATGGATATTGATTCTCTCTCTCTCTCTCTCTCTCTCTCTTTCTCTCTCTCTCTCTGTGGGTGTGTCTGTGTGTGTGTGTGTGTGTGTGTGTGTGCGCGCGATGTTATTAAATGCTATATATTACTATGAGTCAGATGGGGTGGTGGTAGCTGTGATCTGTGTGGCCTGAGATGTGATTTTTACACACACACACACACACACACACACACACACACATTTGCATAACTCTGATGAATGTGAGAGAGGGGTGGGGGCGGGGCCAGGAGCGGCTGGAGGTGGATTCATCTTAATTAGCATCTCGTTCCTCTGGAGGTAAATTACTCTGCTGGGAACACACACACACACACACACACACACACAGACACACCCACCAAGGCAGAGGTATTAGGAGGTATTAGGTTAGGACTGTTTACTCAGGTAAAAGTAGCAGTTCAGTAGTACAAGAAATACTATTACTTGAACAAGTACTCTATTCAAAATTATATTGAAGCAGAGGTTTTATTAATATAGTTTAAATATTAAAGTATGCACAATGTCATCGTATGGGTATATTTTGGTTAGGTTTAGTTTCATTGGTGATACTCAACCCTCATGAAGGATTTGCTGCGCTTTATACCAAATCCCGACTTCCACCTTTGCTGTAATTATTACTATGACCACTAGAGGTCGCCATCTAAAAGTAAACGCAAGTATTGGTCGTAAAAAGCTCGACCTATACGATCTGATTTCTGATGAGGACAGTCATGGATACAACCCCAAACTTCCAAGAATCTTGCAAGTACATCATATTCATCATTATACTTTGGTGGTCTAACAACGCATTAGATTTTATTTGATACATAAAATGTTGTAGCTACATTCTGATAGAGCTCATGTGTTTGCCTGGCTTTCAGTTTAGTTAGGGCACCTTATCATGGTTTCATACATATTTGATTGACCGACCAGTGCAAGGACCTATTGAATCTGCTAGGATTATTCCTCTTTTTCGCAACATTGATTGCAGTTTTGGAGGCCCGAACATACCCCAAATTCACCAAACTTGGAATATTCGCATCAATAGTAAGTCAGCCATTTTGATTTTGGCCACCATTTTGAAACATTTCAATGCTGCATACTTTAATGAACTCCTACAAATTTAACACCAGCGACTTCACATTCAGTCAGTCTCATCCTCACACCTTGAAGATGAAAAAGCCATCGCCTACATCAAACATAGGGGGGCGTGGTGATGCGCTCCACTTTATTTTTGTAATGATGTTTAATCTACTTTTGTTTTTCCTTTGTTTACTTAGCAGTTCATATTTAATGCTGTTATATACTTGGCGGCTTATCTGCGTGAAAGGTCGTATATAAACAAAGTTGAGTTGAATAACGTCTGTGCAAAACTCTATGTCTTCTTTATGTTTTTCAATAGCTTTTGGGCCACAGTGGTACAGAGACATGAGTTATATCAGTTGTGGCTACAGAAATTTGTTAGTAGGATAAATTCATAGTTTTGGTTTCTTCAGAGAAACTTTTTGATACAGACAAAAGTTGTTACGTCGTATTTGAGTAAATCTACTTTGTTACTCTCCACCGCTGATTAAGTATATGTTCATATTTATACACATGGGCTCATACATATGCCTGCACACGCACTTAAACACAGCCTTGATCCAAGCAAAGGACAGGGACCTGAGCAGTCCTCTGATAGGTAATTAGCTCGTGAAGTGACATAGACGTGCTTGCAGAGCCTCCGAAAAATACACAAATACAAGTACACATCCACACACACAAGAGGCAGAGCTGGCTTGCTCTCTTGATAGGCAATTAACTTACTTCAGACACCTCATCAGCAAGTGAACAAAAATCCCCCTCTAATCGGACACACAAACACGCACACACACGTCCTCGCAGCTTTGCATATGCAGTGTTCATTGAAGCATTGATATGCAGCGTGAGCGGGAGAATCTGTTCCCATTGCTAGCGCCTTAGCATTGCTAAATTTCAAATGCACATACACAAACACGTTCAGCCACGCTCACACATACACACAGACAGACACACTCACGTACACTCATCGCAGGGATCAGGGGGCAGATGATTCGTCAGGAGTCCCGCTGAGTTAAGTAATCACACTCGGGTGTTTAATCACTAACGAGAACCTGATGATGCTCTTTAATTAACACAACACTAATTGAAGAGGGCTGGCGAATCACAGCTCTCGGTCCTGTCTGTTATTTGAATAATTAGAGAGCAAAGGATTGTGGGCGAGGAGCCTCCAGCTGTAGGTGGGTCAGAAGCACTTTGTGTAGCCTGGAAATGTATTAGAGGAGATTCATATGGAGTGTTGTGGGCAGAACAAAGGCAGGAACTTTAGAAGAAGAACATAATACAAGAAGTATTTCCTTTATGTTTAATTAAGATAATTAACATTAATACAAAGACAGAAAATGTACCTCAAAATTCATAATATTTCGGACAATTCCACATGCGTGCATGCAAAAATACATTTTAGAGTAAATATTTTTGTTTCTATTGATATAAATGGCTTCCTCTTGGTAAACACAGTATCTTTGTGTATTCTTGTTTACAATGTTGTAACTGAAGAACATTGTAAAGACGCTGTTTTGATTATAAAATGTCGACAGACTACTTTGCATGCCAATTACCCAGTTTAATTTAAAATCTGTATCCTATTGAAGAAGTGAAGGGGAGCACTGAGAAGAGATTCAGTGCAGAAAAACCACACAAAGTTCAAGGTGACTACAGCAGGAATAGGTTATGTAAACATATGTATCTGTCCATCATGTCCTTTAGGCCCATGCTAGAGAATTATTCCTCTTCTTCACTGATAATCACTACTGTAAGCCAAAAGCCATCAACACCAAGGCGTGGAAGTTTAGCAGTAGTTTCTGATGGTATATTTTATGGCATTTTACGGTTGGACAAATTGGTTTTCTGACTATTTGGGTTTCAGAATACTGGGGCATCGGAACAATCTGTAATCCAACTCTTTGTTGTAATTTAACTTTTATAGTTTACGTCTAGCACTATTTATTTTAACCGATAGAAAAAAATGGCTGGCCTCCAAACTTCTGTACAGTATACTTAAATTCAACTTGTTTCTCAAGTGCATCAACCTGCTCGGAGCCAAGTTCCATGTTGAGAGCTTCGTCAGTCCTTTGTCCAACACAGATACTCATGTTTCATAGACTGAACATAACAGCGTAACAGCCATGATTCATAATTTACCATGAACGTATGAACATTTGCAGAACCGTCTTTGTGAGAAGCTGATAGGATTTTTACATCCATTAGCCGGTTGTAAACAAATGTTCGGAAATGTACGAATCCTCCTCATACCACTGCAAAAAGGCTGAAGGCACCATACGAAGAGTTAACAGGATTTTGATTCGACTGGCTTGATTAGAGTTGTGCCTCTTTTAAAGTGGGCCGAGAAGTTTGGTGAAGTTTTAATATGTCAGGGACGGGAGGATGGGACTGAACATGGCAACACGGAGGAGGGATTAGTGTTTTGTTAATGAGGATTACCGTACAAACCGGTGAAAAGCAACTAAGCTGAGCACCACCGTCATCAAACCGATTTAGTTCCTGGCTCCTATTTAGAAGGATTACCAGACAATGTTATTGTAATTACAATTGTTCTACCAATGAGACTGTTGAAGCTATTCTTGTCCATTGTTTTTTTTATATTTAGCGGGCTAGTGTTTGCATATTTGCTCTGCTAGTCACGGTATCAGGTTTTACATGACCAGAAGACCTTGTTGGGTTAAAGAAGCTACGCTAAGATTGTTAATGGGAAAAAAGTTAGTGAACAGAAATACCCACACTATCAAGGCAGAGTAATACAGCTGCAGATTCTTCCTTCACTTCAGCAGGAGGAAGATTAACCTGAGACATGTTGTCTTCTTTCTCCCTCCTCCGTTTATTTCCCCTCTGAAAGCTGCTGCTGTCTGTTTATAGGCTCCACATGGGAAAAGGACAAAGGTTTAAACAGAGGGGGGATTTCAAAAGATAATTAAGGAGGAACGAACAGGCAAACTATTGAAGGAGGCATGGAGGAGGGATTGGGAGCAGAGAGGATAACAGAGGAGCGGAAGCTACCTTTGTTGTGTCTCAAACAAGTGGATCAACTCAACTGCCTCTCAGATGCCATGAATATGTATTATATCAGGTTATTCATCCGCCGCCATTGTTCCACCTCAAATTATGTCCCACCAGAGGAACACTGGGGGAAGACAAAAGACAAATTTGGGCAAATAAAAATGTAACAGAAACAAAAAAAAAGAGAAAACGACAGAGCTGTTCTTTTTATGTCCACACAGGTTCTTTTGTGGCGTTAAGGGAATCTTCAGAGATGACTCACTTTTTATCCAACTGAATAATGGCGCCTTTTGAAGAAACAGCTCTAATTAACATCTATTTGAATAATCAGATTACTCGACATTCTTAAAAATGTGCTGGAATGTATAGCGTGAGTATATTCTTTTGTCATCGTGCTAATACACCGAAGGTAATATGAGAAATACTAAACGTTAAACCTTTTTTTTTTACAGAGAGATGTAGCAAGCTAATTAAGGGGTTTATTGCTGGATGGGTTTCCTAAGAGGATGTGGCTGATACACGTTTAAAATCTTCCCATATGCTTTTCTATTTTATTGATGTATATTTTCATTGTTCTTTGACTAACTCAAATGTCGGTCAATCGGTTAATCCAAACCAAACCATCTGGATCTGGTGGATTTAAATTCACTTTATTTGAGATTGGTCTTGATTAACTTAACAGGGACCGTTGGGCCTTGGCGAAGGTATGCGCTCTACTGTATTTGCACTGATGTGTTATAGATGTTCTAATATCATTAAAAGTCACACACCAGCTTTGTGTATAATTTAAAAAGTGAATTTGGGGAGAATTTAAGTTTTCCCTTTATCTGGCTTTAACTTTTCTTTAGGATTCAGGTGCGTATATTTTTATAACAACTAGTAAAGATGTAGAAAGGTCTACATATTTTAGTGAAACAAGCTTTTCTGTGTTATATCAATATGGAGCAAGACATCAATTAAGTTTAAAAGAAAGGAAAAAAAAAGAAACCCTCATTCAATATTTTCAAAGCCTTGAGAGTAAACTGGATTAATTCACAAGACAGTTGGCTTTAATTAAATGAAACACGAAGACAAGCTTAACAGACTGAGAGGCTTTCATACTTGGAATATGGTAAAATCACCACTTAATCCATGAAACAGTTTAAAGTGCTTTCACTCCAGCATAAACATGCTTAGAATGATGACTTGCACATAATTCTAAATAATGATTCTGTGCTGATTATCTATATTATATAGACACACAAGTGGACAAAGAATAAAAGGAGTGTCTTTCTTGCATTCCCAAGTCAAACAATGAGACACGCACACACATTCACACACTGCTTTGGCACAAACACAATAATATAGGTAGCACTCACCTGGAGGGAACAGAGGAACAAGGGGCTAATTAGTGATGATGAGAAGTTAATTTAGTCAGACACCTCAGGTAATAGTCTCCCCCCTTCTGTCTTCATCTGCCTCTTTCTCACCTTGCCTCTCCCTCATTCATTCCCCACTCTGCATATTGCTTTTTACTCTGCAGCCCAACAATTTTCATGTTAAGACAAGGTGTCAAATGTTCTGTTTTATATATTTTTTTTTTCAACCCTTCAGTATGTCTCCATGCCTCTGTGTCTCTATCCATCCGACACACACACACACACAACAACACATACCCGTGTGTATTCTTAAGAGATTGCAGTGGCTGCAAAGCAGGTGAGATTGTCAAGTCGTCTAAGTGGGAAATTACATTATCTTCTGCTTTGACATTGCTGAATTGTATTAGCGTGTGTGTGTGTGTGTGTGTGTGTGTGTGTGTGTGTGTGTGTGAGAGACAGAAAGAGCGAGCAGGCGAGATGGTTCTTGAGCTAAATGTTTGCTAGCAGGTGAGCCTGTTGTTGACAGATGGTGTTTGTGAGAGAAGCTTGCTCCCTGCAGAGTCTCACCCCAGGAAAACGCTCATGCTAACGCAGACAGGCCCACTGTACACACACATATACACACGCACTGTACTGGTACATACATGGAGCTGTAACACGCCGGCACGAGGTCTCTGAGTGTATTATAACCTGCTCAAATTGTGTCGTTCACAGCCAGTTCACAGCATAACCAGGTGAGACATAAAAAGGGAAGAAGAGATACAGATAGTGAAGAGCGGAAATGATAAGCCCAGTAGGCAGAATAAATGTTGGCAATGTTTCTGCAAACATCACAATTCTTTATGTTGCAACATGCAGGTTCACCGTTCAGTTTTAATGTTGCTGCTGCTGACATGCTCTGATTATGGTCTGGTTAGGTTCAGGCACCTGGACAGGGTCAGGAAAAGATCACGTCTCAGCTGGAAAATGCCCCAATATATCGTCAAAATGTATGGCTTTGTCACAACAAACACAACTCGAAAATGTTCACGATGTCTCACCAAAAATATCTACCTTGGTTGCCACAAACATGGCTGGAAATATACCAATGCATCGTCAAAAATATCAAGTGGTTTCAGGATGACAGATGCTGTAACCCACCGAACAGCGGCCTCTTTGCTTGGCAGCCGTGTCACCTTGCTGTGAGGCATGCTCTCCATCTCCTGACGTGAAAGTCAGCTCATATCCATGTAATGTGAACCTGATATGACATGTGTAGAAATGCAGATATGATTTGTGTGATATGCACACATTTTAAACGTATCTGTGGTTTGCAAAAACAACTTTTTTCTCTGACGTCTGGGCTGAAAGGATCGGCGAGTGGGTTGATTCTCTACCATCATCTAATTTCTGTTTATAGAATAAAGAAATTACCCTCAGTGCCACGTGTGCACCTTATTCTGACAAGGTATACTTAATTAGGGCTTTAGAAGTTTTGGACAACAACATTATCAGTGGCTAAACTGTAATTTATTGATGCTCAGCAATAATCCACTGGAAACATCTGACACAGGCTGCTTTTAACTACACCTTCACATGTGCATTGTGACACCATCCATATATAAGATGTAATTAAGCCAATGAACGATGGCAGAAGTATATCAGGATGCAAAGTGAGGTAATCCTCTGTGAAGGGAAAGAAATCTATGACAGTAACACTTTTTCTACCATGATCTCAACATTAAATGGCAACACACACCAGTAGTGTATGATCGGCATCCCTAATCCGGAACCAATGTTTTTCTATGAGTATGAAAGATATTCTCCCATCAGCAAGATGTGATTCAGCTCGGTTCTGCCAGCAGCAAACACACTTTTTAATCCATAACGTGCACGCAAAGTGTACAGGCAAATATGTGAACAATGCTGCTCATGTGGCAGTTTACTGATGCGTGTTTGTCATGGGGCTGACTGGGACAACTTTTTATAAAATCTAATTAAGAAGGATCAGTTCTTCTTCAGCATAACTGACTGTCTTTAGATGTTTAATTCACCATTTAAACCTCTTCAGTTTTTAAAACTTTGACCACTTACCTTCTGTAAAACCAGGAGTTCTACAAACTACAAATACCTTGAGATGTTTAATATTTATTGTTTGGACATTTCTACACTGTGTCATATCACGTTCAGAGGGACGTAGCCTGTGTGAGCTGACTTTGATGTCAGGAGATAGAGGGGATGGTGGCCAGGTGAGACGGCTGCCAAGCGAGAGGCCACTGTTAAAGATGGAGTTTCAGCATTTGTAAACATGAAAACACTGGATATTTCTGATGCAACATCTGGACATTCTCCAGCTGTGTTTGCAACAACAAAACTGGATATTTTAGATGCGATGTTGTAACATTTTCCTGCTGTGTTTGTTGCAACAAAACAGGATATTTTTGATTGGATGTCAGGATATTTTCCAGCCATGTTTAGCGTGACACAACCAAGTAGGCCAAAACATGATCAATCTTTTCCTAACCCTGACAAAGTGTTGGTTTGCCTAAACCTAACCAGATAATACCCACACTGTTTTCCAACATAAAGAAATGTAAAGATCCAATATATCTGTGATTTACAACAACTTCCATTGCCAAATGGTACGCTGGCAACTGGACTGAGAAAACTGCTCGTCACAACTTATAAACCTCTTGTTCTGTGTCCATTCAAAGAGTTGAGGCAAAGTAAAGTAATAAAGAAACAAGCAGAATGGAAGAGAAAGTTACAATGACATCAAATACCTTAAATCCACCAGCTCGTGACACCATTTCACTCCTCGGCTGGCTGACCTCGCACAGACAGCAGCCATTTTGTGCCTCTGAGATCAGATTAGTAGTCTGGTGGCACTGCTTCCTATCAGCAGGTCTGCTGGAGCGTGGCAACTGTGGAGGAGTCACTATTAGAGCTAATGGCAGACTAAACAGCCTTTAAGTCAGGCCTGTTGGGTGTAATGAGACTTTAAGTGTGATGATGACAGGAGGAGCAAGAGGAAGGAAGAACACACTGACAACTTGCCGTTAAACAACCACTTAATGCTGCTCCGGAGCTATATGTAGGTGATGGATGAGCAGACCAAAACAAACACGAGGAGAGGTAACTGAACTGTAAGGAAATATGATAAACTTGTGTGTCAGAAGGGTCAAATCACAGAGTCGACAGAGAGGCTGGCAGTCAAAGTGTTAGAAAGAGAAGAGAGATACAGCGAGGGGAGGGGGAGCGAGTGAGAGCTCCTGTAATTAGTCAGTTAATTACATCTGGATGATGATCTGCTCGGGGGGATGGATGTTGTTTGAGCTGTGTGTGTATGTGTGTCTGAGTGTGAGTGTGTGTGTGTGTGGTTGTGTGTGTGTGTGTGTCTATCCTTGGCGGCTGTGTACACTCCAGAAAGCGTTTACTGAAATGGGAGCTAATTCTCGCTGTCTGAGGCCATTACGGTATTAATTTAATTTGGGTTAGCTGTCGCTAGCTCATTAACACATCTAATTAATTCATTGACATCAGAATTAAGTTGTTTCACTGAAACTGACACCTCTCTCTCTTCTAAGAGAGAGTGGGAGGAGAGGCAGTGACAGATTGAATGAGAAGCAGAGATAGGCGAGGAGACGAGAGGGGAGAGAGATGATGTATTTAATCATATGTACAAGAAAAATACTATTAATACATGTTGTTCGCTGCGGTGAGTAGAGTCAGTCTGTTCTGTAGGTAATGAGGAAGAGGAGGAAAGTGAACACAGAGATGCAGATAATTGTTGTTGAAGAGACAAGAAGCAAAACAGAAAGTGGACGCTTTGGTGTTTTATTGCAGCCCTTTGAGAGGTGAGGCCACTAGTGAACAAGGTGCGCAACTCCATTACCTGAGTCAGAGTAAAGTTACTCCTGGTCAGATAATTACTCCAACACAAGGGGAAGTTGTTAAGTTACATGTTCACTTGAGCTGTACATAAGAACTCAAAAGTATAGTTTCTTTCCAATGTCAACAAATTAATGCGAATCCACTGCTGTCCTGTGATGTGTTTATTTGACTTAAAAACATATATTTCTGAAAGGACTGTAGTTTGTAACCATAACTCCTTATTCTCACTTCTTAAATAACAGTTTGTCGGCGGTGGATTCACACAGGACCTGGTTCCAACGCGACAGCTTGGTGAGCAAATTCATATTAAGTCATTTATCTGATCAGCCAGAGCACAAAAGCTACAACTGCAAGTATAGACAGCTTTGTTAAAATGTTTATCTAGAATTAAACAAATGTTATACAGCCATACCTTGACATGCGTTCTCGGGGTGAATGGAAAACCTTTGTAGGCAGAACAGGGCAAATATTTAAAACTAAAGTGATAGAAAACATGGACTTCAGCATGGTTAGCTTCACCTGCTACACATACTGCCAATACACGAAAAACAAATGTAATTCTGGAAAAAAAAAACTACAAAAGCGTCATCTGTTGCAAATGCAGGTATGAAATAAATACAGTATGCACACCCACCTGTTCCCACAGTTCAAATCTCCCCAGGTAAGAACACCTGAGAATATTGGCCAGTTAATTAAAATTTGGGGAGAGGATTATTTCGGTGCATGTTGGCGTGGGTGTGTAGTTAGAGGTGGGACACCTTTGGAAGTGGCACGCAGTGTGAGGCTGGCTAGAGGTAGGGATTATTTGGATGTAACACGCAGTGGGTTTCATGTTAGAGGGGGGCGTCGTCACAGTCTGTCTCTGTGGTAAATTTGATTAAGGCTGGCGGGAGGAGGTGGTCCAACCGTGAACAGGTGCCCCTCACAGTTGAGTCGGGTTCAACCCTTGGTCTCGCTCTCCCTTCTCTCTGACATTGTACTTCCTGCTCTTTGTTCTCCCTCCGTCTCTCCACGTAATCCCTCTCTATTTTCACCGCTGTCTCTCCTCTCCACCGCTCCCCCTCAGCTTCATCTGTCTCTGTTTGTCTTGTAATCAGTCGCAGGAATGGCGGCCTCGTAGCACGCCGGACCAGCACATTGAAACTCTTCTCCCTTCTCGGCTCATCTTGTCTTCGGCTCGGCTCGGTGACTTTCACTGACCTTCACAAACCTCACAAGCCTTCCTTCCCCCTCCTGTTTGCTCTATTCCTGCTTCCTACGTCTTCACTGCCCCCCCCTCTGTAGTTCCCACCTGTCTGGATCAATCAAGCCAAACTCAGACCACCATTTGTTAAACTCACTGACTGATATTATTTGTATTTGGTGTAAGATGTGAAATCTGCTGCATGTTGTCAAATCACCGATCAGTGTGGGAGTTCATTTTACATTTCATATCAGCTCTAACGACACAATACTCACTAAGATCTGAAAACATGTGAAAATAGCTACAACAGAGTCAGACAAAGGAAGACACAAGAGCTAGATGGTTCAGGTTGTGAACAAGCCAACAGTGTAGGCAGATGATCAATACCACTTTATTTGCAGTTAAACTGAAGGTGATTAGCTCAGTTCCTGACCCCTGAATAACCTCCCAGAACTCTGATTTGTTTTCAGTCTCTCCCCGATTAGTCACTCACTATATACTGTACATATCAGCCCTCTGCCCCCCTCCACCTACACTACACCACATAGTTTTGTGTTTCTTTATGTAGCTCCTTTGCTAGGTTGTAGCAACTCTAGCTAGTCGGTTGACGTATCTTTGCAGGTAATCGGGCTGTTAAAAAAAGGGAGACTTTCTGGGCTGTGGTTTACCCTCAACGCTCAACACCTGTCTAAAATTTGCATCCCTGAAAATATCTCCAAGTGGAAGCATTGTGAGAAATGGAGTTTTTCCACCGGTGCCGAGTCAAAACAGGCCATTTGCAAATTGACACTTGTCACAGAAGAAGACATTCTTAAAAGTTCAGCTCGCAGTACTTTAGTACCTTCTATCTGAATCTCTTTAGTCTCTTGTACTTTTAAACACCTGATGTGTTTTTACTGTTTCATCAGGTTACATCATCATTAGTAACTGATGGTGAAAACACAATGTTTCTTGTAATACTGCTTCATAATAAAAGCTTTTAAATGACTTAATAATGGGGAGCTTTGGGAGTTATCAGAAATTAAAGTGTAACTAAATTAGGGGCCACTTTGTTTGTGGTAATTCTCTTAGATAGCACAAGATTGGAACAAGAGAGTCATTGATTTAAGACACACCTTCAGGTAGCTGAGTTGTGGTGAAAAAGTAAATCCCTGCCGAGCCGAGTCGAACTGAGTGGAGCCCGGTCGGCAAAAGTGTGCCTGTGTTGAGAAGTCGTCATTGCAAGGCAGTCCTTCAAAAAGAAGAAGAGGAGGGATAAAATGATGCAGGGCTAAAGATGATCAGGAAGAAGTGATGTGAAATTTTAGAAGCGTATTTCTTCTTTGGACCTGTTTCATCCATTTTCAGCAGCAAATTGAGCGAGCATAGTGACGAGACGCAAATTAGAAGCATCATTAACGTGCGTGAGCTTGTTCCTCTGACTACACACATCTCAGACAGAAACTGAGAAACACTCAACTGATTTGTATCACTATGAAATTGAGAGATTACCAATTGGGAACACAACAGGAGGTAAGGGTGAAATATAGGGAGAGTCCCGTGAAAATTAAGAGAGTTGACAGGTATAAAATAATGACTGGATAATAATCTGCTACTCCCGAACCTGGCCTTTATTATAAGAGATGATTGACTGAACACTTAACCGGAGCAGCGAGAGCTTAAACTCAAAAACAAACAAGCCACCTTGACTCCTCTGTAGCACTGTGGGACGGTCTGTAACACTGGAACAAACACAAACAAGTTCTCAATAACACTGTGCTATAAAACACCTGACCCAGAACCGATCCACTTAACCTCTTTCAACATTTAAGTAATGAAAAATAGGATTAGCAAGTGGAATTTCATTACTGGATTACAAAATGTTATCCCTAACACTGCTGATTGCTGTTTTAAGTAAAAACAAATGGCGGCTCAGTCTGATTATCAGGTGGATTCACCGAAAATGTTGGCAAGAATCCAGCTGTTGTGCAGGAAAACTGCACACACAGCTGGAAGGAGAGCGGTAAATTAAAACCAGGAAGCTGGGATCGATGTTTACAGCTGATGGTGCCAGTATTAATTTCACTTGATTATACTTTCTTTTCTTTTCCAAACTTAGTTTTTGTTTAAAAAAATCTGTCTGATCAAAATGTATCTCCAGCAAATTCCCACAACTCAGTGAATACCTCGGTGAGCGGCGTGTTATTACATCCAACAGAAAAATCGTTAACAAAACTATGAGATGAAGTTGTAATAAACCACGACGTGTCCTTAAAAGTCTCAGCCTGTCTCGTTAACACTGTGTTAGACAGTTATTCCCAGCGGAGGGAGAAAAAGGAGAAAGAGGGAGTGATCGACAGAGAGAGAGAAACCTCACCTCCTTAGTACCGAGGAGCTACATCACCAGCTGCAGCAATTAACCCCTTGTTCCTCTGGGAACCATTAGAAGGTAGAATAGCCTTTAAAATTACATATGGCTGCAATTAGGGCAGAGAGAGTGATGAAATGATTTGGCGGAGATTTTTCTGTATAGATTTTTTAGGAAATGGCCCTTTTTATAGCGCCATAAATTGAAGCTAAAAGAGTAAAGTGCTTCAGCCTCTCCTCTCCTCTCCTCTCCTCTCCTCTCCTCTCCTCTTTTGCTCTTTCCTCATTTTCTTTCCTTTCCTCTTTTGCCATCCTTCCTCCACTTGTCTCCTTGCCTCATTTGCTCCCCTCATTTCTCTAGTTCCTTTGCTCGCACACTTTCCTCTCCTCTATGTTCCACTTTCCTCCTTCCTCCTTTTCCATTACATTATTTTTGCCCACCCTCCTCTCCTCTCCTCTTCCTTCTCCTCTTATCACCTCTTTACCCTCCTCTTCGTCTCCCTCTCTCGTTTTCCTAGTCCCTCCTCTCATCTCCTCATTTGCTCCCAACATATCCTCTCCTCTGTTAGTCTTCCATTCCTCTTCTCCTCTATATCCTTCCTCCTTTAGATTTTTGTCCCCTCTCCTCCTCTCATCTTCTCTTCACCCTAATTTTTTGTCTCCTCTCCTTTTTCATTTTCTCCTCTCGCTCCTCCTCTACCTTACCACTTGTTTCCTATCTCCTTCCTCTCCTTTGCTGTGCCTCCTCCGTTTGTCTCCTTACCTCATATCCTCTCCTCATTTTTCCTAGTCCTCCTCTCGTCTTCTCATTTGCTGACACCATTTCCTCTAATCCCTTTTCTTCTTCTCTCTTTCATCCCTACATTTGTGTCCTCTCCTCTTCCAACCCTGAGTCCTCCTCTCATCTCCTCCTTTTCTGCTCTTTTCCTTTATCTCATTTCCTCCCCTTTATGTTCCTTTCCTCTCCTCGATTTTTTTTTCCTCCTCTCCTCTTTTCCCCTGCAATAACAGAAGGAGATGGCTTAAGCATCTGTGTCATCAGTGCAGATTAATGTTCTAATAATATTCACAGATGTCATTTCAAAACTCTCCATTTGTTTATTTTTGCTCTCCATCTCCCCCCGAAGCTCGCCCGCCGCTCTCCGTCGCTTCCTCGCCTCCTTTTCTTTTCTCCTGTCAATGAATCACAGGACTAATCACAGGCCCGTCGTGGACTTCAAAGCAGCCACTTAAGAAGGCCTGTCTCATTCGAGTGTGACACACACGCCTCTCCAGCACCACTGTTTTTTGAATCATTCTTAATCGGGATAATTACACATGAGAGGAACTAAATGAGCGGAGTGTCGAGTTAAAAAAAAAAAAAGGGTGGGGGGGGGGGGGGGGGGCAGGACAGCGAGAGCTGATACTGAGAAAAAAGGGAAGGGAAGACAGCAAAGTGCTTCCTGACACGTTTATTCATTTGCTTATTATTTTGCTGCTGTAGTTGTTTGTTTACTCATTAAGGATAATCCAATTAAAGCACTTAAGAGCAGCTTAAGACGAAGCATACACACACACACACCCACACACACACACACACACACACACACACACACGTCTCAGAGAGGGTCCAGTCTTGGAGAGAGGACAGGTTGTGGTGGGGTCTGTAGCGCCTGCAGCCTCCACCCCTCCCTGCCACTACAAACAGGGCTTCAGGAGAGCGTGCCAGGGGCTTGGGGCGCTGAGACCATAACATGCCTCCATGGCGGCTCCGCGTTGGCTCCGGAGCTGGTCAGTCGCCTGCCTGCCTGCGTCCCCCCGCAGCGCTTTCCTGTCGTGTGTTGGCTGACTGGTCCCCCAGTGCACATATGCCCACTTACACTGTGTTCCTCTCTAATTAGCTGCTCTTGTCTACACAGGCGCACAGGCTTTGTTAAAACATTGCTATGCCTTTCCCTGGCATGTTCCTCGTCGTGTAAAAATGAATCCTCCTCACATCAGCAGACGATGCGGCGGGTTCATTAATCCTGGCCTCGTGCGTCGCTGGCTGGGCTAATAAAGAGGACGCTCATGGCTCTTTTTACACCAAACAAGCAATAATAATCTGGAGGGCAGGCGGCGAGGGTGGAGAAATGCCTTTTACCTCATTTCTGTTGGTTTTCCACGAGTCGTTTATTTAATCTACGAGATCCCTTGCTGGCTTTAACGCCGCGATACCAATGCCGCTTCTCCTCCAGTCATTTTTCATTACTCTCTAACCAAATCAACTGTTATCTTTTTTCTTTGTTAATTCTTCTTCCTGTGATAGAGGAAGAGAGAGAGGGAGGCAGAGGATGAGAGTGACTCTACTTTAGAGTTTGATCATTAATTATTAGTCTCTGGTTCCTCTGAGGAGAGAAGCTGATGACAGCTAATTAAGGATGAAGTGATGTATATGCTCCCCCTCCCTCTCTCTGTTTCTCTCCCCCACCACCTCCCCGTCCTCCCCCCTCCCTGTCTCTCTCTCTCTCTCCCCCCTCCCTCCCCTGCCCACCTGCCAAATCATATGCTGGAGCTATAGACAGTAAATATCCAGAATAAATGTGTGGACGGAGGCAGCACACGTTGTGTTTACAGCATGCTTCAGTGATTTTTCAGCAGAGTGATTCTCATCCTAAATATGAGGGATCGTTTTTTAGTGAGCTCAAACGACAACAGAGGCTGTGAGTGGACATATTTGGGCAATTTTAAAGGATAAGGCTGGTGTTATTATTATGATTATTACTATTATTTATTTCAGACTCTCAAATACTTTCTATTGTTTTTGTTATTTTTTGATTGAAGACTTTCTATTGTCCCTTTACTGTGAATCTCAACCTTTCATTCCTACTGAAGATGTAAATCTTTAGAAGTCCCAGATTTATAGTTTAAATTATAAAAAGAGTGTAATAATTTCCTAAAACAGCCGGCACTGCAGATTTAATCAAACTTTTATTTTTCTTTTTTGCAAAGAGGAGTAAATAGTGTTGGTTCAGGTCTAGTTTCAGTTGTGAATACACATTTTGGCACTCCACTGTATAGAGAATTTGGATTGACTCTAACAGTAAATAAACAAAATAACACACACATAGTAAAGTATATACTCTTAGTTTATCATTTTTCTTGTTATTTTAGTCCTTTTGTCTGATATGATGACATTTACAAGCCCTATCCTTTAAAGTTCCACCATGGTGGTGCTGTGGAGCTTTATGGAGGATAAGCAGCTCCTCTTTGTTTTTGGATCTCGTTCTGTACAAACATGGACGCTTGACATGATTAACATTCCTGCAGACTCAAGAGAATAATGTGAACTTGCACTTCCACTGACACCTGAATGCATCACAATAATAAATAGACAGAAGAATACTAGCTGATTTAAACCCACCATGATGTGGTCCACCAGTCTGAAGCCTCAAGTCTGGCGTTATGGCCGCCATCATCTTTGGTTTTTATTAATGATTTTTAGAAGAGGGAGCAGAGTTTGAGAGGATCTGCAGAGCCTTTGAGTTGAGAAAGTCCTGGAACTGTCTCCAGCATTTCATACTTCCGTTGTCACGAATCTGATGCAGTGTGTCTTCTAGTTCTCAGTCTCTCTAAATGGAACCACAATGTACAACAGGAACATCAGGCTGGGTTAAAGAATACCTGAAACTAAAGATTGGGGCCATAAACTGATGAGGAAACTGTTTATTGTGGTAATAAATCAAGTAAGAAGTAGGGTAATTTTCTCATAGGCTTACATACAGACAGACTCTTTCTTGAAACCAGTGCCATTAGACAGAATTCAGGCTTCAGACACTTGCACTTGGCTTGGATAACATCAACCAATATATCAACCTAGCAGATGTGTCGGTGTAGCTGTAATATGAAAGAAAAAGCCTCCTGAAGGCTGCAAAAGTAAACAAATAGAAAAGAAAGTGATGAGACAGCTTCTGGATGACAGAAGAAAACAGAGCATAAGTATTAAATCTGTGGTAAAATGTCTTTTATCACATCGTGTTAGCACAAAGTAAGTAAGCATAAACAACTGAGAGGTGAGGTCACTGTTTGGTTTTCGCTTCATCATCCTCCGCTACAGCTGCGTCTGCTGTGTCGATTCACCTCCAGCCAGATCCACAGAGAAGTGACTGGCAGATAGATCATCATGTCACTCCTGCTTTTCTTCCTCTGCCCTCAAACAGCGATGATGATGTCTTTATGACACGTCCCCGGGCAGGAGGAGGGGAGGAAGAGCGGGAGCCGAGCCGAGCCAAGGTGGGAGGAAAGAAAAGGGAGAGAGGTGGAACGAGGTGTTGTTTTTTTTTTTTTTTTTTTTTAAAAAAGGTTCAGGGATGGAAAACTGTGGCACATTAACCGCAGTTGGACCACGACTACGGCAAGACCAGCTGGACAAACAGAACATGAAGTGAAAAGCCGCCGTGCCCACTCCCTCCCCTCCTGAAAAAAGCTTTTCTCTTGAATTTGTGGTGACTCCAGCAATAGCAACACCAGTGGAGGAAATCATTTGTGCCTCCAGGCGAGTCATTACAGAAGCAGAGTGTGAGATTGCAGTGACAAAACTCTGTCTCTGGCCTCACGACCAGCCAGAGACCAGCACGCTTCTCCTCACTCATTACTTCATACCTCCTCTCCTCCCCCTCTGTTCCTCCTCGCTCCTTTTATTTTCATCACACCCTCTTTTGTGATTTCATTGTATTTTTATTTTTTTCATGATCAGGCATCAGGTCAGACTTATTATACAGTTTGTATGTAGATTTCATTTCATTTGCGTTTGGCACAATTTTGTCCAACAATCATGTTTAACAGTATCCCATTACAAAAAAAGTGAAATTTTCCTGTTCACATGTGAAATTCACTGTTTAAAATGTGTTGACTCTCCTTTGAAGATAGTCAATGACATGTGAAATTGGCTATTTTACATGTGAATTCTACTTTTGTACACATTATCGCATGTTAAATAAAATTGTAACATGGAAATAGAAAGTAATGTCTCCTGTGAATTACATGTGATTGGCTGATTTTCACATCCAGATTAGAATTTGCACATGTGGAAACTAAACATGGAACATGAAATCACTATGAATTTGCTTCTTATCTTTTGAACTCCACACTTTCCACATATTTTCATATGTGAACTCAAATTTTAACGTACGAAAAAGATGATTTTGTCACATGTGATTTGACAATATGTGATTTGATTTGGGTACATGTGACTGAAAATTCCCACATGTGAATCACACATGTGGAAACAGGAGCACTTATGTCAACAACAACAACAAATAGCTTGTCTGACATACAAAGGTAAAGATTCCTAATTTTTAAAGCCGAGAGACAGGTAAGACAGTCCTCTAAACATTCAAAATTAAAATTGAGTCTTCATACACACACAGACAACAGCTGCACTAGATGTCTTGATATGTTTTAATGTCTGTGCAGGAGAGAAACAGGCCAAATCTGTCATGATCACAGCAGAACAAACTTATGAATACACCTGTAATATACATCCCTGAAAATGAGACTTGTATACCTTATCAGATTAATTTATATATCCCACGTATCCATTCACTAACTATACCTGCGAACTTTTAAGAGAAAGTCAATAAAGTTAGTTCATCGTTAACTTTGTGACATTTTAACCAGAAACATTCAAACCAAGACAACAAAGCGAGACTTGTCCTCGTCTGTTTGCAGACTGTTTTTGCCCTCACTGGCCAGAAGGTGTCAGCTCTGTGTTGGGTAGTGGTCCACATCTACACACACGCACACACATATACACACGCTACACATGCACACGACGGACACACACACACACACACACACACACACACACATACAAAGCAGTGCGCTACGGCCCACTGATGTCCAGCTGCTCCTGTCAACACTCCGCTACAGCGTGTAATTCACCCTCACACACTACGGCAGCTGAGACCTGAGAGGAACCCCAACCCCCCCAACACACACACACACACACACACACACACACACACACACACACACACACACACACACACACACACGTACATATAGTAGTCTGAAGGGGAAAGGAGGGAATAGGAGGTGAAAAAGAGAGAAACTAAACAAAAAAATAAATGAAAGTGGACAGAGAGCTGGACATGGAGAGGGAGAGTTGTGGGTGACAGACGCACTGAGAGCCAGACAGACAAAGAGAGGGGGGACACTGTTTAAGTGGCCTAATCAAGGGACCACCCCTTCAAAAGGAGGGCTGGTGTGTGTGTGTGTGTGTGTGTGTGTGTGTGTGTGTTTGGGCAGGGGGGAGGCTGGGTGGGTTGCACATGGACAGACTGAGTCCAAGTTCCCCTGCAATTATCAACTTACCCATCCTCCCCCCTCTTCCTCCTCCTCCTCCTCCTCCTCCTTCATCCCCTGAGAGACCCAAGCTGCTGTACCCATCAACAACTCATTCAGGCCTTAACAAAGCAGCACCACGCCTACCCACACACACACACAATTACATGCACACACATTTTCACAACGGCGCAGCCCGGGTCGATGCTGACTCCGTGGATTAATCCTCCACGCAAGAATCATTTGAAAACAGCCTCCAAAATCAAGGGGAACATTTATGTGATCTCATTTGAAAGAGGTTGTTTGCTTTTCTATATTAAGTATATAAGTGTTGTTAATCAACGAGCGTGAGCGTCACAATAGATGTCCTGCCTTTATTTATGCTTAGAAATCACGAAAGACAATCAAAACGTTACAGAAATCTTTTTTCATTCAATTGACTTTTTGTGAAAGCATTTAAGGATAACTCTGCTGTTACTGCTGAGGTGTTTTTACTCCCTTTACTAATAAAAATGTCACTATTGCAGTTAATTTTGTGGGTTTTTTTGCCAACTCCCATGTGAGAATTGTTTGAAAAACAAACGGTGAAATAGAAAAAGCCTTTTTCTACAACCGATTCTTCTTGTTTTTTTTTCCCATTTTGTTGTAAAGGTCAGGTCAGAGATCTGTAAAGGGAACAAGCTGTTTTAATAGACTCTTACCTCCTGTAACAGAAGCTTTTTATGTGCTAACCCATGGATCCTGCCTCCTTTTACACTGAAACTCTGGTAGCATGAAGCAGAGGGGAAATTCTGTGTGTGTGTGTGTGTGTGTGTGTGTGTGTGAGTCAGTACATGGCCGGCGTGTGCCGCTCCACGCGCTGAACATGCCCTGAGGCCATCGTTTCACCTGCGGCACTCTTAATGTGGAGTGCTTGCTGTGTGTGCGAGACAATATATGCATTCATGCCTCTCGCTCCGTGTGTGTGTGTGTGTGCGTGTGTATTTGTTCTCTAAGCCTTCAGTAATAAGGTTGGCCATGGTGCATCAGAGATAAGGCATTAGGCAGTTGACCTTTGACCTCTACCTCTGTTTAATACGGAAAACCGGCCCCTAACACCCAGGAGAGGCCATGTTTAAGAGACTGCTTAATGAAATCAGTTGGTTTGTGTGTGTGTGTGTGTGTGCGCATGTATATGTGTGTGTGTGGTAATTGAGCTGGCGTTATAAAGCAGCTGTATTTAAAGTGTTGTCTCGCATTCAGAATTAGCTTTAATAAATATGCTGTTTGAAGATGATTGAATCAAGTTTTTTTTTTTTTTTAACAACAGAAAAAAATGTCAGCTGTCTTGCTGTTTTGTCACCACTTGACAGCAGTCGTGTCACTAAACACAGAAGTCGCAGCTCTGTGGCTCTTTTATAAGACATAGATACTGTGGTATTTGATGGATTTTTACTTTAGAGACTTTACAACAAACACAGATCTCCGTTGACTTGGTTCAAATATTACAGGATCATTACAGGCAGAGCTGTGATCTTTGGCACAGGATAGGCAACAAAGGAAGTGATCAGTTGCAATGTGTGATGTGCACAAAATGACAGTTTAACTGTTTCAAAACATTACAAGATGAAATGATTAAGAAAAGAAAAGAAAATTAACTTTCACTGATGAAAACAAACTTTATTCCTGTGGCCTGTGCCTGACGCTGGATGATGAACATTTTTGGTTGCTCTCAGATGCTTGTGCACTCATGGTATAAACATTAATACTCCCTGAGTTCCTGGGCTCCCAGTCCAGTCCACTATCTGCACGGCTAACTGAGCTAACTAGCTAACTGCAGCTGCAGTTAGCTGCTGTAAGGAGTTACTCTGGTGTCTTGTGATATTCTTAATACTGTATATTACATCTCTAATTGACAGACCCCAGGTGGTAGAAAGGACATAATCTGTGTTTATGTACAAATTAATTATTATTATTTTTTAAATGACTCAAAGTTAACTTTAACCAGCTACTCCTGCTTTTACAATAAGGCATGAGTAATAATAACCTAATGATGTAATAGTATTATAGTCGGTATATCCTCCTGACTCTCGTTACAGTAAGTCACATGTTCAATGTGCACTTTAACTAATAACAAAGTATTGTTACACTGTAGTATTAGTACTTTCACTAAAGAATCGGAATTCTTCGTCCACCACTGCCTCAACCGCAGCGCACTACCTGAAAAAGTATTTAAATAATTTTAGTTTTAGTTGCTAGATTATTAACATGATCATTTTAGCTTGTTATTGTTGGAGAAGCAACAAAGATGCATTTTAATTCTGTAGCTGGAATTTTTGATCCTGTCTAACATGAGCTGTCACATGAGGACACGACATTCAAAACATTCAAGTAAAGTCAAAGTAGAGTACTTAAGTAGATCTACTCAGTTACTTTCTACTGCTGCAGAAGTGCTTTATGGACTTCCAGAGATTTCTTATCTGCTGCACTTTTGTGACATTTCCCTCTCAGAAAGTCCTTTAGGAAGAATAATAATCTTATTCCACTGTATCTTTATCTCATCTTGTCAATAAGGACTTCATGTCTGCGTTGTGTCTTTTTTGTGTGTGTCTCGCAGAGTTGGAAGTGTGTGTGTGTGTGTGTGTGTGTGTGTGTGTGTGTGTGTGTGTGTGTGTGTGTGTGTGTGTGTGTGTGTGTGTGTGTGTGTGTCAGGTAGTTAATCGGGTGTGTCCAGGACACTGAAGACATTCTGCAGCCTCTCCTCCACTCCATTAGGCTGTAAGTGGAGGCGGAAGTGTATCAGATGTGTGTGTGTGTGTGTGTGTGTGTGTGTGTGTGTGTGTGTGTTTTGCTGGTGCGTGGGGTGTCACTTCGGCTGTATTGGGGTCAGGTTGGGAAATATAGAAGCTTCCAGGCACTCAGCACGTAATTGAAAATCTATTTCGCTCAAAGTGAGGAGAGGGAACGAAAGAGTGGAGAACAAATGAAAGAAGGAAGGCAGACGGAGGAGGAGGAGGAGGAGAAGACGACCAGGTGACCAAAAGATAATAGTGGAGGGGAGGAGGTGGAGAAGAGAGTATAGGGAGGAAGACACAGCAAATGAAGGAGATATTATTTTAAAAGGTGGAGTGTGAGAGAGTGGAGGAGGGAGCGGCGGAGGTGAGGGAAGGACAAAACCAGCGGTTGGAGGGTGGAGAGGCTTCACTGCCATCCTAAGTGGATAAAAAGCAGAAGAGACGGCTGAGAACGATTCATTTTTGTGTCCTGGTGAAGACGTCCTCCCTGTATTATCCCGTCCCTCCTGATCTGTCACACTGTGTCTGCATGTGTTTCCGTCCTGCCTCTGACACTGTGATCTTCCAGGCTGGGGACAATATATGCAACGACGGACAGATAAAAGTCTGAGACACAATCTCAAACGTGCATCTGCGAAATATACATATAGAATCTTCATTTTACTGTTATCAGTCATTATTATCATTGTAGTAATAACACGTAATGTTATCATTGTTGCTAATTTCAGTAGTTAGATTAAGAAACACTCCAGTTCTAGTATTTGTCTAAAAAAGGCACAATCTGTGGTCCAAATATACAAAATAAAAAATGAGCGCCTGCTCCAGCTCTGAACTCTCTGACAGTTATTTTAATACCAAAAGACGCCTGACGACTGCAAAGTGTTTTTGTGCTGCTGGCAGTTTTTTTACGCACAATTATCATATGTTGAGCAAAACACAATTTGGACTTCTGTGTCTAAAACAAATGTATTTCAATTGTTTACATCTCTCAAAACACAGTCTGGTCAGCCTCACTAACTTCAGTGTCTTATTTGCACATAAAATGTAAATTAGTCAGTGGTTTGTTCACCAGGTGCCAGCTAGTAGCTCATTAATAACATCCAGTCATATTCATAAAGTAAAAGTGGAGCATCCAGGCTCTGTACTAAAATCAGAAGCAGCAAAACCTCATTGAAACTCCTGCTAAATTTGCTAAAAACCCATCTGATTAAACTGTATCAGCTCAGTTTGAATATCACCACGCCAATCAAACTAATCATCATGAGGAGACAAACGTGTTTTGGATCCAGAGACATCAAATGAAATCGGCTTTTGAAGTGAAATAGTGATAATGGAAACAACACCTGTGCCAGTACAAGTGTGAGGTGAGGAAATATGACCTTGAATACATTCAGTTGAAAATATTGAATTCAGATTTTCTTTTTCTTTATTATTTCTTTCACGAGGTGGACTTCAGAAATGTATTTTCAACAGTCAGAGTTACACAAAGTTGAGGACTCCTGTGCTGAAAAGTTAAAAAACATGCGTTAAGTTGTTTAAAATCACTTCGAGCACTGGTTATTTCTTTTCAAGAAGATGCGTTATTCTCTTTTCAAAATGAAAAGATGTTGAGTTACAGACGCTAATGGAGAGGTTAGCTCAGATGTTGATTAGTGACCTTGCTGCGGCAATGCACATCCCAAACTTGGGAAACATAAAGTTTAAAGGATGCTTTCTTTTTCTACTTGTCGACAAGAACTTGGCATTGGGAATTTGAGAACTTGAGTTTCCTTAAAAAAAGACTACATACCGCTGCTTTTTTATCCTGCTGATGCCTTCATGCTAACGTTATTTTGGAACTTTCTGATTAAGATTTAATGTCGTTGCAACAAAATCCTCATTGCTGCTCAGATTCTTTGATACCAGGTATTTTTCCTGCAACTCCAACTGTATAACCAATGTTTTTTTTCTTAAATGTTAAGTTCCTTTATGTGACACACATCTGAGCTGTTAGAGCACTGAGATTGCAGGATGGTGTGAACACACAGATGTCCACTTAACATGCATATTACACTTCACTGTATTGACTTTGCACTCAGGTTTACAGTGCTGTTCACTCAAAACAGCCTGTTTTTTACGGCGCTCTGTGCCTCAGTGACGAGCTGTTGACCATCTCAACAGGCTGTGTTTGTTTCGTCACACGGGAGCTTTACGTTGTTGTGTTAACACCAGTGATTTTTGGTGCAAATGACTTTCCTCTGTTAAAAACCAACGGAGCAGCTGTGAAATTGTCACCACTCTCACACCTACCAGAGTCGTGTTGTTGGATAAACGGCACCTTATTGTTGTGAACAGTTTCAGAGTAAGAAGCATAGAAGATTATAAACCGATATGATCACAGTTGTTGGTTAAGTTTCTGTGTCTAGATTGTACAAGTCCGAATTTTGTTCACTGAAGCAAACAAATAAAAACAGAGCAGATGAGAATTGTTTATCTGGTCTGTTTGATTTTTTTTTTTTTTATATTTCTTTATTTTTTCTCTGCTCTTTGTCATAATTAATTCCTGTACTCATGAACCTCACCTCAGCCCAAAACCCAATTAGTAAACACAACCCTAAACTAAGTGAAGACTCGTCAGAATATCCGTAACTTTCAAAAAAACATCCTCACTCTCCAAGAAGACAAAAATTACAATAACATGTGCACTAAAGCTCTGGTGAATAATTTATTATCACAGCGAGAGTTTTGGGCGTTCAGATGAACTACAATTGCTTTTTTAATTAGTGGCGCGGCAACAACAAGTAAGAAGCCGACCACAGAAACATGCACACAGAAACACTGACACCACAGAGCAACACTTCACCTCATTAAACCCACAAATACCAAACCTGTTGAAGTGAAAGGACAGAATCTGGAGAGGCACGGCAGCAATTTTGTGAAACAAGAGAAAGAGAGAGGGCCGTTTCTATTGTTCACAGCTGTGAAGAGCTAAAGATGAGAGTAGAGCTCTGAGTCTCTGACAACAGAAACAACACAGAACGTCTTTACACACAAATTAACTGGTTAGATGTTCTGCATCTGTATCATTTAGTGTCCGTACCTGTTCAGGTCAACAATGTACATTCAGTACATGTTTTTCTTGTTCTTTTGTTGATCTACATGTCGTCGTGTGGTTGGTGTTGTGATACGGTCGCAGTTCCGTTAGATTTAGGCGCTGAAACTACTTTGTTAGGTTTAAGATATGATCAGGATTTGGGGTTCAAATAAGTACACCGACTTAATGCGGACATCTTTTCAACTATCCCGTACAGGGTGTTTGGTGCCACTGTTGCAAAACCTCTACCACTAGCAGATTAGATACTTTATCCCAGTGTGGACTTGAAAACCCCCCATTTCAGTGCCATGAAATGGCAAAGTGATACATGCAGTTGTATTAATACGTAGGCAGATATTGTTACACACAATACAATTTAGAGGGCTGATTTGTTCACTGGTTTTACCTCGTTTTCGCTCCTCTTTGCCTTCTTTGTTCCCCCATCAGGGAGGTTACAGAACAGTGCCTCCTCCTGCTTTGGTTGCTTTATGGCATACACACTTCCTTTGTCCCTTTCAACCTCTGTTTGTCTAGTTGTGTATTCACTGCACCTCCTTTCTATGCAGACCATCTTTCTCTATATATTACCTCACCTGACTTCCTCTTTTGCTGCTGTCATACTTACTACAGCCACTAGAGGTTGTTAAACATATCAAACATATCAATTTGTTGTCATAAGTGTTTTGCTTTTCTTTCTAGTGAGGAAATGTTTGACATGTTTGATACTTATCTGATGATTAGGTTTTATATGCTGAGTACATGAAGGGCCAGTGGCCATAAAACACGATGTGAATGTGATTCATTTCCGTCTCATTGATTCATTTGATGTGGATCATTGGAAAAGAAGTCAGTCAAAGAGTGTCAAACAACAACAATATTCATTTAACTGCTATGTCAAATCGAATGTTACTGTAACTATTAAAATGTGTGTATGTGTTTTAATGTTCAGACATTTTCCAGACTGTTATCAAATTATTAATTATTTTGAATTGTGGCATAAATCATTATAAGTCAAAATCCAGATGTGAACGTTTTGAAAAAATCACTCCAATCTGCAGAAGATCAAAAAAAAAGCATAACAAAGAAGACAATTTAGCTCATCTGTCCAGATGTTCATGTGAGAGAGATAGATAGTGAGGTTTGTGTGTGTGTGTGTGTGTGTGTGTGTGTGTGTGTGTGTGTGTGTGTGTGTGTGTGCCTGAGGCCTCTTCATCTCATCAGTAGAAATCTATTCTGCTCAGACTCATCCAATAAGGTGGGTAATGATACTCCACTCTAATATTGGGACCGTCCAAATTGAACACATTTAAACTTTAATGCAAGTCAAGTCCTGGGGAGAATGTAATCTGCCCCACTTAGAGTGTATGTGTGTGTGTGTGTGTGTGTGTGTGTCTTTTAGGATTTGTGTGAGAGTGTGTATGTGTGTGTGTGTGTGTGTGTGTGTGCTCCCGTCTACGTCTGTTTCTGTGACATGTAAAGTACTTGGAGTGTTTTTTTTTTCTTCTCCGTTTTGCTCCACTAATGAATTTAAATATGTTGAATTAGTTTTAAGAAGAAGGTGAGAGGTGAGGCGAGAACGTGTGTGAAGTGCTTCGCAGAGTTCGTTTTAAGCAGTTGAAGCAACAGAGCTGCTGTGTTTAGGAGCTCCAGCTGAGAGAGGAGCGCCGTGATGACAAAAACACATTGCACACCTTTTCAACTCGCTCCTCTTCTCCTCCACTGAGAGAAAGTTCACACTCTCTTGACTTTTTTACTGCGAATGTTGAGACTTGAAAGTTTGTAAACTGATTTTTTACATACATTTCTATCTGTTAATCAATTATTTAGTGCAGTAGGCCTTTTAGTAGCCACTTTCACTACTTCACATTAATCATGCAGTGGAATTTATTCATATAAAATGCAGTTAACTAATCCACCAATTGTCATTTTGTAGCCATGTCAAGTGCTGATTAGGCAGTATTAGCATGCTAACATGCTAAACTAAGACGGCTAACTGATACAACACACATTACAAATGGAACATTTTCTTAACAGTTGTAACAGCTAAATGTTCGTAAAATGTTAAGTGAGTTTTATAATATAACATTAGCAGATTAATTAGTGGTAAACTTTTTTTTAACCTAATATTTCTGGTAATATGACGTCAGCGTTATTATTAATTAACTGCAGACCTCTAACAGTCAAACCTGTTAAGTATGATAACTTAACTTTCCAATCCAAGAAATTGCACATTTCTAGCTGTGCTTTGTGTTTAATGCTAATTAGTAGATGTTTATATGCTAACATGCTAATGTGAGGTGCAGAATGTAAGAGTCATACCTGCCAATGGGAACATCTTTCAAAAAATACACTTTTCCTACTGAGAGTTGGATTCATTCCACCTCCAGCTAAATAAAAAACCTAAATAAGCTAATGAAGCTAACATAGCTTAGCACAAAGACTGGAAATAAAGGAGAACAACTAGCATTCATCTGTAGAAAGTTGACAGGATCTATAGACCAGCATCCCAACAGCTTACTAATTAACACATTGTTTCTTGTAACTAATCTTTTCACATCAACATGTTAACATTGTCATTCAGCATGTTAGCATGCTAAATTTAGCATCTGACCCAAAGTAACACTGTGTCTAATTACAGCCTGACACTGCTGTTTTAAATAAATGGCTTAAAGTAAACGTATTGTTTTGTACAGACAAAGATCGAGCATTAGTGTACTGATAATGTTTTATTATGTTGTGTTAAATGTGTTTAAGCCAGTTGACTTGACATTGACTTTAATTCTTCAAGTGCATTTTCACGTCCTTTTGAAGATGAAAAATGTGATTGTAACAATTATGAGACAAAGTTTTCTTTGTTTCTGGACATTTTGTCATTTTGTGCAAGTGTGTGCACTACATCTTATAGGGGATCTATATTAATTTGTTTTTTGGTGTGAATGACACAGTGATTTAAAAATAAATCATCATCATGGTGGTTTAGCTTTTTAAAAGTCTTTTACAAAAATTTTAGTTCACACGTCCGCAGAGTCCATAATTAAATTTCAGGGTATCTGTGTGTGTGTGTGTGTGTGTGTGTGTGTGTGTGTTTCAGTGTGTGTGTGTGAGTCATAACTCTTGTTGTTATGTGTAGTGATTGATTATTTAGACATGTTGAGAGCCTGACCAGCTCTGTGTGCGAATGTCTCAGACGTCCATCCACGAATACAAATGTACGTGTTTGTGTGTGCACGTCTGAGGTGTTTTACCACTAATCCATGAAGAATCCTCTTCCTTCTCCATTTCCTCTTCCTCCCAGGATGTCAGGGTCACATCAAAGGAAGAGCGGCGACCTTTGACCCTGTGACCTCCAGTTTAGCAGGTTTACGAGCGAGCAGGGCGAGAATCCATTAGCTACAGCAACATCATCAACAGCAACAGCAACGATGAGGCTGGCAGAAGATTGAAAATTGAGATAAAGCCGCAATATCAACTTCAAATAAATAACATTTAATGACAAGTTATAAACAATTATCAAACAGTTATTAATTACATTTAATCACGTGAACTAAAATAAACCACATACAAACGATTCTACCAGATTTCACAGTCACAATAATTACAAACAATAACTTTCAAAAAACTTTTCTTTTTTTTCCGTCGTTATTAATGTTCCAATGACTCAATTATTTTGTCCCCGAAAACCTGATGAGATTAGATTGTTTTCATAGCTAATGAAAAATGATAGGGCAAACTGAAAGGCGCTTAAACATGCTGAGTGCTGTGTGTGCGCCCGTGTGCGAGTGCATTTGTGCTGGTAAATGGGGCTAACCTGCATTTAAAGCAGCCCTCGGCATTGCTCCCTGTTTTTGTCTTTGCACAATGAGTAACTTATCTAAACCATCCCCTCTTCAGCGCTCAACTTCAGCTGCCTATTTATCCATTTTGGGTTGTGCGCAGCCCGTCGTTAGTATTCTGGTACACACCTCAACAAAGCCATTATCATAAAAACACACACATTCACATGCAGATGGATAGCTCTTAGCCTCTTAGCTCAGCAGCTAATGGTGCTAGCCACTTAATTAAGGTCACTTATGGACAAACTCTGTTAGCATGGGCACTAATAAGTACTGCCCAGACAATGGGACTGTGTGTGCGTGTGTGTGAGAGTGTGTATGGTAATGATATTGCTGTAAAGCCTGACCTGCAGTCTCCATTACCTCCAGCTTATTGAGTGGTTTGTTTTGCAGAGTGGCTCTTAGAGGTGGGTATCATTGAAATTTCACTAGATGGACAACTGGACACTTTAGAAAATGCATCACAATACATTTTGGGCTGAAGTGTGAGAGTGTGTGTGTGTGTGTGTGTGTGTGTGTGTGGGCATGTTGAGGGGCACCCAGAGACAGAAAAAAGAGATAAAGTGTCTGCAGTTTTCTCACCGAAGCCCATGTGGAAACTGAATATCCGGCACATCGTTAATTTATAGCCTTCTGCTTTCCTCCTCTTCTCCCTCAGTCCTTTGCTCATGTCCTCCCTTCCGGAGCCTCTCCTCAAGTTGCCTCATCTAAAAACAATTAGTTCCCCCAAGCAGACTGACCAACCAGTCAGCTTGCAGAAGTGTGTGTGTGTGCGGTGTTGTCCCGTCGGGGAGCATAACATTGCCCTCTAACATCACCACACAGGATGCTTCCGAAGACTCGGCGACCTTTGACCTCCAGCAGCGAGGATGAGAGACGAGGGGAAGCAGAATGAGAGGGGGAGCGATGGGACGACCCTTCTGCCCCGACACGGCAGCTTAGTGCTGGATGTGAGCTCAGTTAGTACAGTAAACGTTTAAATCTCACGATGGCAAAAGCACCAAAATAAAGTTGTGTTGTGTTCATAGGTGACATTTACCTGTGGGACACCTGGGACATGGCCCGTCA